>NC_060130.1:588314752-588925752 GCF_021461395.2 Schistocerca americana | reverse complement strand
AATTCTATGTCATCTTGCCTAAAATATTTTAAAAATTTACATTACTATATCTATCTGTTTTGGTGGTTTTGGAAATATTTGGGCCAAATAAAAGTAAACATTACTTCGTGTTTACCTGTAGTTAAATATTCTTTAACTGTATCTTGATTTCCAAGAATAAAATCTCAAATAAAACAACCGATTTATCTTCACATACATCTGAAGTTTTAATTTTATCATTATAATCTATGATAATAATACAGTTGATTAGTACATCTATATTTTTGTTACATATTTTAATAAAATATTCACATTCTGGTTGATCTAAATTTTAGAATACATATATGAATGTTTAATGCTACTGTAGTTTAACTATCCTGGAGTTAAAATAGAATAGTCAACCACTGATGTTGACTTGCTTCAACTTGGTCATATTATAGAATATGGAACGGAATTTGGAAAAATTTACTATAGCTATTTTTAATTTCTATTCTGATAGTCTTCTTCTCGATTACCAGTTACTTTTCATTAAATCAAATGCACTTTTTTAATATTAAATGAACTACTTCTTTCAATTAAGATGTAATTCATCAGTTCAAGAAAGTATTATCTGTTTCTATAAGAGATAGTTATAAAAATGTTGTAGGTTATTTATATAACTTTCTTTAGACCAATGTTGAATGTGTAACAATTCGCACTGGGCAATATATTTAAACAGTTTAGAAAAATTTACTCATTTTATGGAACCACTTATATATATTAAAGAAGACGAAATATTGGTTATTCAGAGTGATGCTTAGTTATATTTTGATATAAAATAGAATACTGGAAAAGTTTTAGGATTTAATAATCAAATTAGCGAAGCTAAGAAAAAACTATTGCCAATTATTTATAAAAATAATATAATTTGAAGTAATATATGCAAATTTTAATTTAGGAGATGTCTGTAGAAAAAGATAAATATTTTTATCAAGAATCTAATATTACTGCAGTTTTTCAATCTACTTTTGATTTTGGTGCTCATATAATATATCAATCAAAATATCCTTTATAAGTCCCAATTCGTGATATAAGAATTCAGGGTTTGGAAATTAATGTTACTGACAAAAATAACAATTTGTTTGATATTTTAGGAGAATGATTTAATAATTAATTCGGAAATAAATTCAAAAAAATTTAATACCTAGAAAGAAATTTAAAAACATTCATCCTTAGAAAAAATTTAAAAAACTTAATCCTTCTAAATTTTAATCCTTATAAATGAACAGATTTGAGAGCTTCCAATTTTATTCTTTTCAAGTATGGGGAAAGTAAAAATATTTCCAATAAATGTCTTGATATTAATATAAGCACTGATGATGATTGGGTTCATCAAAATCATACTCAGTAAAATACGTGTTTTTAAATTATTCAAGCAGTTGGTTCAGAGTACCCCTTATAGGATCTAAAAACTAGTAAAAAAATTTATTGACAACTATGTTGCAGTGTCATTTGATGTTGTAACTATAAAAAAGGAAATAATATTTTATCAAGAACAGAACATCTTTTTATTTCTTCATCAGTTTCATTAAATTAACTTAATCTCTTTTTTATATAACTTATGTCGAAGGACATAGACTTAACAGTGGTAAAATAAAAAATAAAGTTATTTACCCTGTAGAAGTTTTTGGAGTGTTTTAAATGTTATAGGGTAGCAATGTGGGATGAAGAGTTAACTATAATTTGTATACGAATTTCAAGTGCTGATGCTTCTACACTGAGATGGGCTGACTATAATGTAGAGGTACCTAAATAAAAGACACTTTTCGAAAAGATGTCATGAAGGAAAGCATGGAAATTAGAGTACCTTTTGCAAAATATGAAACTCAACATGATCTGAATTAGTTCAAGAATGATTAAAAAAATATAAAGTACCACTATCTTTCTATGAATTACAAGTGGTTCAAATCACATTGTTGAATAGTAAAAATTATTATTAAGTTAGATTTAAAAAAAACATTGTAATTCAGCTGAGTGATATGCCTTATTTTATTTCAATTGTTTTTCAAATAAATCGGAAAAATAATCAGTTAACTTACTCTTCATTATTTGATCATGTTAAAATACAGATCAGTTATTTAAAAATGCTGGTAACGAAATTTTCTCCACGCAATGTGGTGTTTGTATCCACAAAATAACTCATTAAAAGCTTACGACTCATTTTAACAAGTAGCACAGATTAAAGGAGATACTGATATAAATCCATATAATTGTATCAGAAATTATCCCATTTGTGCTGTAAATATGACTTTAAGAAAAATTTTGTAGCAACACTATAACAACTATGAAATTATTTGCTATTTATAATGATAATTTTTATAATGATAGTTTAGCTTTATGGAAAAAATAACTGAAATTGCTGTCCATAGAGTACTATCTGACAATTTTTAAATCAAAGCAGAAAATTTTATATTACTAATTTTTATCATATATATATATATATATATACATACATATATATATATATATATATATATATATATATATATATATATATAAAGTTACTGAGTGAGAACTTTTCAATGTAATGTGTATACATTAATAATTCTGTAATTTTTTTGGTAAATTATTTATTAGTTAAGTATAATTTTGTTACATTTTTGTACATCATTTATTGGTTAATTATAACGATCCAATAAATAATAATTATACTGACAAAGTTGAGAAGTTACAATTTTTTGCAGTCATAGAAAAGAGAGAGTTGATTATTGAATTTCTTCCCAAATATCTACATCTGTTTCATCATAATTGTGAAAAAACAGATAGGTAAACTTCTTCTCCATAAAGGCATTTAACACGTATAATCAGTACCATCATCATGTTTTAAACTGCTCAGATGATCTATAGTTGATGAATTTTTGCAAATATTAGATTAAATTTGTTTCTCTTTTTGCTTTCAAACACAAATATTTTTGTCAGATTTAAATTCACCATATACACTAGTCATATTTTATTTGTCCTAATGTAGTATCTAAAAATGTATTAGATTTTAAAAATGAAAAAGGGAAATAAGTTTTAATTTTTATATAGTTTATGAATACTTGAATACTAGATTTGGAGAGTTAATATATAAAATAAATAATTATTTGATTTTTCAAAATAAGAGAAAATTTTGTATTACGTATTTATTTTTAAGTTTAAATTTGTAAATCCTTTTATTATGTTTGTATGTTTAGAGTATGTATCATTTAAATATTTTTCGTGAGTGAGGTTTTCATCCAGTTAAAAATTTATGTTAATAATAATTGAATTTAAAATAATTTTCATATTCATTTAAATTCATAATTTATCTGAGTATTGCAATCAGTTTTTTTCATGGTATTTGGTTGACTCTGAGTAGTAGGCGATACTTTGCGGCACCTTACTTTTTTCATACACATGAGATTTATGAATTTTAACAGATTATGATAGAAAGAAGGGCAGGCACAGCAAATATCATCTACACCGTTCACAGAGGTGACCAGTAACATTCACTGGCATGTTTATTTCAATATTGTGAGTGTTGAGGTGTTAAGTTTCAGTCAACATATGCATGATGAGTATCCTATTGAAACCCCTGTTTTTCAGGATGACAACAGAAGTTTTCATAGGGCTGGAAAAGTATGTTACTGGTTTTTTGAACACTCCCACATCTTATTACATGTCGACTGGGCAGCACAGTCACTTGATGGGAAATGTATACCAAATTTGTGGTACATGCCAGAACAGCAGCTAAGGGACTGACATCCACTTCTCTCTATTTAGCTGAATTGTGCGATCAATCCTCAGTGAGTGGTTTAACTTGGATGCGACAACCTTTTGGACTCATTTCCTATCTGAATCCATGTTGTTATAAAGTCCAGGGTGTAATTACACAGTATTAAATGACAGTACAAAGACCATTCACATGCAATTGACATTCAGGTGGTGGATGTGAATGATCTTTGTTTGTGAGGAGATCATATTACACATCATGTAAGAAGCAAAAATGTCTACCAGTACTTTTCGGAATTCGGCAGCAGCAGGATCGTAGTCTGTCCTGAATGTTGTTTGTCTTTCTGCAGTATTGCTACCCACATTGGTTGTGATCCCACTACTGTCAGGTGAATACAGAAATAATGGTTCATGATGGAAATTTAAAACACCATGTTGTTTGTTTGTCTGTGTACAACAATACAGCCACGTATCTATAGTCAGGGAATGGTGTATTTTTCAGCAAGACGAGCAACTATATCGACTGTTCGATGACATCTGGAGCACCATGAACTATCATCTCAGTGACCATGGAAGGGGGCTTCCCTTGTCGTGGCGGCAGATAGAGGTGTGTCTACAGTCTACCCAATAGAAATACTGGGCGCAGGAGGGCGGTGTGTCTACAGTCTACCCAATAGAAATACTTGGTGCAGGAGGACACCATGTCAGCTATTACGATGAGCTGCTGTTCTGGGTATAGATTCAACAGATTCATGATGGACATATCTGTGTGAAGGCCCTGAGGGGAACAGATGTTGCCAGATTGCATTTGCCATCATCATACAGGCCCGGCACTTTTGTGTGATGATGGGAGCTGTCATTGAGTACACAACAGGATCACCTCTGGTTTGAATAGTTGGTAATTTGGACAACAGCTGTTGCACTTCTCACGTGATAAGGCGTTTGACTGTGCCTAGACTTTGATGTCTCTGTGACAATACAACACAAGACCACATGTTATCATGCTATCCTGTCCTACTTTCACTCAGTGGATGTTCGACTGTTGCCTGACCAGTACATTCTTCAGATCTCCCACCTTCTGTAAACATATCGTCACAAGCTGCCAACAGACTGACACCACATGGCAGTCACTATGATTGACGAGCTCTAGTGTAGCAGTGGAATGGCATAGTTTGATTTATCTTTTACGAGTATAAACACAAATGAAATGACATCATACAGATATGATTTTATATATATATATATATATATATATATATATATATATATAAGGCTGAAACTAATGCAGTTGCCTAGTAAGCAGGAGATCTTGGTTCGATTCCTGGTCTTGGTACAAATTTTCACCTGCCTGTTCAGTCTATATACATTACTGGCCACTAAAATTGCTACACCACGAAGATGACGTGCTACAGACGCGAAATTTAACCGACAGGAAGAAGATGCTGTGATATGCAAATGATTAGCTTTTCAGAGCATTCACACAACGTTAGCACCGGTGGCGACACCTACAACGTGTTGACATGAGGAAAGTTTCCAACCGATTTCTCATACACAAACAGCAGTTGACCGGCGTTGCCTGGTGAAACGTTGTTGTGATGCCTCGTGTAAGGAGGAGAAATGCGTACCATCACGTTTCCGACTTTGATAAAGGTCGGATTGTAGCCTATCGTGATTGCGGTTTATCGTATCGCGACATTGCTGCTCGCGTTGGTCGAGATCCAATGACTGTTAGCAGAATATGGAATCGGTGCGTTCAGGAGGGCAAGACGGAACGTCGTGCTGGATCCCAACGGCCTCGTATTACTAGCAGTCGAGATGACAGGCATCGTATCCGCATGGCTGTAACAGATCGCTCAGCCACGTCTCGATCCCTGAGTCAATACATGGGGTCGTTTGCAAGACAACAACCACCTGCACGAACAGTTCGACGACGTTTGCAGCAGCATGGACTGTCAGCTCAGAGACCATGTCTGCGGTTACCCTTGACGCTGCGTCACAGACAGGAGCGCCTGCGATGGTATGCTCAACGACGAACCTGGGTGCACGAATGGCAAAACGTCATTTTCTCGAATGAATCCAGGTTCTGTTTACAGCATCATGATGGTCACATCCGTGTTTGACGACATCGCGGTAAACGCACATTGGAAGTGTGTATTCGTCATCGCCATACTGGCGTATCACCTGGCGTGATGGTATGGGGTGCCATTGATTACACGTCTCGGTCACCTCCTGTTCGCATTGACGGCACTTTGAACAGTGGATGTTACATTTCAGACGTGTTACGACCCGTGGCTCTACCCTTCATTCGATCCCTGCGAAACCCTAAATTTCAGCAGGATAATGCACGAACTCATGTTGCAGGTCCTGTACGGGCCTTTCTGGATACAGAAAATGTTCGACTGCTGCCCTGGTCAGCACATTCTCCAGATCTCTCACCAATTGAAAACGTCTGGTCAATGGTGGCCGAGCAACTGGCTCGTCACAATACGCCAGTCACTACTCTTGATGAACTGTAGTATAGTGTTGAAGCTGCATGGGCAGCTGTACCTGTACACGCCATCCAAGCTCTGTGCGACTCAATGCCCAGGCATATCAAGGCCGTTATTACGGCCAGAGGTGGTTGTTCTGGGTACTGATTTCTCAGGATCTATGCACCCAAATTGCGTGAAAATGTAATCACATGTCAGTTCTAGTATAATATATGTGTCCAATTAGTACCCGTTTATCATCTGCATTTCTTCTTGGTGTAGCAATTTTAATAGCCAGTAGTGTACATAAAATCATATCTGTATGAGACCAGTAACGTCTCTGTAGTTGTGTTATTTCATTTGTATAAATACCTGCAACTGGGTTTCAGGCTGTTTCCCCATTTACGTTCGGTGCTGAGGTGATGTTCCAGAACACGGAGAGCCGCAGCAATTCTGCTCGTGTGTTGGGGGAATTTAGAACAGATTGGGGTGGCAGTGAGAACATGGGTCGGGGAGAGAGGTATACCATGGTAAATAATGTAATTGTCTGAACTGCTGTGCCAGGGTGGCTTAGTGGCTAACGCACCTGCCTTGTAATCGGTACGTCTGGGTTCGATTCCCCTGGAGGAGATCGAAAGGATGCTACAGCATACATAGTCCAGACATATTAATGTGACCACGGTCTATGCTTTACATGAACGTGCAATAATGGCTCACAGACGAAAGGTGGCAGTACTAGCAGTGGACTGTACCTGGTGTAGAAGTATTTGGTTGCAAAAATTACACTCTGTTGTTTGAAACTGATTAACAATATTTTATTCAAAATAATCTCCATTGTTATTTATACATTTATCCGACTTCTCCAGTAGGCAGTGAATCCCATGACAAAAAAGCGATTAATCTTTTAAAGCGAACCAGTCAGCGAGATATTTTCGTACATTTTCATACGAATTGACGCACTGTTCAATGAGAGCGTGCCCCAATGATGCAAATAGATTAGCCAAGACTGGGGCCCTATTCTGTATCGTTCATACTGAACGATGGAGTAGGTTAGCCTCGGTAGTGACGTAATTTTCGGTTCTTCGTCCGAAGCTGCTATTCTGTAAGCTTCTGAGACCTGTTACCGATCAGTCCTCCCTCCGATTTTTTGACAACTGTACAGAGAGGTTTTAGGTTTCGGTATAGCCAACTCCCTAGGTTCGGTGTGGTTTATTTACGCCTACAATTTATTTTAGACAGACTGAGCGGTTTTCACTTGGGAATAATCACCAGGACGCATCTGGGCGGAAAGTGAGTTCATAGTAGACTGTTTTTCTTTGTTAGAAATATGGCTTGTATTTTTGTTACTGTGAATGATTATAATATCAAAAAGGCAGTTTTGGTCAATATCTCACATAATACCTGTTATTTTTACGTAATTAAGAGTTTAATTTCAAAAGGACGGCTCTGCTTACGTATTTCAGAGGAGTGTTAGCTGAAATTACTAGTGACTTCCCGTACTTTTTGCCGCACGTGGTTTACTTATTAATTATTCAAACGCGTTTAAAATTTTTAAGTAACAGTGGAAACCTTCCAAAATTTCAGGCATTTATGGCAACGAAGTCAGCCTTCGTCTCTCTCGTCTGGAATTAGGTGGAATAAAGCTCTGAGGGCACGCAAGTTGTAGTTGCCAAACAGTCGGCATTTAACCATGACACGGATCGGACACGCGGCGTGCTGCGCAGCGCTCCGCACCTGTTTATTTGTGTTATAGAGCTCTCACTAGATATGGTGTTCTCTTACTGCAAGGGGACTACTTACGGTCGACGATTCTTAGGGGCGTCCTAAGGCTTACGAAATCCAACGGTTTTTGAGTGACGACATACATGTCGATCCCCATGAGCTGATAGGCATAGATCTGTCTATCACTTCCAGTATACTCTATCTCAAGATGAAGAACGAAGAGGCATGTGTTAACCTAGTCCGACGTTCCAACAACGGTTACCGCTTTCGCCATGTAGACGGTAACGTCAGCACGGTAGCCGTGGACAACGCAGGTATGGGCGTGTGTACAGTGCGCATATTCGAACTGCCGTTCAAGGTCTAGGCCGCTCTCGAACGGTCCTAAGCTACATGGAAGAGACGTAGAACACCTTTGAAACCTATAAAGTTGTCAATGGCGTCCGATAGGTACGCACTGAACTCCGCAAACACGTGCCATTGTACGTGTTCATCGGCGGTTGCCGAGCACTCATTATTTATGATGGACAACCGCGGACGTGTGCCGGCTGTGGACAGGAAAGTCACGTCCGCTCAACCTGCCTCCAGCGCCGCCTCGTTCAGCTGCCACGTGCGGAACCAGTACAGGCAGCTGTGCCGACCGTGTTACCGCTTAAGCCGTCGGCACACGGACCGTGCTGTCGAACGTTAACGTTGAGCGTGCCAAGTTCAACGTGCTGCTGAACGCTCAGGAATGATGCAACTTATGCATACGGTACGTGGGCCCCAACGTGGTATACGCGATCGCAACGCACTCCAGCGGCAGTTGAGGGATGTTTCTAGTTCGTAAATCGCACTGCTTACTCAACGGGCGCGCGTAAAATTCCCACGTTAGCTCTATTAAAACGCACATTTCCTCCATCGTCCACGAAAAAAAAAAAAATTGTTCAAATGGCTCTGAGCACTATGGGACTTAACAGCTGTGGTCATCAGTCCCCTAGAACTTAGAACCACTTAAACCTAACTAACCTAAGGACATCACACACATCCATGCCCGAGGCAGGATTCGAACCTGCGACCGTAGCAGTCGCGCGGTTCCGGACTGCGCGCCTAGAACCGCGAGACCACCGCGGCCGGCGTCCACGAAAAGGAAAGTACCAAGTCCAGTCAGTAAGGACACAGACTTATAGAAGTTCAATTACAAAGAGTGCGGTACAAATTTGGAATACTTCTCCACATAAGATAAACATTATTTCATCATTTCCACATTTTAGTAAAACCCCAAGATTAGTCTTTCTTGATGATTGTTCCTACCCAGTAGAAGAATCTTTGTAACATGTGAATTACGAAGCGTAAAAAAAAAAGGAGCAAAATATCTTTATACAAGCTGTCCTGTAGATTAAGCCAATCGGACAATAATACCAGAACCTAATAAAAACGCGAGTGTTAGGGAAAAAAAGGAAGTGTTTAGACGCGAACCACCGTCCCAACAAAAACTCATGAGTAGACAGAGACGTTGCTCATTGCGCTAAACCAACACGTACCTTATACGTAATCAAATTGTATTACCCCTTGCTAAAAAAGTTAATTGTAGATAATTATGTTACTCCCGAACGTGCTGTTCCACGCTATGACGTCAGAAACTCGGCACGCTCAACGCTCAACGTTCGAATGCACGGTCCGTGTGCCCACGGCTTTACGTACGTTGAAGCAGTTGTAGTGTAACGACGTAAGTTTTTATAACCGATTTTTGTTTGATATATGACCATGCGCAGACTTCGTCACCTACGTCAGTTACAACCCACTTCAAAATGATTTATATTCTTTTTAAATTGTCATAGAATGGTTCTTGAACGAAACTGTAAAACATCAGTAGAGTCGTATGCAAAGAATTACATCACTTGGGCCAATTTGTCTTTCGTAAACTTTTTCGATTTAAATTTCGTTTGTTTCTCCTCAGAAATTATATTGACACACGTTATCTTGATTTAATCGATATCAGAATCACACATTAAATAAACTTTTGAGATTCAAAGTTTCGCTGAACGCTGTCAGAATCAATTATCTTGTCAAATATATTATTAATCCGTTCACATAATTCTTCATAAATAATTCCTCAGAACACATGTTTCAACTTTAGTAGCATACACTATTTTATTAGCTTCCTACACATACAGATGTGAACTGGACCGTTGGCAAAATAGGACTGACTTTTCAATAAGATTAAGCTCTATATGACGTCATTGTTGTACAAAAAGAGTATAAAAATTCATTTTTAATTTTTAGAAGCACGACGCAACAACTCGGTTCCAGGATCTTCTGTTGCTCCTTGGCTTTCGACCCGCGACGTATAGCGGCCAGCAATTTCCTCTCTGGTCGCGGCAACGAAGATGCTGTCTCCGTTCGTTGCGCCGCCCTCTCCGTACATGAAACATAAAAAAATACAAAACTTTTGGATAATTCACAGCTATTACAAATATTAAGAAAAATACATAAACGAAACTAAATTAAACTTATAGTCACCTGCAAACTGGGCTGACAGTGGTGGATGGGTGACGCTTAATTTCGTTTCACTACATACCCCACCCACAAGCTCAGTTTGTCAGGTTTTAACCGAAAATAAAACTTTTCAATATACAATATTTTACTCTTAATACATTTTCCTCACATTTTACGTAACCTAGAGTCCTTGCTCTTAGATAGATTTAATCTTTTTAATACGATATTGTTGTGACTATTTGTCATTTACTCTTAATTGTGCTATTATGGTAATTCATAACGAATATATGGAGATTACTCCTCTTCATTTAATAGTTGCTAATAAATACTAATTTAGTACGTTCTTTAACGTTGTTACATTAGGATAGAGCGTTCAAATTGTGATTGATTAGTTTAAGTTTCATTTATTTACTAGAGTTATTCTTTCCAAAAATGTATATTACTAATAAGTTTCTCACAATAACTAATAGTACTATTTACTTTACGTCATTCTTTTCCCTAATGCCTTATTTATGCCTGAGGTCAAGAAGAAATCAAGCAAAACTTTCTTTAGAATCTCGGCACAGCTTTCTTTACCTTCGGACACCTTGTTGGGTAATGGCAATTTATTTAGGAGAAACAAGCGAGAGAGCCCCATTTGGTGTGTTCTATATTAACACTATTACAAACCTCTATTAAAGGCACTCTGCTATGTTCTCGTGAGCCATATAGCTCTGGACGCCCATGGTCCCTAAAACTATTAACCATCCCCTTTGGTTCCTACTATCCGAGTAAATTTAAAATATACAAAATTCCTTTTGACCTAATAGCAAAATTTCTTCCATATAAATCCCCCTTTTGGTTATCTTTCTCTTTTTGAAGTACCAGTAGATTATTGTAGAACACTTTGTAAGTAGGCTGTTTATGTTTTCTTATTGGCAACGTTACGTAGCGCTCAATATGAAAATCACTGGCTGTGCTGTGTGCAGTCTGTGGCTGCTTTGCATTGTTGTAATACTCGCCATTGTAGTGTTAGGCAGCTGGCTGTGAACAGCGCGTAGCGTTGCGCAGTTGGAGGTGAGCCGCCAGCAGTGGTGGATGTGGGGAGAGAGATGGCGGAGTTTTGGAATTTGTCATGAACTGCTATATTTATACATGATGATATCAAGGTAAATACATTGTTTGTTCTCTATTAATATCTTTCATTTGCTAACTATCCCTATCAGTAGTTAGTGCCTTCAGTAGTTTGAATCTTTCAATTAGCTGGCAGTAGTGGCGCTCCTCTATTGCAGTAGCTTGAGCAGCGAAGATTTTTGTGAGGTAAGTGATTTGTGAAAGGTATAGTTTAATGTCAGTCAGGGCCATTCTTTTGTAGGGAATTTTGAAAGTCAGATTGCGTTGCGCTAAAAAAATATTGTGTGTCAGGTTAAGCACAGTCGTGTATAATTGTTCAAAGGGGAAGTTTCAACTTGTTTAAGCTTTCTGTTTCATTCTTTAAAATAATACGTAACTATCACGAAAAACTCACATGAATAAACTATGAACGCTCTTCCGTGTGTAACATATACTAAATATTAACTTATTTAGGAAAGAAGGGTTTCATTTGATCAACACTATATAATCCTTTAATTACACCTGATGAAGGTTCCATAAGAAGTAATGCTTTGGGATGTACAATCTTATGTACAACATATGGACCTTCGAAGATAAAGAAGAATTTTCTACATTCCTTACCGATCTTAGAACTTTTAGGATGAGATCATACTAACACAAGATCTCCTACCTGAAATGAGGGTTCTATAGCCTGTTGATTATAACTTTTAATTCTCCGTTCGGCATTTTTTACAATCTGTTCGCAAACTTTTTCGTCTGGAATGCATTGTTGGATCTCATTTACCGGTGGCCAAGGTAGAGCAGCTAGTAAAGGCTCACCTAGAATTCGTTTGCCTAAAATTTCTATAGGTGATAATCCCGTCGTTAGGTGAGGCAATTCATTTAATATCTTTTCGAATTCAGGCATTAGTTTGGCCCACCGAGTATGTTTATGTGCACAATAAGTTCTACATAATCATCCTAATTCTTTCATGACTCTTTCTACTAAATTACTTTGAGGGTGATATTTCGAAATTAAGATATGTTTGATTCCATATTGTCTTATCATATCTTGAAATCTTTGACTAATAAAGGCACTACCGTTGTCAGACATAAGTCGTTTAGGAATGCCCCAGTTAACAAAGTAATTTCGGGTGAGGCAGCGTATAACGCTTGCTGTATTCGCTCGTTTCAAAGTATATAGTTTCACATGTTTGGACCAACATTCCATTACAACAAACACATAAGTTAATCCTCCTGAACTACGAGGCAGAGGGCCGAAAAAATCTACTGACAGTAGATCCCACAGACCTCGAGGAATTACAGCATATAGTTTATAACGCTTAGATTTGTTATTAACTTTAACCTTTTGACAGGTTTCACAAGCCCTAATAATACTTCTCACAATACGGGACATATTTTTGAAATAATAATACTTCATTAGATGTTCAATACATTTATGAATTCCAAAATGCCCGTAACCTTCATGAATATAAGTAATTAACTCGTACACAACAGTTTTCGGAATGCAGATTTTCCATCTCTGGTGTTCCCTCTGTGCTTTCCAATACAACAAGTCGTTAAAATATAACCACACACCCCGGGTGTTAACTGTTTCGTCCCCATTATTAAGGTTTTGTATAAGGTCCCTATATTGATCGTCATTTCTTTGATTGCATCTAATAGCAGTTACTATCCGTTTAACCTTACGTTCGTTCTCCTTAGATAAAAAGAAATAAACATGGTAACTTGTTCCTGGTTCTTCTGCAATATTAATATTCTCCATTCCTACGGGAAGCTTCGACAAAGCATCTGAAACTACATTCTGAGATCCTTTTATATACCTAATTTCGTACTGAAATTCTTGCAAGCATAATACCCAACGTAATAGCCTACAGTGAAGTAACTGACAATTGTTCAAAAAGATTAAAGCCTGATGATCAGTATATACAATTGTTTTTCTTCCCATTAATAATCCTCTAAATCGTTGAAAACCCCATACCACTGCGAGAGCCTCCTTCTCGGATACAAAATAATTTCTTTCATGTTTATTTAAAGTTCGACTAGCGAATCCAATAGGCCGATACAATCCCTTTTCATTGGTCAGATCACCTTGGAATATTACACAAGACACACCATAATCAGAGGCATCCGTACACATACAAAAGTCCTGATTGAAATCTGGGTGGTATAACATTTTGGCTTCGGTTAACGCTCCTTTTATCTTATTAAAAACTTCCTCTTCCTCTTGTCCCCAGAGCCATACTGACTTCTCTTTCAATAAATCTAGTAATTTAGGATTAACAATATCCTGCCCTGGAAGAAATCTTCTCAGGAATGCTACCATTCCTAAGAATGATTTCAATTGTTTCCGATTTCTAGGACTCGGACATCGAGCAATAGCTTCAATACGTGCTGGGTCTGGCCTAATACCTTTACTGTCCACTATATGCCCCAAAAATCTCACTTCCTCCTTTCCGAAGTAAGACTTAGATAATTTTAAAGTAATTCCTCTGTCAATTAAATGGTTAAACAATTCCCGTAATATCGTTACGTGTTCTTCCCACGTTTTAGTAGCTACCAAAATATCATCTACATATAAAATAATCTTTTGTAACAATTGCTGACCCAAAGCAGAATCTAATGCCCTAATGAAAGTTGACACTGATATACACTCCTGGAAATTGAAATAAGAACACCGTGAATTCATTGTCCCAGGAAGGGGAAACTTTATTGACACATTCCTGGGGTCAGATACATCACATGATTACACTGACAGAACCACAGGCACATAGACACAGGCAACAGAGCATGCACAATGTCGGCACTAGTACAGTGTATATCCACCTTTCGCAGCAATGCAGGCTGCTATTCTCCCATGGAGACGATCGTAGAGATGCTGGATGTAGTCCTGTGGAACGGCTTGCCATGCCATTTCCACCTGGCGCCTCAGTTGGACCAGCGTTCGTGCTGGACGTGCAGACCGCGTGAGACGACGCTTCATCCAGTCCCAAACATGCTCAATGGGGGACAGATCCGGAGATCTTGCTGGCCAGGGTAGTTGACTTACACCTTCTAGAGCACGTTGGGTGGCACGGGATACATGCGGACGTGCATTTTCCTGTTGGAACAGCAAGTTCCCTTGCCGGTCTAGGAATGGTAGAACGATGGGTTCGATGACGGTTTGGATGTACCGTGCACTATTCAGTGTCCCCTCGACGATCACCAGTGGTGTACGGCCAGTGTAGGAGATCGCTCCCCACACCATGATGCCGGGTGTAGGCCCTGTGTGCCTCGGTCGTATGCAGTCCTGATTGTGGCGCTCACCTGCACGGCGCCAAACACGCATACGACCATCATTGGCACCAAGGCAGAAGCGACTCTCATCGCTGAAGACGACACGTCTCCATTCGTCCCTCCATTCACGCCTGTCGCGACACCACTGGAGGCGGGCTGCACGATGTTGGGGCGTGAGCGGAAGACGGCCTAACGGTGTGCGGGACCGTAGCCCAGCTTCATGGAGACGGTTGCGAATGGTCCTCGCCGATACCCCAGGAGCAACAGTGTCCCTAATTTGCTGGGAAGTGGCGGTGCGGTCCCCTACGGCACTGCGTAGGATCCTACGGTCTTGGCGTGCATCCGTGCGTCGCTGCGGTCCGGTCCCTGGTCGACGGGCACGTGCACCTTCCGCCGACCACTGGCGACAACATCGATGTACTGTGGAGACCTCACGCCCCACGTGTTGAGCAATTCGGCGGTACGTCCACCCGGCCTCCCGCATGCCCACTATACGCCCTCGCTCAAAGTCCGTTAACTGCACATACGGTTCACGTCCACGCTGTCGCGGCATGCTACCAGTGTTAAAGACTGCGATGGAGCTCCGTATGCCACGGCAAACTGGCTGACACTGACGGCGGCGGTGCACAAATGCTGCGCAGCTAGCGCCATTCGACGGCCAACACCGCGGTTCCTGGTGTGTCCGCTATGCCGTGCGTGTGATCATTGCTTGTACAGCCCTCTCGCAGTGTCCGGAGCAAGTGTGGTGGGTCTGACACACCGGTGTCAATGTGTTCTTTTTTCCATTTCCAGGAGTGTATTAAGTCCAAAAGGTAAAACTTGGAACTGATATGATCTGCCTTCAAAAAGAAAAGCCGTATATTGCCGTGAATCCGGGTGTAATGTTACTTGATGGTAGCCAGCGGTTAGATCCATTGTACTCATATAACGAGAACCAGCAATCTTAAGAAGTACGTCCTCCATAGGAATAGGTCTGTCTCTTTCCATCTCTATAATTTTATTTAATTCACGGGCATCCAGAACCAGTCGTACCCCACCAGTAGCTTTCTTAACTACTCACAACGGACTGTTAAAAGCGCTACATGATCGTTCGATAATGTTTTGTTCTAGCATCTTACTTATTTCTCTACTAGCTGGTTCTTTGAATTGTACTGGAATGGGATAAGGTTTCTTAAAGAATGGTTTTTGATCTTTAATCTTAAGTTTACAAACATAATCTTTAATTCTCCCCGGTTCATCTGAGAAGACGGCTCTAAATTCTAACAACAAAGATTCCAACCCTTCCTTTTCTTGTTCGGATAGACAATTCGTAGAATAACATTTTTCTTTCACTTCGGTTTCGATACTATTACTAGCCTGACATTGGTATACTGCATACTCAAGATCACTAAAATCTGTTAATAGGTTCATGGTCGGTGTGTACTTAATCTGTAAGGATTCGTAGCAATTTTCAGGTACTTGATTATTAGAAAACCTCACTTTAAAAGCGCATGCCTCCTTATGGATAGTTAAGGAAGAGTCTTTAAAATCTAATATTGCTTTATATTTACACAGCCAATCTATACCTAAAATTATGGCCACATTTAAGTTGGCTACGACGAGTACAGAGTGAGCAATTAATTGTTTAGCTATTTCAACAGTTAAATAAACTTCCTCAGTAATACTTTGACTTCTTTTACCAGTAACTCCTATAATTTTCACCCCAGTTACAGGTAAGGTTGGGAAATTCCAATATTTTCTTTTAAGCTGAAATAATTCTTTAGATAAAATACTTACTTCGCTACCCGATTCAATTATAATATTTACTTCGGTATCTTTAATATAACCTTTAATAACGGGTTTATAAGTTATATTCTCCCTTATCTGATTGTCTTCCTGAAGTAAATCTTGTTGCCAATCACCGTCCTTTTAGCAGCTTAATGATAAATTGCCATTGGGTCTTGTACAATCTTGACTAACAGTTCCCTTTAGTTGACCCGTACTAAAGGACTTTATTAGTTTTCCGAACTTTCTATGATAACGTCACCTACCACTTGACCTTCATTAATTACTTGAGGATGATTTATCTCATGATCGTTATTGTGTAATTTCCGCATTTTCGAGTTATTACCACGATTTTGTTGGCTCTCTTTATCTTTAGATTGACGTTTTATATAACAAAACCGGCTATGATTGTTGTTGTTAGCTTTTCGTGGTTCTGAATTATTGTTATTGTTTCGAGGATTGTCATTTCTACCAAATCTAAATTTCTCGTCTTCCCTTTCTCTATTAAGTATATCAAACTGTTCTAAATATCCTAATAATTCGCACAGCTGTGACCATTCTCTTTCTATCATTCTTTCCTTTACATAATACGGTAACCTACTAATTAGGACTTGTATTAAATGACTTTCAATAATTGGTTCTTCAATTAATTTAGCATGGTTTAAATGCCATTCAAAATAATTCCTATAACCTCCCCACCGTTTCGAATATGGAGGAGGGTCTAACAACTCTAAAGTTAAGTGTTGTTGTTTTCCTCTTGACCAATAATTTTGTTTAAACTACTTAACAAAATCATCCCAGTCCCTAAATTCAGTTCTATGCAGTACTGCCCATTCCGCAGCTTCTGCTTCTAAATGTCCTATTACAAATTGAATGCGTTTTTCATTACTCCATTTAGGAGATAATGATGTTTCAAAAGCTTTTGTAAAGATTGTAGGGTGAAGTTCGCCTCCTGGTTTGAATACAGGAAATCGACTTGCTACATTTGAATTTGTCGTTATGTCATCCAAACATTCTGTGAGAGAAATAGTCGGATTTTGTTTAGATTGCAGAGACGGAGTTGCATCGGATTGGCTTGCCGTGATTTCTTTATTCATATTGTTGCCGTCCGAGCTAGCAAATTCGATGCGACTGTTATCTCTGATTACGTTATTGCTTCTACTACTTGAAATGTTTCCATTATTATCTAATTCCGATAACCGTTTAGTAATTTCGTGTATTCGCATTTCTGTATTGGATACGCGATTAGCTAATATCGATTCTTCACTGTGTTCACGATGTGAACGCTCTGTACCTTCGTCAATGTTATTATCTTTGGCAGTCTCATGGTTACTGCATATTTCAGTAATTAACAATTTCATGTTTTCGATTTCGGTATGATCTTTTTCTGCTTGATGAGTTAATGTCTCTAATTCTACATTATCTATTGAAGAAATCTCTACAGTTTTGGTAGAGACCTCTTTAATAGATTTCAATAATTCTCTGCGAAGAGTTTCTGTTTGCATAGAAAATTCATCTCGTAACATATCGTTATTTTTCTGTATTTCATTTACAACTAAGATATTGACACTATCTAGTCTCTCGGTTAAGTCAGTAATATCGTTTCGCATGCGAGCTTTTTCCTCGCGCGATTCCTGGATATGTTCTTCTAACCTTTTACAATTATCAGCAATCTTATTACTAAGTCCTACTAATTTTTCCTGCATTTCAACTTTAGAAGACTCTATTTTATCACTTAATTCTCGACTGGTTTCATTAAGATATTCCTGTAACCTGTCTGTAGATTTTCTTAGCTCCTCTTTTAATCTAGCAGTAGATTCTTCGTTAGACTGTTTTAATCTAGCCGTAGATTCTTCGTTAGACTGTTTTAATTCCTGTTTTAGTTCCTGTTTTAGTTCCTGTTTTAATCTAGCAGTAGATTCCTCGTTAGACTGTTTTAATTCCTGTTTTAGTTCCTCTTTTAATCTAGCAGCAGATTCTTCGTTAGACTGTTTTAATTCAGCTAGAAAATCCCCGTTAGATTGTTTTAATTTAGCGATCGCCCTAAAAAGGGATCTCATGCTCCTATCGGACATAGATTGCTATTCGTCTGACATTTCACTTCCCGACATTATTGTAAGATATTAACTATTTACACACGCAGACTTGTAATCAACAATCCTGTAAAAGCACACTCCCTATGTACAACACTCCACTTCCAACTTGAAACAAACTCACCGGACACTAATATTGTAATTTGTAGTTCTCGATGATCAGTGTGCTGCTATGGGCTGCAGATGTAACAGCCGTCGATGCAGCCGCTGAGATGCTGCGACCCCGCTTCCGCAACCGGCAGGACGCTGAGTCGAACACCGGAAACGTCACTGGCTGCAACCACGCCCGGCACCGCCGTAGACAGGCGAAGCCCTCAGCAACACCTCTAATACCAGCCGGAGGAACACCCCGCAGCCGACGTACTGGGCCTATTAGTTTAGGGAGAAAAAAGGTTGTCGGGGTTTGCAGCGTTCAGCTGCTGCCCAACAGATGCGCCTTCTCGTGGAACAACTGCGTGACCGTACTGCTTGGCTGCGCTCCGTCAGATGCCCACACCCGCGAAGTCGCCGCTGGCTGGTGAAGGCTCCACGAAAACTCGCGTTGACTTCCGAAGGACTCTTGATGTTTTGTTTCGTACCTGTGTGCCTTAGTTGCACACAAGTCCTGTTTCTAAGGTCGCCACGGTGTAGTGTAACGACGTAAGTTTTTTATAACCGATTTTTGTTTGATATATGACCATGCGCAGACTTCGTCACCTACGTCAGTTACAACCCACTTTAAAATGATTTATATTCTTTTTAAATTGTCATAGAATGGTTCTTGAACGAAACTGTAAAACATCAGTTGAGTCGTATGCAGAGAATTACATCACTTGGGCCAATTTGTCTTTCGTAAACTTTTTCGATTTAAATTTCGTTTGTTTCTCCTCAGAAATTATATTGACACACGTTATCTTGATTTAATCGATATCAGAATCACACATTAAATAAAGTTTTGAGATTCAAAGTTTCGCTGAACGCTGTCAGAATCAATTATCTTGTCAAATATATTATTAATCCGTTCCATAATTCTTCATAAATAATTCCTCAGAACACATGTTTCAACTTTAGTAGCATACACTATTTTATTAGCTTCCTACACATACAGATGTGAACTGGACCGTTGGCAAAATAGGACTGACTTTTCAATAAGATTAAGCTCTATATGACGTCATTGTTGTACAAAAAGAGTATAAAAATTCATTTTTAATTTTTAGAAGCACGACGCAACAACTCGGTTCCAGGATCTTCTGTTGCTCCTTGGCTTTCGACCCGCGACGTATAGCGGCCAGCAATTTCCTCTCTGGTTGCGGCAACGAAGATGCTGTCTCCGTTCGTTGCGCCGCCCTCTCCGTACATGAAACATAAAAAAATACAAAACTTTTGGATAATTCACAGCTATTACAAATATTAAGAAAAATACATAAACGAAACTAAATTAAACTTATAGTCACCTGCAAACTGGGCTGACAGTGGTGGATGGGTGACGCTTAATTTCGTCCCACTACACAGTGCGGCAGATGTGCGCAGATGCCGCGCCCGTGCTGCAGTCCCACGCGACCGCCAGCTCAGCCGCTGACGACGCCGTGATGGCGGCGCCGTACGACGAGACGCTCTTGAAACACGCATCGCCCGTCACCACCACCACCGTCGCCGTAACAGAGGCGTCAGTTTCGGACGCCAGACTCATGGCCGAAGATATTGGCCCCAGCCCCTCGACAGGGGTGGACACACAGACACGGAAACAACGGTCGCCGATGCGTCATAAGAAACGCCGCCTCTCGACGGAAGAAAACCAACGGGGTGGAGAAAGGGAGCAAGTTGCCGACGCCGTCTCTGACTTGTCGTTGGCAGTGGACTCTACCAGTACCGCCCCATGGCAGGTATCCGACACCACGGACAGGATGTCGGCCTCACCCACCCCAGATGTTTCCCTGACTGAAGCCCCTCAGGACAAAGACCAGGTGATGGGGTCCATTGCCTGCGACGTCGCGCTGTCACTGACCCCTTCCCCGCTTGGTGAGTGGGCTGCTGATATGGAGGAAGAAGACGCAGCAGACGCCCTTGACGCTCCTCCGCCACAAAGGACCGGCGCCCCATATGGGGCCGCAGACGAGCCACGTTAAACATGCCTGCTACAAGGATGGGTAGCCAGGTGGCTCCATTACCACTGAGACACCGCCATTTGCATCTTCATACTCCACATTAAGATGTCCCAATCCTACCATGTGGATACAGTCAACGTTAACGGCATACTCCCTGTCATCAAAACACTCCGTGCTGCGGACCTGGATATCATCCTCCTCCAAGAAGTCCATCCAGCGCTGCATTTGAACACTTATTAATACTCAGCCTACAGCATCCCATGAAGCGACAGTGCTTATGGAACCGCTATCCTATTACACGTCGGCATCGAGGCATCCGAAGACACGTATCTGCCATCAGCACGAGGTATTGCCATCATGGTGGCAGCAGTCTGTATTGTCAATGTTTGCACGCCATCCGAGACATCTCGCTATGGTGAAAGGGTCACATTTTATTTCAACGAAATTGCTCCACTCCTGAATGGGAATACAGAATAGTATATCATAGGCGACGATTTTAATAGCGTCTTGGATCCAGCAGACCAAACACTGCGCTATTCTCCATGCCTGGCACTCTGGGCACTCGTGCGAGATCTGGCGCTACACAACACGTGGCGTCTTCTTGACGAGTACTGCTGTGGCTATACACACTTAAGAGACCGCTCTGCCAGCCACCTCGAACGGATATACATCTCTCAGGGACTCCGAGCCGCTACAAGGGACGCGCAACTCTGGCTGACAGCCTTCACTGAACTTTTGGCATACATCCGCTCAGTCACACTCCCCTGACAACTTATATACCACAGCCGCAGTACATGGGCATTAAACGTTTCCTAGATGTACGAGAACGCATATAAGTGGGCGATCGCTACTACATGGGCCACTGCCTCCAGAGTTTGCATTTCTCTCCTTCCACCTTACATTGGTGGCTTAACCGCGCCAATCTGGCCCTCCGATGGACACTCATGGGATATGGCTGTCACAGAGCGTGCTGGCCTTAGGCGACGTCGGAATTTTATTACACTGCACTGAGGGAACATATGAGACAGCCGCCATCACAAGAACCGCAGACAGCGGTTAATCGTCTCAAAGCTCACCTACTGTATCTCACTGCGGCCAGATTGACGGAGCTTGAGTTCGGGCAAGGGTGCAGGATACCATCCCCAATGAAAAGGCATCTGTATATCACGTCATCAGAGAGAGACGCCACTGCAAACGCCACCTTACAACATCAGTAGAGACAGCAGTGGGTGGATGCATTGACTCGCAGTGTGCCATCGCTGCAGCATTCGTCCAGCATTATAGGACATTTTATGCCAAGGACCCACAGACTGTTCGCGAATACAAAGACGTCCTGTGCGATTTGCCTGACCCAAGAGTAGTGGCCCAGGACGATGTCCTGCTGGCACCCATAACTGCTGAAGACTTAACAGCAGCCTCGACACACGGCACCCCGAACAAGTCACCAGGCCTGGATGGATTACTGAACAAATTCCACAGCTCCTACTATCCCCTGATGGGTGCTCAGTGGATTCAGATGTTGTGAGACCTCTTCTGTGACGATTTTACCATTCTCACGGTTTCAAAAAAATGGTTCAAATGGCTCTGTGCACTATGGGACTCAACATCTGAGGTCATCAGTCCCCTAGAACTTAGAACTACTTAAACCTAACTAACCTAAGGTCATCACACACATCCATGCCCGAGGCAGGATTCGAACCTGCGACCGTAGCGGTCGCACGGTTCCAGACTGTAGCGTATAGAACCGCTCGGCCACACAGGCTGGTTCTCACGGTTTCCTTGAAGGCATAATGGTACCAGTTCCCAAACCGAGCGGATCACACCATTGTCAAGACTATCGTCCTCTTACACTCCTGAATGCAGATTATAAACTTTCGTCCGTATCCTTTACACACGTCTTCGGACCACCATCAGACACATGAGCCATCCTGACCAGACATGTTTAGGCCGTGACAACAACATTCACAGGGCACTTGGAACATACCCCGACGTTATGGCGCTGGTAGCGGCCTGCCACCGCCGAGGCACCCATGTCACAATCGATTTTGATCACACCTTTGATGGTATTGACCATGGTTTCCTTCGCGCTGTGTTCAAACACATGGGCCTCTCGCAGGTGTCAGCAAGGGTGATCTTACGTTTAATCCATGGGGCGCGCTCTCGGATTGTGGTCAACAGGCACCAGACCGAACACATCACTCTTGGATGGTCAGTGCGACAGGGATGTCCTTTATCAGGAGCCTTATTCGCGGCAGCCCTCGAACCTGTGCTGCACAGCCTTCGCCAACAACTGGAAGGCATCTTTATTCGAGACATGACCTTCCACTGTGGTGCCTTTGCTGACAACGTGGTGCTCTTGGTGCAGTCGGCGGACGAAATCCAAACAACGCTTCGGTGGTTGTGTCACTGTGGCATGGTGTCAGGTAGTGTTGTCAACATGCACAAGACGATGTACATGGATGTCAGGAGATGCCTTCTAGACCTGACAGTGATCGCGTCCCAAAAGGTTCCCTCTCTGAATGCATTGGAGGTGCAGTTCTCCAGTACAGTTCACCAAAATGCGACAGCCACTTATCGCCAGCTACTACAACAGATATAGGCGCTGCTCTGTGAGAGCAGATTCCAGAATATGGATATGATTCTCTGAACACGTTACATCAACACTTACATAGTGTCCAAACTTAATTTAAGAAAATGTTCAAATGTGTGTGAAATCTTAAGGGACTGAACTGCTAAGGTCATCAGTCCCTAAGCTTACACACTACTTAACCTAAATTATCCTAAGGACAAACAAAAAAATGGTTCAAATGGCTCTGAGCACTATGGGACTTAACAGCTATGGTCATCAGTCCCCTAGAACTTAGAACTACTTAAACCTAACTAACCTAAGGACTGCACACAACACCCAGCCATCACGAGGCAGAGAAAATCCCTGACCCCGCCGGGAATCGAACCCGGGAACCCGAGCGTGGGAAGCGAGAGCGCTACCGCACGACCACGAGATGCGGGCTAAGGACAAACACACACACCCATGCCCGAGGGAGGACTCGAACCTCTGCCGGGACTAGCCGCACAGTCCATGACTGTGACGCCTTAGACCGCTCGGCCAAACTTAATTATTTTGCACACATTCTTCCTCTAACAGTCACCATGGCACACAGTTTCCAGGTAGCATACGGACAATTTGTGAGTGCAGGTCACATATTCAGAGTCTGGTACACTACTCTAATGAGGCCTACACTGTCAGAGGGCCTGATGTTGACTCATGTCCACAACCGCACATAGGCGTTATACCTAAGGACGATGCGGCTTGGGTGGACCGCGGCCAACACCAGCTTAATGGGGACACTGTCACAAATTGTCACACCCCAAGATCTTCGACCACTGGTCGCTGTGGGCCACATAACTCCATCTCTTGCCCACATCCGAGATCTCCTGGTTGAACTGAGCTACATGACCAAGGATCTACCAGCAACGAGAGTGCCGAGCACTAGAGGTTAATACCGCATTTATCAGGCATGACAACCCTGTAACTATGTCGAACAACAACACTCGACCATCTGCTGGGCCAGGATGTAGCGAGCCACCCTCACCCCATACCTGCCCACTTACACTCATTCCTTGTGGTATGTGGTGGTGAACGGCAAATTAACCACACACCAGTGTCTCCATTCCATCCATCTCACTGAGAACCCTTTGTGCCCGCACTGTGCAATCGTGGATTCGCACGTGCACCTCTAGCCATATGCTGTGATGGGCAGTTACTGGGATCCTATAAAACGTATTCTGGCGCTCCTGTTGCGATGACAGAGCGAGTGTTACACCAGACAATCTCCTACACCCAGATATCAATTACTTTCCCACTACCAGAACGAATGCGTCAACTGGATGAAGGGGATGGTGCTGTATTACACTTTGCAAGCCGCGCCCGAAAGCTCTCTCGACTTGTAGTCCCGCCTGACGACGACTCACGAGACGTTCCGCTGCCATGCATTGTAACGAACACAACTATCAAATTATTTAGGCGCATTATTTGAGGATCCTCCTACCCGTTCGGGGTGTTCTGGGTACTAGAAGGCACATTTGAAGATGATTCATGGCACATGATTGATCCTCTGAGGGAACGGTTTAGAGGGAGTCCCACCTCCATTCATTATGTGAAGACGACTCAAGCTTCTGGTAGCGGTAGCAGGATCCAGTTAAAAATAAAGAACTGGAAACATAAAAATACACTACTGGCCATTACAATTGCTACACCAAGAAGAAATGCAGATGATAAACGAGTATTCATTGGACAAATATATTATACTAGAACTGACATGTGATTACATTCTCACGCAATTTGGGTGCATAGATCCTGAGAAATCAGTACCCAGAACAACCACCTCTGGCCGCAAGAACGGCGTTGATACGCCTGGGATTTGAGTTTGGATGGCGTGTACAGGAACAGCTGCCCATGCAGCTTCAACACGATACCACAGTTCACCAAGAGTAGTGACTGGCGTATTGTGACGAGCCAGTTGCTCGGCCACTATTGACCAGACGTTTTCAGTTGGTGAGAGATCTGGAGAATGTGCTGGCCAGGGCAGCAGTCGAACATTTTCTGTATCCAGAAAGGCCCGTACAGGACCTGCAACATGCGGTCGTGCATTATCCTGCTGAAATTTAGGGTTTCGCAGGGATCGAATGAAGGGCAGAGCCACGGGTCATAACACACCTGAAATGTAACGTCCACTATTCAAAGTACCGTCAATGCGAACAAGAGGTGACCGAGACGTGTAACCAATGGCACCCCATACCATCACGCCGGGTGATACGTCAGTATGGCGATGACGAATACACACTTCCAATGTGCGTTCACCGCGATGTCGCCAAACCTGGATGCGATTATCATGATGCTGTAAACAGAACCAGGATTCATCCGCAAAAGTGACGTTTTGCCATTCGTGCACCCAGGTTCGTCGTTGAGTACACCATCGCAGGCGCTCCTGTCTGTGATGCAGCGTCAAGGGTAACCGCAGCCATGGTCTCCGAGCTGATAGTCCACGCTACTGCAAACGTCGTCGAACTGTTGGTGCAGATGGTTATTGTCTTGCAAAGGTCCCCATCTGTTGAGTCAGGGATCGAGACGTGGCTGCACGATCCGTTACAGCCATGCGGGTAAGATGCCTGTCATCTCGACTGCTAGTAATACGAGGCCTTTGGGATCCAGCACGGCGTTCCGTATTACACTCCTGAACGCACCGATTCCATATTCTGCTAACAGTCAGTCAGCAGTGTTGCGATACGATAAACCGCAATCGCGATAGGCTCCAATCCGACCTTTATCAAAGTCGGAAACCTGTTGTTTTGGTCTTCAGTCCTGAGACTGGTTTGATGCAGCTCTCCATGCTACTCTATCCTGTGCAAGCTTCTTCATCTCCCAGTACCTACTGCAACCTACATCCTTCTGAATCTGCTTAGTGTATTGATCTCTTGGTCTCCCTCTACGATTTTTACCCTCCACACTGCCCTCCAATGCTAAATTTGTGATCCCTTGATGCCTCAAAACATGTCCTACCAACCGATCCGTTCTTCTAGTCAAGTTGTGCCACAAACTTCTCTTCTCCCCAATCCTATTCAATACCTCCTCATTAGTTACGTGATCTACCCACCTTATCTTCAACATTCTTCTGTAGCACCACATTTCGAAAGCTTCTATTCTCTTCTTGTCCAAACTGGTTATCGTCCATGTTTCACTTCCATACATGGCTACACTCCATGCAAATACTTTCAGAAACGACTTCCTGACATTTAAATCTATACTCGATGTTAACAAATTTCTCTTCTTCAGAAACGATTTCCTTGCCATTGCCAGTCTACATTTTATATCCTCTCTACTTCGACCATCATCAGTTATTTTACTCCCTAAATAGCAAAACTCCTTTACTACTTTAAGTGTCTCATTTCCTAATCTAATCCCCTCAGCATCACCCGATTTAATTTGACTACATTCCATTATCCTCGTTTTGCTTTTGTTGATGTCCATCTTATATCCTCCTTTCAAGATACTGTCCATTCCGTTCAACTGCTCTTCCAAGTCCTTTGCTGTCTCTGACAGAATTACAATGTCATCGGCGAACCTCAAAGTTTTTACTTCTTCTCCATGAATTTTAATACCTACTCCGAAGTTTTCTTTTGTTTCCTTTACTGCTTGCTCAATATACAGATTGAATAACATTGGGGATAGGCTACAACCCTGTCTCACTCCTTTCCCAACCACTGCTTCCCTTTCATGCCCCTCGACTCTTATAACTGCCATCTGGTTTCTGCACAAATTGCAAATAGCCTTTCGCTCCCTGTATTTTACCCCTGCCACCTTCAGAATTTGAAAGAGAGTATTCCAGTTAACGTTGTCAAAAGCTTGCTCTAAGTCTACAAATGCTAGAAACGTAGGTTTGCCTTTTCTTAATCTTTTTTCTAAGATAAGTCGTAAGGTTAGTATTGCCTCACGTGTTCCAACATTTCTACGGAATCCAAACTGATCTTCCCCGAGGTCCGCTTCTACCAGTTTTTCCATTCGTCTGTAAAGAATTCGCGTTAGTATTTTGCAGCTGTCACTTATTAAACTGATAGTTCGGTAATTTTCACATCTGTCAACACCTGCTTTCTTTGGGATTGGAATTATTATATTCTTCTTGAAGTCTGTGGGTATTTCGCCTGTCTCATACATCTTGCTCACCAGGTGGTAGAGTTTTGTCATGACTGGTGGTATGTATTTCAGGTCCGTATACGAGGCATCACAACAACTTTTCACCAGGCAAGGCCGGTCAGTTGTTGTTTGTGTGTGAGAAATCGGTTGGAAACTTTCCTCATGTCGGCACGTTGTAGGTGTAGCCACCGGCGCCAACCCTGTGTGAATGCTCTGAAAAGCTGATCAGTTGCATATCACTGCATCTTCTTCCTGTCGGTTAAATTTCGCGTCTGTAGCACGTCATCTTCGTGGTATAGCAACTTTAATGGCCAGTAGTGTAAATAAATGAAAAAATGTAGATACTCATAAATAATGAACTTGATCAAATAAAGCTCTCTTGATCCTGTCAGATACATTTCCTTCCTTTGGTCTGGGAGAGCGGGAATGGGACATTGAGGCCAAGCGTCTAAAGACGACCCCTGCGCTCTTTGGCACTGACCCTTCTCTCGGGTCATTAAAAAAAAAATAATAAAATGGCAGGTAAGGCAACGAGCTGCAATGTCAAAGATCATAGGTTCTTATACCGCTGAGTATGAAAATTTTTTTTCCTCTTCGTGTTTGTAACACATTCTGAGACCAAAGTTAAGTAGTTTTCTGAAATATTCGTTGTTATTTACACGTAAGAGCACATTTTCTCAGTGATGAGTATCTTCGATTTAGTGACTTCCATATTTTTAAGAAATGAAAGATCAAACTGCTGTGCGTGAAACAACTGATAGTTACGTTTAGATTTTTTCTTGTCATAAATAATTCACTATTTTTTTCTGAATACGTATCGATTTCCGAGTGTGTGGTCAGACAGGAACCTAAGAGCACAACTTAAATTACTGCGAATGGGACTAGCGCAACCGTCTTTAGGCTCTTGCTTGTCACAAGTATTTATCTGCGATCGAATCCTTAACAACAGCAGACAGAGATGAAAGATCCCCTACATAATATTTTTAGACTATACCGCCATATATTAAACATTTTGATTCGTCAGATGTATGGTATAAACTACAACGAACTTCAGTAGCTGCACTCGCCACACACTTTCGAAAAGGCGTTATTTAAATTTTGTTTTTAAGAACAATATCGATGATGTATCAGATAGGGAAGTAGGCTACATCATCATTTGGATCTCTAGAAGCGAGTTACAACCACATTCTATGCATTTTCTTATTCTTTGACACTCTCTTAGACAATTTTTTGCGTTCATGTAGGTATGTTCCATCTATGCGAATAATTGAGAGCAGTTTGTTTATTACCATACGCGTTTCGCTTCTCTTATTTGTGGAACGTTTTCACAAATAAAAGAAGCTAAACGCGTTTGGGAATAAACAAACTGCCTTCAATTAGTTGCATAGACGGAACGTACCGCCGGTCGGAGTGGCCGTACGGTTCTAGGCGCTACAGTCTGGCTCTTCAAATGGTTCAAATGGCTCTGAGCACTACGGGACTTAACAGCTGTGGTCATCAGTCCCCTAGAACTTAGAACTACGTAAACCTAACTAACCTAAGGACATCACACACATCCACGCCCGAGGCAGGATTCGAACCTGCGACCGTAGCAGAACGCGCGGTTCCGGAGTGCGCGCCTAGAACCGCGAGACCACCGCGGCCTGCTACAGTCTGGAACCGAGCGACCGCTACGGTCGCAGGTTCGAATCCTGCCTCGGGTATGGATGTGTGTGATGTCCTTAGGTTAGTTGGGTTTAATTGGTTCTAAGTTCTAGGCGACTGATGACCTCAGAGGTTAAGTCGCATAGTGCTCAGAGCCATTTGGAACGTACCTCCATGAATTTTAGAGCTACTAAGGGACGACGGAAAACCGAAAAAAATGACGAATTTTTCGGGTGTTTCTCTACATGTATACATGGAATGCGGTATTATACTCCATTCCTAACTCGTATTCCGAAACGTAAAATCCAAACCAAGACGTCGATGTGAATGAGAATAAACTGACATAATGTGACATCTATAACAGTTCCCAGAGCACAGTCAATATTATATTGTTACCATGCATTCATGGAAGCACGTGGTCGGCGAAATTTGAGCAGTATTACTTACTGTAACCACACTTTTCGCTACTATGAACAATAGCGTGCCTGTGTCGGCTGCTAGCCGCTTTGGTTTCGTACTGCTGTGAGCTGGATTGCGCATGCGCGGATCTGAGGGAGATTGCTTTTGATAGGTTGGCGTGAGGAGAAATGACGACAGCGTCTCGGTTCACTAGAACCGTTCGGCATCGTTTTCAAAATGCTTACAGAATAATGTTGGGGCTCTGCTTCTAAAACGAGACCATTTGGTGGGCATGCATAGCGAACCGATCGGCAAAATGGCGGAAAGATACAGAAAGAGCCCCTGGAGAATAAGCTACATCCCCTGGTTATTTCCCAACTGAATGCCTCGATCGTTTCCCTGACCCATTTTGGGGTGTGTGATGGGGCGTTATCATGGAGCAATATGACTTTGCGTTGCATTTTTCAATATTCCGGTAATTTTTCACGTAATGCTCGATTTAAATCGATTATGTGCTGTTGGTAGCGATCAGTACTAACGGATTCACCAGGTTTTAGCAGCTCATAGTATATGACACCCTTCTGATCCCACCAAACGCAGAGCATTGTCTTCTTTCCAGAGCGATTTGGTCTTACAGTGGATGTCGATGGTTTGCCTGGATTCACCCATGATTTACGACGCTTAGGAGTCTCAAAATATATCCAATTTCATCACCTGTCAGTGTTAGAGAGAGAAACGACTTTCTTTTGTATCTGCCAAGCAACAATTCGCAAGTAGTCTTTCGTCCGCAACTCGTGGTCTAGTGGCTTGCGTTGCTGCCTCTGGATCACGGGTTCCCGGGTTCGATTCCCGGCCGGGTTGGGGATTTTCTCTGCCTGGGGACTGGGTGTTTGTGTTGCCCTCATTATTTCATCATCATCATCACTTGTGACAATGGCTATAGTGGACTGTGAAAAAAATTGGACTATGCAAACATTGGGACTTCGTATGGGCGCTGATGGCCGCGCTGTTGAGCGCCCCACAAACCAAACATCATCATCACATCACAAGTAGTCTTTCGATTTGCTTGTTGTCTTTCATTCACTCCATGCGGCACCCATTTTCCCACTTTTTGCACCTTTACCTAGCTTTCAACCGAAGAGAAAAGGCTTTCTGCGTCACATTCAACTGTTCCGCGAGCTCCTGTTGATTTTGAGTATCATCTTCATCCAATAAAGGGTGCAGTTCGTTGTCTTCGAACTTTTTCGGTTGTTTCCCGCGCTCGTCGTTTCTCACGTCAAAATCACCACTTTTGAACTCGAAACATTGTGTTTTCCCAAGAGCATGTTCGCCGAAAGCTTCGACAAGCATTCGATGCGATTCTGCAGCTGTTTTCTTCAAATGATAACTGAAAGCTAATGCTGTCCGCAAATCATAGATCGTAGGCACAAAACTCGACATGTTTACGGGTTTGAAACAGATACCGATGTATGGTACTTGCGTTACTATGTACTGACATTCATCGTCAGTCGTTACAGGAAGCAGATGGCGCTGCAGACGTGGTCTCACATGCTGACGGCTAACACCATCTATAGGGAAATTCCGGTTTCATACTTCTATACCTGATATATGAAGTGTGTTGGGGGATACGGAAAACAGTGCAGTCGTTAGTGTAATGCAGAAACGGAGTGACTTATCTGACGTCGAAAATGGCATGATCATTAGCTTTCAGGTAAAGGGTAGAAGTATTTGTGAAGCGGCTAAGTTTGTAAACCTTGGTTAAAGTATACCGTGCATGGGAAAATGGAGCTATCCAAAACCAGCGCCAAGGCCACTGTCATGCACCTAGGTTCATAGATGACATGGGTGAAAGACGACTGTGGAGATGTGTACGGGCGAATGGGCGTGCAACCATTGAACAACTGACTGCCCAGATAAAACAAATGGATACCAATAGTGTCTCCTGAACTACCGTTTTGTGAACGTTGCTTCATATGGGCCACCGTAGCAGGGGCCTTCCATGCACCCACACCGACTGCTTTTCATTGGCGACGAAGGTTATAATTTGCACGCCGACACCGCAGCTGAATGTCCACTGATTGGCGACAGGTGGCCTTTTCAGATGAATCCATCCGACAGATGACCGTTAGCGTGTACAACGTGAAACGGCTCAAACCAGACATCCTGCAACAATCGTCTGAAGGGCTCAGGCCGGAGGAGGGAGCATTATGATCTGGAGAATGTTTTCGTGGCACTCCTTGGGTTATCTCGTCATTCTGGACTGCACAATGGATCGACAGAAGTAGGCATATATCCTTGAGGGCGATGTCCACCCCTACACACAGTTTTTTTCTCAGCACGAAGGCATCTACCAGCAGGTTAATGCAACGTGTCACACAGCTCGCAGTGTCCATGTGTGGTCCAAAGAGCACGAGGATGAGTTTACCGTATTCCCCTGGCCATCAAAGTCCATGGAGTAAAACACAATCGAAAATCGTCCTGTTCGCGCCATGGATCCTTGACCGAGAAACTCTGCGCTGCTGGCCACTGCACTGGAGTCGGCATGGCTCCAAACTCCTGTTGGTACTTTTCAGAACCTCGCTGACTCTCTACGTGCACGTCTTGCAGCGGTCTGTGCTGGTAAAGGTGGTTATTCGGGCTTTTGAAGGTGGTCATATTATTTAATGTGACTGGACAGTGTATAAAGTATATTAGTCCAGTTTCAGTGAAACACTTTAATACAGAATACTTAACTTGAATAGAAACCCATATATTTAGTAGTGTCGTAGAACACAGTGATAACGTTTATTATTTTCAGTAGTACTGAATGACAGTCAAATATCACACTGCATTAAACAATGAACTATAGTACACAGTTCTGACTAACGGCGCTAGCTCGCTCTTGGATCTGAATTACAATGCTGCTGCAAGTAGGCTATCAAACAGTGTGGCAACCAGCGCTGCTCTCTGACGCCAGCGGACTTCCAGCAGCGGTGGCGTACCGAACCTCTTCAGGGCGCCTCTTCCTCGACGTCTGTCATTCGTGGCTGCGTCTGCAAGCGAGTGTCCTCAGCTTGTGGTTCGTGGCTGCCAACTTAAGCGTGGCACCTCACTCTTCGGACGACACCACAATATCTGTGCCTCTCATCCAAGCTCAGTTCGACTAGGTGTGCGGACGGGTTAGAGCCGTCGATACTGCCTGAGGCCAATACTCTGTGTTGAATTCTACATCCTATACACCCGCATGTCACCTGAAATCAAATCACGTAGTCTTCCAATTATATTGTATGGACACAATATGTAATATTTCGTGTTTTGTTACCCTGCCTGGGCCGCGCGGGGTAGCAGCACGGTCTCAGGCGCCTTGTGACGGTTCGCGCGGCTCCCCCCGTCGGAGGTTCGAGTCCTCCCTCGGGCATGGGTGTGTGTGATGTACATAGCGTAAGTCACTTTAAATTAGATTTAGTAGTGAGTAGGCTTAGGGACCGATGACCTCAGCAGTTTGGTCCCATAAGACCTTACCACAAACTTCCAAATTATTTACCCTGCCAGTGGTGTTTTAACGAGATTGTTTTGAAAGTGAATTTTACTGAAACTACACACAGTCTAGAGTTGTTGTAAGTTACTTGATGCGGGAACAGCACTGGGAATTCATCGTGACACTTTACAAGGGTGTATCTTTATTTTTATTCGATTTTACTTCTGCAAAACTTCAAAACATGTATTTTTAGATACGAGTTATTTCTAGTTATCTTCGTACAGATACTTTCATTTGAAAGTTTCCTCACTTTCCTGAAGTATCTTATAATACAAGCCGTCGTAACACTTCAGTTTACACACAAGTCACATAGCATGTTTGAGGCTAAACAATCATCTGTGCCGTAAACACGTACCTGCACATTTAAAACTGTTCTCAGCATTTGGGTTTATTTCAAGTGCTCTCAATAATACTGCTGTTTGCTTAACATCTTACGAAATGAACATTTTACAGTTATTTTTACACTTTGCGAAATACAGTTTGAGAGCACTTTGCCCAGATATAATCTCTCGTTGAGAGTAAGGACATAAAAACAAGATTTTTTACGGATAAGGTTTCGTCTCGCACATGCGACACTTGCAGCAACCGGGATATTATCCCTCTATTCAAACTGGATCTTCGTTATATGGCAGTCTTGGAAGATCTGAATGTGAAAATATTCGCCTCTCATACACGTTTCTAGACAGGGTGTCACCGGCCGAAGTGGCCTAGCGGTTCTAGGCGCTACAGTCTGGTACCGCGCGACCGCTACGGTCGCAGGTTCGAATCCTGCCTCGGGCATGGATGTGTGTGATGTCCTTAGGTTAGTTAGGTTTAAGTAGTTCTAAGTTCTAGGGAACTGATGATCTCCGAAGTTAAGTCCCATAGTGCTCAGAGCCATTTGATTTTGATACAAGATGTCAATTTTAACTGAAGACACAGATATCTCGAAAACTACGCATCGGATCAAAAAAAGTTATAGTTCCAGTTCTGTTTGTCTCGGACGGTGTCATCCAACGATACCACACTCTACCCACCACACCAGCCCGTGCGTGGGTGGCGGATGACAACTTCAAAATCTTCCATCGGAACCCCCGTTCTTTACAGCAGATTACGACTATACGGCAAAATTAACGTCCGTTTTTGTCTGAAACATTTTCTTCGTTTCGTCACAGATGTCACTGTAATCGGATTGGAATTATAACTATTTTTGATCCGATGTGTGGTTTTTGAGATACGTCTATGTCTTCAGTTAAAATGAACACCACGCATACTTCTATCTTTATCTACGAATCTACTAGGACGTGCTGAAAATTAAAGCCTTCAAATTTTTTGTGCGAAAACTCTTAAAGTTTTTTAAGTAAAACAAACGTTATCAACATTTTACATCATTAATCTTTATATGTAGATATTTGCAGTCCTCTTCACCTAGAGGGCTCCGAATTGTAGCGTGTAACACGTCGGTGTGTAATGTAACGGTATCGGTGAGTGAGAAACATCGTGCTGTAATCGAGTTTCGAATTCGAGAAGTTCGTCCACCCTTTTCTTCAGAACGTCAACGCCAGACCCCACGCGAGCGCTGCGACTTCTGCAACAATCCGACGCCTTGGTTTCACTGTCTAAGATCATCCACCATACAGTGGCGACATGACTCCATCCGGTTTTCGTCTGTTTCCGAAACTTAAAGAACACTTTGGAGGACTTCACTTCGATAGTGATGAAGCGGTGCAAGAAGAAGTGGGGTTGCGCCTCCGCCAACAAAGTCAGACATTCTACAGTGATGGTATGAACAAACTGGTCTCTCGTTGAAAAAAAATGGGTCTGTCGCCAGGATGCCTATTTTGAGAAATAAATGTGTAGACATGAAGAATAAAGATGTAGAATGTTAATAATGTGAATCTTCAGGTTTTTGCGGCGCAAAGACTGTTCTATTAAGTTTCGGGTGTGCAGCCGCAAGAAATCTCCTTCTTCTTCTAATATTTCGGCTGTATACCATCCAGCTTTGCGACTCACTCTGAGGATGGCTGGACGGTATACAGCCGAAATATGAGAAGAAGAAGGAGATTTCTTGCGGCTGCACAACCGAAACTTAAATGGAACAATGTTAATAATGTTTGTTTTGTCTTTAAGCGTTTTCGCATAAAAAATTCGGAGGCATTACCTTTCAGCAAGTTCTCGTAAATCTACCATTCAGTTCTGCAAGTACCTGCAGGGCAACCAGAATATGTGTTTCGCATTAGGCAACACGCTTGCAGAAGGTGCAGGTGTCATTCTTCAGATATGAGTTCGATCGATGCATCCAACATAACTGGGGAATTCCGTTCTTCTCCGCTTATCAGAAAAAACTCATCGCATGCACAATCTAATCAGAAATATCCGGACACACGTATGTATTGCGGAATTGACCACTAGATCATATAGTGTTAACCTATGCAGGATATCACTCAAAAGTATCAAGAGGATCAGCAAAGAATGTGCTTCTCTAGAGTATAAGTTTTGTCCTTAGGAAAAGTATTTGAAGTAAGAATGTTGCCAACGATGCAACGATGCTAAAAACTCCTGCAATACATCTATGCGCCAACTCTGCCGATAAGCAAGTGTATAGTGGCTGAACCACTAAGTTTTGCCGGCTGGTGTGGCCGAGCGGTCCTAGGCGCTTCAGTCTGGAACCGAGCGACCACTACGGTCGCAGGTTCGAATCCTGCCTCGGGCATGGATGTGTGTGATGTCCTTAGGTTAGTTAGGTTTAAGTAGTTCTAAGTTATAGGGGACTGATGACCTAAGATGTTAAGTCCCATAGTGCTCAGAGCCAGCCACGAAGTTTTGTTGGATGAATAACGGTTTTTCACTTTTGTGTCGACAGAGATAGTGAAGCTGGCTCTGAGCACTATGGGACTTAACATGTGTGGTCATCAGTCCCCTAGAACTTAGAACTACTTAAACCTAACTAACCTAAGGACATCACACACATCCATGCCCGAGGCAGGATTCGAACCTGCGACCGTAGCAGTCGCGCGGTTCCGGACTGAGCACCTTAACCGCGAGACCACCGCGGCCGGCGATAGTGAAGCAAGTATGGTTATTGTTGTTTGTAATGGAACGAAATACTTCTTTAACGGCATTGGAAAAGTCTCGAGACATGAATAAAATGATGTAACGGTTGTTAATTTTGGCAAAAAAACTTTTTTTTGCAAAAAGATTGTGGGCTTTCAAAAAAAAAAAAAAAAGTGGTGGCCCTCAACTACGTACCCTCAGACTCAGAGTCGAAATATTAAAAGTTTTGGTTGGTTTCGTCGTCTAGGGGCTGGGATACATAGTTGCCGCAAAATACTGCGGAATATACACATGAATCGGATGGTCGAAGGTTCCTATCACTCGGCATTAGCGAATTGTGAATGTAACAAACGAAATTTATAAATGAAAGATTGCAATTAAATAAAATCTGCAGGTACTATTTTAAATATATTTATAAGCATGCTACCTGATGCGATCAATAGTAATTGGCCACTTTGACCTCCAATAACTCATGTACTACTCAAGTTACATGCCTGTAATTCATATCAATTTAGGTTTACACCAATAGCTTTCTAAAGACACGTCGATCGACAAAATCGGATGAACCGTTAAAATTTTGGAATTTCGTTGCTGGGTGTTACTTGCATAATTTATGGTCAGATACTAAACTTTAAACTAATAAAGATATTGAAAATCTGATTACACCATCAGAATCGTCCTGCAAATAATGGTAACGTACAAGTTTCTTTTTAAGATATCATCATTCCTCTGGGTATTATTAATTCCTACATGAACTGTGAATTGTCTGCCATTATGGTTTCACAAAGGCCGCCATCTTTGGCACTCCCGGCATACAAATCTCCTTCATTGACACAAAGCACAGTCCTCGTCACAGCGTCACCATGGAAGTCCCAGCCACGCTGTCGCCCTGGACCACGCACTGGGGCTACCCCTCTTGTTCTGGCTAATGTTCGGCACCACACAGTTGCTGACGAGCCCCAGTTTGCCGAGCGGCCCGTGCGGCCACGCCAACTCCGAACTTACAAGGGAACCTCCCCATCACACCCCCGTCAGATTTAGTTATAAGTTGGCACAGTGGATAGGCCTTGAAACACTGAACACAGATCAATCGAGAAAACAGGAAGAAGTTGTGTGAAACTATGAAAAAATAAGCAAAATATACAAAATGAGTAGTCCTGCCCAAGATAGGCAACATCAAGGATAGGGAGCTCAGGAGCGCCGTGGTCCCGTGGTTGGAGTGAGCAGCTGCGGAATGAGAGGTCCTTGGTTCAAGTCTTCCCTCGGGTGGAAAGTTTACTTTCTTTATTTTCGCAAAGCTATGATCTGTCCATTCGTTCATTGACGTCTCTGTTGACTGTAATAAGTTTAGTGTCTGTGTTTTGCGACCGCACCGCAAAACCGTGGGATTAGTAGACGAAAGGACGTGCCTCTCCAATGGGAAGCGAAAACATTTGATCGCAAGGTCATAGGTCAACCGATTCCTCCACAGGAAAACACGTCTGATATATTCTATACGACACTGGTGACGGCATGTGCGTCACATGACAGGAGTATGTTGTTGACCCACCTAACTTGTACACTTGGCGAATGGGTAAAAAGATTCTTCTACCTTACCCGATTTAGGTTTTTTTTGTGGATGTGATAATCACTCTCAAAAAAGTGCTGAAAACATAAGAGTTTGCCACATAAACTGAAAATAAAAAATTAAACGTTTCACCTGAGGGTAGACTTGAACCAATGACATCTCCTTTCGCAGCTGCTCTCGCTAACCATGGGACCAGGGCGCTCCTAAGCTCGCACCCTCTTTGTTGTTGCCTATCTTGCGCATGAACTACTCAGTTAGTATATTTTGCTAATTTTTTCATGGTTCCACACAACTTCTTCCTGTTTTCTCGATTGATCTGTGTTCAGTTTTTCAAGGTCTATCCACTGTGCCAACTTGTAACTAATTCTGAGGGGGGTGCGATGGGGAGATTCCCTTTCCTTACAAGATCCAATAAAAATGCTAAAATTGAAAGGAAAAGCGTTTGGAATCGGCTATATCAGTATAAACACCACCAAGTGAGGCTCTCATGACAGGCTCCACTGCTGTATCAAGTCTTTCGGCTTTACTTTTTTGCAGAAAAGCTGTTTACTGAAACGTGATTATTTACACAGAATTGAAATAGTTGTCCTAAGCCCATTCTGATATGTTAGACGTTAACACTCATTTCCATTTACCACAATCTTGGCTGGCCTCATAAGCTGTATAACTTAGGGCCAAGAGGAAATATGTCTTATCTTAGTAGTGTGAGCCTATCTTCTTGTGGCATTTAACGATGGAGTTCACATAGCATTAGTCGATAACGGCCGCTTAGCCTTTCAACTTCTACATGGTTACTCTGCAATTCACACTTAAGTGCCTGTCAGAGCGTTCATCGAACCATTTTCATACTACTTCTCTACCATTCCACTCTAGAATGGCGTGTGGGAAAAAGGAACACCTAAATCTTTCCGTTCGAGCTCCTATTTCTCTTATTTTATTATGATGATAATTTCTCCCTACGTAGGTGGGTCTCAACAAAATATTTTCGCATTCGGAAGAGAAAGTTGGTTATTCGTAAATAGATCCCGCCGCAAAGGAAACCCCCTTTGTTACAGTGACTGCCACCCTAACTCGCATATCATATCAGTGACTCTCTCACCCCTACTGCGCAATAACACAAAACGAGCAGCCCTTCTTTGCACTTTTTCAATGTCCTCCGTCAATTCTACCTGGTAAGGATCCCATACTGCGCAGCAATATTCCAGGAGAGGACAGACAAGTGTAATGTAGGCTGTCTCTTTAGTGGGTTTGTCGCATCTTCTAAGTGTTCTGCGAACAAAGCGCAGTCTTTGTTTCACCTTCCCCACAATATTATCTATGTGGTCTTTCCAACTTAAGTTGTTTGTAATTGTAATTCCTAGGTATTTAGTCGAACTGACAGCCCTTAGATTTGTCCAGTTTATCGTAAACCCAAAATTTATCGAATTTCTTTTAGTACTCGTGTGGATGACTTCTCACTTTTCTTTGTTTAGTTCCAATTGCCACTTTTCGCACCACACAGAAATTCTCTCTAGATCATTTTGTAATTGGAATTGTTCGTCTGATGTTTTTACTAGACGGTAAATTACAGCGTCATCTGCAAACAATCTAAGGGGGCTGCTCAGATTTCACCTAGATCATTTATGTAAATCAGGAGTAGCAGAGGGCCCATGACACTACCCTGCGGAACACCAGATATCACTTGTGTTCTACTCGATGATTTACCGTCTATCACTACGAACTGTGATCTCTCTGAGAGGAAACCACGAATCCAGTCACGCAACTGACACGATACTCAATATGCACGCAATTTGATTAATAGTCGCTTGTGAGGAACGGTATCAAAAGCCTTCTGGAAATCTAGGAAATGGAATCGATCTGAGATCTCTTGTTGACAGCACTCATTACTGCATGGGAATAAAGAGCTAGCTATGTTGCGTAAGAACGATATTTTCTGAATCCGTGTTGGTTATGTATCAATAAGTCATTTTCTTCAAAGTGATTCATAATGTTCGAGTACATTATATGCTCCAAAATCCTACCGCAAATTGAGGTCAGTGATAAAGGTCTATAATTCAATGGGTTACTCCTATTTCCTTTCTTGAGTATTGGTGAGACCTGTGCTACTTTCCAGTCTTTAGGAATAGATCTTTCGTCAAGCGAGCGGTTGTATATACACTCCTGGAAATGGAAAAAATAACACATTGACACCGGTGTGTCAGACCCACCATACTTGCTCCGGACACTGCGAGAGGGCTGTACAAGCAATGATCACACGCACGGCACAGCGGACACACCAGGAAACGCGGTGTTGGCCGTCAAATGGCGCTAGCTGCGCAGCATTTGTGCACCGCCGCCGTCAGTGTCAGCCAGTTTGCCGTGGCATACGGAGCTCCATCGCAGTCTTTAACACTGGTAGCATGCCGCGACAGCGTGGACGTGAACCGTATGTCAGTTGACGGACTTTGAGCGAGGGCGTATAGTGGGCATGCGGGAGGCCGGGTGGACGTACCGCCGAATTGCTCAACACGTGGGGCGTGAGGTCTCCACAGTACATCGATGTTGTCGCCAGTGGTCGGCGGAAGGTGCACGTGCCCGTCGACCTGGGACCGGACCGCAGCGACGCACGGATGCACGCCAAGACCGTAGGATCCTACACAGTGCCGTAGGAGACCGCACCGCCACTTCCCAGCAAATTAGGGACACTGTTGCTCCTGGGGTATCGGCGAGGACCATTCGCAACCGTCTCCATGAAGCTGGGCTACGGTCCTGCACACCGTTAGGCCGTCTTCCGCTCACGCCCCAACATCGTGCAGCCCGCCTCCAGTGGTGTCGCGACAGGCGTGAATGGAGGGACGAATGGAGACGTGTCGTCTTCAGCGATGAGAGTCGCTTCTGCCTTGGTGCCAATGATGGTCGTATGCGTGTTTGGCGCCGTGCAGGTGAGCGCCACAATCAGGACTGCATACGACCGAGGCACACAGGGCCAACACCCGGCATCATGGTGTGGGGAGCGATCTCCTACACTGGCCGTACACCACTGGTGATCGTCGAGGGGACACTGAATAGTGCACGGTACATCCAAACCGTCATCGAACCCATCGTTCTACCATTCCTAGACCGGCAAGGGAACTTGCTGTTCCAACAGGACAATGCACGTCCGCATGTATCCCGTGCCACCCAACGTGCTCTAGAAGGTGTAAGTCAACTACCCTGGCCAGCAAGATCTCCGGATCTGTCCCCCATTGAGCATGTTTGGGACTGGATGAAGCGTCGTCTCACGCGGTCTGCACGTCCAGCACGAACGCTGGTCCAACTGAGGCGCCAGGTGGAAATGGCATGGAAAGCCGTTCCACAGGACTACATCCAGCATCTCTACGATCGTCTCCATGGGAGAATAGCAGCCTGCATTGCTGCGAAAGGTGGATATACACTGTACTAGTGCCGACATTGTGCATGCTCTGTTGCCTGTGTCTATGTACCTGTGGTTCTGTCAGTGTGATCATGTGATGTATCTGACCCCAGGAATGTGTCAATAAAGTTTCCCCTTCCTGGGACAATGAATTCACGGTGTTCTTATTTCAATTTCCAGGAGTGTAATTGCTAAGAAAAGCGCTACTGTGCCTGCGTACTCAGAAAGGAACCTGATTGGTACACCATCTGGACCGGATGGCTTCCTTTCTTTAGTGATTTGAGTTGTTTCGCAACAGAACATCGCAGAGTTTATACTACCTGTTTTAGGTCATGCTGCCGGCAGTTATAGCGTTTTTCAAATCGGATTTCTCTGGCACCTATTGGCGGGACGAGGTTTTGCTACATACACTTTCCTCTTGAAATGGGACGACGAATCCCATACCAACCTCCAAGTGCGTGATAATATTACAAACTTTCATGGATGATGGAGAAATGTAAATATATCAATCTAAGGTAAGTGACCCTGGTCTAAAAAACCACCAGGTCGAAAGTTATAAGAGAAAACTTTTCCGATACCTCTGGCACTGGAATACATATATCGGTATTTTTATTGTTAAGATTGAGGGGTCTGAAATTTTATGAGGTAGTAATATGCACCAAAACAAGAAAGAATATCTTGCAAAAATTGGATCTAAAATGCATACGTGAAGAGCTATGAGCACTTGTTCATCTTCGATACTGTGAAACATATCTCTACTCAACAAATGTCAGTTAGTCTTAAAGTATGCATTTTAGAGCTCATATTTACTGGAATTTCTATTTTTTTGATTGGTTCATACTACCTCCTCCAAAAATATGGAAACCAAAGAGCTTCCAGTAAAAGAAACGTGTTTCACAGTATCGAAGATGGACAGGTGCTCGTAGCGTTTAAAATATGCATTTTAGAACTCATGTTTACTGAACTTTTTTTCTTGTTTTCGTCCATAACTTTCATACCCTACAATCTTAACAGAAACTGTACCGTTACATGTATTTCACTACCAGAGTCCAGAACGATTTTCACTTATAACTTTCAACTCAGTCGTTTCCGAACTAGGGTCCCTTACCTCAGATTGATACCTTTGCCCTTGTCCGTCGTCCCTTAAAGTTTGCAACATCATCATGGAATCACCCTGTATACTCTGCAGGCTAATGTATATTGCGTAACTGAGGGTACGTCGTACTAAAGTTAGTGACTTTCTACACCATCTCATTCGCGTATTAAGAGAGGGGAAATGTGTTTCTGTACATGCCCAAACCTCCATATCTTATTCCCAAAACACCTATGTGAGATGTTTATGATAGTGCCAGCATGATAGTAGCACAGCCTTCTTCGAATACAACTTCTCTAAATTTACCCAACAGGACTTCGCGTGAAGTGAAGCCAAGCGATCGTTCGGTCCCTCCTAGGTAGCCACTCAGTCCGATTCCAGCTGTCGCCTGTGACATCTCCAGGGTAGTAAGTTACATATTTAACTTTTCCTGTGTTTTCTTAGTAGTATATATAGCTTAAATTTTGTGCGTTTTTTTTTTTTTTTAATTTAGGAGGTTTAACCTCTTCAGGCAGCCTGTAGCTCCGTTGTTACTTCTTCTGAACAGCCAGCTACACAGTTCATTAAGGTATCAGCGTCCACTGATGACACATCAGGAGGGTAACAAGTTGCATATATAGGTATCTGTCAGATTTTATTGTTTACTTCTTCAGTTGGTCTTGCTAGGATGGGTGGGATGTGTGACTGCAGTGTGCGGACGCAAGAGGAGCTGGCCGCTGTTCGCGAACAGTTGAAAGTGGTTTTTACTACGGTCAGCCGCCATCAGGCTGCTGCCTCAGGGTGTAGCGGTGACGAAGAATCTGCGCTTCGCATGGGATACCTCAGGTTTCGCTTGTTTTGCCTACGGACACTGCTGCTGAAGCACCTCCTACTGTACCCGACGCGGTGTATCCGCCCTCACAGCACAGTGAGTGGCGGGATGTAACGCATTCGCATCGTTCGAGGCAAAAGGCCTATGGGGAGGTTGGGCGTCTGGCTTCGCCTATTCGCTCTGTGAATGAATGAGTGAACTGGTAGTGTAACGGAGGCGTGGAGCACACAATACTCGTTAAAGCCTGTGCTATGGAAATTGAGCGGGGTTCACCTTATGAGAAAGGATTTTCTTACAGATATCGACCGCGTGTACCTGAATGGTGGCAAATCAGACTTACCCCACTCTGTAATAACAATGATCCGTCGAGCAAGTTCGAAATACAAATACGCGTCAGGATGGACCAAAAGCAACACTGAAGATGCTACCAATTTGATAATAATACGGTCGCCAGCCTAATTAGGCACTAACTAAGTTTCTTCCCTGTACAAGTTGGTGTATGTTCATGCAAAACAACACGTAGTAACACTGCATAATATAGTAGAATTTTAGAACCAGAAAATCTGTTGAACTGATAATTTCGCGTTCTGTACTGATATGGAAAAACCATGAATACATAACACTACACTACAATGTATACTACAAAACTTTATACTGTCTATTAATCTGATTAAAATCGGGCATAGGTCACCCTAGCAATAGCACTTTCGTGATACTCACAAAATGTCAATTTTGATAAAGATAAAATACTGATAAATCTTGGCTTTTATATTGACTTTTGTTTGTAATATTATCACGCACTTGGAGGTTGGTATGGGATTCGTCGTCCCATTTCAAGGCAAAAGTGTATGTAGCAAAACCTCGTCCCGCCAACAGGTGCCAGAGAAATCCGATTTGAAAAACCCTACAACTACCGGCAGCATGACCAAAAACAGGTAGTATAAACTCTGCGATGTTCTGTTGCGAAACAACTCAAATCACTTAAGAAAGGATACCTTCCGGTCCAGATGGTATATCAATTTAGAACACTTCAGAATTCAAATGAATAAAAAGGGAGGGGAGGGGGGACCCTCAAACTGTTATGATCACTATACTAAAAAAAAATTGATTACTGAAATTATTATGCGTTCAAGATTTCCAGTATATGAGTTACTACTCTTTTTATCTTATTTACTGCTCATTTAAATACCTTTATATCTGTCTCGAAATAATTAAACTTCATTACTATATCAATATTAAAGTTATCTTTCAACTTCGTTAGACCTTCGTTATTCATTTACTGGTTCACTAACAAAACAGTTCTTTAAACACCATTCTAACATAGCTAGGTCTGCAAGTAATTATTATTAACACAAAATTCAATTTTTCATTTCGGGACGCTCGGATTGCACAACACTTGGAAAGGACCCTGTCTAGGTTAGTTGTGAGGATAATTAAATGAGGGGAGAGTTCTGGTAAAATTTAGGTTATTATTGAACAGTTCACTCTATGGTCCATACGAATACAGTACTAAAAGTTTCAACCTGCTTGTATCGATGCGGCGGTTGGCGGGCGGCGAGATGGCGAGGCACAGAGCGCACACACAACCACAGCTATGGCTCTTTACGTATCGGCACTTTAATTCTTCTTAGCGTCGTAATACCTTTCCATTTAGTGCCTATGAAATTTTGCCATGCTGTGTGGGCATTGGAGCAGTATTCCCGAGGCTCAGTGAAACTACGTCTTCCAGGAGAGCCTCCTCGCTCCAGAAGGTGTTGCTCAGACCAATGCCAAATTCCAACTAACTTCTGATCCCGTTGTGCCGTGCAGTGCCCGTGCGCATTTTCCCGCGTACGCCTGCCATCCACCTTTTACCGCTCCCTTACAGACAGGGTATTCACCCGAGGTTTTGCATTCTACATATCCTAACGCATTGCCTACGTATGGACCAGTCTCACAGTTACAATTTTAAACATCTTACAACAGTCTCAACATTTGTTACATTTCAATTCTATTACAATATTGCTTGACATTTGACATAAACATTAATATTCACATTGAAACTCGTTTACGGTTTTCTTAACACAATGGCATGAAAAAAAAAAAAAAGAAATGAAAGCAGAACATTAATTACACAAGTTTATCGAAAAATCAGAAGAAAAAAAATTACTTATTTGTACAACAGTACAGCGTTGTTGTTGTTACACATGCCCCTGTTTGCAGTAAATTTCACTAAGTGCAAATTTGATGGGAACACTAAACTTTATATTTATACAGGGGTTCTGAATCTTTGTGTGAATGTGCCATCATAAAATTTTATATCACAAAACTTCCTTTCACTCACATCATATAGGTCTATACTTTTTAAAATGTCGAGAACCTTTACCTATCATTTACTTAAGTGCCTTTGGCACAGTCCAACCTCCTATCACAACATGATTTGAATAGCAAATTACTTATCATTATTAAATTTCTCAAAGAAATAAAATCAAAATCTGGAACACAAACACTTAACTAGAAAGCATACACAAATACCTATATACACTATAAAACAATTTGTTGCTGCTTGCATTGAATGGCAGTCAATTTCCTTATTTACTAATAAACACAAAATACTATTTAGAAAGATCACTACATATATTTCCTGCCTATTATTCAGATTTGGGCACTCCATCTCGCATCATTTTATCACATCACCTGTACCACACTTACAATTCTCCTTTGACTATTTATCTGCCCTCTTTGGTGTTTGGCAGTCCTTTATATAATGACTCACGTACTGCCCACTTTGATTTTTGGCAGTCCCCTCTTTTATCTGGCTTGCAACATTTGCTTTTTCTTTTCAGCCCTGTTTTCCATCCACCTTTATATTTATAGTACATTTGGTAATCTGAAACTTACATAAGTACATTAGCACACTGACATTAGTATACATACATTTACAAAGATTTGTTACATTTAGAATAAAATAGTTTCATGGTAAGATACAGCACATTTACTGCAGATTGCTTTCTGAGTGTACTTAGGTCACTCACTCCTAGGAACATACTGTTTCAGGTCCACAACGTTTCTTACACCTAAAGGTCTCTTGGATTTTGGGTAGATCAGGTAGTAAGCATTATTGTGTGGAATGTTCTATATTATATATGGTCCATTATAAATATATTTAGATTTGGAAATTTCATGGTTCAGTTCACTAGATTTTTCGTGGGTTTTTAAAAGAACATAATCCCCAATTTTAAATTTTGAAACTTTCAAGTTTGTATCATGTCTTTTAGATCTAGATTCAGTTTTTTTGCTTTGCCCTTTTTCTGACTAATTCTTTCTTTTGACTCAACCCCAAGCTTGTACAAGGTGGAAACTCTAGTTTTTTCTCAATTAAACTTTTACTTCTGCTGCCTAACAAATTTTCTTCCGGTGGGAACCCAGTAGATTCATGATGTAAGGTGTTCATGACATTCTCAAAGTCCGATATAAATCTGCCCCAGGCTCTAAATCATGCCCCTTCCTTTTTTTTCCACAACGCACCTTGGTCGACTGTGACATCGTCCCAAGATACGTTCCTGACCTGTGAACCATTTATATCTGGTGGCTTTCTAGGTTTCTGGAGTTCAAAGTCTTTACTTACTTGAACTCTTTGCAAAATAAACACTGAGTCGTCAGGTGGTTCTTTCTTTCTTTGTTCAGTCTCAACATCTGGGTTTTGCTTTGAAACTTCGTCATCAGTATGTACATTATCGCAATTAGCTGTATTCCCATTATTTTCACTAGTACCGAAATACTCGTCATCTGAACCATCGTCAGAATCCGACCATTCTGGATCGCTTTCAGGTTCTAACATAAAAGCTTTTCTGAGACAGGCACTAAGTTCTTCCTCTGCATTTTCGTCAGGCTTTGATTTTAACTCAATATCCTCTTTAGGCAAAACGACCTCATTATCAGCTTTACTCACATCCACTGTTACTTCATATTTAGTGTAATCCTCGTGGACTTCAGTTACTCATAGGTAATTACCTGCCCCTTCCCCACAGTTCCTTTCGGTAACAGCTTGTACTGTTGGCGGATCATTAACAGAAGTTACTTCCTCGTCAATGCTTAGGATTTCATCCTCCAATTCCTTCCTATCTTTAACCATCGTCCTATCGGCAGCACGCGTGCTTTTCGCGGCGCTATTTACTTCCTCCTTCTTAAATTCAGGCCACGTCACCTTATCGACGTCCCTACTATTTCCTTTTTCACTAATTAACCTCCTTGCCTCATATTCCTTCTTAAAATCCTCCCACTCACATTGCTTGAGGCCCTTGTACTGATCGTCGATCTGCACACGCCAATCAGTTACTTCTGCTAAGTCATTCTCGCCATTTACTCCATTGCTAACACTGCTAACCGCACCTCTCTGTGTATCCACTGTTCCATCCACTATTTCCTTCTCCACCGAATTACCACTCGTAACGTATTCACCAGCTCTTACGGCAATGTTTGTACCTAATTCTACCGCCTTGCTTGCTGCTTCTCTCTGAACAGCTGTTCTGCTAGGCTGGGCCGTTGCCCTCTGATGCTCCACTCGCCTGTTAACATGTATCACACCGCGCGGCGAAGATGAATCATCTGCGCACGCACCTGAAGCTTGTTTTGCAACAACACGCTGCGTCGTTCCACGCCTGTCTCTAAGCTGTCTCATAACTTTACTGTCCGTCCGGTAAGGTTTCTTAAATCGGGGCCGGTATGTTCTGTCCGCTTCCGTTTAGCCCGTAACGTTCGCGGAAATCAGTTTCCCGCATCGTTATTATTTTGCGCGGTGTACCCTCTACCGCGACCTGGATAACCCCCTCTTCCTCTTCCTCTGCCTCTACCTCTCTGTATCATGTTGACGCGAAAACCAAGGCCGTCATTCCTCTCGTCGTTATTGCGATTATTCCGGTTACTAAAATTTTGATAATTGGCACGATTTTCACGCCAGTGGTCTTCATCTTCGACCCTTTCGAGAAACGCTTGGAAGCTGCGATGATTGGTTCCCACATATCTCTTCGAATCTTCTGGAAGCTTTTTATATACCTCCCATACGATTTCAGAATCGGATCTTCTCCCTCTTCAATGTGTCAACTTTCGGTACCAATATTCGCAGAAATCTTTCAAAGAATTCCTGCCCCTGTTATCATGAAGTTTGGCCATGATAAACTCGCACCACAAATAATCCTGTTTTTGTTCGGACCAGTATTCTTCCGTAAACTTTTGTTTAAACTCTTCGAACATCATTAGTTCGGCATTCAAGTTAATTTCCCAGCACTTAGCGTCACCTGCTAAGGCGCTAATTACTACGTTTATCTTCTCCTGACCAGAAAAGTGTTCAGGAAACATCCTCTCGCAGTTTTTGATGAAATCCAACGGATGCCATCCGTTATGTTTCTTGGCGGGATTGAAGCGCTCCTCACCTTCCAACAGCTTCATAAGTGGCATGCCATTACAGACAACACCAGGCCTATCTTTGATTTTACTCTTGAGATCGAAAATTTTGCCTTGAATTTTCGATGTTCACACTTTTGTACACATCCGGTAACTTTTTCGCCTAAGTCTCTTTCAGTGTCTGAAACTGCCTTTTTCAACTGTGATATTCCATGTTGGCATTCGTTTACGATCTCAGTTTTAAGACCGAAAACTTTTTCGTCTACTTTGTTTCAACTAGAGGCTCTACTTTCTCTTGGATATTGAGAATTTCAACATCAAACCTACTGTTAATGTTGTCAATTTCCCCCTGCATATTATTCATATTTTTATTAATTGTGTCAATTTCAGACTTCATAGTATTTACTGCAGAACATAAATTACTCACTTTTTGTTCTACCTGTTCTATTTGTTTACTAATTTTAATTCCTTGCTCTTCGACCTGTGCTTTAAGCTGACCAACATGTGTTCTGAGCTGATTACTTTGTTTTTTAAGCTGCTCGTCAACGTGTGTTTTAAGCTGATTAACCTGATTACTGACTTGTTTTTGAAGCTGGTCATTCTGTCCTGCAATTTGTTTGGTCAATCGTTCAAATAAGACGTTCATGCTTAAAATTTTCACACTGTCTTGTTCTATGGAATCAGTGCGTTCTGATCCTACTTCAAAATTTTCTTTTAGTTCTTTCTTTATCTGTGGTGAATCAAACATGTCAGTGGATTCATTCACATACCCACTATCATCTACAAAGTAATTCTCTACTTCCTGTTTTATTCCTTGCTGTGTTCGAGGCGATCTCGACATTTCAATCTGTTCGTTAACATGTTTGTGGTGTTGTATGTACGCTAATTGTCTACCGCTAACGCCATCTGTTATCTAGCCGCGTAAACTCCTATCATTGCCAGCCGCATCTTCCATTACACTCGGCACATCTACTGTTTTTACATTCTTGTCCATACTGAACGCAAGTTACACCTCACTACCGTACTTGACGTTCACTGCAATTTACTTTACTATATAATATTGCAATTCGTGCAACTGAACATCCACTGTTCGGTATTCACGTTAATTTTTGACTGACAACAACTGGATGTCCTGTCACGGTCGCCACTTGTAACGGAGGCGTGGGGCACACAATTCTCGTTAAAGCCTGTGCTACGGTAATTGAGTGGGGTTCACCTTGTGAGAAAGGATTTTCTTACAGATATCGACCGCGTGTACCTGAATGGTGGCAAATCAGACTTACTCCACTCTGTAATAACAATGATCCGTCAAGCAAGTTCGAAATGCAATTACACGTCAGGAAGGACCAAAAGCAACAATGAAGATGCTGCCAATTTGATAATAATACGGTCGCCAGTCTAATTAGGCATTAACTAAGTGTTTCTTCCCTGTACAAATTGGTGTATATTCATGCAAAACAACATGTAGTAACACTGCATAATATAGTAGAATTTTAGAACCTGTCTATTAATCTGATTAAAATTGGGCGTAGGTTACCCTAGCAATAGCACTTTCGTGATACACACAAAATATCAATTTTGATAAAGGTAAAATACTGATAAATTTTGGCTTTTATATTGACTTTAACTTTTGCTGGTCAAACCAATTTAGAACACTTCAGAATTCAAATGAATAAAAAGGGAGGGGAGGGGGGACCCTCAAACTGTTATGATCACTATACTAAAAAAAATTGATTACTGAAATTATTATGCGTTCAAGATTTCCAGTATATGAGTTACTACTCTTTTTATCTTATTTACTGCTCATTTAAATACCTTTATATCTGTCTCGAAATAATTAAACTTCATTACTATATCAAAATTAAAGTTATCTTTCAACTTTGTTAGACCTTCGTTATTCATTTACTGGTTCATTAACAAAACAGTTCTTTAAACACCATTCTAACATAGCTAGGCCTGCAAGTAATTATTATTAACACAAAATTCAATTTTTCATTTCGGGACACTCGGATTGCACAACATTTGGAAAGGACCCTGTCTAGGTTAGTTGTGAGGATAATTAAATGAGGGGAAAGTTCTGGTAAAATTTAGGTTATTATTGAACAGTTAACTCTATGGTCCATACGAATACAGTACTAAAAGTTTCAACCTGCTTGTATCGATGCGGCGGTTGGCGGGCGGCGAGATGGCGAGGCACAGAGCACGCATACAACCACAGCTACGGCTCTTGACGTATCGGCACTTTAATTCTTCTTAGCGTCGTAATACCTTTCCATTTAGTGCCTATGGAATTTTGCCATGCTGTGTGGGCATTGGAGCAGTATTCCCGAGGCTCAGTGAAACTACGTCTTCCAGGAGAGCCTCCTCGCTCCAGAAGGTGTTGCTCAGACCAATGCCAAATTCCAATTAACTTCTGATCCCGTTGTGCCGTGCAGTGCCCATGCGCATTTTCCCGCGCATGCCTGCCATCCACCTTTTACCGCTCCCTTACAGACAGGGTATTCACCTGAGGTTTTGCATTCTACATATCCTAACACATTGCCTACGTATGGACCAGTCTCACAGTTACAATTTTAAACATCTTACAACAGTCTCAACATTTGTTACATTTCAGTTCTATTACAATATTGCTTGACATTTGACATAAACATTAATATTCACATTGAAACTCGTTTACAGTTTTCTTAACACAATGGCATGAAAAAAAAAAAGAAATGAAAGCAGAACATTAATTACACAAGTTTATCGAAAAATCAGAAGAGAAAAAATTACTTATTTGTACAATAGTACAGCGTTGTTGTTGTTACAGTGGCTGTTCCTTCAACAGGGTCCGAGCAGGCACATCTCGGCAATCGGAAATGGCTTGCTCGTTATCGTGAGCTTCAACGTTAGGCGCGTTATGTAGCCCCTTAGGAAGATAGCGTTCAGGGCTGGAAAGAAAGCCAACGCGCACTCGGTATGTCTGCCAGGGGGGGCCACTTGCGAGATGTGGAGGCGGCCTTTTATGCCGCTATCGAGTGTGCAGGAAGCAGTCGTTTGCGAATTGTAGCTCACGTCGGTACCAACAACGCCTTTCCATGGGTTCTGTGGCCATTTCAAGTCATACTGGCGGCTGGCAGAGGTGGTGAAGACCGCTAGCCTCTCATGGAAAGCTCACAATTTTTAGCATTGGTCCCAGAGTTGATTGGGGGTCTTTGGTTTGGAGCCGAGTGGAAGGTCTCAACTATAGGCTTCGTCGACTCTTTGATGGTCTTGTCTGCAGATTTCTAGACCCGCGTTATGGGGTGGGGATTTGTAGGACTCCCATTTATAGGTCGGGGATGCACTGCGTAAAGGAAGCAGCTACTCGTGTAGCAGAGTACTTGTGGAGGGCACTTGGAGTCTCTCTAGGCTTGGCCGTAGTTTGAGGCACTCTGATTAACACTCCGAAGTCTATATACAGATAGAGGCATCAGACTACCTTCTGAGTAAAGGCCCTTAGACTGTAAAAATATTATCAGTAACTGTCCAAGTATTCGTAACCAAATTGTTCTTTGGGCCAAGAGCTGGCTAAAACTCGAAGTAGAAAGCTCTGAGATATTTAGAGAGTCATGGAACGTTTATCAGAAGAACAGATTTGCGCCGTAGGAAGGGGAGTGCTCACTGCAATTGACAAAAATATAGTCTCTATTGAGGTTGAAATTGAGTGTGAGGATGAAGTTATCTTGTCACGTATATCACATCTAGGTGAAACCAAGATGATCTTTTTACCGCCCACTATGACAGTTCTAGAATAATTCAAAGGAAGTGAACGGTCAGTAGCGCATAAATAGACAGATCATTTAATACTAATTGGAGGCGACTTTAACCTACCGAGTATAGACTGTGACGTCTATAGATTCATTGCAGGGGGCGCAGACAGACAATCTTACAAAGTATTTTCGAACACGTTTTCCGAAAACTATTTTCAGCAGCTAGTCTGCAATATCTTAGACCTTGTAGCTCCAAACAGGCCGGTCCTTATCGATGGCGTCTGTATAGAGAGGGGAATTAGTAATCTTGATGTCATCATAGCGACTATAAATCGCTCAAGAAGGCTAGGAGAGTGCTTGTGCTAGAAAGAGCAGATAAGCAGTTTTCATCGTCTCACTTAGACAATGGATTGCAATCATTTAGTTCCAGCATGATGGCTACAGAGAAATTATGGGCCAAGTTCAAACAGACTGTAAGTCGTGCTCTGGACAATTATGTGCCTGGTAAGTGGGTTAAGGATGGGAAAGGCCCATGGTGACTGAGCAACGAAATTCGCAAAATGCTGAGGAAGCAAAAACTGGTGCACTCTCTATTCAAAAGAGAACGCGCAAATGACGAAAGGTAAAAGTTAGCCGCGCGGGATTAGCCGAGCGGTCTGAGACGCTGCAGTCATGGAATGTGCGGCTGGTCCCGGCGGAGATTCAAGTCCACCCTCCGGCATGGGTGTGTGTGTTTGTCCTTAGGATAATTTAGGTTAAGTAGTGTGTAAGGTTAGGGACTGATGACCTTAGCAGTTAAGTCCCATAAGATTTCACACACATTTGAACATTAGAGGCAAAAGTTAATAGAGATCCCTCTTTCTTTGGAAAGATCTATGCATGAAGCATACAACCAACCACCGTCATACGTTAGAAAAGATGTGGCCTGGAACCCGAGAAAATTCTGGTCGTATGCAAAATCGCTATGCCGGGCTAGGCTTCCATCCAGTCACTATTTGACCAGTGTGGTGTGGCAGCTGAAGATAGCAAAACGAAGGATGAAGATTTGAATTCCGTGTTAAAGAAACCGTTCACGCAGGAGAATCGTAAAAACATACCGTCGTTTGACCACTGCACAGAGTCTCGTATCGACGACATTCTAATAAGCATCCCAAGCGTAGAGAAACAACCGAAAGAGTTGAAAACAAATAAGTCGCCAGATCTGGATAGAGTCCCAGATCGGTTTTCCAAAAACTATTCTACGACATTGGCCCCTACTTAGCTTAGATTTATCTCGAATCTCTCGCTCCATGCACTGTCCCAAGGGACTGCAAAAAGGCGCAGGTGACTCCTGTATATAAGGCAGGTAAGAGAACGGACCAGCAAAATTACAGACCAATATCCTTAACATCGGTTTCCTGCAGAATTCTGGAACATATTGGGAGTTCGAATACAATAAATTTCCTAGAGACCCGAAAGCTTATGTCCACGAATCAGCTCCGGGTTTAGAAAGCATCACTTCTGTGAAATTCTGATTGCCGCTTTCTCACATGATATATTGCGAACTATGGATAAAGGGCAACAGGCAGATTCCATATTTTTAGATTTCCGAAAAGAATTTGACACGGTAACCCACTGCAGGCAATTGTACAAGCATACGGCATAGTTTGCCAGATATTTAAGCAGCTCGAAGACTTTTTAAGTTATAGAATCCAGTATGTTGTCCTCGACAGCGAGTGTTCACTCTGAGCACTATGGGACTTAACATCTGAGGTCACCAGTCCCCTAGAACTTAGAACTTCTTAAACCTAACTAACCTAAGTACATTACACACATCCATGCCCGAGGCCAGATTCGAACCTGCGTCCGTAGTGCTCGCGCGGTTCCAGATTGAAGCGCCTAGAACCGCTCGGTCACTGCGGCCGGCCAGCGAGTTTCCATATAAGAGATAAGGGTGGGCCAGGGAAGAGTGATAGGAGCGCTATTATTTTTTTGCATACATGAATGAATTGGAGAGCAGCGTGGGCAGCAATCAGCGGTTGTTTGCTAATGATGCCGTCTGTACTGAGAGGTGTCGAAAATGAGTGACAGTAGGATGATACAAGATGACTTAGACAAAATTTCTAGTTGATGTGATGAATGGCAGCTGACGCTAAATGTAGAAAAATGTAAGACAATGGCGATGAGTAGCAAAAACGAATCCACGAAGTTCGGATACAGAATTAGTATTTTGCTCTCAGCACTATGGGATTTAACATCTATGGTCATCAGTCCCATATAACTTAGAACTACTTAAACCTAACTAACCTAAGGACATCACACAACACCCAGTCATCACGAGGCAGAGAAAATCCCTGACCCCGCCGGGAATCGAACCCGGGAACACGGGCGTGGGAAGCAAGAACGCTACCGTACGACCACGAGTTGCGGACCGGCATTAGTTGTGCCCTGCTTGACACAATGACGTCTTTTAAGGTTCTGGGCATAACATTGCAAAACGATATGAAATGGGACAAGGATGTTTAGATTGTGGCAGGGAAGTCGAACGTTCGGCTTTGGTTTATTGGGAGAATTTTAGGAAAGTGTGCCTCATCTATAAAGGAGACCGCATGCAGGACGCTAGTGCGACCTATTCGTTAGTACTGCTCGAGTGTTTGGGATCCCCACTAGGTCGCATTATAGGAAGACATCGAAGCAATTCAGAGACGGGTTGCTAGATTTGTTACCGCTAGATTCAATAAGCATGCAAGTATTGCGGAGATGCTTTGGGAACTAAAATAGTAATCTCTAGAGGGAAGGTCACGTGTTTTACGAGGAACACTACTAAGAAAAGAGAACCGGAATTTGAAACTGATTCCAGAATGATTCACTGTAGCCAACATACATTCTTTGCAAGTATCACGAAGATAAGACATGAGGAGTTAGCGCTCATGCGGAGGCATAGAGACTGTTGTTTTTCCCCGCTCTATCTGCAGGTAGAACAGGAAAGGAAACGATTAGTAGTGGTACAGGGCACCCTTCGCCACGTACCGTACGGTGCCTTGCGAAGTATGTATGCAGATGTAGAATTATATCGTCTTTCGTCCTAGAATTCCCATTTAAATTACGCAGTTGTTTCTGTTACACTTTGGTATGGGCTACACCTACCTTATATGATCCTAGCAGCACGTCTCTGAATTCGTTCGACACCCGTTGTCGTGCCTACTTGATATCGACAGCAAACACTGGAAGAATACTCTAGAATTAGTTTCACTAGTGTCTAATATGTCTCTTTGCCTTACCAATGGATGACACTTCACAAATTGTTACCATCACAAACTTGAGCATGATATCTCACATCAGGACACCACTGTATTATGAATGTGCCTCTCACACCGAGTCTACGTCTGTACTTGGAATCAAAATAGGGATGGATATGTTCCTTAGGAGCCTTTGTCAACGCAGTCGACATGCGACCCTACTAACAATTAACAGTGGTTGCTACAGGATGGCGACGATTCACATTCCAGACATATTCCTCGGTCAATATGTCAAGTGAACGTGCGGACCAAGGAAGTAAATGTAAAGATCATTCATCGAAGAGGGCTTGCGTATGCCTACCCACATTGTGATATTCGCTATTTTTGGCTTAATTAAAACAGCAAATTCAGCCAGAAGGCAAATACTTGTTTGTAAATAATGATTAATGTATAATGAGGCGTCGCATAGCGACGGTGGAATTTTCTAGTGATGTAATTTGTCGTCTTTGGGCGGCAATAAAAACAGAAAAATACGGATAGATATACGATCCTTCACTATTTTGTTCGAGGGAGAACAAATGAAGCCTGGAGCGCTAAGAAGACTTGTACTGTTTTTCTGAAGTAAGACGGACGCAGATTTGTGGCAGTCTGATCTAATTTTTGCTAAATGTATAAAAACGTGTATGTCTGAGTTGAGTGAAGTGTAAAGAACTGTTATAACTTACCGTGACGACGCACGAGCGACTCAAAGAAGACAATGGCTATATAAAAGAGCGCTAAATGGACATGATACGGACATAAAAATCTACCGTCATTGTAGTATTAAGCTTAAGGTACGATATATGTTTTAGTTATAATAAATATTTGTTCTGGGAATACTGAATCATTTAGCAGTGCTCATTCCTATTATCTCCTCAGTATTATTTTCATTTTAATTATGCATTTTGCTAATATTACAGACACCAAGATCAGCAGTCCAATGTGCGTGTTACATTGATAAAAAAAAAACTGTTTTATCGTCTTCTTGCATCAGCTTTAATATTGAATTTCTCTTTTGTGTGATGTTACAGTTGTTTTTGCGCCCTTAAGAACTTTCTGGTCCCTTAGGAAATTTTTTTGTCATAACAATAACTTCACAACCGGGTATGATCGTATCTACGATCATGAAGTAATTAGAAAGACGATAACGCAACTTCTTAATCAATAGCACGCTAGTTGAGACTGCCTCAAGCCACGCGAAACTGCAAGTAAAAACTAATCACATCTCAATATGCAATATTTTATGACAATGGTCAATCCATGATTCTTACGCCAATTGTGATTGATAAAACAGTAAGCTAAATCTTAATTTCCAACTTTCCATTGAATAGCAACATCACTTCTATTTTGTAACATCACACTTGGCGCCCGAACAGGGACTTGACCAAAAATTAGTTCAAATTCTTGGAAAATTTCTATGTGCTTGTGTTAATATATGTTCTGTCGTTTCATGTACACATCATCTCTCTGTGAGAATGACAGAAAATACGCTGGTCGATAACGCAGTTTAATTATCGAGAGAAAGGCAAAGAAAAGAGACGTGAATTTGCTGAGACAACATAGCGGTATTCAAGCCATCAAAAAGTAAGTCAGAATTTTTCATACGCAGTGTAGTGCTTCAGTAGCAACGTTGCTTTTCCAAGTCGATCCACATCCTTTCTATCTCCTTCCCGCTATATAAAATCTGCTTTATTTTATCTTTCAAAGTAAAATTATTCGTAGTCTGATAATAGAAATTATTTCTCCCCATTGTTAGTATAGCTGTATTACATTTTCAACATGGTGGATAGTGTGTGCAATTTGCAGTGAAGAGCATCTTCATTCATTTGTCTGAAACGTTTAGGTTCCATCTTGTCTTCTCGCAAGATAGAATTTCATTTGTTGCTCACGCGAGAGTGGTGCTCTTAGCGGACTCACCACGTCACTGACAAACGACGAAAGCCTTACGTAGCACGTGATTTACTAACGAAAATGGCAGATAGTAAACAGAGACAGGTGACGACGGGAGTGAAGACGTTAATAGTATCCCATACCCTTTACGATCGCGAACGGTAGGTTCCCGTGTGGAAACTGAACTAACCATGTCTGTAACAGGGGAAAGTGACCCTAAAGTCCAAATTCTTCCCGCTGCAGCTACAAATGACCTCGGTGCGTTAATGGAAATGCTGAAACAACAGTTTGACGCAGTAAATGAGACTATAAAAACACAAAATGAGACTGTTAACGCCCGATTAGATGCTGTAAGCGAATCAGTAAAAACACAAAATGAGACTATAAAAACACAAAATGAGACTGTTAACGCCCGATTAGATGCTGTAAGCGAATCATTAAAAACACAGCTAGGCACAATCAAAACAGATCTGCATAAAGAAATTACGGCTGAATTAAATACCCATTTGGGTGAGGTGCAAACTAAGATCAGTGATCAAATTCAGAAAATGCAAAAACAGGTGAAAAGTGAAATAGCTGGAGTATCTGGAACATAAAACACAAAAATTCAGGCAGCTACCAAAGAAATAAACTCAGTTAGAAATGCAGTATCTGACATTGAAGGTGTAGTGGAGGATCTGTCGAGGCAGATAGACTCAATCAATATTGAAGAACAGGTTAAGAGCACCGTGAAAGCACACGCGGAGGCATTGTCGGAACACTACGGTGAATGGATAAAGGGTAAAGATATTTTTATCGAAAAGAAGGTCAGGGAGGAGCTTAGGGAGACTGTCAAGGATGTAACTTATGAAATCTTAGCTGCTCCTGGTAAGTCTGGAGACACAGTGGTTTCTGAATTGGGACAGATTCGGAGGACACTTACACGGGATCTTCCCGAGTGGAAGCAGCAAGTAGTGGACGAAGTCAGAATGCTGAGAAACTGTGTAGAAAATCCGCACACGCATACGCAAACTATAGGGAACAACTCTTTAGACGGTGACGAATGTCAGTCAACTCCTTATTGTTCACCGCCTGATTACATGCAAAACAACAGTCCTGTTGAGTCCCGAGTAGGGAAACTAAATGATCCGCCCACAATTGTGAGTTTAATGCAGGAGGAAAGTGTGATTAAGCATCGCACTTTTCCTGTTTTTCATCCGCAGAAGCGAGAAATACACCCCATCGTGTTCCTAAAGAATTTTTCCGGCATATTTCCCAGGAGCTGGACAGACAGACAGCGTATTCAGTTCGTCACTGGCTTTATTTCTGGTGATGCAGCATTATGGGGAACGGAAATGGTAGACACGTGTAGGAATTATGAAGAGTTTGAGAAAATGTTCTTGGCAAAATTTTGGAGTAATGGGGTACAGCAAAGATTAAGGAAGGAGGTGTATGGTGCGGAAATTTTCAATGAGAAGCATGGAAGTCTCCGGCGATACTTTGAGAAGTATCTAGCAAAAATTAAATTCTGGGATTCTCCGATTTCTTCCAAGGACGTAATTATGATTCTCAAAAGCAAACTCCCTGTGTCTATTAGAGAGAAATTAGTAAATGTGTCCGAAGAAGACACGGATGTATTCCTTTCTGTGCTGGATTCCTTAGATTTAATTAGCGAGGATGTGCGCTCCAAGGTTGGCAGCGGCAAATTCTTCCCTGGCAGCCAGCAGAATGCATCGCACGCGGACAACAATGCGCCCAAGGAGAGAGCGAGCTACTGCGACCGCTGTTGCCAACCTGCCAGCCGTTATGAAAACGCAAATGGCAATAACTTTAAATGGAAGCAGAAAACCAATTACAGTAATCAGCAGAGATACCACCCAATTTACAACCACCAGGTACAACATCAGTACGGAAACCCACCCTTTAATTCTGCGCCTGAGCAGTATGGAAATTCTCCACAAACGATTGGTAATTTTTCAAATGGGCCAGTGTACAATCAAAGTTATAGGTCGAAAAATAGCAAGTGGCATGGGCAAGGCGGAGGCCACCCAGCACATCAGAACAACTTTTCACAGAATAGAGGACCGCGGAACAATTTTCAAACGGTACCAAATGCGAACTTTCCTTCACAAGGAGATGGTTCTGCCGGCAACCAAAAGATCGGGCGACAGCAGACGTCTCAAGTATTTTATTCACAAGTGAATGCACCCAGTGGATTTTACCCCTCTACACCGGCATTTGTACCACATAACCAGCACCAATATGAAACGGAACAAACACTTAAGGCCATGAATGACAAACAGGTTAAACATCCTGCGGAAAATTAGAGGCAGCACCTTTCAGCCTCCTAGAGGTCGCTGCCGGTTCCAGTGGGGGTACTAACGAATACTCTGATTCTGAGTATGTTAATGCGATACGGTACGACCATGAGACCGACTTACGAGATGACCTTGCACCTGACCTAGAAGCTCAAGACATTAACAACATTTATGATGAACAGGTCCAGGCTGCGATTAAGATTTCTATTGCCAACATTCCTTTCACAGCCGTTGTTGATACAGGAGCAAACATCAATGTCATGTCACCATGTCTCTTCAGACAGGTGTTTTCTGTTTCAAAAGTTTTATCATTGCCGATTCAGGGCTGCTCCATATCGGGAGCGATTGGTCCATTGAAACAGAGAGTTAGTTTACAGACACAGCCTCAACTGCAGATAGAATCTCTTGCGTACTGGAAATTCCCTTGTGTGAACTGTTAATGATAAGTATTGTGTTGAACAGCGCACTGACTACATGGTAACGGCTACTACATGTAAACTTTAAGTATTAAATGCTATGTATGGAAAAATTGTTTATAGTGATGGACATGAACTGATATTTCTTCAACAAGCTGAAGCAGGAAATTAAGGTTGCAGAAAGAATTTCAATTTAGTTTTAAGTTAGTATTAAGAAAAAAAAAGTGCTTGCGAGGCGATTGCCCGGAGCTATATAAATATGTAAAGGTGAGAAATGGAGAAGGATGCGTAAATAAGCACTTCTCTCAAGGTACAAGAAGATAGATTTATTTTTAGTAATGTAAGTACTTGAAGTTCTGTAGTAAAAGCCCAAATTACCTGCTTAAAAAAAAGGGTACATGTTCAAACAGTCCAGACAGTGGACAGGAGTAGAAGAAATAGCTTAAAGTTCAGTTAAAGCGTGCTGTTAAATGGAAAAACAAGTGGTAACCCACATGTGTTCACGCAAGGAGACAATAAGCTGTAGTAAACTAAGTTAGGTGAAATACAGTACAAATAGAGGCAAACCATGAAGCATCAATAATGTAGCGTAAGTACTCCACGAGGCCACTAATTGCTATGAAAGTAAACTATTTCCCTGTGATCTGAGCCCAATGTAAAGAGTATATGAGGAATGTTAGCTGACGAATTGATTTCAGTAGAATCAAGGTACTAAATAACCACACAGCAAGCCCCCTGTATCATAAATAAGTCCGAGTAAAGATCTTCAGAAGATTTGTAGTGTAATCTAGCGACCATTCAATACCCTAATTGAAGGCTAATCCAAAGAACAAGCAATGCAGTGATATTTAAACTTAATATTGACTATAACCTGAGTAAGACGTAGAAGTAGCAAAGCATGCTGTAAGGAAGGAGGTTGAAGTTTATATATGTGCCTATGTTTATTAAGATAATTTTATTTACATGCAGATTTTATTGCAAAAATGTCTCCTAAGACACTCCTCTTATGAAATCCATTTTCCTTGTGCCCGTTCCTTTTGATCCTGGTTCATTAACCCAGACCAAGGGTCGACTTGTAAAAGGCACGTGTGCTTCGGGGCAAAGCAGTGCTTATGAGAAATGAGACACGTAGCGTGATGAACTTCGCTAGCTTTGGTAATGTTTGTTATGGACCGGTTGCGTAAACCCAGTGAACTGTCGGTAATTCCATTCATGCAAAAAAATAGTAGACACGCGTTACCCTATTTTTTTTTAACAGAGAACGATTGCTGAGTACATGAAGCGAAGAGGGAGAACTATTGTTATCCAGTCTGCCCTCAAATATAAAAAAAATTTGGCAAGCACAAAAGAAAAAAAAAAAAAAAAAAGATTCAGCGTTAAATGTGTACTCGTTAAGTAGTAGATATGCTGCGTGGCAGTAGAAAATGATCTTGGGTGCACTAAAGAATAAATGCAACGAGTGTTGCGAAACCTGTAGTTTTCATAATGAGGAGATGAGCACTTAAAAGAAAGTTTGAAAGAATATTTTTAGGTTCACTAGTGAAAGCAAATCTTGAGATATAAAGAGTCCATTCATAAAGCAGTTGTTCACTGGACTTAACAAAAGGAGTGACCATTAATTGTAAATATTAGCTCGTAAGTGATATTTTGTAAATAGTAGAATATAAGTCTTTCTGTACCAAAGGAGGAAACCTGCAAAATTGGTTGTTTTGTAAATGAACTCTATCGGCGAAGGAACTAAGCACGAATGCTGTGTGAAGATGCACACTAAAGTGCGACGTGCATAATAAAAGTAACTGTTCACTGTATATTAGTGGTAGTGTTGTACTGCAAGTGTAAAAAGAAGTCAAGGCTACGACAACAGGTGCAACGCAAAGTTCAGTGTTGTTCTAAGTGCAGCGACAGCTAAAACATTCGTCGTCACTTACCTGTGAGCCTCATGGGAGGCAGATGACAGAGAAGCATGGAGGCAACTTCAGTGTCCGGCTCCTCCGATGGAAAACGCGCGCGAGGTGTTTGTATCGATGCACTCGTGTGATACGAAGTTCACAAAAAAAAAAAGGGAGCAATCGACGACCAGCAGCTCTGTTACAGCCTGAGCGCGAACGGATACTGAGTGTTGGAGCTCACGCAACACTGTGCAGCCGCTGTGAGTGGCTGACGTGTGGGTGACGAAACAATCCAAACTTTAAACTGCTAACCGCCATGACTTCAATCGTACATACTGGAGGAAAGACATTTGTACACTTGTGTGACTACATTTTCATATGTAAATTAAGCAATTTTCTTGAGTTGAAGTTAAGATGAGTGAGAAGTAGATTGTTAGATTACTCAGGCCTTAAAGCCATTAACACCGGCACTCATGAACACTGCTAAAATGAATTATAATCCTGTCTCTTGATGGACAAAGAAAATGAATGTGCACTATAGGAAGACCCTAAACTCCAGACCAGTCCCGATCCTTAACAAATGTATCCAGTAGCTTGTAAGTCATACTAATAATTTTCCACTTCTTCTGTTTCATATTGTAAATAAAAACCCGGGAAGCCACTTGAATTCCTGGCACCACAGTGGAAAGGACAGATGTACTGCATGATGAACGCCGTAGACAGCTAACACAGAAAGTGAAAGCATCACGAAGTGTAGTGCTACGTTATTAAACTGTAATTGAACCACAATGAGTCAACAGATGCTCGAACATTGTCCACTCTAGTTTAGTGAAAATAAGCACTCACTGTACTCATGTATTAGTTGTTAAGCTCAAGAGAAAGTAATTTCTGAATTCTATCCCCTGAAGAGCGAAATGAACGTTCACTTATTGTTATAAGCAAATATGGACCAAACTTAAATATGCACATAAATGTTAATCTTGGTATTATGGAATGAAGTGACTGATGAACAAAGAATGAAAAACTTTATTTTGAAAAATGATAAATATCTGATATATGTTTATAAATGTGATTTCAATTTATGTACTTTGTACGCCAGTAACGTTATGTAAATGTCACACCAAAAATCACGAATATCTCATGAGGACATGAGGATCGAGGTAATCCTTCGGCATTCCCTCTCTCCTCATGGGAGGCAATGTGATATTCGCTATTTTTGGCTTAATTAAAACAGCAAATTCAGCCAGAAGGCAAATACTTGTTTGTAAATAATGATTAATGTATAATGAGGCGTCGCATAGCGACGGTGGAATTTTCTAGTGATGTAATTTGTCGTCTTTGGGCGGCAATAAAAACAGAAAAATACGGATAGATATACGATCCTTCACTATTTTGTTCGAGGGAGAACAAATGAAGCCTGGAGCGCTGAGAAGACTTGTACTGTTTTTCTGAAGTAAGACGGACGCAGATTTGTGGCAGTCTGATCTAATTTTTACTAAATGTATAAAAACGTGTATGTCTGAGTTGAGTGAAGTGTAAAGAACTGTTATAACTTACCGTGACGACGCACGAGCGACTCAAAGAAGACAATGGACATGATACGGACATAAAAATCTACCGTCATTGTAGTATTAAGCTTAAGGTACGATATATGTTTTAGTTATAATAAATATTTGTTCTGGGAATACTGAATCATTTAGCAGTGCTCATTCCTATTATCTCCTCAGTATTATTTTCATTTTAATTATGCATTTTGCTAATATTACAGACACCAAGATCAGCAGTCCAATGTGCGTGTTACATTGATAAAAAGAAAACTGTTTTATCGTCTTCTTGCATCAGCTTTAATATTGAATTTCTCTTTTGTGTGATGTTACAGTTGTTTTTGCGCCCTTAAGAACTTTCTGGTCCCTTAGGAAATTTTTTTGTCATAACAATAACTTCACAACCGGGTATGATCGTATCTACGATCATGAAGTAATTAGAAAGACGATAACGCAACTTCTTAATCAATAGCACGCTAGTTGAGACTGCCTCAAGCCACGCGAAACTGCAAGTAAAAACTAATCACATCTCAATATACAATATTTTATGACAATGGTCAATCCATGATTCTTACGCCAATTGTGATTGATAAAACAGTAAGCTAAATCTTAATTTCCAACTTTCCATTGAATAGCAACATCACTTCTATTTTGTAACATCACAACATGTAGCAGTGCATTTTTATTTGAATATATTGCATATACAGTTGCCAGTAAGAGGTGGAGGGCGCCTAGCTTTAGAAAATAGTTGATTTCGCGATTGTTTTCAAATTTCACTCAGTTCCTAACAGTCATGATCGCATGTCGTTTTCAGCAGACATACAATCAGTCTGACTTTGGCTGCGCTACTCGTCCCTGCAAGAAGCCAGATCTACAGCTACATCAACCTCTAGATGATTTCTCTGTGGCCGGCCGAGGTTGCCGAGCGGTTCTAGGCGCTACAGTCTGGAACCGCGCAACCGTTACGGTCGCAGGTTCGAATCCTGCCTCGGGCATGGATGTGCGTGATGTCCTTAGGTTAGTTAGGTTTAAGTAGTTCTAAATTCTAGGGGACTGATGGCCTCAGAAGTTAAGTCCCATAGTGCTCTGAGCCATCTGAATCTGATTTCTCTGTAATTCACAATTAACTGCCTGGCAGAGGGTTCATCGAATCTCTTCCAGCTATTCCTCTACAGTTCTATTCTCGAAAAGCGCTCGTGAATAACTAACACTTAAATCTTTATATGCGAGCTGTGATTTCTCTTATTTTATTATTCTGATCATTTTTTCCTACGCAGGTGGACCCCAAAAAAATATTTTCACACTCTGAGGAGAATGTTAGTGACTGCAGTTTCATGAGAAGGTCCTGCTACAACGAGAGGCGCCTTTGTTTTAATGGTTGTCACCAAAATTCGTGTATCATATCCGTGGCACTCTCTGCCCTATTTCACGACAGTAAAAAAGAGCTGCTCTTCTTTGCGTTTTCCGACGACCTCCGTCAATCCTACCTGATGCGGATCCCGCACAGCACAGCAATAGTTCAGAAGAGGAAGGACAGGTGTAATGTAAATAGTCTGTTTAGTAGATCTGTTGCATTTTTTTAAAGTTTTCTGCCAATAAATCGCAGTCTTTGGTTTTCTTTCCCAGCGACATTATCTGTGTGATCGTTCCAGTTTAAATTATTCGTGACTGTAATCCCTAAGTATGTATTTGATTTTGCAGCTTTTAGATTTGGATGAGTTATCGTGTAACCGAAATTTAGCGGATTCCTTTTAGTACTCATCTGGATGGCTTCACACTTTTCATTATTTAGAGTCAAATGTCAATTTTCGCACCATACAGATATCTTGTCTAAATCATCTTGCAATCGATTTTGATCATCGGATGACTTTACAAGATGGTAAATGACAGCATCATCTGCAAACAGTCTAAGAGAGCTGCTCATATTGTCTCCTAAATCGTTTATACAGATAAGGAACAGCAGAGTGGCTATAAAACTTCCTTGAGGAACGCCAGGTATTACTTCTGTTTTACTCGATAACTTTCCGTGAGTTATTACGAACTATGACCTTTCTGACAGGAAATCACGAATCCAGTCACACAACGGAGATGATAGTCTATAAGCACGCAATTTTATTAGAAGTCGCTTGTGAGGAACTGTGTCAAAAATCTTCTGGAAATCTAAAAGTATGTAATCAACTTGATATCCCCTATCGATAGCTCTAATTAAATCGTGAGAATAAAGTGATAGTTGTATTTCAAAACAACAATATTTTCTGTATCCTTACTGGCTGTTTGACAATAAATCGTTTTCTTGGAGCTAATTCATAATGTTCGAACACAGCTCATGTTCTAAAATCGTACTGCAAATCTACGTTAGTGATATGGGTCTGTAATTCAGCAGATTACACCTATTTCCTCTCTTGGGTATTGGTGTGACGTGTACAACTTTCCAGTCTTTGGGTAAGGATCTTTCTACGTGTGAGAAGTTGTATACGACTGTTAAGCATGGAGCTGTTGTATCAGCATACCCTGAAAGGAACCTGAATGGTATACAGTCGGGACCGGAGGCCTTGTATCTATTGAGTGACGTAAGCTGCTTCGCTACACCGAGGACATCCACGTCTATGTTATTCATTGTAGCAGTTGTTTCTCATTCGAATTCTGAAATTTTTACTTCGTCTTCTTTTGTGGAAGAATTTAGGAAAATCGTGGTAAGTAACTCTGTTATAGTTTCACTACCATCTGTAACGACCATTGAAAATCGCACAGTGGAGGTATTGATTGCATCTTGCCCCTGCTGTACTTTGCATTCGACCAGAATCTCTTGGGTTTTGTGCCAGATTTCGAGACAAAGTTTAATTGTGGAAACTATCGAAACACTGACCAGTTCGAGTACACGAAATAATCCACTGCCGAACCTACAACTATGCAACTGTGGTCAGTTACTGGTGGCCCACTAATTCATGTGGACCTGCCTTTCTGGTTATAGTGGTTTCCACGAACATACATTCAGTAGCAAATTAATTGGAAATACTGCTGTGTTGGAGAGAGCGGAGTCTTGTCATCTTGGCGCTTAGGGCTTCTGCTTCAGTGTGTCCTGTAACTGCTGTTTCGTCATAACTATTATTCTCCTTCGGTGTGACTGTAGGCCGCGCGGGGTAGCCGCACGGCCTCAGGCATCTTGTCACGGTTCACGCGGCTGCCCCAGTCGGAGGTTCGAGTCCTCCCTCAGGCATGGGTGTGTGTATTGTCCTTAGCGTAAGTTTGGTTCAAAATGGTTCAAATGTCTCTGAGCACTATGGGACTTAACATCTGTGGTCATCAGTCCCCTAGAAATTAGAACTACATAAACCTAACTAACCTAAGGACATCACACACATCCATGCCCGAGGCAGGATTCGAACCTGCGACCGTAGCGGTCGCGCGGTTCCAGACTGTAGCGCCTAGAACCGACCAACACAGGCAACCTATTGAATGTTTCAAAGGCAACTGTTCCAAGAGTCATGAAAGCCTACACAAAGCATCAAAAGACATAGTCGTGTAAACATAATAGTGGGCCCAAATCATAACTAAATGACAGAGATCGTCGTATGCTAATACGAATTGTGACAAAAAACACAAAACTACGGCTGCTTAAGTGACTGAAAGGCTCAATAGCCATCTTCGAGACCCCTTATCTATTGACACTGTCCGCTGAGAACTCCACAAATTGAATATTTATAGCCAAGCTGCTATACTGAAACCATTAGTGAAGACAACTAACGCAAAGAAGCGTAAAACATGGCATCAGGAGCATAAATCATCGACGGCTGATCTGTGGAAACACGTCACATGATGCGACGAGTCAACGGTTTCGTTATTTCTTACATCTAGCCGGGTTTACATCTGGAGAACGTCAAAAGAAGCCTACAGTCGTGATTGCTCGGCCGGCCTCAGTGGCCTTGCGGTTCTAGGCGTTTCAATCTGGATCCGTGCGACCCCTACGGTCACAGGTTCGAATCCTGCCTCGGGCATGAATGTGTGTGATCTCCTTAGGTTAGTCAGGTTTAAGTAGTTCTAAGTTCTAGGGGACTGATGACCTCAGCAGTTAAGTTCCATTGTGTTCAGAGCCATTTGAACCATTTGATTGCTCGATTCCAACGGTTAAGCATGGAGGTGAAGGTGTGATGGTGTGGGCAGCCGTATCATGATATTCTGCTGGTCCCATCAGTATTCTCACAGGCCGTGTTACAGCCAACGATTACGTGAACATTTTAGGTGATCAGGTGGACCCCATGATTCAAATGTTGTTCCCCAACAATGATGCCGTATTTCAGGACGATAATGCAGTCATTCACACAGCCAGGACAGTACAATCGTGGTATGAGGATCATGCAACTGAACTGCAGCGTCTTCCCTAGCAGGCACAGTCCCCGGACTTGAACATTATCGAACCCTTATGGACAATATTGGAGCTCAGACTCAGGAGCAGATTTCCACCTCCCTCGTCACTACAGGAGTTAGAAGAGTCTCTGATTGAAGAGTGGCGTAACATACCACTGGAGACTATACAATCACTATATGCAAGTATTCCAAGAAGAATTGCAGCAAATGGGGGTCGAACCCCTTATTGATAAACCATTCCCAAGTAAGTACAGGTGTTCACATCGTTCTGCCTATCCCCTGTACCCAAGAACGACTCAGGCCCGCCGGCCGGGGTGGCCGAGCGGTTCTAGGCGCTATAGTCTGGAACCGCGCGACCGCTAGGTTCGCAGATTCAAATCCTGTCTCGGGCATGGATGTGTGTGATGTCCTTAGGTTAGTTAGGTTTAAGTAGTTCTAAGTTCTAGGGGACTGATGACCTCAGAAGTTAAGTCCCATAGTGCTCAGAGTCATTTGGACCAACTCAGGACCAGTCCTAACAGATTTACATCAGCCAATACCTCATCTCCAACCTCCGAAACTTCACAGAAGTTCTCCAGCGAAACTTACAGGTCTAAAACTCCTGGAAGAAGGATTTTCATATAGACATGACCTAGCCACAGCCTGATGGATGTTTCGAGAGTGAATTCGTCACTCTGCAGCGAAGTGCACGATGTTGTGGAACTTCCTGGCAGTTTAAAACTGCGTGCCTGACCGGGATTCCAACTCGGTACCTTTGCCTTTAGCGGGCAAGTGCTCTACGAACTGAGCTGTCCAAGCACTATTCATGACCCACCCTCAAGGATTTACATCCCCCAGTACGTCATCTCCTGCCTAACTGTTTATTACTTCAAAAGTAGTCGTCATAACTGTCAATACATTCAGCCCAGTGTGAGACAAGACAGTCAGTGCCTTCATGGAAAAATAATGTTTGCGGCTGCAAAGGAACCATGATTCTACGTATCCACGCACATCTTCTGAGGCAAATCGACGGCCACGAATTTCTTTCTTCAGGGCTCCAAAAATAAGAGATTAGGACTATATGGAGGTTGTGTAAGGGGTTTCCAGCTAAACTTCTGCAACGTAGTCGAAGCAACTTTGACAACAAGTTGGCAGGAATTACCATGCAAGAGAGTGATGCCGTCCATCAACATTCCTGGTCATTTGGACTTGATGGGACACTTCAGTTTTTGCAAAGTGTCCACGTTGGTTGTGTACTATGTACATCTAGCACATACAGAAAACACACAAAGCAATGACAAGGACACAAAATAAATATGTCTAAAAACACACAACCATATACACGTCGGAAAAAAATCACTACACCAACAAGGAGTTGTGAGACGTAAACGAAAGTTGGTTGGCTTGTTTCTACATCTGAAAGATGATTATCAATGTTTCGCGCCAGTTGCGTAAGAGTGGCGTTAAAAGCACCAATATGAAGATGAAAATCAGATTTGCTTTAAATACACTCTGTAACAGTCATGAACATTGGTTACCTTTGAGATTGGATGTGGTGAGTTGATGTTAGCCAATAATGCCCTTAAGGAAACAAGGATGACATTATCAACGCCTCATTGAGTTTGAACGAGATTGTGTAATAGAGCTACGACAAGTTGCATGTTCCTTCTGTGATATTGTAGAAAGATTTGGCAGGAATATAGATGGTGGGATAGGGGGGTTCTGGGCAATTTTGTTTCTGTGGGTTGCATACATTCAGAGGGAGACATACATTCAGGGGGAAATTACACTCCTCCCTTCAGCCTATTGTTATGCTAATTGATTTATGATCCCCTGGGGGTTGATTTATGACCACTGGGGACAATCTGTCCTTCTGAGAAACCCCCACCCCAACCCCTCCACACTTCTGGGAAATCTCAGACCATGTCTCCTCCCCTCCCCTTCATCGACACTTTTGATATCAAATTAACTGATTAATTAATTAAATTGATCAAGTAATGACACCCATGTACTCTGGGAAATTCCCAAACCTCCTCTCTCCTCCCCCACTACCCCTTCCCCCTGCACTCACCCACCTGAAAGTTTTCGAGAAAAAGACTCCATTTGCGCTGAGGAGGAAAGATCTCATGAGACGATATTCAAGTCAGTGAATGATGCGCAGTATACCAGCCACTGTTTTCGATGCTACACACCACCGACCCGATACTGGAAGTCAGCGTCCTTGGGAAACCACCACAGCTATTTCTCAAGTGGCTACCTCCTATTCTAAATTTTGCCTCAAACCCATAGACGAAGCTGACGTACCGGCCCGACCAAGGGATCCCCATTTGTTCTCGCAGCTCCCAAACAAAGCGTCAGGTGGCTGCATTCTTTTGATTGAGGAATTCCAGAGTCGCTGTCCCTCTCAAGTGATTACTTCCTGTTTGTGTGAACACATGCCTGAACCAACAGGCAGATGGAGATTTTCATCTCTCCTCAGAATACTGGATTCCTATTGTCTAATAATGGGAACAAAGGAAGAGCTGACGCAATTGTGATATCAAAAATGGTGGGAAATAGTCCATTTACGCTAACCTATCGAATTAATTGCTTAACAAGTTCCAGAAGTCAAACAGATCACTTAAAACATTCACCAACCTCACAATGATTCTTCTTTGTAATAAAACATATTTTCATCGTTTGAGACCCACATGCAAACATTTTACAGATCAAGTAATTAAATTTCCTCCACGAACAGATCGTAGCGCTTCATACATCTGAGGCCTTGTATGCACCAAAGTTTTAGAACACAACACCCTCCTCTACCACAACGTTTTCACTAACCAGATCTCGTGAAAGAAACCTTCCAATCGCGAAGCACCTGCAATCCGTTAACTGCCGGAAAGCCACGGCCGCGCAGGTCGGGAGAGGCCCACATGCCGGCAGTTGCGCACAAATCCCCAACCGTATCAGATGCTCAGAAGCCAGAGACACTGTCACCGTGACTGCCAAGTAGTCAGTCGATTAATTTACATGGTAGAAATAGCTGTCCAGCGCAGACACTCGCCATATTGAATCTTCTCACGCAACACACGCATCTGCTTCTGTCACTGCTCAATCAGCATACTATTCAGCTGCCCAGAGGGCGCCGCCGTTGGTAATTGTCCCCTGCAACTGCGGGCAAGAACCGACAGGTTGGAGCATTCTTTGTAACTAACTGGTCATCACGGGCTAAGCCGCAGCTTCTGGTTGGTCAAGTCCCCATGATCGCCACTCCCACTGGCTGCAGCACACCATGAGACAAACCGATATGGCTTAGACGCAAGCACCCTCCTCTACCACGACGTTTCCCCTGCAATTCCACCCTTGAGACAGACGGTTGAAAAAATCCTTTTTACCAACCTGAGGCAAGGATGTCGTTGTCGATACATGTCCAATTTATCACGTGAAATGTAGATTCCACCCTTTTATACGAGTTATTTTAGAAGAGAGATGAAATCGGAGCATACACAAGTTTTCACATCGTTAAAGTATCGTCACATGGGGTCAGAAACCTGTATAACAGTACGGCATAGGCTATATTTCCTCTAAGTGCTCTCTACTTAGATGCAAAGATCTTTTCTGCTAAATCCTGCATCACAGGGATATAATGTTAAACTCATCTTTGGCTCATGACGGAGTGCTAAGAGCATGTTCTACCTCTGTCACAGGATGCCTCCGCACTTTAGAACTGTCTTAAAGGATCCAAATGCCTCATCACCTATGAAGTACCTTGAGGTAGGTGCACAGAGGGGTTATAAATATCGTGTTAACACTACGTATCAATTTATAAATGCGGTAATATAGCTGATTCTATTACGATAGCCGTCTCTCCCTGTGTAGGTGGGAGATTAAAATCTCGTTAGAAGATCTCACCACAAATAAAAAATACCTAATTACTGCTGCAGGTCGCAAATTTATCCGTGGAACTCTCTGCCTCGCTTCCACCTGCACAGCGGCAAGTCATTGATATCGAATTGACTGAGAAATCAATAGATAATGAGGGTTCCTTTGTATAGTGAGTAATTTTTTTCATGCAGTCGAATTACAATCGCCAGGTAACTTTTACTAACGCTTCTGTGACGTTTCTGAGTACTTACCACAGGCTAGGTAGTCACTTCCTCCATTACCAAAATGGGTGGTAGCGGTCATCAAATAGCTGAAGATATCCAACATTACTCAAGCTCCGACTGTAGGTTGCCCTGTCAAGCTGATGGAAGTAAGATATTTAGAATTCTAGTATACTACTCCCGAACTAATTTTGTTGAGACCTGTCAGTCTATGGGGTCAGTAGGTTGTTTCTCTCTCTGCTACATCCCCGTAATGCCTCCTCCCACGTTCCCGCAGCTGACACCGCCCTGCAGGCCTACAGCAGCCACCGCCGACACCATCAAACGTGTATGAGGCTGCACACAGGGTTTCCCTCAGAATACAGCACTGTAGGAGCATTGCTACTGACTCCCGCCAAATTAGTGGGTGGATACTTCAAGAACTCAAATGGAAATCCCTGGAATGAATGCGATGTTGTTTTTGAGGAACGCTATTCAGAACCGACGTTTGAAGCTGACGGAAGAAGGATTCAACTGTCGAAACATACATTTCGTGCAAGGACAAGGAAGATTATATAAGAGAAATTAGTGCTCAATACGGATGCATATTGCCAGTCCTTTTTTCCGTCTCTCTGTTTGCGAGTTTGCGAGTGGAATAGGAAAGGAAGTGACTAGTACTAGCACAGGGTACCCTCCACCACACACCGTACGAAGCCTTGCGAGATATGTATACAGATGTCGGGAGATGGGTCGGAGATTTTCTCCGCTCAGGGAGTGGGTGTTGTGTTGTCCTAATCATGATTATTTCATCCCCATCGATGCGCAAGTCGCCGAAGTGGCGTCAAATCGAAAGACTTGCACCTGGCGAACGGTCTACCCGACGGGAGGCCCTAGTCACATGACAAAAGAAAACTAGACGCAGACAGCTAGGTATGGGCTGGCGACAGGAAGGGCACCCGGCCCCCTTAAAATTAACCATGCCATATCCGATTTAACCGTGCCGAACCCGCGTACAGATGTGGGACAAAGGCGCTAGCAAAAGAAGAATTCACCTTCGGACAATTGTCTAGAGAAGCTACACGGAGCTGCAAACTCTTCCAGTTCCCATATATTGCGATGTCTTAAACATTTTTGTCACTAAGAAACACCGCCTCAGTCTTTTATTTAAACCATCCTGTGCATTGTAGGAGTAGCTTACCTTAGACCATGCGAAGTCAAGTTTTTGTGGGAGCGAACGGATCGAAACATGTTAATGCAAGTTTAGCAGCGGACACAGACCTCTAAGTCATGGCAGAACAAGAAAACGTATGGCGGTATGCAAAAAAAAAAAAAAAAAAAAAAAAAAAAGAAAAAAGCACCAGACTGCATATGAAACACCAACACAAGAACTCTCTGTTGTGACTGATAGTCTGTGGGATACGTTCTTCCTCCAATACAGGTGACAGACTTTACACAGATCCGTGGAAACGACTTCGGTCACAGACCGCCTGCTGCAACGGATCACATGTATGTTTAATGGGATCACCACGTATTGTCGATGTCAACACGCAGACGGTGTTTGTTTTCGATATATCGGAAGAGAGAGATGTGGTAAAATCTTATCGAGTTCTCTAGCAGGTGACGATAGCAAGTTTTTTATCATTCGCAGTATTACTCCGTTGGATGCCATTAAAGTAAATAAAAGAGAGAAGGAGAAAGAGAGTAGAGACTGTGCCGTCAACGAAGACTATGATATCACTGCACTGTCGTATTTCTAGCATAGTAACCACAGGGATACACTAAAGGAGATTAGGACTTGTACAGTGGGATATTTATAGACGGTCATTCAATATCAATGAATTTTAGGTGTATGCTTCTGAATTTCTTTGTGCAATCCAGGTATACTCTGCATAGTTGTGAATTTCCTACTGTACGTTAGTGTGCAATTTTTTTCGTTGTGGTAGCTCTCTACCTAGTCATTGACGGATAGAGGATTCGACAGTCCTCCAACTAATGGAACAGTGTTGTTGGAACGTGATGGGATTTGAGGAGAATTATCAGGGGTCTGTGACTTGTCTGTGGACATCTCTTACGCGCTAAAGTCAGGTGGATTCGAATGCTGTATATCGAAGGCTGGAGGATTCGTGAGAATACGCTAGGTAAGCTATACTCTGACGAAAGGGGATTAGAGATGTGAGCTCTGTACTGTTCCTTTTAAGTATTGTGGTCAAACATTTTACATCCTCTCACATGCGCCTCGCGAAGTGTCTGCAGTGAGAAAATAAGAGCAAATACGAAGGTTTTTACCGAGAGACAGTCAGCAGCAGAAGTTCCGTCTTTTGTTTTCTCTATAAGTAAGAGACTACATTCTTCCGTGAGTTTTGTGTGCCTATAAACTGGTGGACTGACATTTTAACAGGTAGACTAAATTTACATCTACATCTGTATGTACATTTCGCAAGCGTCGGAAGCAGAGCGAGGAAGAAAAGGATTGGCTACATACATTCTAATGTGCGCCAATTTCCCCTATCTTATCGTCGTGGTCCATAGGCTAAATGTGTGTTGGCGCCAGTAGAATCCTTCGTCTGTCAGCTGCAAGGATCGGTTCTCAATAACTTTCCTCGAAAAGAGCAGCACATTCATTCCAGGAATTCCCATTTGAGTCCTCGAAGCATCCGCCCATAAATTTGGCGGGAGGCAATGAGAGTGCTTCTACAGTGCTGTATTCTGAGGGAAACCCTTGTCTGCTGGCTTACACACGTTTGGCGGCGGCGGCGGTTGATGCTGTGTGCCTACAGCCGGCCGGTCTGGCCGTGCTGTTCTAGGCGCGTCGGTCTGGAACCGCGTGACCGCTACGGTCGCCGGTTCGAATCCTGCCTTGGGCATGGATGTGTGTGATGTCCTTAGGTTAGTTAGGTTTAAGTAGTTCTAAGTTCTAGGGGACTGATGACCACAGATGTTGAGTCCCATAGTGCTCAGAGCCATTTTTGTGTGCCTGCGGGCCGGTGGCAGCTGCGGGAACAGGGGCGGAGGTGTCGTGGGGTTGGAGAACAGAAGGAACCATCCTATTTTCCCGACAGACTGAGTCTCAACGCGATTGGTTCGGAGCAATATACCAGGATTCTAAGTGACTTACTCCCACCAGCTAGACAAGGCAACCGACATACAGAACGTAATTAGCGCTGGATGCCTTCAGCTATTTGACGACGGTTTCCACCCATTTTGGTAATGGAGAACGTGACTACCTAGCCTGTGGAAAGCCCCAGAGACGTCACAGAAACGTCTGTAAACGTTACCTGGCGAGTGTGATCCATCTGTATGATAAAAATTACTCACCATCAAAGGAACTCTGGCGATCAATTTAATTAATTATTCAATCAATTTGGTGTCAATGGCATGCCGCTGGGCGGGTGGAAGCGAGGGGCAGAGTACCACGGATATGATTCGCGAGCTGGGGCGGTAATCAGGCGCTTATTCGTTGCGGCGAGGTCTTTTAACGAAGTATTAAATTTTCACCTACACAGGGAGGTATGGCCATCGTAATGGAATGAGTTATAGTACCGAATTTATAAAGCTATACATTGTATTTACCTGATATTTACAACTCCTTTATGATGCTTCCTTAAGATACCTCGTAGGTGACAAAGCTATTGGCTACTTTACGACAGTACTAATGGGAGGAGGTATCCTGTGACAGTGGTAGAAAAAACTCTTAGGAATCCGTCATGAGCCGAAAGTGAGTTTAATTTTCTGCTCCTGTGATGAAGGACATAACAGATATTAAGCTGCTAAGAACTGATTTCTTTTTACCTGGTGAGAGAATATTCTGAGGAAATGTAGCCTACGTCATAGTGTTGTACAGGATTTTCACAAAAGTGAAGATACTTTAGCGACATGGAAACACATGTATGTTGCAATTTCTGCTGTCTTCGAAAATAACTCGTATAAAAGGGGGCATATATATTTCGCGTGAGAAACTCGAGGTGTATGGCCAACAACACCCCAGTCTCGGTTTGTCTGAAGTGGATTTTTTGAACTCATCTCAGTTGAGGAATTGGAGTTAGAACTATACATCCAAGCATCACCTGATTGTTTCACACTGCCCTCCAGCCAGGCGTAGGGGCGATCACGGGGCTTGACCGACTGGAAGCCACAGCTTAGCGCTTAGCCTGTGACGACCAGTTAGTTTCAAAAGATTCTCCGACCATTCAGCTCTTGCCCGCAGCCGCGGGGGTCAAGCTCCGGCGGCGGCGCCTGCTGGGTGACTGAATAGCGAACTAACCAGCATGCTGGTTGAGTGGCGACCGAAGCGGATGTGCGTGTTGCGTGAGAAGGTTCAATATGGCTAGTGTTTGCGCTGGACCATTATTCCCCCTTCTCCTCCCCCCCCCCCCACTGCCCCCCATGTAAATTGGTCAGTTGACTACTTGTAGGTCACAGTAACAGTCTCTCTGGCCTCAGAACGTCGAGTACGACTGGAGATGTGCGCGCAATTGTCGGCGTGTCCGATGCGTGTGCGGGCCTCTCCCGACTGGCGTGGCCGAGGCTCCCCGGCAGTTAGCGGACGGTGCACGCATCGCGATCGTGAGTGTGTGCGATCGGATGAGTTTTTCGTCAGATATGTTTAATGGAAACATTATCGTGGAGGAGGGTGCTTATGTTATCAAACGTTGGTGCATACTAGAACTCGAAAGTACTTAGCACTACGATCTATTTGTGACGGAAATTTAATTACTTGATTTGCGAAGTGTGGTACTGTTGTTGTGAGTGTTTTCAGCGATCCATTTGACTCCTGTAAATTGCAAATAATTTTACAGCGAGCGCAAATGGACTATTTCCCGCCAATTTTGATGTTGCAGTTGCGTCAGCTCTCCCTTCTTTGTCCACTATCAGCCAATAGGAACACAGTATTCTGAGTAGGGATGAAATCCTCTGTCTGCGTGTTTGGGCGCGTTCTTTCATGTGTGTGTTAACACAAACAGGAAGTAACCACTAATTGAGAGACTGAGAGACAGGAAGCGAGTCTGGGATTTCTCGATCAAAGGAAAGCCGCGGCCTGACAACAGGAGCACTCGCTTGGCTATCCCATGCAAATCTGCACGTCAGTCTGGTGATTCGACATGTTGTGCTGATATTCATGAATCGCAGAGTTCGAGATGGGGTTTTTCAATAGGATAACACTCGCCCACATACCGCTGTTGTAACCCAACAAGCTCTACAGGGTGTCGACATGTTTCAAAAAATGTTCAAATGTGTGTGATTTTCTAAGGGACCAAACTGCTTAGGTCATCCGTCCCTAGCCGAGCAGTCAGTGATATGGCGCCTCTAACGGCGCGGCCACTCCGCGCGGCTGTCGTCATGTTTCCTTGGTCTTCTCTATCACCAGATCTGTCTCGAATCGAGCAACTATGAACATCATTGGACGACAACTCCAGCCTCGTTCACAAACAGCATTAACTTCAATATACTGACCGACCAAGTGCAACAGGCATGGAACTCCACCCCACAAACTGACATCCGACACCTGTACAACACAATGCATGCACGTTTGCGTGCTTGTATTCAATATTCTGTCAGTTACCCCGTTTACTAATGTACCAGCATTTCACACTTGCAATGGCTTGTCTCGCACGTATATCTTTCAAGATTAATCGCTTGTGGCCGAGCGGTTCTAGGTGTTTCAGTCCGCACCGCGCTGCCACTACGGTCGCAGGTTCGAATCCTGCCTCGGGCATGGATATGTCTAATGTCTTTAGGTTAGTTAGGTTTAAGTAGTTCTAAGTCTAGGGGACTGATGACCTCTGATGTTAAGTCCCATAGTGCCTGGACCCATTGCAACCATTAATCCCTCGGATATTACACTACTGGCCATTAAAATTGCTACACCACGAAGATGACGTGCTACAGACGCGAAATTTATCCGACAGGAAGAAGATGCTGTGATATGCAAATGATTAGCTTTTCAGAGCATTCACACAAGGATGGCACCGGTGACGACACCTACAACGTGATGACATGAGGAAAGTTTCCAACCGATTTCTCATGCACAAACAGCAGTTGACCGGCGTTGCCTGGTGAAACGTTGTTGTGATGCCTCATGTAAGGAGGAGGAATGCGTACCATCTGCACGAACAGTTCAGCGACGTTTGCAGCAGCATGGACTATCAGCTCGGAGACCATGGCTGCGGTTACCCTTGACGCTGCATCACAGACAGGAGCGCCTGCGATGGTGTACTGAACGACGAACTTGGGTGCACGAATGGAAAAACGTAATTTTTTCGGATGCATCCAGGTTCTGTTTACAGCATCGTGATGGTCGCATCCGTATTTGGCGATATCGCGGTAAACGCACATTGGAAGCGTGTATTCGTCATCGCCATTCTGGCGTATCACCCGGCGTGATGGTATGTGGCGCCATTGGTTACACGTGTCGGTCACCTCTTGTTCGCATTGACGGCACCTTGAACAGTGGACGTTACATTTCAGATGTGTTACGACCCGTGGCTCTACCGTTAATTCGATCCCTGCGAAACCCTACATTTCGCACGACCGCATGTTGCAGGTCCTGTACGGGCATTTCCGGATACAGAAAATGTTCGACTGCTGCCCTGGCAAGCACATTCTCCAGTTACCTCACCAATTGAAAACGTCTGGTCAATGGTGGCCGAGCAGCTGGCTCGTCACAATACGCCAGTTACTACTCTTGATGAACTATGGTATCGTGTTGAAGATGCATGGGCAGCTGTACCTGTACACGCCATCCAAGCTCTGTGTGACTCAATGCCCAGGCGTATCAAGGTCGTTATTACGGCCAGAGGTGGTTGTTCTGGGTACTGATTTCTCAGGATCTCTGCACCTAAATTGCGTGAAAATGTAATCACATGTCATTTCTATATTTGTCCACTGAATACCCGTTTATCTGCATTTCTTCTTGGTGTAGCAATTTTAATGGCCAGTAGTGTACCTAGACAAATGCATTCCTGAAATTTCATTATTCTACTTTTTTTTGGTGTTGCGTTTTTTACTGTCAATGTAGTTGTTAATAAAATACTTGTATCTAAATTTGCTGCCAAGTATCTCTACAGTTCTATTAAAATACGTATAATTAAGTTTTTTCTGTTGTAGATCACTGAAGACACCTAGCATGAATAGGCAAAACAGGCTTGGTACATATAAATAAAACGTTCAATTGCAAAAGACGGAATTTTTCTGATCTATATGATGAAGCTTAGTTGAGCAGCAAATCAAGAAAAAGGGCAACAGTTATTAGCAACAGTGTTCCTTGCAGTTATGGCATGTCATAAATAGATGGGACTATGAGGACCGTGGAATACTAGTTTATTGAGAACAGGCGCCACACACTTACAACGGCCGTGGATATCTGCTATTGCACAACGTTGTCTTAGGTGAAATATAACAACTGATAGACTCTGGCATATCCTTACAATTGTTTGGATAGTGTTATTAAGCAAGTAGTTGAAATTAACTTAGCGAGTAACCTTATAAATAGAGATGGGGTGTCTCCTTAAATTCTGGGTGGAATTGTACTCTCACCCTGGTCAGACAATGGAGGGTCATGTTAATGCTGCATCACCTGTTGATTATAATATTCACTATCGATAACTTATGCAGTTTGTCATCTCTGGTTGTGTGGTGGCGCTAGTCTCTGTGTGTATGTGTGTGTGTGTGTGTGTGTGTGTGTGTGTGTGTGTGTTCCAGATATCGATGTTTTTAATTCCCTTGCAGAGCGCTCTTTCGTTGCATTTTTGCCTTGAAAATGACAGGGTGCGTACCTGTCGATATGTCGGTGGTTGTCGTTACCATCAATTATTCCAATATTTTATAGGCCTATGTAAGGAGAAACTCAGGTTTCACGAAGATGAAAAATTAGTGTCCAGTTGACAATATCATTAGAGACTGAATGTGGCTGGCTTACAGTAGAGTAAGGGAGGGTATTGCCGGATAGGTCTTTAATTTTGGATGACAAGTATCGTGCCCATCCAGTGGTGCCACCTGATGTGAAAGTCATGAGTTACTTACTCTGCAACTAGGCAAACATCTGCAGGGGCAGCGATTTCTTTTGACTGCTTCACTGTGTGTGAAAAGCGTGTTTTCAATTTCTCTATAAGTAGCAAACTTTTCAAGGGTAAGTAAAACGAAATTTTGGTTACAAGTTATTAATATACAGTAGGTGCCCAACATAAAATGCATTACTTTCTACATCATGAATACGCCTGCTTAATTCCCTAACTGTAGAAATGCTGCGGACATGTTTCAGGAAGACGCCTAGCCTCGGATCCTATCTTTCGGCATTTTAGTAACGTGTGGGTCTTATAAGCTATTTCAGACCTGTGAATAACAAGACTCACAACATTTTTATTCATGTTCAAGTCCTCCCTCGGGCATGGGTGTACTGCCCTTTGCGTAAGTTAGTATAAGATAGATTGAGTAGTGTGTAAGCTTAGGGACCCATGGCCTAAGCCGTTTGGTCCCATAAGACCTTACCACAAATTTCCAAATTTCCTACATGTCCGACAGAAGGGAAAATGCTAGGGTTGTCGCAATCTGTGCTTCATTTTCTGGAATAGAAGAAGAAGGAAGAAGGACAGACGGGTACGTAGGAAATTGATTCCCCATCGTACAGGGTATTGTGGTAATGCAATGGCGAAAGTTGAAAATTTGTGTTGGACCAGGACTCGACCTCGGATACAATGCAATGCAATGCAGCGTGCGATAAGTTGAGAATTTAGCTTGGAGGGGAAGCGCGTCTGCGTAGCCTCGACGATTAAGGCAAACGTTCTAGAGGAACGTAGCATCCGCTTTCGAGTCCCGGTCCGGCACAAATTTTCAGGTTTCACCAATGCAGTACTGCAATGTCTTGTGCGATTGGGAGGCGTGATTTCCCGCCTACCCATTTCCCCCTCTTCCCCTTTCCTCTATATTAGAAAAAAATTACCCATGTTTATTTCGATCAATTTAATTAGTTAAATTTCGTTTATTGTTATACATATTTAATAAACTATACATAATTGATAAAAAAATTAAAAAAAATATTTCAAAGTACAGCAACACTTGGATTTTTAAATGAAATCATTCCACTGTCGGCTGTCAAAACATTATTTATTGTGATTGCAGTTTCGACATGTGGTCATTTTCAAACATTGTGGGATGTTGTAACCCAGTCAATAATATAAAGCTGTGATATGCTGTGTAACAGCAGTTACATGTAATGGTATGAATTGTTCTACTGTTCCATATACCATACACGTCAGAAAGCTGCTGAAATAACGCTATAAAGGCTTAAGTTTAAATCTCATGCAGCAGATGTATCCAGTTACCATGCCTGCTACATACATGTAAACTCAAGTGTTTATATCATATTTCACCAGGTTAGTAATATGTATGGTGTATGGGACAGCAGAAACATTCGCACTACCACATGCAACTGTCCTAACATAGAATGTCACAGCTTTATATTATTGAGTGTATTGCAACATCCTACATTGCTTGGAAATGTCCACGTGTCGAAACCACAGTCGCAATAAATAATGTCTTAACAACCAAAAACAAAATCGTTTCATTTAAAAATTTCACGAAGGTTGTGGACCCAGCCATCGTCAGACAGTACTTAAATTCTTGCTGAGAGGGATGTTCGAAATAAAACTATTTAATTAATTATTAAATATTTTATTCATTATTCAGAAATTGAAAAATAATGGATTCTTTCTTCTTGCGATATTTACAGATGCCTAAAGCCAAAGAACAAAAGAGGTGCAGTCTGAAGAAGTGGAGATCCGTTAGAAAACACATAAAAAAATTGCATGACCTCGGTTCTGAGTGTTCCGGAACCTTACTGAATATTGGAATAGAGCTCAACATAAGCATCATTTCCGCCCCTTTTATTGCTCTTGAAAAGCACGCATTGTATGTTGTACCACTATACAGCGAGACCTTCAGAGGTGGTGGTCCAGATTGCTGAACACACCGGTACCTCTAATACCCAGTAGCACGTCCTCTTGCATTGATGCATGCCAGTATTCGTCGTGGCATACTATCCACAAGTTCATCAAGGCATTGTTGGTCCACTTCTCAACAGCGATTCGGCGAAGATCCCTCAGAGTGGTTGGCGGGTCACGTCGTCCATAAACAGCCCCTTTAAATCTATCCCAGGCAAGTTCGAAAGGGTTCATGTCTGGAGAGTGATGTTGTTATCCCGAAGGACGTCATTCACAGGATGTGCACGATGGGGGCGCGAATTGTCGTCCATGAAGACTAATGCCTCGCCAATATGCTGCCAATATGTTTGCACAATCAGTCTGAGGGTGGCATTCACGTATCGTACAGCTGTTACGGCGCCTTCCATGACCACCAGCGGCGTACGTCGGCCCCACATAGTGCCACCCCAAAACAGCAGGGAATCTCCACCTTGGTGCACTCGCTGGATAGTGTGTCTAAGGCGTTAAACCTGACCGGGTTGCCCCCAAACACGTCTACGACGATTGTCTGGTTGAAGGCATATGCGGCGCTCACCTGTGAAGAGAACGTGTTGCCAATCCTGAGCGGTCCATTCAGCATGTTGTTGGGCCCGTCTTAACAGCGCTGCCTGGTGTCCTGGTTGCAATGATGGACCTCGTCATGGACGTCGGGAGTGAAGTTGCGCATCATGCAGCCTATTGCGCACAGTTTGAGTCATAACACGACGTCCTGTGGCTACACGAAAAGCATTATTCAACATGGTGGCATTGCTGTCAGGGTTCTTCCAAGCGATAATCCGTAGGTAGCGATCATCCAGTGCAGTAGTAGCCCGTGGGCAGCCTGAGCGAGGCATGTCATCGACAGTTCCTGACTCTCTGTATCTTCTCCATGTCTGAACAACATCGCTTTGTATGAGAATGCAGGTTTTCTCGGCGATTCGCGATGATAAAATCTCTGGTTGACAGCCGAGTCAATGTCTTGTTGTCCAATAACGTTTCAGCAAGACTTCGCCTGAAGATGGCAAGTAAGAAACTTGCTGAAACGTTGCTGGAGAACAACACATTGACTCGGCTGTCAACCTGAGAAGATTTTATTAACATCGCTTTGGTTCATTCCGAGACCCCTAGACACTTTCCTTGTTGAGAACCCTTCCCCTGGCACGAAGTAACAATGCGGACACGATCGAACTGTGGTATTGACCATCTAGGCATGGTTGAACTACAGACAACCCGAACCATGTACCTCCTTCCTGGTGGAATGACTGGAACTGATCGGCTGTCGGACCCCGTCTGTCTAATTGGCGCTGCTCATGCATGGTTGTTTACATCTTTGGGCTGGTTTAGTGACATCTCTGAAGTGTCAAAGGGACAGTGTCTGTGATACAATATCTACAGTCGTTGTTTTCTAATGACGTTATGGTTATATTCACATTCAGCATCAGATAATTTAAAAGAATGAGTGTTGGTCTTAAACAGTCATCAATTGTTTTAGGGACTACAAGTGGTAATAAACTATTCATTTCTTTTAGCTACTATTTCTGAAGCAGTATGAACTGTTTCTACCAAATTTTGAATTTGAACATCTCTTAATTTAATTTTTTTTGTGTTTAATTTATTTAATGTTGTAGTTGTTATATACAATAATCTACATGTTTTATTAGATCTCCGCAAAAACTCCATGTTTTCACATTGATGTTGATACTTCTTGTGTAATCCATTCTTTAGATTGTTAAGCTTCTTCCTTTTTTTAAAAAAATTAAAGAATATAATCCATATTCATTGATAAATATTGAAGATTCTTCATTACCTTTAAAACCCTGGTAATTTACAGGGTTTAGATAAATATTCATGTTTTATATTATCATCAGTATCAACATGTTTTCTAATTGTATTGTCAGTATGTTTATACCCTAATATCTGTGCAACGTCTTTTGCTTTAAACCATGGATTATTTTCTTCATCAATAATCATGAAAACTTATTTATTAATATAAGTCAGCTATTTGTTGATTAAATCTACAATTAGTTCCACCTAAAACGAACATTTTCCATTAGTTTTGAGAAAAAAAAGTTAAATTTGAAGTTTGTATTTCTTGATAAAGATTAAATTAAATTGTAAATGAAAATAACTTTATGTATTATATTATTTTTTGTTTTAATTCTTAACACCTTAATTGTAATTTTTTTAAATTGTTTAGCTTCTTCAAGAGAATATAACACTAACTAAGTAATAAATATATTTCTTACGTTTTTCATTATAAGTTAGACAAGACAATTCACTGGCTATAATTAAATCGTCCTATTTTACTTTATCTTCACTATCAACAAGAATTAATTTAGTATTTAGTCTAACAATCAAATAGTTCAACAAAAATTTTGGTTTTAAGGAATTAGTTTTTAAAAGAATTACGTTGCAATTTAGTATAACAATCAATTAATTATTAAATAAGTATCAAATTTTTCCATCAAATTTTGATATTGAACGTCTTTTGATTTCATTATTTCATCTTTTCCTTTAATTCTTTCATCGTTTAATTTAATTCTATCATATAATGTTTTTAATGATTTTAATGTATAATCTATCTAATCTTTGTAGTTTTTGTATCCAATAAATTTTGTGTTTCATTTAATATTGTAAAATAGTATTTTATCTTTGAAAAAAGTTTCCATTTGCATTGGAAAATTTTAAAAAATTATTTTTTTATAAATTTTTTTTATAAATAATTCATTAATTTAATATCTTACAACAACCATTTGGTAATGTATCTATTCTATTTCCTACAACACATCATTTATTGTTTACTTAAATTGTATTTATTTCATATTTTTCACTTTTAGCTAAATTAAAATTTCTAACATTGTTCAATTTTGTTAAACAAACAACCTTTATATAACTCTAAACTAATTTTTATTTTACCAATTCATTTTGTAATACCTTTAGATTTTTTCACAGTTGAATTGTCAACTTTATAAGCATAGATCTTTGTTCTTAAACCACAAAAATCTTCCACTATTTTTCGATTACATTCATCATTCATTTTACGAATAATTTTCTCTCTACTTGTGATTACCATATAAATTATCTCGTGGATAGTCACTTGTATCAAAGCAGTCAACCATTAATTTCATACCTTCACAGAAATCTTCAGTTTTAATTTTGAAAATATGATGATCTTAATCTTGATAGCATAATTCAATATTTTCTCCTTGTTTAGGTTTCATAACTCTATAGTGAAAATCATACATGTAGTCTTTACATAAATCAAGTATACTTAATCCAAATAAATAGGTTAATTAAATATAATTTTTGTTCACTCATATATATAGCAGCAAGATTTTGATTTAATGTAGTTCTATGTTTAAAGTTTAATTTAGCTACAAGGTTATCACATATTTTACTATTTGAAACTATTTTTATATCTTGTTCATTTCTTATATTTTGCATTGTTTTACCAAATACATAATTATTCATTAATTTATAGAAATCATTTGTAGCTTTAGTCCTTAAATGTGTGTTTAGATCTATAAACTACTTTAACAAATATGATTGTTTAAATTTTAAAACTATTTATTTTTGTAAATTGCATTCCTTAAGAAAAAATTGTTTCAGATTTATGTAACATACTACATAATTATTCTTTTTATGTAAAGTTGTTATTAATTTACGTTCATTTGTACCTGGAACTAGTTTTGATTCAGGAGCTAATGGTAAATATTTATGTAGATCATGTAATTCTTTCGGATATTCTAAATCTACTTCGAGTATATAACCAATTTCAAATTTGTTTGACATTTCAATTAGTTTTGTACAGTTAAAATTACTTGGTTTATCCCATTGAAATCAACCATAAATATTGACTCATAGTATAGCCATATAATCTCATTGAATCTAGATAACTTATATAATTTGATATTTTATTGTTATTAAAATCGTTTAAAAATTTAATATTTCCTTTTACATATCTATTACAAAATCGTGAAATTCTACCTCTTATTCCTTTTTCAACCATTACAAGCACATCATAATCATATAATAATTCAAGTTCTTGTTCAGAAATTTTTAACATTGGATCCCAAGATAAACCTGGAGCTGTAAAATACCAAGAAGGATCTAAATTATATGTGTTTATACACGTTTTGTTTAAATTTTCAAAAATGTCTCTTCAGTTTTAAACAATAAATCATGATATTCATTAAGATTTTTTATATTGATGCTTCACAAACTAATTTTGCATGTTTATTCCCTTCATCAATTATATCACAATGTTTTAATTTACCATAAAACTAATTTTATGTTCATGTACACTCCTGGAAATTGAAATAAGAACACCGTGAATTCATTGTCCCAGAAAGGAGAAACTTTATTGACACATTCATGGGGTCAGATACATCACATGATCACACTGACAGAACCACAGGCACATAGACACAGGCAACAGAGCATGCACAATGTCGGCACTAGTACAGTGTATATCCACCTTTCGCAGCAATGCAGGCTGCTATTCTCCCATGGAGACGATCGTAGAGATGCTGGATGTAGTCCTGTGGAACGGCTTGCCATGCCATTTCCACCTGGCGCCTCAGTTGGACCAGCGTTCGTGCTGGACGTGCAGACCGCGTGAGACGACGCTTCATCCAGTCCCAAACATGCTCAATGGGGGACAGATCCGGAGATCTTGCTGGCCAGGGTAGTTGATTTACACCTTCTAGAGCACGTTGGGTGTCACGGGATACATGCAGACGTGCATTGTCCTGTTGGAACAGCAAGTTCCCTTGCCGGTCTAGGAATGGTAGAACGATGGGTTCGATGACGGTTTGGATGTACCATGCACTATTCAGCGTCCCCTTGACGATCACCAGTGGTGTACGGCCAGTGTAGGAGATCGCTCCCCACACCATGATGCCGGGTGTTGGCCCTGTGTGCCTCGGTCGTATGCAGTCCTGATTGTGGCGCTCACCTGCACGGCGCCAAACACGCATACGACCATCATTGGCACCAAGGCAGAAGCGACTCTCATCGCTGAAGACGACACATCTCCATTCGTCCCTCCATTCACGCCTGTCGCGACACCACTGGAGGCGGGCTGCACGATGTTGGGGCGTGAGCGGAAGACGGCCTAACGGTGTGCGGGACCGTAGCCCAGCTTCATGGAGACGGTTGCGAATGGTCCTCGCCGATACCCCAGGAGCAACAGTGTCCCTAATTTGCTGGGAAGTGGCGGTGCGGTCCCCTACGGCACTGCGTAGGATCCTACGGTCTTGGCGTGCATCCGTGCGTCGCTGCGGTCCGGTCCCAGGTCGACGGGCACGTGCACCTTCCGCCGACCACTGGCGACAACATCGATGTACTGTGGAGACCTCACGCCCCACGTGTTGAGCAGTTCAAAGTCCGTCAACTGCACATACGGTTCACGTCCAAGCTGTCGCGGCATGCTACCAGTGTTAAAGACTGCGATGGAGCTCCGTATGCCACGGCAAACTGGCTGACACTGACGGCGGCGGTGCACAAATGCTGCGCAGCTAGCGCCATTCGACGGCCAACACCGCGGTTCCTGGTGTGTCCGCTGTGCCGTGCGTGTGATCATTGCTTGTACAGCCCTCTCGCAGTGTCCGGAGCAAGTATGGTGGGTCTGACACACCGGTGTCAATGTGTTCTTTTTTCCATTTCCAGGAGTGTATATGTTTCTTCCAATTTATTCCAAGAATCCATATAATCATATGGATAAATACCTTTTCTGATTACTATATTAAATAATTCCATAGAAAAATACTTTTTAAAAAATTTAAAAAGAGTTTTCCTTAAATTTGATGAACGTTTGTCAAGTGGAGAAGCAATAAATTTGAAAGTACCAACAAATCTCATTTTTAACGTATTTGTAAGTTTACCAAAATAAATATATTTGTTTTCATTATTTGGTATTAATTCTATTTCATTATCATCATAATCAAAATCTTTTAGAGATAGATGTGAGTCATAACCAGATAATTATGTAAATAAATAGGTAGAAAATCAGTTTGTTTTAGTTTTAAATTGCAATTATTATATTATGGAGCAATATATTTTTCAGTTAAATGATCAAGATAACGATTATTTTTAAAATTTTTTGTATTATAACTGTTACATAATATACAGTATTTAGAATTATTATATATTTTATTTTTTCATTTGTAAGTGGTTTCATTTCTTCAATTTCAGAATATATTCTTCCAATTTCCTCAACTTTCTATTTTATACATTGTATAAATTATGACAATTTGGTCCTCTATAAACAACGGGATCTTTATAATTTCATATACATATGTAATATAATAACAAAATCCATGTGGTTCATGTTTATGATATTTCATTGTATATGGTGTTTTTGAATTTGGTTCATAATTATCCATTTTTAAAAGTAAACATTCAAAACTAGCATAAATAATGAGTGGAACTTTTTGTGTATGTCAATAATTTTTAAAATACACAGATCTACTTTATGTCGTATTTCAGCTTTTAATGATTTTTAAGTTAAAGAATTTGGTGTATGATTATCTAATTTTTATTTGCTATAAAAATGTAACAGACATAAAAAACAAATAAATTTTTCTGTTTCACATTTAGTAATTTGACTTCTTGCAACTCTAGATACATTTTTATAACGATAGTGAAAAATACAATCTTTCTTAACACAAAGTAGATTTACATGAATTTATTTTTTACATTTTCTTATTTTTAATGGATACACTTGACATTTTTCACCTTCAAGATCAAATGAATAAACATTAATAAATATATTAATTATTTTATACTATTTTTGGAATATGATTAATGCATATAGGAAATTCAATTTATTCAAGTTTTTTTATAAAAATCAAGACCAACATCTATAAATTATTTATTCTTTCTGCATTTTTATCTACAAGAAACAAAGACTATAGAAAACATTTTTCGTTGTTATTTTTTACATTAATAAAGCTTTTTTGTTTTTTATTACTTCAGGTAAATCAATATAAGACGATCTTTTTAATGGAAAATACTTATTAGTTTCTAGTTGTAAACTAATTATTCTTTTTAATGACCATACTGATCTTTGTGCTTTAACGTTAGAAATTAGTTCTAAAATATGTCTTTTACCTTATTTAAATTCTTTATTAATATATTTTTCTGTTAAAATAGTATAGTTTGGTGTTTGTTTTGCTAAATCTTGAACTTTATCAAGTATTTCATCTTTTTTGGTATATATTAACAATATAAATTAAAATTTATTTTTTCACCATTACTTTCAAATATTCTTTAACAATTTAAAATTTTTTTGTTTTTACTGCATTTAAGAAATGCAGAAATGCAGAAAATATCTATACTATTTTCAAGATTTATAGTTTGAAATTTACTTTCAAATATTTTAACAACTTAGAAAAGTAACTGTTTTTCCATCTCTGTGTTTTGGAAATATATTTATAGCAAATAGTTTATCTTCTTTAGTTAGAAAGACATCATTAATATCATAAAATGGTACCTTTTTTCAAAGATCTTTTGTTTTTAAGAATATTTGCATTAATTTCTGCTACAGCTGTAGCAGACTTGGAACTGCTTTCAGATACACAGATATTAACAACAGTTTTTTTTAATTTCAAGTTACTTCAGTAATATAATTTTTCTAACTTTCACTAACTTCAGATTTATTATTATTTATTTTGAACAATATTTTTATGATTTTCACTTACTACAGTTGTATTATTTCTAACAATATTTGGATGATTACTAATATTAATTGAACGATTACTTATAATAAATCTATTGAAATCAGCTTTATGTATTTTGAATATCCTCTTTAATCAGTGATTTTACAAAATTCACGAATTATTCCATCACTGAATAGTTGTAGTTGAGCAGTAATGTTACTATCCACTTTTGCTCTACTGTTTATTACAAAAAATTATTAGATTTGTAATAAAATTTTTTAAAAAATGAAAATTATTTCATAGATGGATAAGGATTATTATTTAATAAATAATTAACCAAAAACAGAATTAGTTTATTGTTTAGTTAAACAATCAATTAGTTTTTAAATAATAAGTTTAACCATCAATTAGTTTTAATAATTAATTTAATTAATCATAAGGGATTACTACTTAACTAATAATAAACCGAAAAGTTAAAGCTTTCTTACTCTTAATATATTCTAAATTACATGTCTTACATTTATTATTATGTTTATTTTCATTTGAAGGATATATGTAAAAACAATAAAACCATTAATCTCTTGGTAACGTTTACATTTCTTTGTAGATGTAGATGTTTCTTTAGTTACAACTTCTTCATTATTCATTCTAAACGTAGATTTTTCTTCAGTATCCATTGTTAATAGCATTTTTCTATGTTTTTCACTTGGATTTCGTCGTAAATGTTCTTTGAAATAATATTTAGCAACACTTTTTCTACATACACAGGGAAATCGTTTTTTATTGTAATTTTATACATGATATTTATTTATACATGGCCTACATATAGTTCTATAACCATCTTTTGTCTAAAGTGTAAAGTGAAATCATCAGTTAATTTTACTGTATTACAATATTTACAAAATTTATTTTTCTCAGAATTTGACACAGTCCTATGAATGCTTCAGCTGGCGTTTGACACATTTCTAAGAGTGCTTCAGCTGGCGCTTGCTCCATTTATATAGAAAAAAATTATTAGGTTTGTGAAAAGGTAAGTTTTTATATTTATTATAACTTTTATAATTTTTTTAATTTAAATTTCATATAATTACTATAAATTATTTTAAAAATAATCATCACCAATAATCATCAGTTTCTTAATGCTGGTTTCTAAAATTTATATGTTCAAAAGATCCTACTATGTTTCATAAAGAATCAACTGCAGCTAATATATCTTCTAATGTTGGTTCTTTAGTTTTAATAATACTTCTACAAAGTGGACAATTTTCTTTTTTCTTTAACCATTTAGCAATACATTCTTTATGAAAAATATGAGTGAATTTCTTTAAACAAATCGATTATTATTTTCATCACCTAAACAACTAGGACAATCAACACTTTTTCACATACTTCAATTATTTCATAAGTATCTTTTTCTTTAGCTTACATTTCTTTTTTGTTCCCCATTTATAAGAATTTTTATTAGATTTATAAAAAATAAAAAAAGTAATAATTTTCAATGAATCATTTTGCTATAAGATCAAAAATACAATTTTTTAGAATTATGCTTAATACAAACTACAAATTAATTTTTTTAAACTAATAAAAATATTTTCTGTATAAATGGAAACTACTTTCATCAAGAAGCTAAATAATTAACTATTGCTAAAGAAATTAGAAAAGTAGATGAGCTACATACAATTGTTTTATATAATATTATGAACTGTGAATATTTAAATTCAAGATTTGGAGAACAACTTTGTCTAGAGCTCAATAACGATTTTAAAGTTATTCCACCACATAAATATTCTAAATTAATTAACGATTTTGATTTTGAAATATTTATTAAAGGACAAATGAAATAAAAATATAAAGGAATGAAGAAACTTAAAAATATAAATAACAGATTTCATAATATACAGTTAACAACGTAAAATGTTAAAAATAATGACTTTTGTTAGTTAATACATTTTAATTATTTATTTATTTTCCGATGTAAAATTTTTTTAAAATTATTTTTCTTGTTAATTTTATTTTATTTAAATGGACAACACTAGGCCACAATTAAGACAGTATAGTGAATGTATGATTAAAAAAAGTATGGAGGAATTTTCCAAAGATAAATATCAAACAGGTGGACATAGATATGTATGTAAGGATTGCTGCAAAGAACATCAGAAAATTAAAGAAACTTTTGAATGTGGTAGAACTGTAACTAAGTATTCCCTCAAAAAACATTTACAAACAAGAAATTATAATAATCTTATTTCTGCTAAAGCAGAAAGTAAATAATTTTATATATTAAATTTATTATATATTATGTATACTATATATTAATTATATTCACCTATGGGAAATGTATGTAAAATAAGTGATATTTATTATAGTTATTATTGTATTATTATCTATTACATTATTATATTATAATATAATTATTAATTACAAGGTATAGGGATGGTAGGTTGATTTTCTTAGTTCTAGACAATTAGGTCAAGTTTGTGAAAAATAACAAAATTGTAAGAATTAATGAGAAATTTTTTAATTTTTATAAAACTGAGATTGTGAACCAGAACCTGCAAAATCGTCCTACTATAATAATAAAAATAATAATAATAATGCATTGAGATATGTTCTGGACAGCACGCAGTTGCCAGACTCAATGTTCAAAGGCATAATTAGTGAGACCATGGTGATGACTCATACAAATAGTAACCGAATTTGGACGTTATTTGCAAAGCACGTTGCTCGTCCTACTGCTAACATAAGGGCCTAACGAAATGTAATGGATCTGATCGAGGCAAGGATAATAGTTGGTAATTATCTATGGGACCATTGGAGGAGGGTACAAATAAAACAGGTTTCACATCCAGTAGATGAAGCAGTACGAATTAATGCACACCCTCGATGTGGAAAGGACTTCTTTAAAAGCTGACCAATGTTCCATTTCTACAACTGTAGTATGTAAGCCCAAATGTTTTCTAGAGGACCTTCTGCGATCGCTGTTGACGATTAAGATGTCAGATACCTTACCACCTGGACTATATTTACCAAATAAGAAACATATGCCTCAACCCAGGATCCAACCATTGACATCCTGCATGCTAACCCAAAACTCTATCTGCAGCACCAACTGTACAGCACAACTAAGATGTGTTGACAGAGGTAGTTACCATACATGTGGTTACAGTGTTGCCAGATTGCCACTCTTTAACGTCCTTCCTCTGCTGTATGTACTAGCCAGACGAAATCTTGTAAGAGACCTTTTTTCTTTATTGCTAAAATGTGATAAGTCGCGCTGCAAAGCCCGAGTGTGCGAATTTCGCTTTACCCTGTGTATACAGGAGTGACAACTTTTTGAAGTTCCTGGAACTCCACATTGAACTGTATTAACAGGAATGTGGTTGGTACAAGAAAACGGAGTTAAATGATGAATAGAATCGGATTAAAAGATATTCGAATTACCTGTTTTTGAGGAAGTGACGGAGAGTGCGGTGGAGGCATTGCTGTCGGATGTTTTGGGTGCATGATCATAATATACAGCTGGAGAGCTGGATTCAGTGAGCTGTAGAACTGGGATACTTTTCTCCTCTCCTTCGACTTCATTGGAATCAAAATCCTGGAACATGTTTCACTTTACTGGATATAGCCCCGTAGCTTTTAATCCATTCAGAGCTATTTCAACCTATTAATATGCTCTAGTAAATAGCTCAGAGGCCTCACAATGCGTTACTGCTCGTTTGGTTTGCAATTGTTAGTTCCTGATTTCCTCACTGTAGTTATGTTTTAATGTTCCATGAAGGTATTATCAAGGGGTTGGAGCTTGTGAGTGGCGTGAGGTGGTAGGCAAATAATGTTTACATGACATTCCCGAGCTCTGTTGGGCAGATGAAGATTTCTTCTATGGCTGAAATGACCATCCAGGATTAGGAGAACTGGATCCAACTTTGTACATTTCGTAGTGGAAACGAAATGCTCAAACCAGTCCAAAAAACAGCTTCTGAATTGATCCACCCGGACTGCTGACATCTGAAAATAGATCCTGGATCAGCCCTTATTGCCAGCAGACGACTGAAGTTTTCGCGAGTAAATATCATAACACGAGGAATAAATATTTCACTCAGACTCATTGGTACTACAGTTGTAATTAAGGAGCATCTCTCAGCAGATGACACTGACACTGCTGGCCTTTTGCTCTGGACTACAGTTAATCCTGTTTTTTTCCACGTTAAATATACGTGAATGGGAATAGTTACCGGCTTATAATGCTTCTTCATAGTGATCAAAGAATTTTCCCACGTTTTCACTACTGAAGTCCTTGATCCCAGCAATAGATGTACCATTCAGAGTACGCAGCTATAATTTCTGATTATGTCTTTGCCTGATGCATTTGAACCAGTCTTCACCTGTGAAATCTTTCATCATGGAAAACTGAATGGGAAATTATTAGTTCAGGTAGGTAACACGCAAGCCTCTTAAAATCATTTCTTGTATAACCAAAATATTTCCTCTCCATCATCAGCAAATGAAAAACTAGTTTTTCATCATATTCGACTAATTGGTTTATATCCATGTTTAGACATTATAGATTCAATGGACTCAGACTCTGATCATGTAATAACAAAAAATCTTTGAATGAGGTACAATGAATCTCTTGGAAGCAGCAACATAGCCCATTCTTTTCTGCCTTACAGAAATAATGACATTCATCATACACACATCAAAAAAAGTTTTGCATCATCCAGGTTGATAGAACTACAGAAGATGGACGATGACTGTAGATATTGTATCACAGACACTGTCCCTTTGACACTTCAGAGCTTTCACTTAACCAGCCCAAAGATGTAAACAACCATGCATGAGCATCTGCATGTTTATTCATTTGATCATGAAGATGAAAAATGTCAAGTGTATCCATTAAAAATAAGAAAATGTAAAAAGCCAATATACGGAAATCTACTTTGTGTTAAGAAAGATTGTATTTTTCACTATCGTTATAAAAATGTATTTAGAGTTGCATCAAGTCAAATTACTAAATGTGAAACAGAAAAATATATTTGTTTTTTATGTCTGTTACATTTTAATAGCAAATAACAATTAGATAATCATACACCAACTTCTTTAACTTAAAAATCATTAAAAGTTGAAATGCGACGTAAAGTAGATCTGTATATTTTAAAAATTATCAACATACACAAAAAGTTGCACCCATTATTTATGCTAATTTTTAAAGTTTACTTTTAAAAATGGATAATCATGAACCAAATTCAGAAACACCATATACAATGAAATATCATAAACATGAACCACATGGATTTTGTTATTATATTACATATGTATATGAAATTATAAAGATCCTGTTGTTTATAGAGGACCAAATTGTCATAAAAATTTATAGAATGTATAAAACAGAAAGTTGAGGAAATTGAAAGAATATATTCTGAAATTGAAGAAATGAAACCACTTACAAATGAAAAAATAAAATATATAATAATTCTAAATACTGTATATTATGTAACAGTTACAATACAAAAAATTATAAAAATAATCGTTATCTTGATCATTTAACAGAAAAATATATTGCTCCATAATGTAATAATTCTAATTTAAAACGAAAACAACCTGATATTCTACCTATTTATTTACATAATCATCTGGTTATGACTCACATCTTTTTGTAAAAGATTTTGATTATGATGATAATGAAATAGAATTAATACCAAATAATGAAAACAAATATATTTGTTTTGGTAAACTTACAGATACGTTAAAAATGAGATTTTTGGTACTTTCAAATTTATTGCTTCTTCACTTGACAAATGTTCATCAAATATAAGGAAAACTCTTTTAAAATATTTTAAAAAAGTATTTTTCTATGGGATTATTTAATATAGTAATCAGAAAAGGTATTTATCCATATGATTATATGGATTCTTGGAATAAATTGGAAGAAACATATACATGAACATAAGATTAATTTTATAGTAAATTAAAACATTGTGATATAATTGATGAAGGGAATAAACATGTAAAATTAGTTTGGGAAGCATCAGTATAAAAAATCTTAATGAATATCATGATTTATTGTTTAAAACTGAAGAGATATTTTTGAAAATTTAAACAAAACATGTATAAACACATATAATTTAGATCCTTCTTGGTATTTTACAGCTCCAGGTTTATCTTGGGATCCAATGTTAAAAATTTCTGAACAAGAACTTGAATCATTATATGATTATGAAATGCTTGTAATGGTTGAAAAAGGAATAAGAGGTAGAATTTCACGATTTTGTAATAGATATGTAAAAGGAAATATTAAATTTTTAAACGATATTAATAACAAAAAAATATCAAATTATATAAGTTATGTAGATTCAATGAGATTATATGGCTATACTATGAGTCAATATTTATGGTTGATTTCAATGGGATAAACCAAGTAATTTTAACTGTACAAAACTAATTGAAATGTCAAACAAATTTGAAAATGGTTATACACTCGAAGTAGATTTAGAATATCTGAAAGAATTACATGATCTACATAAAGATTTACCATTAGCTCCTGAATCAAAACTTGTTCCAGGTACAAATGAACGTAAATTAATAACAACTTTACATAAAAAGAATAATTATGTAGTACATTACATAAATCTGAAACAATTTTTTCTTAAGGAATGCAATTTACAAAAATAAATAGTTTTAAAATTTAAACAATCATATTTGTTAAAGTAGTTTATAGATCTAAACACACATTTAAGAACTAAAGCTACAAATGATTTCTATAAATTAATGAATAATTATGTATTTGGTAAAACAATGCAAAATATAAGAAATGAACAAGATATAAAAATAATTTCAAATAGTAAAATATGTGATAACCTTGTAGCTAAATTAAACTTTAAACATAGAACTACATTAAATGAAAATCTTGCTGCTATACATATGAGTAAACAAAAATTATATTTAATTAACCTATTTATTTGGATTAAGTATACTTGATTTATGTAAAGACTACATGTATGATATTCACTATAGAGTTATGAAACCTAAACAAGGAGAAAATATTGAATTATGCCATCAAGATAAAGATCATCATATTTTCAAAATTAAAACTGAAGATTTCTGTGAAGGTATGAAATTAATGGTTGATTGCTTTGATACAAGTGACTATCCACGAGATAATTTATATGCTATTCCACAAGTAGAGAGAAAATTATTCGTAAAATGAATGATAAATGTAATCGGAAGTTAGTGGAAGATTGTTGTGGTTTAAGAACAAAGATGTATGCTTATAAAGTTGATGATTTAAATGGGAAAAAATCTAAAGGTATTACAAAATGAACTGGTAAAATAAAAATTAGTTTAGAGTAATATAAAAATTGGATGTTTAACAAAATTGAACTATGTTAGAAATTTTAATTTAGTTAAAAGTGAAAAACATGAAATAAATACAGTTTAAGTAAACAATAAATGATGTGTTGTAGGAAATAGAATAGATACATTACCAAATGGTTGTTGTAAGATATTAAATAAATGAATCATTTATAAAAAAAATTATAAAAAAAATAATTTTTTAAAATTTTCCAATGCAAATGGAAACATTTTGCAAAAATATAATTCTATTTTACAATATTAAATAAAACACGATAATTATTGGATACAAAAACTACAAAGATTAGATAGATTATACATTAAAAATCATTAATAATATTATATGATAGAATTAAATTAAACGATGAAAGAACTAAAGGAAAAGATGAAGTAATGAAATCAAAAGATGTTCAATATCAAAATTTGATGGAAAAATTTGATACTTATTTATAATGAATTGATTGTTATACTAAATAGCAACGTAATTCTTTTAAAAACTAATTCCTTAAAAACAAAATTTTTGTTTAACTATTTGATTGTTAAACTAAATACTAAACTAATTCTTGTTGATAGTGAAGATAAAGAAAAATATGACGATTTAATTATAGACAGTGAATTGTCTTGTCTAACTTATAATGAAAAATATAAAAAATATATTTATTAATAAGAAGTGTTATGTTCCCTTGAAGAATCTAAACAATTTAAAGATATTACAATTAAGGTGTTAAGAATTAAAACAAAAAATAATATAATACATAAAGTTATTTTCATTTACAATTTAATTTAATCTTTATCATCAAGAAATTCAAACTTCAAATTTAACTATTTTTTTTTCTCAAAACTAATGAAAAATTTTCGTTTTAAGTGCAACCAATTGTAGATTTAACCAACAAATAGCTCACTTACATTAACAAATAAGTTTTTATAATTATTGATGAAGAAAATAATAGAAAAGCATCAACTAATTTTAGTGCTGTTTTATCTTTAATAGGAACAGTAAATGCATATTTTTGAAGAAAAACAACAGTTATTGTTAATAAATATTTATAACCTTTATTTATTTTTAAAATTCCTTTTTAATTACCAGAATCGATTTCAACTACATCAGCTTGCCATTAATCATCTGTATTAAAGGAAACAACATTTCTCCTTTTAAAATTCTTTCTAATTCGTTTATGTACTTCATTAATTATACTTTCATGAGTATTATTATTATTATTATTACTATTATTTTTTAAACCTTCACCATTTACAAATTTTTTAACAAATTTAGTTTTTCTTCGATGTACCTTTAATTCTTTGTCTTCCATTTTTAGTTTTAGTGTATGTGATTTTTTACTTTTCAAACAATATATGTGATAGTCATATGAAGTATGACTTTCCATTTATATATATATGAAATTTATATAGGTTAAAATTTTTTAATAAAGTTAAAATTAATCTAATGATTTCAATACTTCTAGATCGTCATCTAATTTCTTATCTAAGCTATTATTAATTTGTGATTCTAATGATTTAATGTAACTTTCTACTGAATAAATTTTAACTACTGCATATAGAAGAGTATTATTTTATTTATTTCTTTATTATAATGTCTGATAATAGCATTTATAATACCATTTCTTTGCTTTAAATCTAAAAGAAACATGTTATAAGTTCTTTATTAACATAGTTATTAAATTGTTTTAGAATCCTTGTGTATTCAGTTTTAGTAACATACGCCATTTCTAAGTATTGTTCAGTATTAGCTTCCTTTGCATCAATTGGATCATTTTCATTAGTAAGTCTCCCATTTTTAAAACCAAAATATATCTTTAGTTATTTTAAAAATATTATAAAATTCTTTTGGAATTGTTTAATTGCATTAGTTATCTTTGGATCTATTGACGATTGAAGCTGTTTAGTAATATATTATTTTTTTGTAATCTGAATGTAGGTGTATTAAGTACTTGTTGATTTTGTCTAATTAGATGTATCCAAAAATGTTCATTTATTAAATCTAAAAATCATTAAAATTGTAGTTCTCAAATAGCAATTTAAAATAAATAAACATAATTGACCACATATTACTTCATTAAAATTTTGGATTCTTTCTGTATTGTAGTATACTTCACTTTTTCCTAAATAGTTGCCTAATTGTTTTGGTATATTACAACCAAATAAATCAAAAGCAACTTTTGTATGGATGCAGTCTGACGTCTGCTGTAGTTGCCACTCATTATTTTTGTAGTAAAAAATCCAGTGACTACCAGGATTATCAGATGTATCTAAATTAACTATACCAAATTCAATTTTAAATGGTTTATTTAGCAATTCATCAATCATGTAAACACCACAGTGGTTTTTAATTTTTAATTGTTTACTAAAATTTCCTATATCAAAATTACTTAATGCATTAGGATATTTATTAATTATTTATTGATTTTTTTGTTGCCTTTATTCTGGCGCCAGAAACTTTCTTTTCCATTTCTAAGCCATACCCTTTTTGTTTTTCCAATTCTTATTAATTATTCTATTTATTTAATACTGTGTTTGCAATTGCTGAAGAACCACCAGTTAGAGGTGCAATAAGGTAATGCAGCTAATAATAATGGTAAAAATCCACCTTCATGTTGTGTTAGTCCTTGACCTTCTCTCTTTTTTGCTAAATATTCAATAATTTTCTTAACAACAGGAATACCAAATGTAATAAGGAAATTTCTACCAGTTTTATTTATCTTGTTTATCTTTTTTACGATTATATGGTTCATTAAAAATGGTGCAATTGCAATTATTTGCTCCTTATTTATGTATAATTTAATATAGTTTGGTTTTGTTTTGCCACTAGGTAGCAATTGTAAAGTTATTGATTTATATGGTTAAAATTTTAGTAATGATTTTATAAAGATTTTTATACAGATTTAAATTTATAAAAAAATTTATGTTGTTCAAAAATTAATAATGGTTTTTATATAATTTAATATGTATAAAGACATTTATAATGCCCTACCATATTCGTCAATATTAACTTTAATTCCGTTAAGTAATTTTCTTTTTCCAGACATTATTTCTCTATCTGCTGTTGCTGTTTATTTCTTTTGGAGCTAATTAAAGTTCTTTATCAGCTGTATGTCGTTTTTCTAAATCTTTATTATCACTATAAGTAATATTATGTTTTTTACAAGTTTCATCTAATTGATTTATATCTTTAGCACCTTTAGCTAATCATCTCCTAATTTTGTACCTGGACCACAATAATTATAACCTGGAAGATGCATTGCAAGAGATAATTTATTAATTATAATATTCACCAATCCTTTTCCATACTTATCAATTTTCCAAAATGTTTGTGGAAGATTATTTGAAGATCTAATTAAATAAGGAAGTCCTTTTGGATTCAGAATTATAAAATCACTATATTTATTTGTTCACATTTGAGCATTACTAACTTTTTCATTATGATAATTCTTATATCCAGCTAATTCTTCACCATGAATTACTGCTAATCTATCAATTCATTGTCTAACATCATTTAACCAAACATATTCAATTGATTTATCTGTATATTTTTAAATTAAACCTTTACTTATCGTTCTGGAGAACTATTTTCTGAAGAATCTATAGTTTGTGTTCTTAAATGTGAAAAATAATCATCAACAATTTCTGTTATTAAGTGGTTATATTTATTACCTCTGCTTGACCTAATTTTATTTGGATTATTATGAGAATATAATGCTCTAGAATAAAATAATGAATCCGCATAATTTGGTAAATCTACAGCATTAAACTTTTTATTTAAATCGTCCATAGTAATTTGTTTTTCAGTTAAAAGTTTCATTAATCCATCTGTACCTTTGTATGTTTTATCACCTATTTTTAAATTATCACCATAAAATTCATTAGGTAAAGTTCCAACATATTTAAATATTCCAACAGGTTTGAAACCAAATACTTTATCTTGACTATGATTTATAAACCTTAACATTCTTTCACTAACATTTATTTTTTAGTTTAATTTATCTTTTTACCTTTATTTTCATTTTTATTTCTGTTTTATTTTAATTTATATTTTTGTTTTCATTTTCATATATATTTTTGTTTTGTTTTCTTCTTCATATTTATTTAATATATATTATTAATTTACGTTTCACTTAATGTATAAATATGTTTTCCAGTAATATCATCAGACCAATCTGTTAATGGTTTAATAAGTGATAAATCACCAAAATCTTCCAAATTATGACGATATGTAATCGTTTATTTTTCAATTTCTCTATCTTCTTCAGATCCTTTAAAGCATTGTAACCTAAACTATTAATACCTTGTTTTACTTTTTCAATAGCATCAATAAGATATTGATCTTCCTTCTTACATTTTTCATGTTCTGTTCTTGGTTGATTTTTACATAACTTTTTTTTTTTTTTAGTTCAGCTTTCTTTCTATTTTGGTTAACTTTTTTAACATGTTGTTCATCATATTATGCAAATATTTATTAAGGCAGTAGAAACATTGAGTATGTTTAATGTTAATATTTTATATTTATGTTTGTGTTTTATGTTTATGTCTATATTTATGTTTAACATTTACATCTATGTTTATGTCATGATTATGTATATATTTACATTTATCTTTATGTTTTTAAAAAATGATTGATTTTCTAGACATATCAATTGTTAAAAGACGAAATTCAACATTAACATTTCCTACAAATTTCTTTAAAATTATCAAACCTTAAGTCTCCACCAACAAACTCATTGTAAATATGATTTAAATTTGTATCATCTTGTTTAAATATATTTATAAAATTTAAATTATCTCTAACTAACTCTTTTTGTATTTTTGAACAAGTTTAAGCTAAGTACAAATAATCTATACCTTTGTGTCTGCTTTTAGTAAAATAATCTCTAACAATGTCTTCATTTTCTAGAATAAATTCATCAAATCAAACAACTGTACTTTTTTTACATTCATCTTATGGAATAATTTCTTCATAATTTTCAATAAAACTAACAATTTTTTATCTACTTTATCTTCAATTTTTTACCTTGTTTTAAACATTCTTGGTATTTTGGTTGTTCTAAGCTTTTTGAATAAGTATATAAATGTTTAATTTTATCCTCATTTAACCATCCTAAAGCTGAAATATATTTTTCAATCATTAACATTGTTTCTCCACAACAACGTTTTCGAATTATTGCACATCTAATAGACTTTGGTAAAAGTTTACGATTTTTGCTTTGTAACTTATTTTCTGGAATTCTTAGTTTTGGTTCCCAATCTGTTTTATTCATTCATTAATAATATTTTTCAGTTGTAAATGAGTAGATTGATGCAATCTAAAGACAGCTTTGGCTGTTGCCTATTTCAGCTTAGTAATAAATCGTCTGTAGTTAGAAAACGATTAACTTTTCCAATATGTGATAATTATACTAATGTTTCATTAGTTGATTTTTATTCAACTTTTTAACACCGTTTATTACAACAAAAATAATAAACTTAATTGTAAAGGAGAAACAATAGAAATTTCTGCGGGTAAACACAGTTTTCAAAATTTTAAAAAAATTATACATGCAAAAAACCTAATATTCATATTAAAGCAGATGAAATTTGTAATAGAATTATTACTGAAAGTGGTGTAAAATTATATATGGATTTACAAGATAGTATTGGAAACTTACTATGTTTTAATAATCAAGTTGCTTTACCTAATGAAAAATCTTTAGCTAAAGATTTCCTAAAATTATTCCTTTTGAATTAGTAAATATAAGTTTTAATCTTGCTGATGGAATGAATATAAAAATAATGATCATTTTCATAAAGAAACTACTATTATTGCTCCAATTAAACCTAATGCAGAATCTTGTGGACCAATAATTCATGAACCAAATTATCCTGTGAATGTTCATATTTTTGATACAATTCAAGATTTAAAAGTTGCTATAACTGATGAAAATTATAATTTTACTGACTTCAATGGTGCAACTGTAACAGTTGTTTTAAAAATATCTAATTAAATTTTTTCCTTAATAAAACAGTGATACCTGAAGCTTTCTTTGACTGTATCGTGAATAAAGCTGAAAGTTATCCGTTTTGTTAACTTGCTGTTAATTAAAAAGCTAAAAATAATTCAAATGTTCCTAACAAAGATACAGAAGTTGAAATAAATATTGGTGATGGTTGGTTACATGCAAATTATGCAGTTATACATGAATTTTAGTATTATTGGCTATGATGGTGCAGATTATCCGACTTATGATTGAAAATCAAATAAAAATTAATTGATAATTATGTAACTAAATTGTTTGATTTTATAAGAAAAGGAAATAATATTTTATCTAGAATTGAACATCCTTTTATTTCCTCATCTGTTTTACTATATCTAACTGCATCTGTTACTGATAAAATTAGTTTAGAAGTACATATTCTTAATAGAGAAAAAATAAATAGTAATAGAAATGAAGTACTTTATCCATTATCACTACTTGGTGGATTTTTTAAATATTATAAAGAAATTATGTTTAAAGGAGAACCAACTGTACTTTTTACATGTAGTTCATCTTCTGGAGATGTAATTCTATGTTGGTTTGATACAAATGATGCTGGTGTTGAAATAAAAGATACAATACCTAAAGAAGGTAAAATTTATTTACAATCTATGGAAATTCGTGTACCTGTTGTTAAATAGGAACCAAATTACGACCTTGAACAATGTGAAAATATTAGAAAAAATCCTAAAATTTCTATTTATTTTTCTGAAATTCAAACAGAAGAAGTTGCTGGATTACCTAGTAAAAACAGTTTTGAACTAGATTTAACAAATTACTATAACTCTACAGAATTTCATATGCCATATTTTGTATTTGTTGTATTTCAGACAAATCGTAAAATAATCAGCCAGTGGATTGATCATTTAAACTATTCTGGTTTGGTACACATGATGCCGTTGTTGAAATAAAAGATACATTACCTAAAGAAGGTAAAATTGTTATAGAACCTATGGAAATTCGTGTATCTGTTGTTAAATATGAATTAAATTACGAACTTGAACAATGTGAAAACATTTAAAAAATCGTAAAATTCCTATTTCTCTTTATGAACTTCAAACAGGAGAAGTTGCTGAATTATCTAGTTAAAACAGTTTTGAACTAGATATAACAAATTACTATAACTCTACAAAATTTGATATGTCATATTTCGTATTTGTTGTATTTCAGACAAATCGTAAAATAATCAGTTAGTGGATTGATCATGTTAAATTACAGAATATTTATTTAAAAATGGTAGAAATGAAGTTTTTCCTCAAGAAATGTGGAATATTAATCCACCAAATAATTCTCTAAAAGTATATGTTGCATTTTAGATTTTAAAAGAATTACTTTACTAAAATCAGATATTGATATAAGTCAATTTAGTTTTATAAATAATTATCCAATTTGTGTAACTAAAATGACACATAGGAAGAATGTTGTAACTACACAAAAAACAACTATGAAACTTTGTGCATCTTTTAATGATAAAATTCCAAATAATACACTTGCTTATGTAATTATATATGGTAAAAAGAATCTTACATATGATGCACAACATAGATTACTTACTGAAAATTTTTAATTATTAACATTTGCTTCTATATAAATGAATGAATAACTTAAAAAGTTTATAAAATATTAACTCCATGTTTATTTACAGTTCTAAAACATTTTAAGAAACATAGAAAACATAAAAACTGATAATTTAAATGTAATTTAGTTTTGCTAACTAATACATTTTAATTAATTTACATATGTTCACTCTGTGAATACTTTTATTAATTAATACATTTTATTTATTTATTTGCTTAACATTGTCCATTTTTGCTGTCCATTTTATTTTTAATATAATTTACCTTTGTCGACTAATATATTTTAATTAATTTACTTACATTCACAATATAAATTTTTTAATATAATTTACCTTTCTTTAACTAATTCATTTTATTTATTTTATTATGTTCACCTATGGTAAATGTATGTAAAATATGTGATTTTTTATTATAGTTATTATTATTTTATTGTATATTATATTATTATATTATATTATAATTATTAATTATTAGGTAAGGAATACCAGAATAATTTTGGAGGTTCTGGATAATTAGGTAAATCTAGTGAAAAATAACAAAATTGTGAGTGTTAACGAGCGGTATTTATTTTATATAAAACTGAGCTAGTGAGCCAGAACCCACAAAAGCATCCTACTTATTGTTATTACTATTATTATTATTATTATTATTATTATTGTTATGCTATCGATGGGAACGAGCAAGGTGGCACAGTGGTTAGCACAATGGACTCGCATTCGGTAGGATGATGGTTCAATCCTGCGTGATTTCCCTAAATTGATCCAGGAAAATGCCGGAATAGTTCCTTTGAAAGGGCACAGCAGACTTCCTTCTCCATCCTTCCCTAATCCAATGGGGAAGATGACTTCACTGTCTGGTCTCCTCCCCCAAAAACAACCCAACAACAACTCTGTTGACGGTATTGTGGATACATCACATCTGTTACCGTTAGGGAAACAGTATAATTCTAAACCAAACACTTCACAATTAGTGGTGTCGGGATGAATCATGCAGAACAGTATCTGTGAGAGTGGTAAAGCATGTATATGCTGTCCACCAGACAGGGACTAGTCGTGAGTGGAATAACATGCCTGTGACAGACTTCAATGTAGTTACGTACATGTATCGGATTTTCTCATTGTAAACCTCTAAACCAGGGTGGCAGACATATGGAATACACAAATGATGAATATGTGGATATGCTTCTGGTCCTTGGTGCATCTGATAACTAGGCTGGTGCTACTGCTCTTGAATGTGCTGCTAGATATCCTCGTCAACTCCATCCGGATACAAATATGTTTTGTCATCTGGAGCTGCGACATCAGGAGTCAGGTTCTCTCCTTCCACCATCACGTGACAGAGGTCGTCCATGGACTTGCCATACTTCAGCTACTGAGGAAGCTACTCTGGAGGACATACACCAAGAATCTCAACGAAGTACACACAGTGTAGCAAGGCAGCTGTGTGTCTCGCAATGCACGGTTGTTAACATGCTGCATGAGCATGGGCTGCACCCCTATCATTATTGCTTTCATGCAACACGTGCATCCTGCAGATCTATATGAGCGGATGCAATTTTGTGAATGGTTCCAACAACAACATGAAGCCAAAAATGACTTTGTGAACACCGTAGTATGGTCGGATGAAGCAGCATTCGCTCGTGAGAGTATCGCCAATATGCACAATGCCCACCATTGGTTTGTGGTTAACCTGCATGTCACCTGCAACTGTGGATATTAAATTTGTTTTGGTATCAATGTCTGGGTCAGAATATTGGGCGACAGGTGTTTGGGCCCCTAAATGTTGCCTGATCGGTTGAATACACGAAGTTATCATGCATTCCTCTCAAACTATCAGCCCAATGCACTGGAAGACGTTCCACTACATGTTCGGCAAAGGATATGGTTCCAACATGATGGTGCACCTCCACACTCTGGAATTAATGTGCAACAACATTTGGACGGAACATCTCCAGGGAAATGGCTCGGATGTGGAGGTCCAGTTGTGTGGCCACCATGTTCACCTGATCTATATGCCCTTAATTTCTTCCTGTGGCCACACCTGAAGGAGCATGTGTACTCTACTCCACTGACGAATGTGCAAGAATTGGTAGCATGTATTCATTTTGCTCTTGTTACTGTAGATGCTTTGCTGCAAAAGGTCCAGAGCTGTATGATCCAGCAGGTTGCGCAATGTTTGGATGTGCAGGCAGGTCGCTTTGAGCATGTGTTGTTCTGAGGGCAATGTATTCTGTTGTGAAGGTCATGCAGTCATTAATATGGACATTATTATTGTCACTGGTTACTAATGTGCGAGATCTGAGCGCTCATATTACATGTAGTATAAATGGCAAGTAGCTAATGTGTTATTATACTGTGCTATCATCTTTAGCATCTTGAAATTGATTTTGTTTTTGTAGTTATTCTGTTCTATGACAGGTCATTTGTTTGAACTGTCTATTTCTTATTTGTCTAACCACGTATTTGTTATGTTCAACATTACAAAATGTTGCAAATTTAGGATACTTGTGACCTAAGAAATGGTGTATATTACAGTATGAAATGTCAGAATGAAATTAGCAAATAAAAAAATGCGTCCCATTTCAGAATAGAACCCTCGACCTCCAGCATGCTTACCCAAAACTATACCCACTGCACCAACTATACAACACCGCTAACATCTGCTGACAGAAGTAGTTACAATACATGTGGTTACAGTGTTGCCAGATTGCCACTCTTTAACTTCCATTTTCTGCTGGATATACTCGCTGGGCGAAATTTTGTGAGAGACTTTTTTTTCGCTCGCATGTGAGGAGTCGCGCATCGAAGCCTGATAGCGCGAGTTTCGCTTCACCCTGTATATCACAAGCTCCTACACTGAAAAATTCAGTATGCAAACGCGGCAGACGCAAAAGCTCAGCAGCTATAATTACAGGATCTCGTCACAAGCACCAATCAGAGGAATCCATTAAAAGGGAACTAAAAATAAGTTGCTTCAAAACTCGCAGCAGATGCTAAAAAAATCTAAAAACTAGAAGTGCGAGCAGCTGTTGTCAACTAATGACAATAATGCTGAAAAACAAACTCAAGATGCAACATGTGCATATTGCTCAGAAAAATTCTCTGACGATGTAGAAGGTGAACAGTGGGTGCAATGTACTATCTCTGAAGACTGGTATCATGCCGCTTGTGCAAGTGCATACAGTCAACAATTTGTGTGTCATTTCTGTTAGAAACTGATGGAAACTATAAGTGGCTGCTTTCCCATGATATATGATACGCAGAACCTTCAAAGACTATCTTAACAAAAAGTAATACCAGGTATAACTCTTCTTAATTACGTTAAACTTGAAACAGCAATATGGTATGCGACAGCTCCCACCCTTACTCTATAAATCGATATGAAGTACTGAAACTGAAGACTTTAATTCATTAAGAGAACTATACGAAAACGAAATGGATATTTTAGGGAGATAGTATACAACAAACCAGTGCAACCTATTCTACAGTGGGCCTACTATTCCATCGTCTGGGCCCTGTATAGTAACACATTGTCGAAAGTCGTTGGAGGAAATCAGAAGCTTTAAAACTGCCAGGATCGTAACAGATCGATTTGTTCCATATGAAACTGAAACAGATTTAGAGAATTTAAATGGAAAAATTGAAATCGTTGGAAGAAAGGAAACTTGCGCTCACGAAACCCCGTTGAATAAATTTAGAGAAGCGATAATCTTGCTAAGCTCTGCAACAATTCTGTTGCATTCATCATGTGTTTCGCGTAGAACCATAAGATAACAGAGATTAGGGCAATTTTAGGAGCATTATCTACAGTTACCTTTCCTACGATCGACACGTGAATTGAGTAGCGCAGGGTGTGCCGAAGTTGGTACGCAGTTATATCTGCCAGGCAGTGTGCAATGCATTGCGGTGTATTTGTATGCCGTTGACTCAAAAAGCAAGATAACAAGTGCTCTGCGAGAGAGGGTTTTTACTGTGGCACTGGTGCAAATTACTTTCCCACGTAGTCACCATAGTTCTCTAGGCATTTCTTCATATCGGTAAACCGATCTGTAGAAATCGACATAAAAACAGTCAGGGTCCAAGACTAGGAGTAACATAACAGCAGTCTCTTGAAAGTTAGTAGCCCGCATCTCGTGGTCGTGCGGTAGCGTTCTCGCTTACCACGCCCGGGTTCCCGGGTTCGATTCCCGGCGGGGTCAGGGATTTTCTCTGCCTCGTGATGGCTGGGTGTTGTGTGCTGTCCTTAGGTTAGTTAGGTTTAAGTAGTTCTAAGTTCTAGGGGACTGATGACCATAGATGTTGAGTCCCATAGTGCTCAGAGCCATTTGAACCATTTTTTTTGAAAGTTAGGCTGCGTTCACACTGCCGGCCGGGCCGGGCCGGGCTGACGCGTACTGGCTCGGCTCGTGCCTAGCCAGCTCAGGCCGACGTGTAGGGCATTCACACTGCGCGCCGCGCCGAGCCGGGTCGGCGGAATGGGGGAAAATCCACTTCTCCGATTTTCATGTTCTAAAAATTCTTAGAGGTATATAAGACTGCGCCACATCGTTTTATGAACTCATTTTTTCCTTAAAAGCGTTACTTACATCGTGAAAAAAGAAAAAGTCTACTTTTCGTTTCGCGTGATTTCTTAGTTTCGTAACGCTTCCCAGCCGATTTTGAAGAAATTATGCGGCTAAAAAATCTGATTTTTGTACACGTGCTAGTGTAACATCTTAGCTTCGTATTGAATCATTTATCTTTTCATATTTCTTAACAGTCATTGTTAAATGATGCTATTTGTCAACGTTGTGCACTTGATTTACATATCTTGTAGTGAAAAAGTTATGTAGCGGGTAGCTTACTGTTAGATCCGTTTTAGACCATACATTGTTGCGAATGAAATGTAGCTAAAAGTACCAAAAAGTTTTTGAAATGATAATGACACTGATATCTGTCTCTGGTCACAAGTAATGCGAGATATTCAGTGGCGTCAGTGCCGCGTCCGCAAGCCACGGAGTTCGAGCGGTTACAGCTTGGTTTAATGTAGTCATATAATGCAGGACAGAAAAAAACTAATTACTAGTGATCAGTGGTGTAAAACTAATCACAAAAACAAACTGGAGATTTGTGATACGTTTACTACAGAAACTGAAGCGCAATTCTGTAGTCTCGTTGTCTACTTTGACAGAAAAAAAAAATAATGGAGAGTTAATGAAACTACTGTAGATCGACACAGATGTGCGTTTCATTGTTCTTCATTATTTTTTTCCTTCCTTGGCGGGCTGCGCTGCACCGTCAAGGTAATCCCTGCTCTTTGGCTAAATGGCTGCTAGTTGCCGAAGGCCAAATAAATAAATTTAAAAAAATCCCCACCCTTCGACAGCTGACAAGCAAGTCACTAGAAAACGCAGCTGCAGTCAACAGTTGCTCGCCTTTGGCTAGTCTGTGCTGTCGTGTAGAACAATGTCTTCACTCTGTTATTGGTATTGTTTTGACTCTGCAGTAACTCGTCGAGTTTTGAAGTACAGAAGAACTAGGAGGTTATGGATTCATCCCATAAATAGCGACAGACATTTAGGAGAGTTTTTTTCTTTACATGAAGAACTTAAAAACTATCCTGAAAAATTTTATTCATATTACAGAATGAATCATAATACATTTCAGTATGTGCTGCAGAACATTCAAGACAAAATTTCGAAACAGAACACAAATTTTCGCAGAAGTATAACAGCAGAAGAAAAATTGTGTATAACGATAAGGTAAGATTCGTTAGTACACACTTTTTGGTTTGCAGTAGAACTTTGTGCAGCATTCACTACCTCCAATTAATTGTAGTCATGCTTTTGTATTTTAAATTTCACAAACGCTTACCTCTGAGGGGAAGAGAGTTTATGGGACTCCTGAGAATCATCAGTAAGTAATTAGCTTCGTCATTTTGGGTAATGTCTTGCTGTGCCTTCAACGAAGAATCGCAGATACACTCCTTCAGAATTTTCCAACTTTTTCTTCGTTTTTCTTCATGATGCAGCGCTTGGCAGTGGTGATGGTTCATCATGTGGAGCCACTGATGACCTCACAGAATTCTTTTCATTACCTTGTAAGATAGACAGACTGATATGCCCTTTGACTCAGTGGTTCTATTTCCACTGGTAAGGAACTGTGCATAGCTCTTGGAACTTAGGAAAATCATATGACAGAACAAAGCCCGAGTGGAATTGCATTTTAATATACTATTCCCTGGATCACATGACCTTATTTTGCCAAGTTATACAAGTTATTCTCTGTAACTGTCTCTCAGGTCTTTGCATTTCGATTTCATTATTTTAATTGAAAGAATATAGAAGGATGCAAGAAAATGTCTCTTTAATTATTTATTGTTGTATAACTATGAAATGACATGGACTAAGTAAATATCTAATGTGCAAACAAAACTAAAAACTTCGCCCGACACCACACTTGAGTAACACATTTTACGATTTTTTTTCTCAGGTATCTGTCCACTGGCATCTCCTTTCATGCACTAGCATCGTCATTCCGATCAGGAGTGTCCACCGTATCAGTGTTGGTGAAAGACGTTTGTATGGCCATATGGGAGTCACTTGCTCCCATTCATTTACCAACGCCAACTGTTTCTCGATTTAAAGAAATTGCCAGTGAAATGCATACGAGATGGGGATTTCCAAACTGTGTTGGATGTATAGACGGGAAGCACATACGTGTCCAATGTCCTAAACTTTCTGGCAGCATGTTTTACAATTACAAACAGTATTATTCGACTGTACTCCAAGCAGTTGCTGATGCAAATTACAAATTTATAGCTGTGGATGTTGGTGCCTACGGTAAACAGTCTGATGCAGGCGTGTTTAAAGAAAGTATGTTATATAAGAAACTTACAAATGGGGAGCTGTTATTACCGCCACCAACAAGACTTGAAGGAATGTGTCAGGAACTACCGTACGTCATTTTGGGAGATGAAGCTTACCCCTTATTAGAGAATTTGATGAGACCTTTTCCTCGCAGAAATTTGGACAACGAGAAGATTCTATACAATGATATGCATTCCAGAGCAAGAAAAGTTGTTGAATGTGCATTTGGTATAATGACCAATAAATGGAGACTACTGAGGAAGGAAATTGAAACATCCGTTGACGTAGCTGATCACATAGTCAAGTGCATTTGTCTACTTCATAATATTGTCATTGACAGAGAAGGATGCAATGTTGAAGCTGAAAAGTTTTGTAACAATGCTGATATGCAGACAGCTGGTGCCACATTCAACAGAAATTCCACTTTACGTTCGAAAACTGTCAGGAACACTTTTGTTGAATATTTCGTCAAAAATGCAACTTAAAATAATTAAAAAACCTCTCAAATAAATTTTGGAATTGAAAGTACTTTGCTATTTACTGAATTTTTTTGTATCTCATTTCACTGTAAATAAAACAAATAGAATTATAAAGGAAAATAATTTATATTTGTGCGTACTATCTGAAACACACTCCTTGGTTACTTCGTTCCATAATCTGGAAACTGCATCATTACTGTCATACTAGCCGAAATTCTGATACCAAATTGATGGACACAAGTTAATGTCATGTGTATGTTATTCTGCATCCATTAAAGTAAGAACATCGCAAAAAGATGTCACAGACAACAGGTTATAGTAACGTGCCACAACATGACTTTACAATGCATTGTCATCTGGTAGGGACACATTTCCGTCCCTCAGTGACACTCATATCTGCCTCCGTTTACAAGCAAATGCGAACTATTCAGTGGCGGCAATGCCGCGAACGCTGGCAAGCTATTTTTGTAAATGCATGTAGATTAAATAAATGAAATAAAAGTAATTTCGCATGTATCATTATAATAAACGTAATTTTTCCTCACTGATTGTGAAATGTGAGGTAACATCTTAAAAAAAAAAGACGTGTGCAGTCACACTTGTGAAGAAAGCAGAAGGGAGACGTGTGATGCGTGTACTGCAGAAGCTGTAGTGCTGCGCCACAGGCTCGCGCCTGCGGTCGGCTCGCGCCGGCAATATTAAACATTCGGAATGTCGTCGGCTCGGCTCCGGGAGGCTCACGCCGTGTCGGCGCGGCCCGGCCGCCAGTGTGAACACCGCAATTCAAAACCATGTGTTAGATATCGAAGCGGGCGGCGGCCCGGCCAGGCTCGGCTCGGCCCGGCCGGCAGTGTGAACGCAGCCTTAGTATCATTTCTGAAGTGACGACCATCCATATGGTTGTTAAACTGCCCGAAGAGATGAAAATCTTTCTGTGCGAGGTCTGTGTGATGGAAGGTCTTGCAGTATGGTTTATCGGAAACGTCAGACCAAATCACTCACAAGGAGACGGTTTGCGGTAGAGCTTTGTTGCACGACAGCACGATACCTTTTCAAAACGGTCCGAATCGTCTTCTGCAACCGTTTCAGCATGACACAATAACAAGCAACATTCACGGTCTCTCCATAGATGAGAAAATCAAACCGCAGCATACCCTGCGTAGCCACAACTTTAGTCACAGATACTGTTCTTGTTAAGGTCTTATGGCGTGGGGGAAGCGGAGGAGAGAGGAGACGAGGGTTATCTCCACGACATTTTGATGCTTTCTTCGTCTCAGGTGATGTACATAAGTTTCGTCCCCTGTCTCGGTACAGAACTAAAGTTGAACACTCTTCGACTGAGACCGAACTCAGTGCTAGAGAGTAACGCTATTAGTTTTGCCTTATTCTCATCTGAGACTTGCTGCGGTACCCAGCGAAATCTCATCTTCCGGAAGTTCATTGTGCTGTACACGACATCCACTATATGGCCAACGGAGAGGTTGAGTTCGTCTGCGATTGGACTCATATGAATGCGGTGATCGGCTTAGACCCTTAGACACGGCAATCTTTCCCATCTGAGGTGGGCGTCCTTGGCCACCCTGACCCCTACTAGTCTCGCACATCTGTTCCGCCTTTATCAAATTACCTACACCAAAATTATACTCGTTTTTGCGACATTACAGCCACTCCGTAAAATTTCAGTAGTTGGTGATGAATTGCAGCTGAGGACGTTTTCTTCAAACGCAAAATCTTTCTAAACTTCGCACTTTAATGGACGACCCTGTATCCATCAACACCTCCACCTTGAAACTGTATTTCGTAGCACAGCGACGAAGCTGTCTCCATCTACCGACGGCATTTGAAAGCTTTGATCCTCTTTTCTATCTAGACGTGGAATTTAAATCGCACCAAGAATTTATGTACACCTGAGAGCTCTCATTATCTTGCTTATTGAACTACCCTCCCATGTGGATGTAGCTGTAGATGTAATCATGATCTTAAACCCTACCATCTCTTCCTTGCAGGCCGGACGTCACTACACTTGTGTGAATTGACGACCTCGAGGACGACAAATCTATACAGGCTGTGAACGATAACTACTTACGACGTACCACAATGGCACAGGAGAAATCGTGAAAAACAATTTGACGTAAGACACTTGTGGTCTGTCAAGCCGGGAAACAAAATCAAATTGGCTTACAAAACCCGCCTTACGCTTCAGTGAACGCACGCTGCGCGAGATGTTGCATATCCTCTCGCCCTCTTATGTCACTGGTTGTCGTTAACATTAGTAAGCTCACTTTTCCAATGAGGCTAATGAAAAGAAAAGACTTTTAAAGTAGCTATGCAAAAACTAATAAAGTTCCCAATTTGGTCTAAACTTAAACCTTACAAGCGGAGTAGTCCTGTAGTAAAAAGGGCAGAGAAACAAAAGGATTTAACTGTTAACTTTGCGCTGTTGACATTCACAAAATTATAAGATATAAATTTCCGCAAATGTCAATTTTGTTGCATATAAATGCGCGGCTAAGCCAGTGACGTAAAGGGTGAGACGATATTCCAAAATCTTGCACAGACCGCAGGCGCTATAGCTTAGGTGACTTTTTTAGGCCAATTTCAGGTCGTTTCCAGGTTTGACAAATCAAATGTGACCTGCACCAAATTTTTCGCCACGACTTTCACTACATCACTGTTGCATGTTGTAAACAGCTGTCTTTTACACTATGTAAAGTAAAATGAAATCTTGTATACAAGATGGTCGGCATCAGTACTGGTTTAATTCCAGAACATTACACGGCCAGGTGCAGAGAGTGATAAGAGGGCAGCCTGCCAGGGGAAGGCGGCACGTGGTGCGCCTGTGGTTAGTAGCAGCTAATCGCCTTCCAAAGTTGCGTTGCTGACGATTAATCCGAGCGACAGATGAGCCCACCAACCCTAGCGGCCTCGGCAGTAGTGTTCTAGGCAAGCTGCCATCTGGCAGTCTTGACAGCCACCTGGAAATAATTTTAGGCTAATAAAAATGATATCTCCGCAGTCGCACACGTGGAAGGATACGAGGATATGACGACAGCTGGAATTATTCAATCAAACGCTCAAGGTCACGTTGATGTGGGGAAATATGGGACGTACCAGAAATGTTGGAAACTGTCACAGAGGATACGGAGATTGTTTTCTGAGGTCATCCTATTATATACAGCGTGTTGCAGTTGGAATAGTAAATATGCTCTAAAAAAATTACGCAGAATGAAGGAATTAGGTGAGTGGGGCTAAAATCGGGAAATGTGATGTAGATGTACAGAAAACAAATGATTACAATTTCAGAAAAAAAGAATATTCATTCAAGAAAAAAGACCGTCACTAATTGAGCATGTTTAACACCTCTGGCCCTAATTTGAGAATATAAATCGCCAACTGGAGAGCATTTGGCATGATATCTCACAGGAGGACATCGAACAGCTCTATCAACTAATACCAACCGGAATAACAGCTTGTATAAAGACGAGAAGTGGACCAACACGTTTTTGACTTGCTCAATTTGTGAATCTCTTTCTCTTGAATAAATCATCCAATTGCCATGAAATTATAATCATTTGTTTTCCTGTACATGAACATCACGTCTGCTGATTTCCGTACTGTTCTGATAAATCCTCCATGGAACGTCGCTTTTTTTTTGTATTAGAATGTATTTTAGAAGGTGATAGTACGGGCTCATTCGAATAAATCTTTTACAACTTGTATGCCTGTTTTATTGTTCACAGAACTACAACTAGTCATAGAGATAAGTTTCCGTTTTCTGTGATTTACAGATTATCATTTTTGTTTCGAAGCTCAAGATTTGATTGAGTTTACATAATTGGATATTATATGTATTACTGTGATTTGTTGGCCAATTTTACTGTATCATTTATGCACGCCGCACGCATTTACAAATACAGAGTATGCGATGTGTTCTCCGTGTACAGGTTTTGTAATGGAACTTTGCTGCTGCTCTGGAAAATGAGGTAGGTGATTTCATGAACCCAGAGCACCAGATTTAAGAGCGTTTACTCGTGTTTTAACTAAACTGCGTGAGACTAGCTGAACGTGCAAATGAACAGAGTGTCGATGAAGTAGACGATCTTACTCAGTTGACAGGACGTGCAGTACTTAAACAAGCACACACAGAACTTCTCGTATCCACATACAAGGATATGCCAGATATTACGTGTGCATGTCCCCTATTCTTACCATTTACAGCTTTGGTCAGTTAAGGTCGTACTCGCGTTAGCTATACGTCTGGTGTGTTGCACACCTATCGAGAGTTACCATATAACGATCGTTTTCTTTATGTAAGCGATCAGTGTCTTACCAGATTCTCCTAAAATCCAGAAGCGGTAAACCGCCTAGAAACTGAGTGAGGATATATATGAAAGGCCGCATAACCTACGGAATATTTTTGTTCTACATAGTTATTCTCCTGTTTGCTACTGAAATATAAACAGTATTTAAAGCAAAATTGAACTTTTTCAATGTTTAATTCCGGTTTTATTCGAAAATTGATGATAATTAACGTGATACAAAGCGATGTTGCAGTAAAAATAAAGCAATTCAGATTTATCACATAGAGCTAGAAATCGCAATTTCCTCAACAAGAAGGTAAAAATAAAAAAAGTCTGCAAAACAAAAATATATCAAACATCGCTTCAATATTTTGTCGAGATTATATACAACATGTTTCTATTATTGCTAAACAACTTTCGTAATTACCAATAATAACACGGAACTCTTGTCTTTGGGCATGATGAAGAACATTCTGTTGAGTACAAAATAACAATAGAAACTGTAAATATATTATCTTATTTCTGTGCACTTAGACTGAACTTGCATCAAAATCAGTTGCATTGGTTACATAAAACCACTGACGTTACACGACCAACTAATTCTTATAACTTATAAAATGCTGTGTATATTCTGTAAGGATATAAAATACACAGTGGACTAATACTAAGCCGACCAGTGTGGCCCACTTTCCCGGAGGAAACCGAGAACCAGAGAGACCATCCGGGAATCGTCAACCAACATCAAAGGTAAAGTGTGGGGGAGTCTGTACTTAGCACGCAGAGCCAAAAGAAGGGGGCATTCAACAAAAATGTGGGCTACCGACTGGAAGGCTCCACAACCACAAAGTGGGGGTGGCTCATCACGCAAAAGAAAACCATGGGTCAGCCTGGTATGGCCAACGTGGAGACGACACAGTGTGGTCGAGTCCTTTCGGGAGAGGCGAAAGGAAGAACGCCATGGGCCTGGTCTCACCTTAATTGCACGAAGTTTATTAGACAGGGGAGTAGCCTCCCAAGAATTGGCCCATGACTGTGTGAAGTGGGATTTGATGTGAAGCCGTAAATCCGCTGCAGGAGGGGTTACAGAGAACGGGGGGTAAGTGACTGCTCCCCCAGCCAAACGATCAGCGAGCTCATTACCCGGGATACCCACATGGCCAGGGACCCAAAGGAAGTCAATGGAACAAGCAGCACGGTGAATATCAGCGAGATGGTCATGGATGGCAGAGACCAAGGGATGGCGCGAAAAACACCGGTCAATAGCAAGAAGGCCACTCATCGAGTCCGTACATAACAAAACACTGTTGTGTTGGGACTGTTTAATAAAGGTAAGGGCCTGGGAAATTGCCATCAATTCCGCAGTAAACACCCCACATGTAGGTGGCAGCAGATGATTTTCCGTTCCGACAGAGGACGTGAAGGCATACCCCACATGAGCAGCAGATTTAGAGCCATCAGTGTAAAAAACAACAGCATCCCAAAACTCCCATAAAATTTGGCGGAAAAAGGAACGGAACACCACCGGGGGGATGGAATCTTTTGGACCTCAGTGGAGATCCATCCGAATTCGAGGCCGAGGAACTAACCAAGGGCGGGTGGAGGGGAGGGAGCGAGGAAGGCAGGACAAAGAAGGAAGCTGAAAATCACGGCAAAGAGACGCAAGGCGGAGCCCAACCGGTAAACCCGCCCAAGGGCGGGAGTCGGGTGGGCGACGTCCATGGTCTGGGAACAGGATAGAATAGGAAGGATGAGTGGGAGAGGAACGGATAGTGCGTGCATAAGACACCAGAAGCTGGGACCCCGAACAGAAAGGGGGGGGGGGGATCCCAGCTTCAACCAGGAGACTATCAATAGGGCTAGTAGGGAAGGCACCGGTGGCCAAACGGATACCACGATGGTGGACTGGATCCAGCACATGCAGTGTGGAAGGAGCAGCTGAACCATAAACTTGACAACCATAGTCCAAGCGAGACAGAACTAGAGCACGATAAAGACGGAGAAGTAGGGAACAGTCCGCACCCCAAGAGGAGTGGGCAAGGAAGTGAAGGAAATGAGTTTACGGAAACATCCTACCTTCAGATGTCTGATATGGGGCAGCCAAGTGAGCTTGTTGTCAAAAAGAAGACCCAGGAAACGAAACTGTGGGACCACAGGCAATCGGTGGGCATCGAGATAGAGCTCTGGATCAGGGTGGATCGTAGTACGGCGACAGAAGTGGACCACCCGCGATTTTAGAGGGGAGAATTGGAACCCATGTGAGAGGGTCCATGCAGAGGCACGCCGTATAGCTCCCTGGAGCTGCTGCTCTGCAGATGCCATCGAAGAGGAACTAACCCAAATGCAGAAATCATCCACATACAGGGCAGGGGCGACCAAAGGACCGACAGAGACCACAAGTCCATCTATAGCAATAAGGAAAAGAAGGACACTCAAGACAGAACCCTGTGGGATGCCCGTCTCCTGGGTCCGTGGAGAACTAAAAGCAGTACCAACTCGCACTCTGAATGACCGATGGAACAGTAACTGGCGGATAAAAATCGGGAGTGGGCCCCGAAGACCCCACTGATGAAGGGTAAGTAATATGTGATGGCGCCAGGCCGTGTCATAGGCCTTGCGAAGGTCAGAAAACACTGCAACCAAATGGCGGCGCTGGGAAAAAGCCTGCCGAACTGCGGATTCCAAACGAAGTAAATGATCGATGGGAGACCGTCCCTCTCGAAAGCCACACTGGTAAGGGGACAATAGATCCCGAGATTCGAGGACCCAATTGAGCCGACGGGCTACCTTCCATTCTAGTAACTTACAAACAACATTGGTCAAACTAATTGGCCGATAGCTGTCAACAGATAGGGGGTTCTTACCAGGCTTAAGGACAGGAACCACGATGCTATCCCTCCACTGAGAAGGGAAGTCACCCTGGAGCCAGATATGGTTAAACACCTGAAGAAGATGTTGGCATTGTGGAGCACTGAGATGTTGAAGCAGTTGGTTATGAATGGAATCTGGGCCGGGGGCTGTATCATGAGAAGAAGAAAGTGCAGAAAGAAATTCCCATTCAGTAAAAGGTTCGTTGTAAGATTCTGACTCACAAGGGGTAAAACATAAGGTGGAAGCTTCAGCCCGCTGTTTCAGGTGAAGGAAAGCAGCTGGATAGGAGGCTGATGCTGAGGCCACTGCAAAATGGGTCGCAAGATGTTCTGCAAGAGCTAATGGGTCCGTACAAAGGCCACCTGGGAGGTGAAGGCCTGGGCGGGTGGACTGTCGATGGCAACCTTGGAGAGAGCGAAGTGTAGCCCATACCCGTGACAGAGGGACAGTAGAACCAAGGGAAGAAACGAATCGTTCCCGACATATCCGCTTGCTCTATTTGATTAAGTAACGGGCTTTAGCGCGGAGGCGTTTAAAGGTAGTAAGGCTGTCAACGGATGGGTGCCTCTTAAAGTGTTGCAAAGCTCGACGGCGATCACAGATGGCAATGGCAATGACCGTACTCCACCATGGGACTTGCCAGCGACGAAATGGTCCAGATGAGCGCGGGACAGCAAGGTTAGCAGCGCGAACAATCGCGTCAGACATGTCACGTAGGACGTCATCAATACAACCCGACAATGAGGGAGAAAACACGACCTGTGCAGTGTATAGAGGCCAATCGGCGCGTTGGAAAGACCATCGAGGTAACCTGTCCATCGGGGAGCGGGAAGGGAGCGAGATAATCAATGGGAAATAGTCACTATCACAAAGGTCGTCGTGTGGCGACCAGTGTAATGAAGGGAGGAGAGAGGGAGAAGAAGGAGAAAGATCAATGGCAGAAAAGGTACCACGACCGGCATTGAAATGAGTAGGGGAGCCATCATTAAGAAGGCACAAGTCGTGGTCTGCAATAAACTGGTCTTTGAGAAGACCTCGTCTAGATGGAAAGGCACTGCCCCACAAGGGATGATGAGCATTAAAATCCCCAAGGAGGAGGAAGGGAGGAGGAAGTTGCTGAAGAAGGGCAGTTAAGGCAGCAGGTGTAAGAGTCCTGTCAGGAGGGAGATAAAGGTTGCAAACTGTGACCGCAGAGTCTAGGTGGACCCTAACAGCAACTGCTTCCAATGTAGTTTGAAGAGGAATCCACGTGCTAGCAATGTCTGTACGGACCAACGTACAAACACCACCAGAAGCCCACAGGGGTCCGACCCAATTTCGACAGAAAACGGGGAACCCACGGAGGGTCGGTGAGTGAGAATCAGTAAAATGAGATTCCTGGAGAACCACACAAGCTGCAGAGTAAGACGAAAGAAGGGATTTCAATTCGGGAAGGTGACGATAGTATCCATTACAGTTCCATTGCAGAACCACAGAACGATGAGTTAAATGGGGGCTGAACACGCTAAAGCCAGTCATGCTGCCAGATCCCCACCCGTCACCGACAAGGAGGGGGCGACATCCATGAACGACAGGTCAGAATCCGGTTGTGAAGTCGGGGAAGGGACCTCTGGTGACACCAGAGGCTCTTTGTCCCGGGACTTATGTTTCTTCTTCTTTTCAGGCTGAGATCGAGGAAGGCTGTGTGGCATAAAGGAGCCAGCTGCAGCAAGATCAGGAACAGAAAGAGACTGGGCGACCTGGAGGCCGACAGACCGCGGCTCTCGCGATCGTCGCGCGGCAGACCTTTGGCCTGGAAAGTGCCAGGAAGGGGCATCCCGGGAGAGGCGCCCTTGACCAGCAGACACCGAAGGAGTGGGACACTGCTCCGGCTGGGGAGGGGGAGCAGCGCTCAGAGGGGAAGGTGTGGGAGCCACAGGGGATGGGGGGAGGAGAGGGCCGTTTGGCATGGCGGCCATTGCCGGAAGTTCCGATGCCCCAGGCTGACGAGCAACCACTCCAAGGCATGCATGAGGAGGTCACAGCTCAGGTATCAGAAGTGTGATCCCTGTGTGTTCAGGGGGCTCAACCAAAAGGGTACATAGCGACCCCACCACATGGGCTGGCTACCGTGCTGGCTATGCACCCTAGCATCAGACAATGACGTGAAAGAAAAGGTGGAATGTACTAGGAGGGCGCACGTCGGAGACACTAAGTAAGGTGCTCTTCCCCAAATGGCTCACACTACGGAGGAGAAATTTTGTAATGGAGGTCAAACCCCAGAGGGGGACCAAGGAATGCCAAAAGGAGGAGATGATTACGCAACAAAGCCGGATTGTAAAACCAACAGAACCAGGAGGATAGCGGGGGCCAACATAAGCAAGGACAACAAGAGAGGGATAGGAGAGGGCGACGGGAAAGGAGCAAGGATGGGAAAGGAGGGGAAGGGGAAGGAAATGCAGCCCTGGAGAGAAATAAGGCTGCAATAGCTCGGGGCCCCGTGCTCGCCACGCATGTATCCACAAAAGAGTTGTGGACCCCCTGGGGGGGGAAAACGATATGGACCGCCTGGGAGTATGAATATGATATCATCAGCAATGGCCGCAGCGCAGGAAACAGGTGCTGTAATTTCACAGCCTCTGACGTGATCTCAGCCGTGTGCCTGTTGCAGCACAGAGCGCGCCGCCACCATAGTGTAGCTACATAGCTGAAGTTCTTCTAACTTCTGAAAGAAAAAAATAAATTTGTTGCTAAGACAATCAGACGAGAATGAAACGTGTATATATACATGTAGCTCTATTATTACTCTGAAAATAGGATTATAGCCACGTACAGGAAACTAAAGTCACAGAAGATATCTCAAGACTTTTTGTGTTATTTTGTTACTCTGTTATATTTCCCTCAATACATTTAATTAGGGCAGACAAATTGCTTGAATGGAATTGTGTCAGTCTATTTGTTTGTTTATAGGCCATTGTTTCCCGTTAATACCTAGTCTCCATGTGTAATTGTACCCTGAGATTTCGACAGTTTATCTCCTCACCCCCCCCCCCCCCCCCCCCCCCCCAAAATGTTGTTAATGCAGAAGTCCCAGTGAATAAAAATGATGCTTTCTCCCCTGTGAAACTAAATGCGAAAAATTTCCTGATATTAATTGTGATACACATATGTACAATGAATTACAAAATGGGAGTATTAATTCTCAGGACCTACCGATCATTGAGAAGTTCAAGGAGAAACACAAATAAATTTCATATCGTTCTGGAAGTGTAACTGAAGGATACAATGGTGATATTACTCTGCATTTTTTTACAACATCCCACTATTTCGTGTTACAAATCAACAATTTTCTAATAGTATCTGAACTAAACACTGACAGTTTCAATTTTGCTACAAATAGTGTTTATTTTTAAGCAACAGAAAGGAGGATAACTATCTACAGCAAAAATGTACCATACGTTATGCGGCCCTTTATGTATCTTCACTCAGTCTCTATACAGTTCACTACTTCTGGTTTCTAGGGAAATCTAGTAAGACACTGATCGCATATGCAAACAAAGGGATTGAAATGAGATAACGCACGATATGTATACAACACACATAACGTACAGGTAATGCGGTTACGAACTTAACTGACCAAAGCCACAAGTAAAACTACCGTATTCTACGCTTACGTATGATAGTCTACGGTAGCCTATGACAGTTTTACAACTCTAGATCTGAGTAACAAATCCATCAGAGACATTTCTAACCTTCTAAAGCTGCCCAAGCTGACCGTCGGTGATGTGACTGGAGTGTAAACGAGAAGCAAAAACCATTGGTAAAGCAACAGCAGACAGACCTCATGTACTGCCTTACAGGGGGCGCCGAGCACTGTGTTAGAACGTCGACTTCGCTCCAGATTCCAGCACCTAGTATCACTATCACTACCTTTCCCTCCTTTTCGCTCTTGTGGAAGAATTGACTGCCGTTACACCACACACATTAGATACATCATTGATAGGTGTCCACCAGGCTCATGAACAGCTAAATATATCACAAGCTACGATGCGCTGCATGGCGGAGGGTACATTGTACCGCAACTAGTTATTCTCTTTCCTGTTCGTTTCGCAAAAGAAGCGAGGGAGATATGGCTATCTATAAGTCTCTGTACAAGCCCTAATTTCTGTTAGCTTGTCTTCATGGTTCTTACGTGAAACGCACGTTAACGCCAGTAGAATCATTGTGTAGTCAGCCGTAACTGCTGGTTCTCTGAATTTTCCCACTATTTCCCTGTGTTTTGCGAAAAGAAAGTCGTCCTCCCCTCCTCTCCAGCCCCATCTCCCCAAGTCCCCATTTGAGTTTACATGAAGCATTTTCGTACTACTCGCATGTTGATCGAACCTACCGATAACAAATCCAGCAGCGCACCTCTGAATTGCTTTTGAGTTTCTAGGGAATTTATTATAAGGGACAATGAAGACTTATCCGTTAGAATGCCACACAAACCCCTTGCTGGTATGTCGGTTCTTAGATACCGGCATCGTAGTGGCGCTGGGTTGCATATACGCTGCAACAACGCCCGCAAATGGGAACTTTTTGATCGCAATTTATAACACAGCAGGAAAAAAAAATTGTACACCATTTTAGAGGCTTACAGTTCACTCAAGATTTATTGTTGCAAAAGTGCACACGGAGCACATGAAATAATTACATTTACAGATCAATAGCACAAGCGGTTCTGAGGTACCAAATATCGACCCATACTGAAACACCCATATTAGTACCTGGTGTAGACTGCAAGGGTGGCAAGCAGGCGACGACTCTGACATCCTATCGTTCGTACAGATATCGAATACTGTCCTGGGATACGTTATGCCACTCCTGCTTGACTTTTTCACGTGGTTCTGTAAGAGTTGTTGGTTGATGAGTCGTACGAGTCACTTCTCGTCCAATCATATACCACATGTGCTCAATTGGAAACAAGCCTGGAGATTGAGCTGGCCAGGGAAGGTGCTAAACGTCTTGCAGAGCACGTTGAGTTTCACAGGCGAGCAATATCCTGTTGGAATAACACACCACTCTCCTGTTGCAAGAAGGTCAAAAGAACGGTCTAACAACATTCTGCACTTTCCAACCTCTTGTTAGCGTCCCCTCGAGAAATACCGAAGGTGAACGAGAGTTGTTGCTGACCACGCTCCTGACCACAAGGCCTCTGGTAGGGGCAGTGTGCCTTTGGCGAATACACTTTACGAGACACCGCTCTCCAGGTCTACGTCGTACGCACAAACGACCATCATTTGTGTGCAGGCAGAATCAGCTTTCATCGCTGAAGATCATGGAGCGTTATTCTATCTTCCAAGTGATCCTCTGACGGCATTAGTCGAGCCGTGCACGTCCATGCTGTGGCGTGAGTGGAAGATGGGGTAGAGGTGTGCGTGCCTTTAGTTTCACTGCTGTTCCGTTTTTCTGTCTTGCTTATCTACAGGAGTCACCTGCGCTCTTCTCCCGTTGCTTGGGACTGTGTGCTCGACGATAGATTCGCAACAACTGCAAACAAAGTAAGGGGCCACTGCCGAAGAGCACTCTGTAAAACGAAACTGCCATTCTGTACGGACTTGTAAAATATTCGTTTTCGCTCTTTCAATTATTTCTCAATGCCATGAATTCCTATTTCTATGTTCTCCGTAAGGATGTCGGTGTGATGGTCAGATGATGTTCTGACTGTTAGAGATCAAAAATGAGCACCTTACAGTCACTTTGAACTCACCAGCGAGTCCTCTGACGTCATCTCAGAATTTGCGTCTCAGCGTGCTCAATGACTCAATTTGTGAGTCTCCACCGCAACCCACTCGTCACCTGAGTCTGTTGTCGGGGACAAGTGGAATCGAATCGCTCCGAAAGGAGAGCGAGTACACGATTTCCCAAGTATAACTGTGGACTCTAGGCATTCCCGCTACATGCGCAACCGTTTTTAAAGAAATTTACTCCATTCAACAGTCAATTTAAATTCATTTATTTGCAAAATCATGGAAACAGGAAATGTGTGTGATATCTTATGGGACTTAACTGCTAAGGTTATCAGTCCCTAAGCTTACACACTACTTAACCTAAATTATCCTAAGGACAAACACACACCCCCATGCCCGAGGGAGGACTCGAACCTCCGCCGGGACCAGCCGCACAGCCCACGATTGCAGCGCCTTAGACAGCGCGGCTAACCCCGCGCGGCTGCAAAATCGTGTTTCGGCTTTATAGCCATTCTCACGAACAAGTGTCAAAAAATGTCCGACTTGGCCAAATGACAGAAGCAGGTTAAATGCCAACATAACAACTGATCGATTAGCAGTGAGTATTGTTCGTTTACACAAACGTTTATACAGGTCAAACTTTTTCGAGGACTGTTGGAAATTTGTTTTAATATCTAATATCTAATCAGAGAATGTCTGACAACGAAATGTCTAACAATTACGTTGGCATATACAAACTTTCGAGGCTTTACCGAGTCTGTAGTGACAGCACCAGAAAATATAACATGAGGATGAAGTGCAGTCTCTGAATGATGATTAACTATCAAATTAAATTATAGAAATGAATGATAAGCTACACAAGTCGCTGTTAGCCATAAACGCAAGTTTCTGTGACCAAATGAATACAGAAATAGTGCGCTTTTTTGTTGCAGGGATGTAACAGTGATGTTGCTCTTGTCCAGCTTTCAGTTGACGCAACACACATGTTTTCTCATGGTGGAGGTGGAATAAACATGAATACAACCATTTTGTTTGCGTTGAACGAAATTTGTATGTTTTTCGTCTGAAACGTCAACTGCAGCATGAAACTTATTCCATCTATCACTTCTTTAATGGAACACATCTGCAGTAGTGTACTTTCCATCAATTAATTTTCGTCTTACACCATCCACATTCTTACAAAAGATACCTTCGTTAAAGGCCGTTTGACCTCGACAATCTGTTATTTCACCTTGTCAGTGCTATTTGACAGCAGCACGATCGTGTGCTCATTTACGGTATTACCCAACTTCACACTCCTGCATGCTTCAGTAAGAGAGAAAGAGCCGACGAGTGTGAAACGACCACATCGCCACAGTTCTCAACTCGTCATACTCGCGGACCTACAGCGAGAACGAAGGAAGCCCGTTAGCACTGAAGTAACAGTGGGGCCTTGATTTGTGAAGTATGCTACGCGAACATTAGACTCTTACTCGCTCCGTCTCTGATCTCTAATGTCTGTACGATCCTCATACCTAAATAATTCCTTTTCTATCTTATATTCGCGCACTAGACTGGTCGACGAGTTAGTCAATGGAAGCTGTGACGAAACAGTATCTCCTCGAATATTACATTAAATGGACATGACTGTGTTAATCCAATAAAAGTATAGGAGCCCTGATACGTCTCCCCTGGTTTCTCACTCACGTGAGTTTCGAGGTAACTGAAATCAAGAGGATTTAACTTTTGCCAGGATTAACTAAATATTACGCTCACACATGCAAGCAAGGCTCATAAAACTGTTCCATAATAAGTATTTACTTATCTGCTAAAATCAAAACGTTTCCCCTAACAAAATATTTCACCAAACACACTGAACAAGTCGTGGTAAGCTACTGTCTGTTTACGTAATGGTTGGCACTGTACAATGCGCGTATTTGCTCGACACAGGACAAGAATCCACACGAGTAATAATATAAATACAAAAAAACATGGTAATACAAATAAACACTCACAAATAACACAAGTAAATATGCACAAGCAATTAAAAGCGAATGAAAAATAAAGACTGAATAACTTTGGTCTCACCGATAACAATAGCAGTTATTTGCAATAATAAGGACAGAGTCGAAAGTTAATGGGCTCGCATAATTATGTCTACAGTAAAAATGGTATAATGAACGAAACAACTTTTAATTATGATTCTGTATGTCACTAACAAGAAAAAAAAAATGCAGTTCAATGTGATAATTTTCAGTTATGTAAAACCAGCGACAAAGAGAAACTACCACCGCTTTTTCAAAAAAGTATTTAGAGCATCATTTAGAGAAATAATACGCGGTAGTTAAGCTTTTTATCAATGTTTTTCAAAGTGAGTCTCCAGTAGCTGGTGCTGTCGGCGTGTCGTCGACATCCCCATCGTTGGTCCATAATTCTTAAGCTTGCAGTCTAGTAATTATCGTCTTGCTGTTCCTCTTGATCGAAGCCGCCCGTTCTGAATGTAGTTGGAACACACGGATTTGTAGAATTATCTTATTTAGTGCATCTAGGTGCAGCGATCAAAGACACGGTTCATTCAATTAACGCATGATGTATCCCGACGTCACAATGTTTGTTAGCCGTTACTACTTTCAGCTTCAGTTTTATGGTCTTCCGTTTGACCGCGGCTTGGCACATTTCACATTACAACCGTCCGCAATAAGAAAGGACGTTAATATATTTGTAATCTGAATTAACAGTCCGTGAAATGCATCAGACAATCTGCACTGTGCACAAGTCACCATACACCCACACCAGTTGCGCATCGGTCGGCACACCGTACTTCCAAATAAATATTCCGAACATCAGTTCAGGGACAGAAAATGCTTTTCCATATTTCAGTTTAATTTGACAGTCCGCGGAATACACTAAACAGTTCGTGATGTCTATAATCAAAGACATGCATTTAGAGCGTTCACGCAGCTTACAGGTTTGCACATCATAGTTTTCAACACTAAAATGACGAGGAGCAATTCCGACTAAGAAACAACCCGACACGTATGGCTGTTGGATCCTTATATGCAGTGCACACCGAAATAACAGAAGTGTATCATTACTGAAATAGTTATTTTACATCGGACACTGCACATAGTACACCCAAGCACTCACGCGGCACGAAAATCACCTTCTCATTCTCGCTCCAGTCTCTTTGACGGTGCTTTTCTCTGTAGAGATGATTACATACCACTAAGCGTTTATCACTTGAAATTACACTTTAAAAATTTCTAAGTACGTCGATTTACATCACCACACAAATTTACAACGTCACTTTATTCTGTTCTTAGAAATTCAATTTAAGCAACATGCTAGTAAATCTACAAACACATAAAATCGAAAAAAATGGGAACAGCAATTACTTTCATGACAACTACAGCACGTAACAGATACATAGTTGTACAAGTAATAATATTACGAAACTCATTCTGAAAAAATTCTTTAGATATACCGTGAAGACAAACGAACGTAATGGAAAACGAAAGCACAAGAAAAAAAAATCTTTATATTGTTCTGTAGTGTTATCTTCATATGTGCCCCCAGTTTTATCACGGGATGTTCTCTTGAAACTCTCAAGATGAATTGTCTCAGACACAAATGAAGTAAGTAGTTTGTGTACTGTTTGTGCTCATGTAATTCATCGTACCTTAAACACTTTTGAACAATTCAAAATTAAATACAAATTGTCATTATGATAAACAAATACAAGAATAACCTCTCCATTTCACATAAATTTCTAAATTATTCCGACAATAATACGAATAACATGACACAGTCTGTGGAAGAACAATTTTCATCTATTGTATATTGGCATACAACAAAACACAGTACATAGAACTGCACTAACAACTTTTGGGCTCTTAATGTTTTCAGTATCTTAATGCAAGTTTCTTTATTTTAACTACTCGTGTATGAAGCTCTTGTTCCTACACATATATATACCTTTAGCTACGTGTGTGTTCGCCTCCGGTAGCTGAGTGGTGAGCGCGACAATCCTGAGGGCCCTGGTTCGATTCCCAGCAGGGTCGGAGATTTTCTCTGCTCAGGACTGGGTGTTGTGTTGTCCTAATCATCATCATCATTTCATCCTCACCGACGCGCAAGTCGCCGAAGTGGCGTCAAATCGATAGACTTGCACCCGGCGAACGGTCTACCCGACGGGAGGCCCTAGTCACACGACATTTACATTTAGCTATATGTGTAATGGGATTTACGCTTGTTACCTTATGACACACGTAGTCTCTGAACATATTTCTTATTATTAACCTATGCAGTGTATTGAAAATTACAGACTCTTACAAATTCTAATTCTATTTACAACATGAAATCTTTCTACTGCTATCTTTTCCAGTGTTATTCCTACATTTGCATGTTATGGACGAATTTAGATTAAAATAGAAGTACTAGTACACTGACACTTAGTTATGAAATATCGTTTGCATTAAATGCCCTTAAAAACTAAGAAAAACGATAAAATATTTCATTTACATTTCAAAAAGAAAAATACACAGTCTGTACATCTCAGTTCGTTTCTTTTGGACACACTTAGTGGGCAAATACATCTAATTATGGGCAGATTTGAAAAAAACCCTGTCTTATTTAGATTCACTAGCTGATATGTTTCATTTTTATTACTGCTATGTATATTTTTAATGTTTCATTTTCACTAACGCTCCTTCAGTTTCTTACGATGCACACCACTGCGTTGATTATCATTTCCCACATATCTTACTGATCAAACAAACCATATCGCCCCATTACTTGCACTTTTTACTGAATTTTCATTTCACCTCGTTACATTATGGCAAGACCTCTAACAACTTCTATGTATAATATTCTCTTCCTCTTATCTTGTCTCTTTCTTCTCTATTTCTCTATCTCTTATTATTTGTAGTCTTATTTATTCTGTTTCATCATTAACTTTTATTTTAAGTTATTCTTTCTTCACTTCACAAACTACTTTTCCTTACTATTGCACATCACTCATGAATCATCAGCAATCACTTTTTACTCTTTCACAAACACATCAGAAGAACAACCTTACTTCTCACTTATACTTCTCCACATACCTCTTATGCATAATTAATTCCTTCTTATCTTCAATCTGTGGTCTTAAACAGTGACAAGATACTCAAAACTTTAGTTATTTCTGTTCAAATTACACAACCCAAACAAAGTTTAGCTATTTATCTATTGCCACACTACCATACCAGCCTTCATTTTATTAGTGCCCTCAATTTTCCCACATAAAACTGTTCACAAATATTTACGCTTGTTGGTTTCCAAGCAGATCACGTCTCACTAATGTATCATTTCGTCCTCAACAGGAATTATGTCACATTTGGGAATATAATCATATCTGGTTATATCCAAACAGTCCGTAAGTTGGATAGTTTAGAGCTGAAGAGTTGTTTTGACAGCTACATAGGATAATAGACGAGTAGGAACAAATTAAGAAACTAAAGAAACAAACAGCACTTCAACAGCTTGTGACCCTATGAAGGCTAATGCACCTATTGACTACAGAGTAGTTAAGTCCCTGAGGTTTGTTTAGCCACAACTGATCACTTCTCTGCCATCCCTCCTAGATCCCACAATTCATGTTCTTTATCAAAGATTTCATTTTCCTCCAGACAACAGTTTGAGTGCCATCTACCAGTACCTCTCATTCTAGTCATGAAACCCTTTCCTCTGTAGGTCTGACCTACCAACCTACATTTTTTGATAAGGCATTTTCACTGTCAACACTTCAATAAAATCATTTTTTCCCTGTATTGATGAATGATCTAATTTGATAATTACTTCCATACTATATTCTGTTCCATTTTTCCCTAGACCCACTAGCATAGTTCGGATATGCTGTACAAAATTTCGTTACTTCACTCTGGCTATCCTCAAACCAGTACACGTCCAAGTATTCTGTGATATGTTCCTTACATCATTTGCATCTCTCGCGATCACATGCCCCAATATTCATCTATTTCTTTTTAACCTAACTCTACTTGTTAACTTAACATTTCCTAAACATTCGCTTGTAACTTGGCCTCTAGAAGTATTTACCATAGAAGTTCAATTTAAATACTACGTTGTTAAAGTTACTACCATTCTGTACTTGCATTACCAAAAATGACCTCAAAAAACTTTTGTCCTCAACGTTCTCTTCAAACATAGTATTTGTAAATGTCTGTCTTGATCACATAAGTTGTACAGTTCATAACAACTGGTTTCGGCCATTACCATCTTTAGATCTGTTAGAAATAGAAAAATAGTGGTGTGACAAATTAAGTTCAGTTATCAGAAGCTAAATCTACAACAGTTGTAGTAATAAATAAGAATAACAAAAGAGATTAACATGGTTAACAGTCATACATACTATTCATACATACCGTGTGATTATTCATATGCAAGCATAAACTTAATATCAATATGACTATGTACATAATGAGTGCTGGTGATGGTCTGGGAGGATCCTGTATTTATACAAATAACTAAGGCCAGTAGAGGGCACTAAAGTTAGCAGTATGGGTAACCAGAAACGTAAATACAGTAGTGAAAATTCAGGATACGTAGATACTAATTAATATTACTTCGTATGGTAAAATGAGCGTCTGACAATAAAATATGAACTGACATCCAATTTGCGGAAAAATCCATACTTGTTGGGTTGGTGCATAAGTTCGTACCGCTTTTCCGTAAGTTTATAAATACAATAGATACACGTAACAGAAACTTTAGTCATTAACGATATATTCTCTTTCACTATTTGCAACAGTCTACCAACGCTTGGGTAACTTTTAGGTTCCGCGACTGTAGAGACCATGTGGTTTTGAGGCGAGGAACTCGTCGAGCCAGGTTCAGAGCGGATTTTCGCCCGGAAACTAAGCTGCTTGAAGGTTGTCCGATAGAGAGCAGAAGAGGTGAAAATATGAGGGCGTAAGATCAGGAGATCAGGTGAATAAGGTGGATGCAGAATGACTTGCAACTCAACTTCTCTATAGCGGGTCTTGTCTGTTGTTCTTGTGCTACATCTGGTATGTAATTTTCCCTGCTAGCAGATTTCTGTTATTACTCTTTACACATTTTATGTGAATTTGAAGTAGGTATGGGTTTTTCCACATACCAGATGTCAGTTCAGGTTTCTTAGTCAGATGCTCATTTTATCATACGAAATAACGTACTGCATTTTCACTACAGAATTTACGTTTACTCATGCCCCGTAGCATTAGTGTCCTTTACTGGTATCAATTATTTGTATAAACAGAAGAGGCTCCCAGACCATCACCAGTGCTCACTACGTACGTTGTTATATAGATGTTAAGTTAATGCTTATAGCAGAATAGTTTTATGGTACGTATGACTGGTATGCACAGCTATTAACCTTGTTAGTATTTTTATTTGTTGTTCTTGTGCGTTACTAGGCCTGTTGTAGATTTATCGCCTGATAACTGAACTTAATTTGCCACACCACTGTTTTTCTATTAGTAACAGATATAAAGATTACAATGGCCTAAACCAATAATTATGAATTGTACCGCTTTCATGGTCAAGACGGACTTTTACAAATAAAGTGAAATAACGTGATTACATACTCATTTACAGACTTTTATGTTCTCTTCTAAATCACCTACCTTATCCTCGTTTTCAGAACTGATCTCTAATTTCGTTCACTTTTGCCTCATTATTCCTGTTACATGTCTGGAGAAACTGATTGTCCTCGTCCTTCGCTTCTGCTTCCACTTTTTTATCCTCAACAGCTTAGGCATCAATGTTTTTATCCAAGCAATCTACCATTTGAATTTGAATACTTTCTGACTCATATTTTTCTGAAAATATTCTACTTTTAACTTCTTCAAATGTTTGATCTACTTGCTTACCTAACATTTCTTTTTGTGATTCATTAGTAGCATCCTGAAGAAACTGCAAAAAGGTGGGAATTTAAGGAGATGGGACCTGGATAAACTGACTAAACCAGAGGTTGTACAGAGTTTCATGGAGAGCATAAGGGAACAACTGACAGGAATGGGGGAAAGAAATACAGTAGAAGAATGGGTAGCTTTGAGGAATGAGATAGTGAAGGCAGCAGAGGATCAAGTAGGCAAAAAGACGAGGGCTAGTAGAAATCCTTGGGTAACAGAAGAGATACTGAATTTAATTGATGAAAGGAGAAAATATAAAAATGCAGTAAGTGAAGCAGGCAAAAAGGAATACAAACGTCTCAAAAGTGAGATCGACAGGAAGTGCAAAATGGCTAAGCAGGGATGGCTAGAGCACAAATGTAAGGATGTAGAGGCTTATCTCACGAGGGGTAAGATAGATACTGCCTACAGGAAAATTGAAGAGACCTTTGGAGAAAAGAGAACGACTTGTATGAATATCAAGAGCTCAGATGGAAACCCAGTCCTAAGCAAAGAAGGGAAAGCAGAAAGGTGGAAGGAGTATATAGACGGTCTATACAAGGGCGAGGTACTTGAGGACAATATTATGGAAATGGAAGAGGATGTAGATGAAGATGAAATGGGAGATACGATACTGCGTGAAGAGTTTGACAGAGCACTGAAAGACCTAAGTCGAAACAAGGCCCCGGGAGTAGACAACATTCCATTGGAACTACCGACGGCCTTGGGAGAGCCAGTCCTGACAAAACTCTACCATCTGATGAGCAAGATGTATGAGACAGGCTAAATACCCTCAGACTTCAAGAAGAATATAGTAATTCCAATCCCAAAGAAAGCAGGTGTTGACAGAAGCGAAAATTACCGAACTATCAGTTTAATAAGTCATGGCTGCAATATACTAACACGAATTCTTTACAGATGAATGGAAAAACTGGTAGAAGCCGACCTAGGGGAAGATCAGTTTGCATTCCGTAGAAATGTTGGAACACGTGAGGCAATACTGACCTTACGACTTATCTTAGAAAATAGATTAAGGAAAGGCAAACCCACGTTTTTAGCATTTGTAGACTTAGAGAAAGCTTTTGACAATGTTGACTGGAATACCCTCTTTCAAATTCTAAAGGTGGAAGGGGTAAAATACAGGAAGCAAAAGGCTATTTACAATTTGTACAGAAACCAGATGGCAGTTATAAGAGTGGGGGACGTGAAAGGGAAGCAATGGTTGGGAAGGGAGTGAGACAGGGCTGTAGCCTCCCTCGATGTTATTCAATCTGTATATTGAGCAAGCATTGAAGGAAACAAAAGAAAAATTAGGAGTAGTATTAAAATCCATGGAGAAGAAATAAAAACTTTGAGGTTCGCCGATGACATTTTAATTCTGTCAGAGACAGCAAAGGACTTGGAAGAGCAGCTGAACGGAATGGACAGTGTCTTGAAAGGAGGATATAAGATGAACATCAACAAAAGCAAAACAAGGATAATGGAATGTAGTCGAATTAAGTCGGGTGATGCTGAGGGAATTAGATTAGGAAATGAGACACTTAAAGTAGTAAAGGAGTTTTGCTATTTGGGGAGCAAAATAACTGATGATGGTCGAAGTAGAGAGGATATAAAATGTAGACTGGCAATGGCAAGGAAAGCGTTTCTGAAGAGAAATTTGTTAATATCGAGTATAGATTTAAGTGTCAGGAACTCGTTTCTGAAAGTATTTGTATCAGCGTAGTCATGTATGGAAGTGAAACATGGACGATAAATAGTTTAGACAAGAAGAGAACAGATGCTTTCGAAATGTGGTGCTACAGAAGAATGCTGAAGATTAGATGGGTAGGTCACATAACTAATGAGGAGGTATGAATAGAATTGGGGAGAAGAGTAGTCTGTGGCACAACTTGACTAGAAGAAGGGATCGGTTAATAGGACATGTTCTGAGGCATCAAGGGATCACCAATTTAGTACTGGAGGGCAGCGTGGATGGTAAAAATCGTAGAGGGAGACCAAGAGATGAATACACTAAGCAGATTCAGAAGGAGGTAGGCTGCAGTAGGTACTGGGAGATGAAGAAGCTTGCACAGGATAGAGTAGCATGGAGAGCTGTATCAAACCAGTCTCAGGACTGAAGACCACAACAACAACAACATAGTAGCATCCAACATCTCACCCGCTTTTTTATGTGATTCCTCCATTTTCCCCTCAATATTCTTTCCTGCTCTTCTTTCATTTCTTTCTGCTCGTCTTCTGTTTTCGACAACAGCAATGAAACATATTTTCGATCTCCATTTCTGTTCAATCAAAAAACTAACGAAACATATCAAAATGAAAATCTCGTCAAGGCAGCAGTGTATTAACAGTATCCTGCCACAACTCGATGGGCAGGTCGTGGTGGTCGACTGGTTCTAGGCGCTTCAGTCTGGAACCGCGCGACCGCTACGGTCGCAGCCTCGAATCCTGCCTCGGGCATGGATGTGTGTGATGCTTAGTTTTAAGTAGTTCTAAGTTCTAGGGACTGATGACCTCAGAAGTGAAGTCTCATAGTGCTCAGAGCCATTTGAACTACTCGATGCTGTATGTGACGAAACAGGACCCCTTCAAAAATGGTTCAAATGGCCCTGAGCACTATGGGACTTAACATCTGAGGTCATCAGTCCCCTAGAACTTAGAACTACTTAAACGTAACTAACCTAAGGACATCACACACATCCATGCCCGAGGCAGGATTCGAATCTGCGACCGTAGCAGTCGCGCGGTTCCGGACTGCGCGCCTAGAACTGCTAGACCACCGCGGACGGCAGGACCCCTTCGAATATTAATTTAACTAGACGTGACGGTGTTAATCTAATAAAAGTGGAAGAACCCTGAGACGTCTTCCAAGATGTGTCACATATTTTAAAATCTTAAACAGGGCTGCAACTGCAGGAACTTGTTGACAGTAATCTTGTAGAATTCGAAGAAAATCAGCCAGCCAAGATCTACTGCACCCCTAGACCTGGGTTTTGACAATTTTAAAATTGTCTTCTTCAGAAAGTATAAAAGTATATTAGACCCTAAAAATTATGTTAATGATTACAAAACTATTTCAAACATAAAGTCACAACTGTAGCCAAAAGATAGTATGATAAGCACTTGATACATCTGCTGATGATTAAGAACACTGAGTAAAGCTAAACGCCTCATCTCATAATCGACATCCATCTTAAGAATACAAATAATCAAAAGCCATGCCTTAGGATTGTAGGACTATGGTATTACAGGTGTTCAGATCAAATGCCACGTGTAGAGGCCCATTTACATGAGGCTCTTGTCCATCTAAAAGTTGACTTCTGTACAACAGAGAACAGTGATGCCATCTGGATTTTAGCAGTACGTACACTGATCATCCAGAACATTATGACCACCTAGCTAATAGCCGGTATGTCCACCTTTGGCACAGATAACAGCGGTGATACATCGAGCCATGGAAGCAATGAGGCCTTGGTACGTCGCTAGACGGAGCCGGCACCACATCTGCTCACACTAGTCACCGAATTACCGTAAATTCCGAGGAGGCGGGGGGGGGGGGCGGGGGGTTGGGGGGGGGGGGGTGAGCCCTGACGCCACGTTCGTAGAATGTTATATTGTATTACGGAGCAATGAAACTGGCGTCTGGAAGGGCAAGTATAGAACGTCCCTCTCCATCTTTTCTGCAGGCTTTCCCACTCGTATTCGAGCCATACACCTAAGTCGTCACAAGTCTTAAGCCATCGGCCCGAGCCGTATCCAGCAGAATATTCCATCAAAAAATGCTGACTGGCACATGCGTGCACAGTGTGTTTCAAGGTGCTCAAAAAAAATGGTTCAAATGGCTCTGAGCACTAAGGGACTTAACATATGAGGTCATCAGTCCTCTAGAACTTAGAACTACTTAAACCTAACTAACCTAAGGGTATCACACACATCCATGCCCGAGGCAAGATTCGAAACTGCGACCGTAGCAGTCGCGCGGTTCCGGACTGAAGCGCCTAGAACCGCTCGGCCACCGCGGCCGGCTAAACAGTTTTTATGACCACAAAACCGTAGGTCAAGAAATGATTGAAAATAAGTGTAATGAAGTAGTAGTCATAGCTCCATTCTTGTGCCTTTCCATAGTAAAATATTCTCATGTGATTTTAACATGTATTACTGCAAAATACACTATCACTGCTCATGTTTTAAGCTATAAAGCTATTTCAGTTTTGATTAGGTGAACATTTAAGCATTACTTGGCTTTACGTGTTAATTTAACTTCGGTAAAAACCAAGAAACACGGGTCCTTTGGTCCTCAGAAGCAGACCTAACACTGACGAACTCGCCAGTACAGACAGTGTACACCCGATGGTTGTTATATCTCGTACTCCCGAATTTTTGGGTGGAGAGAGGAAAGGGAAGACGACAAGAAAGGAAGCGAAGAGAGGATACAGCTGTTACAAGACACAAGAAAAAAACCATTAATGCATTTATTGTTACCTGTCCTGTTCTGAAGAACTAACAAAGTAATGCTCCAATCCGAGATGTGGAAACTTACCAAGAATACACCGAGAGAAATGCAGTGTCGAAATTTTAATTGTTAAGGAGCACTACAAATATTTTTGAAAAATGTTATAGTTACTCAGTTTTGCCACACGGAGAACGGCTTACAAAAGTAGTTTGTAGAGCCCTTTCTACGTAGTGCGCGTACACAGCCATGACAAGAGAACGTAGCGCGGCGTAGCGAGAAGCCAGGAAGTCCAAAACACACCGACGCGAGCTTTAAAGCACGTAAGATATATAAAAAATGTCTTAAATCTATAATTTTTTGAATACGTTGCAGTTCATTTTGACAGCTGTACTGCTGTGGACGTCATTGTTACACAAGTAACCAGTAGAGGAAACTAAATGAAGGAAGTGTGTGATGTTTCATCACAGACTTCATTACGGGACCGTAATTTGTTGACATGAAATATTTATAACAATTTCAGTAGCTCAGTCCTTATGATAATTTTTGAATGATGTATATTTTACTGACAATGAAACAGTTCCTTATTTGTTCACTGAATTAGTCATAAAAATGTGGAGTGTGTATTGCATGATGAAAACAAACAGTTTTCTTACACCAGTCACACCTGATAAAAGAAAAATTAATGCACTGAGGCGATTCTCAGTAATTTCTGGCTTTATTTAGACAGAATTACGAAGGAGAAAGAAATGGTCGTGGCTGTTCTGCATTTTTTTTGCTATATACCAAGCATATTTTATGATATTCGAAAAACGGTATGATGCAAACTGAAAATGCACAAATGAATGAAGTTTAACAGTACTGTTCCGCTGATAAACCTGAAATGACAAAGAACTATTGGAAATTATATTATCCGACAACTTTCTGAAAAATGCTTTACGCTCTCGAAGAATTTCCTTATCGACAGGATGAACCATATTACTAGTAGAGGGTAGAATCCGAATTATATTATCAATTTATTCGTCTCCCTCCTAAAGAAAGTTGTGTCGTTACGTTCAGGCCAAAGGTCCAACAGAAGCACTGAATTGTTTTCTGCAGCTGGTAAGAAAAAGTTTTGGATGTATTATTGAAGCTTATTCTCTCCCATTTTTTCCAGAATTTGCTACGTCGATTACAAGATTTTTTCAACTGAATAGTTCTGTTTTTAATTTTTGGTCCTAATTTGCTTTGAGGTTCCTGAAGACAGAAATAAAGCTGCGGAAACAATAATCCCCTCATACGTATATATATTATTGTATATGCGTAACTGACTGTCTTTTCTTCGCTCGAAATGGTTAAGTGCGGTTCACACGCAGTTCTTGCACGACACGAGACTCCTTGGTTTTATACAGAACATTTTAGGAGATAATATGAAGCTACGAATTTGTCTACAGTACTACCCGTTAATTACATCCCCTCTACACGTTTACCTGAAGTAAACTTCGTAATTTGCGACATCCTTTCGCGTGTAATTTTCTGAACATGTTTACCCAGGTCGAAGAAGCCTGGAAATTAGTAATTTTCGTCACACTTGCAATTCAGTGGGTATAGTTTCGTGTATTTCTCTCGGTAACGGTGCGATGACTTTCACGAGCAGCTCTAAATCCTTGAAATAGTTTTTCTTTAATACATTTTCGAGTTACGTTTTGGCCCATATTTCGTACTTCGTGTTAATATTTCTTCCATTTATACAATTCACGTTCAGATTTTACGAAAAGTAAGAGGCGTTGCACACACTTTATCTATAAGTCTTTTACAGCTTTGTAACTAACCAGCTGTGTTAGTGAAACTCTCAATGTAGACGGAAATTCGCTTTAAAAATTACAATTGCGAAATGCCATTCATCAAGCAGTAATGCGCGTGCACTGTCTGGTACAGCTATATTAGGGGTGTACATTCCTCCGGCTGCCAGGCGAACTACGAATTTGTCGATTTTCAATATTTTTAAGACACTTGCAGTGCGTCTTAGTAATTAAATTTTTGACATTCTGTTTCTTTCATTGTATTTCTACTGTATAAAAAGCTCCAGGGCAGTTTTCTACATGTCGGATTGGACCGTTCCCTTGTAAGTGTATCCGAGAATTCACTATACAATGAGTCAATGAAGGACTGACAAGGGTTCCATCGAAATTTTGGTCGGATACTTTTCTTTAGCGTCATTTTCCTGAAAATATTCAACGTGATGTACCCACTTAATCCAGTATTCCACACTAACATCTTCAATAGTCAGTCCAGAAAAATTCTGCGCACCTTTCATTCTGAATGTGCAATTTCTGGATGGGATCTCTCCTTTCACTAGCGTCCATACATTCTCTATCGGTATGTACTAGCAGTGATAAGGGGGCAACCTCAGAGTCTCTTGGCAGTGGCAGCATGAATTGATGTCTGCGTAAGCAGAAGAAGCTAACGATCAAAGTCCGGAAACAATTTATTGGATTGTTCAATTAACCAAAACAAATTCTCCAAGTATAACCCCAACACAAAACAGTGATTCGACTTCGAATCACAACTACATACCAGAAAAATATAGAAAAGAACTGAAATAATTTCTTACTAGTCTCCGCCAGAGACTTCTCCAATATACCAAGCCTAATCCAGAGATCAGCGAGAAGATCCAAGCCGGGCTGCCGGTGCAGCCGCTATTACGTCTGCTGGCGATCGATGAACTGCCGATGTGCGGCCAAGCGCCGGCCTTTATAGCGCTTTGACGGATGAGTACTTCGGAACTATTTTCCATCACGTGGTTTGATGTGTGAAAATAGTTCCGGGATCTGCAGCGACCTCTTCCTTATGTTTATGTCGGCCGGTAGTGGCCCCTGGTGGCCGCTGGTGGCCGAGTGAAGCAATATTCAAAGAGATATTATTTGACACTAAAGACATTAAATGCGCTTGCCATTAAAATCTAAACTTGGTTACTTCATGAAACTAGAAGTAGTAATAATTACCTGATGTTTATATATTACTGTAGTAAGTTAACAGCATTCTTTAACCATTTGAAAAAAGATTAGTACATATTAATAATACCTTCAAAACACTGGCAATGTATGCTGAATGTATTATACTTAAACCACACTGATTATATTTTTTGTATTATTTAAATGCATTATATGATGTTAGTTCTTGTAAGTTCGGCGTTGACTTTAATGATTGCTACTATTTGTAAAATCATGCTGAGGGTAACTGCTATGAAATCTGGTATGGAATATTGATTAATCGTAGGTATTGCTTCATAAAACATAATGACAGTCAACATTATTGAGAATGAAGTTGCTCACTACATACTGCGTTACGTGTTGCTAGTGGATAATAAGTATTGGTTTTCATTCATTCTAAACTGTTTCAGTACAATAATAGTTAAATTCCAGTCATATCATTATTGCGACCTTTTCATTTGGACTTCCACGTTTGTATCGTTACCACCTAAACACATGTCAATAACAACTGTTACATATCATCATTTGTAACTAAACAGATATCAACTCATAACTTTTGCTTTAGCATGAGCTGGCGAAAGTCTATTAGCATTCTATTATCTCAGTGAACTTAATTTACGTAATTAATTAAAATTTGAGTAACTACACTAAATTAATTAACTTGAATACAAAGTTTATTTCCAATCGTTCTTGTATAGTATACTTAATTGTTCAACAATGATCAACGATAATCTTGCTGGCATTCCATAGGTCATATTATTCTCTTTGTGAAGTACAGTACCTTAGGTTACAGGTGCCATTAATATGCTGCAGAGTGCAGGTGGTTATAGCGTGACTGGGTCAAAGGCCATTTAAATACAAAGGGAAGACGAGGGACACGAGAACTAAAATCTTCCTTCCATCCGTCGGTTCGCTGCTTCCTAGTGTCGCGTACACAAGATATAAAAGGGCAGTGCATTGGCGGAGCTGTCATTTGTACTCAAGCGGTTTATGTGGAAAGGTTTCCGACTGATGATGGTGGCACTACGATAATTAACAGACTTTGAACGTGGAATGGTAGTTAGAGCTTGACGCAGGGGACATTCCACTTGGTAAATCATTAGAGAATTCTGTATTGTGAGGTCCACAGTGTCGACAGTGTACGGAGAATACAAATTTTAGGCATTACCTCCCTCGACGGACAACGCAGTGGCCTACGGCCTTCACTTAACGACTGAGAGCAGCGGCGTTTGCGTAGAGTTGCCAGTGATAATAGGCAAGCAACAATGCGTGAAATAACCTCTGAAATCAATGTGGGACGTACGACGAACGTATCTATTAGGACAGTGTGGCGAAGTTTTAGCATTAATGGTCTATGGTGGCAAACGACCGACGCGAATGTCTTTGCTAACAGCACGGCATCGCCTGCAGCTCCTCTGCTGGGCTCGTGGCCATATCGGCTGACCCTAGACGACTGGAAAATCGTGACCTGATCAGATGAGTTCCGGTTTCAGTTGGTAAGAGCTGACGGTAGGGTTCGAGTGTGGCGCAGACCCCATGAAGCCGTGGACTCAGATTGTCAACAAGGCATTGTGCAAGCTGGTGATAGCTGCATAATGGTGTAGGCTGTGTTTATACGGAATGAAATGGGTCCTCTGGTTCAACTGAACCGATAATTGACTGGAAATGGCTACGCTCAGGAACTTGGGGACAATTTGCAGCCCGGCCGGAGTGGCCGTGCGGTTCTAGGTGCTACAGTCTGGAGCCGAGCGACCGCTACGGTCGCAGGTTCGAAGTCTGCCTTGGGCATGGATGTGTGTGATGTCCTTAGGGTAGTTAGGTTTAATTATTTCTAAGTTCTAGGCGACTGATGACCTCAGAAGTCGCATAGTGCTCAGAGCGATTTGAACCATTTTGAACAATTTGCAGCTATTCATGGACTTCATGTTCCCAAACAACAATGCAATTTTAAAGGATGACAGTGCACCATGGACAACTGTTCTCGATTGGTTTGAAGAACATCCTGGACAATTCGATGAATCATGTGCCTACCAATATCTGCCGACATGAATGCCATCGAACATTTATAGGAAGTAATCGAGGGGCCAGTTTGTGCACAAAATCCTGCACCGATAACACTTTCACAATTATGGTTCAAATAGTTCTGAGCACTATGGGACTTAACATCTGAGGTCATCAGTCCTCTAGAACTTAGAACTACTTAAACCTAACTAAAGACATCACACACATCAATGCCCGAGGCAGGATTCTAACCTGCGACCGTAGCGGTTCCAGACTGAAGCGCCCAGAACCGCTCGGCCACACAGGCCGGCTCACAATTGTGGACGGATATGGCTCCATATTTCGGCAGGAGACTTCCAGCGACCTGATGAGTCCATGTCACACCGTGTTGCCGCACTACGCCAGGAGAAACGAGATCCGACACCATATTAGGAGGTTCCCAAGAGTTTTGCCAGCTCAGTGTAAGTTATCAGTGGTGGAGGGACAGCGGGTGCGTGTGCCCAGTAGTGATTTCTTTTACGTGATCGTATAGGTCAGCGTAAAACGGAAAATTGAGAATTTGTGGTAAGTTCTATGGAACAACAAACTGCGGGGGTCATCGGTCTCTAGGCTTACACAGAACTTAACCTAACACGCTAAGGACAACACACACACCCATTTCCAGTGGAGGACTCGAACCTCCGACGGAGGGAGGGGGAGGCGGGGGGAGGGGGGTGGGGAGCCGCGCAAACCGTGGCAAGGCTCCTTAGGCCGCGCGGCAGCGTAAAACAAAATGGGATCATGCAGTCACTTGCTCTTTACATCAAAGTGGATAATATCATCATGAGAGTTAGTTCTAATGGGGAGAATGATCGGTCCCCGGGAAATATGTTTGTTAGTGCCACGTCATTTTGTGTCGCAAAGGGCATACTCCTAACGCTGAGTGTGACTGCAGTACGAAGAAAGGTCTCAAGCAGAGACAAGTGATGACTGGACTATACAATACGACCACTCCCATCTACACTACTGGCCATTAAAATTGCTACACCACGAAGATGACGTGCTACAGACGCGAAATTAAACCGACAGGAAGAAGATGCTGTGATATGCAAATGATTAGGTTTTCAGAACATTCACACAAGGTTGCCGCCGGTGGCGACACCTACAACGTGCTAACATGAGGAAATTTTCCAACGAATTTCTCAAACACAAACAGCAGTTGACCGGCGTTGCCTGGTGAAACGTTGTTGTGATGCCTAGCGTAAGGACGAGAAATGCGTACCATCACGTTTCCGACTTTGATAAAGGTCGGATTGTAGCCTATCGCTTTTGCAGTTTCGGGAGGACGACGGTTCAATCCCGTCTCCGGCCATCCTGATTTAGGTTTTCCGTGATTTCCCTAAATCGTTTCAGGCAAATGCCGGGATGGTTCCTTTGAAAGGGCACGGCCGATTTCCTTCCCAATCCTTCCCTAACCCGAGCTTGCGCTCCGTCTCTAATGACCTCGTTGTCGACGGGACGTTAAACACTAACCACCACCACCCATTTTGCAGTTTATCGTATCGCGACATTGCTGCTCGCGATGGTCGAGATCCAATGACTGTTAGCAGAATATGCAATCGGTGGGTTCAGCAGGGTAATACGGAACGCTGTGCTGGTTCCCAACGGCCTCGTATCACTAGCAGTCGAGATGACAGGCATCTTATCCGCATGGCTGTAACGGATCGTGCAGCCACGTCTCGATCCCTGAGTCAACAGATGGGGACGTGTGCAAGACAACAACCATCTGCACGAACAGTTCGACGACGTTTGCAGCAGCATGGACTATCAGCTCGGAGACCGTGGCTGCGGTTACCCTTGACGCTGCATTACAGACAGGAGCGCCTGCGATGGTGTACTCAACGACGAACCAGGGTGCACTAATGGAAAAACGTCATTTTTTTCGGATGAATCCAGGTTCTACTTACAGCATCATGATGGTCGCACCCGTGTATGGCGACATCGCGGTGAACGCACATTGGAAACGTGTATTCGTCATCGCCCTACTGGCGTATCACCCGGATTAATGGTATGGGGTACCATTGGTTACACGTCTCGGTCACCTCTTCATCGCATTGACAGCACTTTGAACAGTGGACGTTACATTTCAAATGTGTTACGACCCGTGGCTCTACCCTTCATTCGATCCCTGCGAAACCCTACATTTCAGCAGGATGATGCACGACCGCATGTTGCGGGTCCTGTACGGGCCTTTCTGGGTACAGAATAGGTTCGACTGCTGCCCTGGCCAGCACATTCTCCAGATCTCTCATCAACTGAAAACGTCTTGTCAATGGTGGCCGAGCAACTGGCTCGTCACAATACGCCAGTCACTACTCTTGATGAACTGTGGTATCGTGTTGGAGCTGCATGGGCAGCTGTACCTGTAGACGCCATCCAAGCTCTGTTTAACTCAATGCCCAGGCATATCAAGGCCGTTATTACGATCAGAGGTGGTTGTTCTGGATACTGATTTCTCAGGATCTATGCACCCAAATTGCGTGAAAATGTTATCACATGTCAGTTCTAGTATAATATATTTGACCAATAAATACCCATTTATCATCTGCATTTCTTTTTGGTGTAGCAATTTTAATGGTCAGTCAGTAGTGTAGTTGTGCTGAATGACAAAATGTGCTACTTACGATCGAGTCCCGCTTCGACCCGAACTTAACGCGATCGCCGCTTCCGTAGTGACAGCAGTCAAGCAACCTACATTACAGAGCAATGTAGCGAACTAACATTCTGCAACGGGACATTCAGGAGGCAACGTCACAGAACAGTTGAAGAGTTTCATCGTGGCGTTTTGCTTTAGTGGTATCAAGTGATGAAAGATTCAACCAGTATGTGATATTCAAACTTCACTTCTTCGGAGAGAAGAAACTAATCATCTCCTGCGTTAGGGTGGACCTAGCTTACTGGAGCGAACGCTGATTTTGTTGGGCATTTCATCACCGCCACACTAGTGGCAAGGAATATGCAAACAAAGAGTGGGTAGAAATAGAAGTCTAGGAAACTGTGCAAAATAAGAAAAGTTCAATTAGGGAAGGTAGGGACCAAACAAGCAATGAAAAAATGCATTTGGACCCACTCAGGGCTCAAGTAAGCTTTACTTTGTCGGAGAGGAGGAATTAGCCACCTCCTTTATTAGGGCGGACCTAATTTCCAGAAGAGAACGTTGATTCTGTGGGGGGTTTTATCACTCTCATAGTAGCTTTAAGAGCTATGCAATCGAAGAATTGAGAGCAAATGGGAAGAGATGCACAGTATATAAGGCAGTATAGGAGATTTTTAGTTAAGGAAGAAAGCGACAAAGGAAGGGATGAAAAAGTGCATTTCAAGCCACCCAGACCTCATGTAAACTTTTCAGTGCAAAAACAATTTTCTAATGAGAGTGTACGATCTAATGACTTTATAGAAGTTGTCCACGATAAAAAAATAACAGTTCAAAAGATATTGTTTAGAAAAAAACTGCTTGTGATGAAATTTCTTGATAATGGGCCACTTTAGGTTTACATACGCTGAAGATCCACAGAAACTGCTACAGGCATGCGTATTCAAATACAGAGATATAGAAACAGGTAGAATACGGCGCTACGATCGGTAACATCTGTATAAGACGACAAGTGTCTGACGCCGTTGTTAGATCGGTTACTGCTGCTACAATGGCTGGTTATCAAGAGTTAAGTGAGTTTGAACGTGGTGTTATAGTCGGCGCACAAGCGATGGGACACAGCATTCCGAGGTAGCAATGAAGTGGGGATTTTCCTGTACGACCATTTCGCGACTGAACCGTGAATATCAGGAATCCGATAAAACATCATATCTCTGACATCGCTGCAGCCGGAAAACGATCCTGCAAGAACGGGACCAACGACGACCGAAGAGAATCGTTCAACGTGACAGAAGTGCATCTCTTCCGCAAATTGCTGCAGATTTCAGTGCTTGGCCATCAACAAGTGTCAGCGTGCGAACGATTCAACGATACATCATCAATATGGGCATCCGGAGTCAAAGGCCCACTCGTGTACCCTTTATGACTGCTTTACGCCTAGCCTGGGCCCGGCAACACCGACATTGAACTGTTGATGACTGGAAACGTGTTGCCTGGTCAGACGAGTCTCGTTTCAAATTGTATCGAGTGGATGGACGTGTAAAGGTATGGAGACAACCTCATGAATCCATCGACCCCTCATGTCACCAGGGGACTGTTCAAGCTGGTGGAGGCTCTGTAATGGTGTGGGGCGCATGCAGTTGGAGTGATATGGGACCCCTGATATGTCCAGATATGACTCGGACAGGTGACACGTACCTAAGCATCCTGTCTGATCACCTGCATCCATTCATGTCCATTGTGCATTCCGACGGACTTGAACAATTCCAGCAAGACAATGCGACACCCCAAACATCCGGAATTGCTACAGAGTGGCTCCAGAAACACTCTTCTGAGTTTAAACACTTCCGGTGACCACCAAACTCCCCAAACATGCACATTATTGAGCATATCTGGGAGTATATATTCAGAAGAGATCTAGACCCGTTCCGTACTCTTACGGATTTATGGAGATCCCTGCAGGATTCATGGTATCAGTTCCCTCCAGTACTACTTCAGAGATTAGTCGAGTTCATGCGACGTCATGCGTGCTCGCGAAGCCCTTACATGATTTTAGAGAGGTGTACCAGTTTCTTTGGCTCTTCAGTGTAGAATGAACTTACGGTGAAGCAGGGAAGTCGCATAAGGACTTCACAGGAACCAGCGGCAGTATCATTGTTTGTCAATATTGAAAAAACAGGCAGAAAGTCGAAACAAATATAACCTTAATAGGAAATATTTTGGTGCAATTGAAGAGATTATTATTCCGTTCCATTTATTATTTAAGCAGCGTCAAGATATATGTCACCTATAGGGAAATTAAAGAGGCCTTTGGAGAAAAGAGAAGCAGCTGCATGAATACCAAGAGCCTGTCTTAAAAAAACTATTCCATGTGGTTTGTAAGATGCATGTGTCAGGCAAAACCACATCAGATTTCAAGAAGAATGAGTAGGTGTGAATATTACTGATATATCAGTTTAATAAGTCCTATTTGCAAAATACTAACACGAATTCTGCACAGAAGAATGGAAAAACTGGTAGAAGCCCAACTCGCAGAAAATCAGTTTGGATTCCGGAGAAATGTAGGAGCACTCGAGGGAATACTGACGTTACGACGTCTCTTAGAAAATAGGTAAGGAAAGTCAAACCTACGTTTATGACATCTGCAGACTTAGAGAAAGCTTTTGACCATCTTGAATGGCATACTCTTTTTAAAATTCTGGAGGTAGCAAGGGTAAAATAAAGGGAGTGGATGGCTATATGCAACTTGTACAGAAACCAGATGGCAGTTGTAAAAGTCGAGGGTATGAAAGGGAAGCAGTGACTGAGGAGGGAGTGAGACAGGGCTGTAGCCTGTCCCAAACGCTGATCTGTGACTGTGTACATTGAACAAGAAGTAAAGGAAACCGCAGAAAACTTTAGAGTAGGAGCTAAATCTCAGTGAGAAGATATAAAAACCTTGAGGTTTGTCAATGACATTGTAAATGTTTCAGGGACAGAAAATGACTTGAAAAAACAGTTGAACGAAATGGACAGTGTCTCGAAATGAGATATAAGATGAACATCAACAAACGCAAAACAAGGGTAATGGAATGTAGTCGAACTAAATCAGGTGAGGCTGAGGGAATTACTCGTAGATTAGGAAACGTGACGCTAAAAGTAGTAGATGAGTTTTGTATTTGGACAGCAAAATAACTGTTGATGACCGAAGTAGAGAGGACATAAATTGTAGACTGACATTAGAGAGAAAATTGTTTCTAAAGAGGAGAGCTTTGCTTACATCGAATATACATTTAAGTGTTCGGAAGTCTTTTGCGAAGGCATTTGTATGGAGTGTAGCCATATATGGAAGTGAAACATGGACGATAAACAGGAAGAGATTAGAGTCTTTTAGAAACGTGATGCTATAGAAGAATGCTGAAGATTAGATGGGTAAATCATGTAATTAATGAGGAAGTAATGAACAGCATTGAGGGTAAAAGAATTTGTGGCACAACCTGACTAGAAGCTATCGGTTGTTACGACACATTCTGAGACATCAAGGGATCATCAGTTTAGTATTTGAGGGAAAGATGGGGGGTAAATATTGTAGAGGGAGACCAAGAAACGAATACAGTAAGCTGATTTAGAAGGATGTAAGTTGCAGTAGTTTTCTGAAAATGAAGAGCCTTGCACAGGTTAGAGTAGCATGGAGAAATGCATCAAACCAGTCTTCAGACTGAAGACCACATCAACATTCTGTAAGTTTCGTCTCAAATTTTCGTCCACTACTGTTCCTGAGGCAGGTGGGGTATACAAGAATTCGATGGAAATGTTTGATCCACCTTCAATTGTTATATTTACCCAAATTATTGAGCATTTGTTGTCTGTACAACCTCACTAGATATTATCGTATTCTTTAATAGTACAAGACGCCTCCACCACCGGCGTTCAACCTGTTTTTGTAATATACGTTCTTATCAGAAATTTGAATTGCATTGCTATTAACATCTGGCTCCAGCCAGCTTTCTCTCCCTCGCAATATAATATAAAAGCGAGACTTGTTTTGGGACCTTTCCATAAATGCTCCTGCAGTTTAGTAATATTAATGTTTTACTTTTTTTGATCTGCCGTGACTAATGCTGCTCTAATTAAGGGGGATATAATTTTTCCATGTCTGAAATCACAACGTATCTTATCGGGACTGTGGAGGGGTTTTTCTATCCGAAAAAACCAACATGTGCCCTCCACACGTAGTCCGATACCGTAGTAGTTGCTTCCTGCATGTGGTGCACACCTGACCTATTAAGAAGCGGCGAGTTCTATAACTCCCAAGTGGATAGCGGTGATCGACAAATCTGCATTCATCTCAGAATCATCTGAGCCTCTCGTTTAAGCCTTCCACTTGGGTCCAAACCAGAGGACCACGATCGTTTCTGGGAACGATGCTGAGAAACGCTACCCCTGCTTTCGTCCCGTGATCCTGGCTATCTGTCTTCACCAAAGCAGGCAGACACCTGTAGGAACAGGGGATAGCGTCTGAACCCAGGCAGCACGTGTCCTTCCTGCCGACAAGAGCGACTAATGGAGTGGACACTGGCCTTCTTTCCCGATCAACCTGCTATTTTTCTAAGGGGCTCCATCATCCACCAAACGGTGGAGCTACTAATGAAAAGCAGTTGCATCCTCTGCGCTTGTTCGAACCTCTCAGGAAATTAGATCACAGTGAATTAATTTAGGAAGCAAATGACCATTCCAATACCGCAGCGGCATTCTTCGCGCCCATTAAGTCCCTGCATTTGGATGCCAAATAGCAAGAAACACAATAATCAAAATACTCCTAGTTGAAATGATCTTACATGACTCGAAGAAAATAATCAGTTAAGTAAGTTTAGATCGAATCCAGGAGGAATTATGACAACACCAATTAATTTTGACCATCATCTCCCAATAATAATGAGTCTAAACCTCCAGAAATTACTCATAACATGGTACTTTTTAATGTAACTGTGTTAACCACGACCGGGTTATGGCACATAAACTAAACTCCGCCCGAACAGGACATGAAGGCCCAACCGTCCGACCGGCCGCCGTGTCATCCCCAGCCCACAGGCGTCACTGAATGCGAATATGGAGGGGCATGTGGTCAGCACACCGCTCTCCCGGCCGTACGTCAGTTTACGAGACCGGAGCCGCTACTTCTCAATCAAGTAGCTCCTCTGTTTGCCCCACAAGGGCTGAGTGCAACCCGCTTGCCAACAGCGCTCGGCGGAGCGGATGGTCACCGTCCACGTGCTAGCCCAGCCCGACAGCGCTTAGCTTCGGTGATCCGACGGGAACCGATGTTACCACTGCGGCAAGGTTTATGGAGCATAGGATACCAGAAACAGATACGTGAAGGATATTTTGTGAATAAACAGATGATACTAAGTTGTAACTGTGGAACAAAATATTTTTGTCTCAAAGGATAAGAGCAATACGTATCCATCTTCTATCATACTAAAGGAATTAAAGATATCGTTGTTCCGTGAATATGCAGAGGGCTGCTTTTTCGCTATTGTCGCATCAGTCATCAAGTGACACTGGAACTGAAACTTAATTTCCTGGTTTGGTTGCGTTAATATGCACCTACATTGCTTTTTCCCGTACTATAGTGGAAATCAATATAAAGGCACCGATATTTGTAGGAAAATTAATATTTTTGGTGGTATGATGCGAGATCCAGTGCACCGACAAATGCAGTCAAATGTTATCGCATTTTATGTCAGTAGTACAGTATATAACATGACATCAACGATTCAGGAAGTAAAGGGTGGAACTCTTTGTGTGTGCGTACATGCCTTTACTGCAGATAGGAAACAGACAACATTAGTGACAGTGCGTTTTGTGTACATATATCACGATTGTGACAATGCCACGCAGAAACCATTTATCATGTGACGAAAAAGCAAAAATTCGGTGAGTACAAGGAACTGGTACTCTAATCGTCAAATCGCCAAAAAGTTGGACTGTTCAAGTACAGTGATCGATAATTTCGTTATATTGGTAATGCGATGTGGACGGACTGAAAATAAGGGAAAAGTAGAAAATTATCTGAGGTATCGAAACGGTTACTTTCGCACACTGCAAGGGGAACAAACTAATATTCTTCTCAACTTTTGCCGGTTGACTGTTGCCAATAACTGTCAGACGGATACGACAAGTTTTTATTTTATTTTTATTTTTTTTAATGATAAACGTCTTGCAGTCCAGAAACAACTGCAGAAACCTGCTCTAACACTCGAATATAAGCACACTAGATCGGAGTTTTCCGAAAATCATATATCATGGACTTCAGAATGTGATAAAGTGATCTTCAGTGATGCGAAACTTAATTTAGGTGGTAGGGATAGATTTCAGTTTTGTTGGCATGATCTGATAACAAAGCTCCAGGTAAGAATGAGCAGAAATTTTGGTGGTGGACGTGTGATTATTTCGGCAGCCTTCTGTGCTAAAGGTAAATTAGGGCTCATACGGAGGCATATAACAGTCGTTTTTCCCTGGCTCTATTTGCGAGTGGCACAGGAAAGGAAATGACTAGTAGTGGTACAGGGTACCCCCCACAAAACACCGTACGGTGGCTTGCGGAGTATCTGTGTAGATGTAGATTGCTTGATTGAACACTATAATGAACTGTGAGCTGAGATATTAAAGACAGAATTGATTGGAATGTATGAAGACCTAGGGGATGAAAGCCTAATGTTTCAACAAGATAATGCATCTGTGCACAAACAAAAAGTGGTTTGAAGATAAAGGTATCGATGCCTTCCCCTGGCCTGCACGTAGCTATGATTTGAATCCCGTGAAAAAAACTTTGAAAAACTTGCAAGGCGCGTTTGTCGCAATGGAAGGCAATTTGAGGTTGTATGTGAGCTGAAATAAGCGATACGAGAAGAGTGGGCGACATTTTCGCTGCAAAAACTACCATCATAACAAAACCAATGCAAAGGGAATTTTTGAGGTAATTAGGAAGAACAGAGATCGGAAAAACCACTAACAATGCAATACCAAAACAGGTCAGAGGGTTCCATTATATCAATTTCCTTCCAGGAATTGAAAACGCCATATTTTGTTACCTGTGTTATAAAAGAAACTATGTGATTCTGTCATGACTGTATATGTCTTATATGCATCTACCACTGTCATAATAAATTGATACATGTATGCTTCCAACATTGTACTATTACTTTTATCGGAACCCTGTCTTTATTGTGATTTCCACTACTGTAGATAGTTGACGGCGGTCGCTGACACAGCACTCACAATGAAAATAAGACGTGCCGATGACGCACGTTGCAATCGAACCATATATTGTAGCTGTACAGAAAACAGAATGTGTCTCACAGAGATATTCCCCGTTTTGAGACGTGTGATATCACAGCGGAGGTCTTTATACCGTCTTTGTGAGTAAAACAGAAGTGACTCCTATTTTCTGCCTTTACTGTGAGGCAAAGCTTTAGGTTTTGTAAAAATTGGTGCCTGCAGCTGGTTTGAGAATCTGTGGTACGTCATCGAACAGCTGCCATTTTCAATAGCGCACCAGCCGCTTTGTTTTTCAGGAAAATGAGCACAGAAACAAACAATAGGCCCACCCATTCTTGGAATTCTGAATTGTCTGTAACAGATGAGGCAGTGCTTCATTGTAAGCATCTGTGGAAAATATGGTGGTTCTACTGTATCCACAATCCGTGTTCTGCTGTTAACTGTTTACTTCCAAATATTTACTCAAATTTTTACACAAAATATCTTTCGTCTATCAAATGATTAACGTATTACCTCGACGAGTCCTTTTTCGCCCAGTACGTCCAGAACTCAGGAAACAGCGAACTTTCCGCGTCCACAGAGCAATGATTTGGACAGTACTTCAAAAAGCAAGTTACACATTAAAATGACAGGTAAAGTAACTTCATTGAATATTGCACTACACTTCAAAGTGACACAGATATACGACCCACTTGTTCAACATAGTCAGCAAGTCTCTGTAAATAACTGTCGGAACATTTTACCAATTACTCCTCGATACAAATCGTATCATTGGTCACAGAGCCTTTCGAGAACCGCTTGTGAATGTCTACAGCGTTGGAAAATTTCTTTTCCCCCAGATATTCATTCAGCTTGCCAATTGTCTTGACGTTGTCATCTGTGATCAATGACGATGGCCTTCCTTCGCTATCAGCATCAGCCACGTGCCCCTGGTAGCTGAGTGGTCATACCTAACGGCCCGCGTTCGATTCCCGGCTGGGTCGGAGATTTTCTCCGCTCAGGGACTGGGTGTTGTGTTGTCCTTATCATCATCATTTCATTCCCATCGACGCGCAAGTCGCCGAAGTGGCGTCAACTCTAAAGACTTGCACCAGGCGAACGGCCTACCCGACGGGAGGCCCTAGCAACACGGCATTTCCATTTCCATCAGCCACGTCTGTGTGGCGTTGGTGAAATTGTTGGCTCCGTTTCACTACGACTGGACGCAATATTGCGTTTGGTCCATTTCACAGTGAAACTTTGTGAAATTTAGACGTTGACCACAATAATCGCACTAGTCAGCGTACTTCAACCTTTGGAACACATTTCCAGTTGCCACATCATTTCAGTCGCACACTGTGATGCACCTATTATGCATACTGCAGCAGAACTCGTTTGCAAGAAAGCCAGAACATGCACTCTCTTCTGCCAAATTTGTTGCTCAATGTTCTTAGCGTGGGACGACATCTGTAGCGTATATTCTGAAGTCCCTACGTACATATGAAAGTATTTTCCTAGGATGCTAGAGATGTGTACTTAACGTTCATTAATAACGAATAAATGGAACACAAAACCCGCCAAGCTGGGCTCAACGTTGAAGAACCAGGCTTAGTCTGTCACAAGCCACGGTAAGTAGTGAGTGATAGAGAAGTAACACCTCATTAAAAAAGCTTGGTCCTGCTGATACAGCAGATAATGCATTGTAAGGATCCCTTTCCGGCATTACAGGTGAACATAGCGGTTTTGAGGGCGGAAGAAACCATTGTCTCAATGGCGGATCAAGCACAGGTACTAGCTCAAATCCATCAGGTAGCGTTTGTTACTCAGGTTAGAGACGGCTACTAGCAGCGTCGGCTACCTTTGTTAAAGGCGTCTGAAATAACCTCCAAAGCTGGTCTAGAAGCTATAAGGTGGCAGCCTCATCACTGGACTTCCTTTCAATCAGCCAGCAACTGAATGGGAGGACATAACTTCATGCTTTCAAACCTCGACCGTGACATAATGGGCTGACTAACATGTTGAGTCCTACAGCCTGTGAAATGAAATTCTTGAGACGAGCAGCTGGTTACGCCAAATGGGATCACAAAATAAATGAAACTATGTTGAAGGAACTTAAAACAGAATCCATCACCCACCATATTCAGAACTATCGAAACAAGTAGAGAAACAATCTGCAGGGAATGAGTTCAAGGGCGATCCCCCAGTCATGCTACACTACAATGGTGTAAGATCGCTACGTCGACCAATGGAAAAACGGCATTAGGACTTTTCCACGAGATCGTAACAGGTCAAGAGGCCTAATACTTGGGAGAACGATGGTGATGATAATGAAATATAATACAAAAATATAAAAATGAAATTATAATTACGATCAGAAAACAAATATAAAAATGAAATTATAATTATGATTAGAAAATATTACACAACTTCTGGATTACTGCGGTACCACAATTTTATTGCAAAAAAGTTTTCCTTAACAACGTCACCGAAATCGATATTGTAATGGTCCACTGTAGCCTCCTTTCCAATTCAGCGATGACGCCGCGCCTTATTTTCGCCCCATCACAGGGGCATCATTTTGCGCAGTTCAGGGGACATTCATCCATCTGTGGATGGGCTCTTATCCTTATCTTCATTTACGTTGTCAGTGTGATACCGACATTATTACGTATCTTAGTGTCTTCCTTAACAACTTCTCTCCGAACTGTACACACGGGGAATTCTCAAGGCCCTTGGCACTGTAGCTTCACAACATCCTACGAGATGTCCTTTCTGCAACCTGTCAGAATCACAACTTCCCTGGAAATTCTAATGCAGCGTCCTCTTTGGGATGTGCTATTTTATTTAGGCACCAGTCACAAAGCTGTTTGTTCACCTTCCAGCTTTCTGGCTCGTGTCATTGGATACCGTTTCTGAATTTTGTTTCCGACACAGCTACTCCGATTCATTTTTCCCAGTCATCGCATAGGGTGTCGTTCTTCCGTTACGTTGACTATCCCTTAAACTGAGGTCCTCCGTCTTTTCTCCACTATTTAATGTATTTACTTTCGATGTATTTCATCTTTCAAATTTCTCCTCACTCTTATTAGCGCTTTATATCATTTTTCCTAATAGACCTAGAGACTAGATTCCGAGGGACACTAAGAAGACGTTATTTGGTATAGTCGTCACTGCACTCATAAAACCCTCTCCTCGAGCCGCTCCATACACATCAGAACTAAGTTTAGTGTAACCACTTCTCTGTCTACCCACTCTCATGCTCCATTCCTTGTCATATCTCTCTAATAGGTTCTCTGTTTCTTTCTGATAATATTTAGTAGGAGTTCGTGCTTCTAACATTCTATGTTCCTCAATTTGTTCATTATGAACTGAGAGGGTAAGACTCATTAACGCAAAAGCATGTGTGATGGCCACCACTTCCCCAGTGGCTAACTCATCAACTTCTTAAGCTAAAGATCGAAAGAGGGTGGGGTGTTGGTCTGTTATACTTCACAGTAGAAAAACGTAAGCTAGAATCGGAAATGACTAACTATCTGATCGAGTTAATGGATTCCTTCCATAAACAGACATTTTAGTCTACTAATCGGCGTTATTTCCCATTCATTTAGTAACCTTACTATCAGCTATAGAAAAGAGTAAAAGAGGAATACAGAAAAGCTAATATGGGCCTACGGATGACAATTAAAGACATTCTTTTGAAAGAAGATCTCAGTGCAAAGAAGTCAGAATACTGTCAGTTTTCGGGTACAGATGTAATTCTCATGAAAGTAATGCAACTGGCGTCCAAGTACGTCACCGCGCTGTTCTTAAAGAAGTTTCAACTGAAGAGTTACTTGAGTGAGAAATAATATTTCCGACCTCTGTGAAACTGACAACGGATATGGGAGCGTTGTGCTAATATCACATCCTCTATACCGTACACGAATAACAGTGGCAGATCGACACTAAATGGTCCACCAAGGCTGGAACGCTAAACTGGTGATAGAGAACTTAACTGTTTCTTGATTCAAAATACTCGGCTTAGGATTCACTACCATGTAATTTCGACCGTAAAGGTCTGAGACACCTTGAATATTAGTACTTCGAACATACGTTTTATTTGTGTTACAATAGCAGACAGTCACTAAAATGCTTTGTGAAAACTATTCATGTATAGAAGAGTCAGGCTCTTCTTTCATCATGGAAGAACTTGAGGTAACTTTTCAATGTATTAAGAATAACAAGGCTGCAGGTTTACATGATTTAAGACCAAAGCAAATTAAAATGTTTGGGACAGTAATAAAGCAATGGAGCTTAAACTTAAGGAACACTAGCACTTCTGAAGCCGGGAAAAGAACAAACGGACGCTAAACACTTTCCGCCAATTTTATTTCTTTGCCACCTGAGAGAAGGCTGACCTTCAGTCGCATCGCACAAAATGTTGATACAAACCGATAAATGAGCAGTGTGTAAGGTGTCAGGCAAATCCAACACCTTCCATGAAAACCCTGACATGATAAGCAAATCCAGTAGTATGTCACATAGCTCCGAATAAATCGTGACATTAAATTAACCACAATAATACGAGTAACGAGTGAGCAAATGGAATACCACAGACTAACACAAGAATGCCTAAATGCATGTCATACCTTCCCACCGTGAGACAGACGCAGTTCCGAGGGGAGAAACGATAACAGAAGCCGAGAGCAGAACTTTGTTAAGCTAGAAGGCCCTACGATAAGGGACAGACACCCACATCGCCACCTAACCACCAGGACCACCCCAGCCCATGTTAAAAGCTAGAGCCCTCCAGAAGAACAGTATAGATCTTACGATAACACTAAAAGGGCCACACCAGCCGCAAGTTTTGGCGTGAGACTTATTTGCGTCTCTGTTACGTTGCATACGTTAAAAACATTGCCCCACCAAGAAAAGTAACCGCCAGGACCACCCCCCAGACCATGTTAAAAGATAGAGCCCTCCAGAAGAACAGTATATATCTTACGATAACATTAAAAGGGCCACACCAGCTGCAAGTTTTAGCGTGAGACTTTTTCGCGTCTCTGTTACGTTGCAAACTTTAAAAACATTGCCTCACCACGAAAAGTATAACGTTTCTCATTGGATAGACAGAATTTTTGTAGGCGGAGCTTAAGGTTAACATTGAGACCCTGATTGGTCAGATGAAAACACAGCCAGATAGTTTCTTTAAACCAACTTCGGTAAATTGTAGTAAGAAGAAGTTAGGAGAGAGTTGCTTCCGAGACGGCGAGCTGTATGGAGATGGGTCGCCCGCCGCCCTCTGACACTGCATAACCAACGACAAGGTAATGAACGCAAGCGATGCCGAATTTTTGAGCGCATAAGGCTTCACTCAGAACTGCAGAAGTCTCATCTGTTACACCCCCGTTTTGCGTAACACTAGTGTCGATCGTCAATTAAAGCTCATGATATTCACATTTGCTACGTAAGTTAAAATCTGAAACGCGATGATTTCCCTGTTATATAATTATTGAGGAGCCACATCAGCCACTGTAATTTACGACGAGTTAGATAAGTAATTAAAGATAATTGAGGGTCACTGTAGACCATTTTGATAGTTTTCTCTTTTGTGAAACTTAATTTAAACCTAGATTAGAGATGTGATATGGCATAGGTCATCCTTCGATCCATTGTACAACTTGGAAACCCATTCAGGGAATATTCGTTCACATTTTTGTTGAACGCAGTTGGTTTTTATCATCCTGTATTAAAACATTTCCTCTTATCAATAGCGCAATTTATAAACAATGTTTTGTGAGTAGAATAAAATTTCCAGTGGTAAACTTAACTGCTTTTTCGACGTTATTTTACCAGCTAACTAAAAATAGGAAAGCCTTGAACCCCTTCCACTAAATTTAGTTAGTATTAAGATTCTTTTACAGGGAATGCAGTGGAGCTGACGCTGAAATCATTAAGTATTTGGTTACATCATCGCTAGTCTCACTGAACTCTTCTGAACTCTATATGTCATGTGTGGTCTGGCGTCTCCTTACCAACAACAGGTCCCAGGTTCAAACTAGTCAATTTCCCTAAGAAACACGCTCAGAGCGTCGTTGCGCGAAAGTGGTAGGGAGACACAACTTAGAACAGACAGACACCACGCAGAATGTTAGAGAATGGCGACCCTGCCAGGATGGTAAAATACCATGATTGAAGGGCGACCACATGCCTGACTAGGTCAGAAAAATATCCTATTGAAAAATTTTCGTAGTAAAAAATTTTTTTCCTAAAGTTATAAATAGTCCAAAACAGTAGCTGCAGCGATAGATAGTAAGAAAGTATTCAACAGAACGTGAGACATTCTAGCAGAGACAATAGCATAATTAAGTTATGAATTTTGACTTTGGTATAATTAAGTTTTCTTTCCAATGCAAGCGCACAGGTGGCGGATACATCGTTGACAAGTTGATTCTGACCCAACAAGTAAGTGAATGGATTGTCAAGTCGTGTGTGCAAAAAGTTTATGAAACGCGTGAGATCGTATGAGCGCATGTTGACGCGAAGTAGGGCGCGTGAATTGCTTTTAAAGCAGAAAATAAGGGATTCAGAAAGATTAGCAATGGCAGATCGAGACCTTGACCGATTTGAGATAGAGACCCAGCATGAAGATGGACAGAGAATAGAGGACAGTACAACAGACGATGCAGTATCGCGTGAAATAGTACAGATAACGCACCATACCAAGGATAATGTACGTCAAGGCACAGAAAACCTAGGTCAGCATACGACAGAGGAGCAGGGAAATAGAGAGACAGCCGATGAGGAGACTAACTTGCGTCTTGAATACGTAGAACCGATAGTACAAGTAATCAGAGCTCCCTCACCATAGAGTACGAGGAATTCGAGCAGAAACGTGTCACCGCACAGTTCAATGCAATCGGTTACAAACCAACACTTGGGCGAAAACACAGAGCGTAGGACGTCGGAAGAAAACGCAATAGGACCCACCAATCTGGCAGAATTATTACAATTAATGACGGAAACCATGACAAGACAAAATAAAGAAATTGCGAACTAAATTAAAATTCAGCATGCAGAAACGACGAAACAAATTGCACAAACCACGAGACAAATGCGTGAGATTGAAGAACAAAACAAAAAAATTCAGTTACACCTAAGTCATATTGAAGACGAGGCAAAAGTATCTCGAGAAGTGATAGGAAACTTAATAACAGGTCACAATCAATTGAGAACAGACATTGACAAGGTACAAGCGAACGTGCAAACATTGCGTAATGACACTCAGGACGAGATGATAACATTACGTAACAACACCCTGGGAGAAGTCAAGAAACTAGAGAAACAGATAAACGAAATTACTAGACAAGCAGCAGGTACAGCGCGTGAAATTGTTGAAAACAGTGTGTTACACAAACGTGTCACAAAAGCAGTGCTGAAAAGATATGATAACCGCATAGTCAAAATAGAAGCGCAAACGAAGCGACAATTTCATAAATTGCCAACAGAGTTGTTGCAAACCATTGAAGAGCGTAGTGAACAGGATCGAACAAGCACTGAGTCTGAAACCACATCCGTATCTGTAACAGCACCGGAAAAACAAGCAATTAACGAAGATATCATGCATTTTCGATTCCAATCACAGACGGAAAATAACATACGTGAAATCAGACAGCCTGCACCGCAACAAACACGTTTCGAAATTCTTGATGAACAAACGGCACCACAAACACATGCAGAACCACAAATGTATGTTTGAAGACAGTTTGGATCGTGCAATGAAGCGGCAAGGTTAGCCAGACAAGATATCGAACCAATACCTGACAATGGAAAGCCAGGTCGCGAAGAGTACAGTGCAATGCGTTCAGCTACACGTTTCAACCGATGGAAGAAAATTATTGCGTACCACTCCAACGATACTATGTAAGGGTAGGCGAATGTTACAGTGGACAATATCCAATGGATCTACCACAACCGGAAAGAACGACGGGAGAAATGATCAGAAACAAAAGTGGCGAAGAATCGGGAATTTCACATGGAACTATGACAAAGTACGATAACGATCATTTCCTCACAGTCAGAAAATTTCAACACTTTTGAGAAGGAAACTCATTACATCCATTACTTTTATTGATCAATTCCGAGTAGGATTACCAGAACACTGGACGCTAGCACACAAATTAGACTTTATATGTGCACACATGTCAGGAACAGTCGCAGAAACCATGCAGAATGTTGCAGCGACATGCCGATCGTACGAAGATTTCAGAGTGAAGTTTCTCTCACGATATTGGTCCAGCGAAGCACAGAACAGAGTGAAATACGAATTATTACAGAACCCATATTTTGAAAATTCAGGAGAGAAGAGTCCCGCGAAATTTTTCGAATTAATGGCAAAGAAAAATCAATGCTTAGATGTACCATACAGTGACGGAGAGTTGATTAAATATGCGCGATGAAGTTACCATTGAAATACACTCCTGGAAATTGAAATAAGAACACCGTGAATTCATTGTCCCAGGAAGGGGAAACTTTATTGACACATTCCTGGGGTCAGATACATCACATGATCACACTGACAGAACCACAGGCACATAGACACAGGCAACAGAGCATGCACAATGTCGGCACTAGTACAGTGTATATCCACCTTTCGCAGCAATGCAGGCTGCTATTCTCCCATGGAGACGATCGTAGAGATGCTGGATGTAGTCCTATGGAACGGCTTGCCATGCCATTTCCACCTGGCGCCTCAGTTGGACCAGCGTTCGTGCTGGACGTGCAGACCGCGTGAGACGACGCTTCATCCAGTCCCAAACATGCTCAATGGGGGACAGATCCGGAGATCTTGCTGGCCAGGGTAGTTGACTTACACCTTCCAGAGCACGTTGGGTGGCACGGGATACATGCGGACGTGCATTGTCCTGTTGGAACAGCAAGTTCCCTTGCCGGTCTAGGAATGGTAGAACGATGGGTTCGATGATGGTTTGGATGTACCGTGCACTATTCAGTGTCCCCTCGACGATCACCAGTGGTGTACGGCCAGTGTAGGAGATCGCTCCCCACACCATGATGCCGGGTGTTGGCCCTGTGTGCCTCGGTCGTATGCAGTCCTAATTGTGGCGCTCACCTGCACGGCGCCAAACACGCATACGACCATCATTGGCACCAAGGCAGAAGCGACTCTCATCGCTGAAGATGACACGTCTCCATTCGTCCCTCCATTCACGCCTGTCGCGACACCACTGGAGGCGGGCTGCACGATGTTGGGGCGTGAGCGGAAGACGGCCTAACGGTGTGCGGGACCGTAGCCCAGCTTCATGCAGACGGTTGCGAATGGTCCTCGCCGATACCCCAGGAGCAACAGTGTCCCTAATTTGCTGGGAAGTGGCGGTGCGGTCCCCTACGGCACTGCGTAGGATCCTACGGTCTTGGCGTGCATCCGTGCGTCGTTGCGTTCCGGTCCCAGGTCGACGGGCACGTGCACCTTCCGCCGACCACTGGCGACAACATCGATGTACTGTGGAGACCTCACGCCCCACGTGTTGAGCAATTCGGCGGTACGTCCACCCGGCCTCCCGCATGCCCACTATACGCCCTCGCTCAAAGTCCGTCAACTGCACATACGGTTCACGTCCACGCTGTCGCGGCATGCTACCAGTGTTAAAGACTGCGATGGAGCTCCGTATGCCACGGCAAACTGGCTGACACTGACGGCGGCGGTGCACAAATGCTGCGCAGCTAGCGCCATTCGACGGCCAACACCGCGGTTCCTGGTGTGTCCGCTGTGCCGTGCGTGTGATCATTGCTTGTACAGCCCTCTCGCAGTGTCCGGAGCAAGTATGGTGGGTCTGACACACCGGTGTCAATGTGTTCTTTTTCCATTTCCAGGAGTGTACCAGCATTCATTAGTAGGTCGCGGAGGCAATGACGTCGAAGCATTTAAAGGTATTCTAAGGGAACTAGAGTTCATATTTTCGGAGGATGACGCAAGAAAAAGACAAAGCGCACGTTAAAACGAAAGCAAAATGCAGTGGAATCCACAACACACAGTACGAAGAAACAATAATTACGAACCACGTGATAACTTCGCACCAAGAAACGACAATAGATTTCAACAAAGAACCGGTTATGGATTTAGAAGAGAATATGGCAATAAGTATAATTCACCCAGGAACGGCAACAACTATTACAGAGGGAATAACGACAACCGGAACGGGTATTGGAGCGCCAATAGACCGACAAATTATCAACAAACAAACCAATATCAACAAGCGGAGCAAGAAAAGAGAATACAGATAGAAGAGGTGGAGGTAAGACCACCAAACCCCGAAAAACGTTCGAATTGACAGCTAAGCGCCCATGCCAAAGGGAATGACGCACCGACCCAGGACAATTCCAGCACCTTGAACAGAGAAGTAAATACCTTATCACGAGAAGAGAAGAAGGAAGAAACAAATCCGCAGGGACCAGATGAAAACGAAGACAGGAAAATAACAATATCGAGTTGGGTCGAAATTAATTGGGAGAATACTGACGAGGAAGATGAATTACCAGAGGCATGCATAACGAATGTAGGAGAAAAGGACGAAGTAATGAGTATTGCAGAGCTATTTGAGATGGAAACCAGGGAAAGCGAATTCAATGAGGATAATGCGCAGTCGACAGAAGTTGAAAATAAGTAACTAGTGGGCACACAACCCAACGTATATAATGAAGGAAGTTATGAAGCGATAATTAGAGCATTTAGATGCGATTATGTGGAAGTAGCGACGAAGAAGGAGAAGATAGACGAGGATGAGGAAAAAGTAGAGGATGTTGATAAAAGCGTAAATGAAGGAAGAAATAGAGAAGAGGAAATAAAAGAGAGAGAAGTAGCAGTCGAAGCTTATGCTACAGAAAGTTCGAATTCACAAGGGAAATTCCTGAAAAGACTCATGTATGATTCAGTGGAGGATTCGTTGATGCAAGAAGAAGAATAACAGAACCAACCCTTTCAAATTCAACCAATTGTGAAGGCCATGGTAAAGCATATCCTAGGCAATATTGTAATTGATAGCGGAAGTGAACTGCCTGCGATCTCAGAAAATTTATTCATGCAGTGTAATGCCAATGAGGAATTGCCAGTTCTGAAAACACGTAAGATTAAAGTAAGAGGTCCTATTAGAAACAATGCTGCGGAAGTTACGAGACAAACAAGGTTAACTCTTTCGTATCAAGGTCAAAAGATTGAAGCCAACTTCGTGATTGTACCTAAATGAACTGTAGATTTGATTATAGGTGCAGATTTTTAAAATGAGAGACGAGCGATAATAGATATGGGGAAAGGTAGCGTAACATTCGGGAATGTCACACTTCTCTTTGAGCAAAAGCTAAAATTAGAATAAATATCAGTTATAAACAAACAATTAAGAATGACGCGAGATAAAGAGGAAGAAGAATTAGAATGGTATGCACAAAAGGGGGAATCGCCTCAACTCATGTTAGAAGTCCATAAAGAAATCGACGAAAAATTGCAAAAAGCTCAAGGTATTTCGGAACACAGTAAAAGAGAATTAGAGGGTATTTTACGAGATAAAGCAGAGGTATTTTTACCTAAGACTGGCAGTATTAAACACTTTCAGTACAAGTTTGAAGTAAAACAGCACAAACCATTTAGAGTGCCACCCTATACAATCCCACTAAGCTACAGGAATAAAGTATTCCAGGAGATATCCTAAAATATTAGATGACGATATTGTTGAACCAGCTACCTCCACATGTAACAGCCCGCTCCATATTGTACAAAAACGAGATGGTAGCATCAGGTTAGTGCTTGATTCCAGACAGATCAACACAATCATAATTACTGAGACAGATCGCCCAGAAAAATTAGAGGAATTGATACGATCAATGATCGAATGATAAAAGCCAGAGAACGAGTGAAAGGAAAAAGCATTGAAATCATCCAAGCATATGCCCCACAGGTGGGGTGTACAAAAAAGGAGAAGGAGGAATTTGAAGATGACATGCAAAAGCAGTGAAATGGAGGTAATCAGATTATAATAGGGGACGTCAATGCACATGTTGGCACAGACAGGAAAGGATTCGAGGAGATAATGGGACCAGAGGGCTGGGGGAACCGAAATAGAGAAGGAAAATTGTTGCTGGAATTCTGCAAGAGGAATGGGCTGGCGATCGCAAATTCCTGGTACAAGAAGAGAAGTAGCCACAAAATAACTTGGTACAGTGGAGACTGGTCCCAAACTTCAGTAGTAGACTATGTACTAGTGGATAGGCAGATGATGAGCAGCCTCACAGATGTTAAGGTCATTCCATCTGAGGCCTTAGACAGTGACCATCGGCTGTTGGTAGCCACCCTGAGAGAGAAAAAAGATAGGAGGGCAACAGATATACAGGAGAAAAGGTTGAAGACATGGATGCTGAAAGAGGATGAACGGAGGACCCAGTACCAGACACTGATCAGGAAGAAGCTGCCAAAGGAAGATCAGAGAACAGTGGAAGAAGAATGGGGAGATTTTAAGAGGGCTCTAGTTGAGGCAGCTGAGACTGTGTGCGGAAGAACTAGCACAAAGAGGAGAAGTAAGGAAACCCCATGGTGGAACAACATATGTAAATAGGCAGTACTTCGAAAGAACAAAACCTTCAGAGCATGGTTCCAGACCCGAACAGAGGAAGCTAGGGTAAAATATAAGGAAAGCAAGAAAGCGGCACAGACCATAGTAAGGGCGGAGAAGAAGAAGTGGATGGAAAAATGGACAAGAATGTTAGAAGAGGACAGTGAAGGGAACAAAAAAGTACTTTACACCATGGTAAGAAATAAGAGGAACGACAGAAGCGAGTGCCTGAGGATCATGGATAATAATGGAAGAGTTGCGGAGGAAATGCATGAGCTCAAAAAGATTTGGAAGGAGTACTTTGAAGATCTGTTGAATGCCGCCAAGCGGGTAACTAACAGCGTTGGAGAGCCTAAGGCAGCAGACGATTATAATAGTGGGGAAATTGATGATCTAACTTGGAATGAAGTGGAAGAAGCCATAAAGAGGATGAAAGGGGGCAAGGCACCAGGTTGGGACGAAGTAACAGTGGATATGACACGAGCAGCAGGAGAAGTAGGAACCCAGTGGCTATACAGAGTGCTGAGGGTGGTGTGGAAGGAGAACAGAATTCCTGAGGATTGGAAGAAAGGAATTATAGTCCCGATCTTCAAGAAAGGGGATAAAAGGAGATGTGAGAACTACAGAGGAATCACCCTGCTATGCCACTGTGGAAAAATCTATGAAAAGATCCCGGAGAAGAAAATAAGAAGCAGTATTGAAAGTAGACTGCAAGAGGAGCAGTATGGTTTCAGACCGGGAAGATCAACAACGGACCTCATATTTGCGGTAAGGCAACTGCAGGAAAGGCACTATGAGTACGGGAAGGACTTAATCATGGCCTTTTTAGATATTGAGAAGGCGTATGACAGTATCTGTAGGGACAAGCTCTGCGATGTGCTGAACGCAAAAGGGATAGATGAAGAGATAACACGAAAAGTCAGAAAAATGTATGAGGGAAGTGAGAGTTGTGTGAAAGTGGGGAGGGAACGTACTGCATGGTTCAAGCTGGAAAATGGGCTGCGACAGGGAAGTGCACTTTCGCCTTTATTGTTTATTATTGTTATGGATGAAATTCTACAGCAAGTATCAGATGCAATTGGAGATCATAAAATGAAAGCAGTGCTTTTTGCTGATGACCTGATGTTATGGGGAAATTGCGAGAAGGAGGTGCAAGAGCAGTTAGATGTATGGGAGGCAACGGCAGCACAATATGGAATGCATTTCTCTGCAAAGAAAAGTGAAATAATTGTCACAACAAGGAAGAAGAATAGGCCAAATGTGGATATAACTTGTGGAGGGGAAAAACTACAAGTGGTAGGGAACTTCAAGTACCTGGGAAGCATGATTGAAAGTAAGGGGGGAAACGCAATGGAAATAAATGAAAGGTGCAGAAAAGCAGGGCAGTTCTACAAATGCATTAGGGGGCTTATTTGGAGCAAGGAGGTGCCACAGAAATCCAAGGGAATTATATACCGAACCTACTTTGTCCCCATATTGGCATACGGAAGTGAGACATGGGTAATGCACAAAAGCGACAAAAGAAGAATACAGGCTAGTGAAATGAAGTTCCAGAGGAGCAGGTTGAGTGTAACAAGACGAGACAGATTGCGAAATGTGTATGTGAGGGAAAGACTAAAGGAGGAACCAGTACAGGACAGGATAGAAAAATCAAGACTGCAGTGGTATGGACACATGAAGAGAATGGATGAGGGAAGAATTCCAAAGAGGATGTTTGATCTGCAACTGGAGGGGAAGAGGCCCAGAGGAAGACCAAGAGATAGATGGGTGAAGGGAGTGAAGGAATGTGTGACGAGAAGAGGAGAGAACTGGACGAAGGTGGAAGAGGGGGAATGGTGGAAAGACAGAATACGATGGAGAGGCTTGTGTTCCCGACAGACCCAGCCAGTGGCTGGAAACTGTCCAAGATGATGATGATGATGATGATACAAAACTTGCACGGTACTAAGATATTTTCATCAATTGATTTATGGAGTAGTTTCTGGCAAATAGAATTGGCCCCAGAATGTAGAAAATTTACAACATTTATCGTATTCGGTAGATGTTACCAGTTTAAACGATTGCCATTTGGTTTAAACATATCATCAGCAGCGTTTATTAGGGGATTTAATACTATACTCAGTCCTGAAATTTTACAAAAAATTACTTGTTATGTTGATGATGTGATTATAGCAGAACCCTCTTGGGAACATCACAACGACACATTAAATCAGTTTTTACAGATCATGAAAGAGCATGGGGTCACAGTAAATATAACAAAATCCAAATTAGGAAGGCGAGAGGTAAAATTTCTAGGACACATAATTTCGGAGAAAGGGGTAATGCCCGATCCAGAAAAACTAATGGCAATCAAAGAATTCTGTACTCCATTTAATAAGAAAACTCTCAGACGATTTCTAGGTCTCACCGGATTCCATAAAAAATTTATTTGGATCGACTCTCTCGCAACACCACGCCTATGTGCATTGACTGGAAAAAACACGCCATGGGTATGGGATCAACAAGCCAATGAAGAATTTTTAAAAGTGAGAAACGCACTAACAACAGCACCGATTTTAGCACATCCTGATCTAACACAAAATTTTTGTATGGCCACTGATAGCGCGAAAACAGGTTTAGGAGTTGTTTTATTCCAAGAATACGAACAGGCAGGGCTAAGATCATATAGAACAATTGCATTTGCCAGACGGGTACTCACAAAAAGCGAGAAAAACTACTCAGTCTCGGAGCTGGAAGCATTGGCCATTGTATGGGGCTTCCAACGTTTTCGATACTTCCTATTCGGAAGAAAAACAAAAGTATACACTGACCACAAAACATTAGAATTTCTGTTATCTGCCAAACTAACTCATGGGAGGTTAGCCAGATGGATGTTAATACTACATGAATTTGACTTAACTATTACACACATACCAGGACCAGCGAAAGTATTAGCACATGCTTTATGACGATGTCCACAGGGTGCATCCAGTAACATAGGTTTGGAAGCAGCAGAAGACCAGTTTACAATGTACTATATGAAACAAGTACCTTTCGAAAACCACATTACGACAGCATTGAAAAACATAGGCAAAGATCAGGACAAGGATCCAGAAATACTAGGAATCAAACACAAGTGGAGAAGAAAGGATTTTCCAGACATTCGACAGCACTATCTCGTAAAAAACAATGTTTTATTTTTTAGACGAAATGTTGCAACGAATGAATGGTTAATTTATATCCCAGATGAACTAATTAATTAGTACATATGGTATACACATTTAAGTAATGGCCACTTGGACCAAAAAAATGCTTTTTAAAAATAAAACAAACAATCCATTTTCTTAATATGGAAGCCGAATTAGAACAGTATTAGTCAAATCCAAAAAATGTATGAGGGCTAAACATGTCACTTTCCAAACCAAACCACCTATGTTTCCAATAAACACTAAAAAATTAAAACAAATAGCTGCAACAAATTTGATGGGGCCCCTCCCACCCACAAAGAAATGGATATATTTTCATATTTGTCGTTTTGGAACTTACTTCTAAAAATTTTAACTTGACACCATTAAAATGGGCAACAGGTCTTACTATAAGTAAAGCATTTAGACAAGATTTTCTCAGGCAAGTAGGTCGAGTGGAACGAATAATTTCGGATAATGCCCCACAATACAAATCAGTGCAATGGAAGAACACGTTAAAACAACACAAAATAAAACCCATCTACATATCTAAGTACAAACCTAGCGTAAATCCAGCAGAACGATCTATGAAGGACAAAGGCACTTTATGCTGATTATAAGCACGCAAAAGACATAACACTTGGGAAGTATACCTTAAAGATTTTAAAGAAGTAATAAATGAAATGCCACATAGCACTACACTACTACCTCCAGTTACTGTACTTAAAAATATTGAACCCCCGAACATTACCAGAGAAAATGTTAGATTTCCTATTGTACCATGTAGACAGCACAAACAAGTCACAGCAACAGCACTCTCCAACATTAGAAAGGCAGCCATTAAAAGAAAAGAAAGAGGAGATAGAACAGCAATTAAAAGAACATTCTCAGTAGACCACAAAGTATTTGTAAAAACGCACCATCTCTCCAGCAAACAGAAACACAAAATACATAAGTTTTATGCTGCATACAAAGGACCTGTCATAATTAGCTGAACTGCTCATGATAATGCTGTGGAACTAATGAACCCAAAAACAAGCAAAACCTTATGACTTCACCATGTGAGCCATATCAAAAAGTTTGAAGATTAATTTTATTACTGGTAAATAATCAGCACAATACTTCAAGATTATGTTGCAGAAAAGATCGTCAGGAGAAAGAAGAATGAAGAGAGAGGAAGGTGGGAAAAAGAAAGTAGTTTCAATAAAAACAAAAACAAAAATAACACCAATAGTACCATAGATTAAGGTGAAGGGATAAAGTGTAGTTAGTCTATTGCATGAAATACTAAAATGCTATATGTCACGACACTACACAAAAATAAAAAACGAATTTGAGGATTCTTGTAGAAGTTAAGACTCAAAATATCTTAGAATTGTAACATGGAAAGGACGCCGAAATTTGTAAAGCTTTTTAAGAAGGCGTAAAACAATGTAGGTACTAGACATATGTTAGATGATTATAAGTAAAACTTTTTGAAAGAACCATAGTAAAAACTCCAGCAAAGACCAGATGCAACTTCCCACAAGTAGCAACGCTAGAAGTATCAAGAAAGAAAAGGACGTAATTAGCAATACACAGTTCCTACAAGGCAGAAGCGTTGAGAGAGGGGAAAGGACAGCGAGACCAACAGAGGGCCCTTGTAGCCGAAGTGGGCAGTAAATCTGCCTGCTAAACGGAACCCTGCTGGGACAGAACATGGAACCACAGAGTGACGGAACCCTGCTGGGACGAAGCACGGAAAACCAAGAGGGTCTTGGAACACCCCGACTCAGTGGAGCGAGCAAAAAACGGTCCGACGAGAAGACAGCTTGGGCAAGTCAACACAGGCAAAAAAAAAAAAAAAATGTGTAAAAGTCACACTACTGCTATTAAACAGCACGCTGATGCACAAAACTGAAGAAAACTTCCACAAAGTAAAAATGAGACGCCCAAACAATTTATCAAACTGTTACTAAGAGGAGAACTTCAAAGCGAATAGTTATCAATAAATATTTCCATATCCTGCCCAGAGAAGAACCAAGAATCAAGTAAGAAGCAGAGAAAATGCAGGAAGAACAGAAGTTGAAGATTCGCAAGATTGAAACCAAGAAAGAAGATGGATGAAGAATAGACGACATACCTTCCCAAATACCTATCCTATTGTAAACAAGTCATCTGCGAAGTATTACAACGAAAAACGACCACTTTCAGCGACACATAACGATGACTTTCACGCATACAAAGCCAGTAAACCAAAGATTCTGCACTCACAGCTCCATTCCATTATGGGACCTCCACAACAGCAACACACACTTGCAAAGCCAACAAGGAACAACGAAGCTGTACATCAAATACTTGCCCACATCCATCTCGCTCAAGTCCATCACCTTCGTGCAAAATCATTCGCCAACCTCATGCTTAAACATTCATAGGATTGTGTGAAAGTGTGAAATCAAATTATGTGATGTAGGAATTGTGCAAAAGAAATGTGTGAAAAACTAAATAAGTTAAGCACACCGGACAGCTAATAAACTACAAAATAACAGTCATTGACTATGGACTTAAGTAAAAAGTAGACTATCGATAAAAACAAGTGATTAGTTCTGAAATGGACAGTATATAAAGAACAAAAGTAAGGCATAATAAACACTAAAACTATATGCCACTTATTTTCTCCTCATAAAAATAAAAGAATAACTATATTTTACTTATTTACTCCTTATAAAAAAAAAGAATAAAAAATTACTTTGTTGGATGTTTTCCCTTTTTTTTAACATTTGTACCATTTGTTAGGATAATATGTCAATACTTGTGTATGTATATTTCTTTGTCAAAGCAATTCTTGGAAATAATTCTTATTTGTTAGTGTAACAATGTTGAAATGTGTGTCTTGAAACAAAAACATTTTCCTTGTACATGATATTCAGAAAATGTGTTAGGAATAGATTTTACTTAATTACTACATTTAGAAAAATATTTTTAAAAAAATCGATGTGAAAGACTCCTCACTTTCGATAACAAACTTCTTAAAAAACAAACTTCACACTTAAATAAAGAAAGAAAATAATTAAAAATTAATAATAATAATAATAGCATAAAAATATTCTTGTCTTGTCAATATAAACGTATTTTTGAGAATAATGTGGAAGAAAATAAAAATATAAATTAGTAACACAAACTAGCATAGAACCAGAATAATGTGACTGAACAGTAGGCAACAAAATTTAGATAAAGGAATAATTGACTGACTTAGACAAGAATTCAATCAAGGCCTAACCTCAGTGCATAAATTAAGTTCGAAGGGTGGTGATATGTAAGGTTTCAGGCAAATCCAACATCTTCCATGAAAACCCTGACATGATAAGCAAATTCAGTAGTATGTCACATAGCTCCAAATAAATCGAGACATTAAATTAACCAAAATAATACGAGTAACGAGTGAGCAAATGGAATACCACAGACTGACACAAGATTGCCTAAATGCACGTCATACCTTCCCACCGTGAGACAGACGCAGTTCCGAGGGGAGAAACGAGAACAGAAGCTGAGAGCAGAACCGTGTTAAGCTAGAAGGCCCTACGATAAGGAACGGACACCCACGTTGCCAGCTAACCACCAGGACCACCCCAGCCTATGTTAAAAGCTAGAGCCCTCCAGAAGAACAGTATAGATCGTACGATAACACTAAAAGGGCCACACCAGCCGCAAGTTTTGGCGTGAGACTTATTCGCGTCTCTGTTACGTTGCAAACGTTAAAAACATTGACCCACCACGAAAAGTAACCGCCAGGACCACCCCCCAGACCATGTTAAAAGATAGAGCCCTCCAGAAGAACAGTATATATCTTACGATAACATTAAAAGGGCCACACCAGCTGCAAGTTTTAGCGTGAGACTTTTTCGCGTCTCTGTTACGTTGCAAACTTTAAAAACATTGCCCCACCACGAAAAGTATAACGTTTCTCATTGGATAGACAGAATTTTTGTAGGCAGAGCTTAAGGTTAACATTGAGACCCTGATTGGTCAGATGAAAACACAACCAGATAGTTTTTTTTTTAAACCAACTTCGGTAAATTGTAGTAAGGAGAAGTTAGGAGAGAGTTGCTTCCGAGACGGCGAGCTGTATGGAGCTGCGTCGCCCACCGCCCACTGACGCTGCATAACCAACGACAAGGTAATGAACACACGCAATGCTGAATTTTTGAGCGCATAAGGCTTCACTCAGAACTGCAGAAGTCTCATCAGTTACACCCCCGTTTTGCGTAACACTAGTGTCGATCGTCGATTAAAGCTCATGATATTCACATTTGCTACGTAAGTTAAAATCTGAAACGCGATGATTTCTCTGTTATATAATTATTGAGAAGCCACATCAGCCACTGTAATTTACGACAAGTTAGATAAGTAATTAAAGATAATTGAGGGTCACTGTAGACCATTTTGATAGTTTTCTCTTTTGTGAAACTTAATTTAAACCTAGATTAGAGATGTGATATGGCATAGGTCATCCTTCGATCCATTGTACAACTTGGAAACCCATTCAGGGAATATTCGTTCACATTTTTGTTGAACGCAGTTGGTTTTTACCATCCTGTATTAAAACATTTCCTTTTATCAATAGTGCAATTTATAAACAATGTTTTGTGAGTAGAATAAAATTTCCAATGGTAAACTTAACTGCTTTTTCGACGTTATTTTACCAGCTAACTAAAAATAGGAAAGCCTTGAACCCCTTCCACTAAATTTAGTTAGTATTAAGATTCTTTTACAGGGAATGCAGTGGAGCTGACGCTGAAATCATTAAGTATTTGGTTATATCATCGCTAGTCTCACTGAGCTCTTCTGAACTCTACATGTCACGTGTGGTCTGGCGTCTCCTTACCAACAACAGGTCCCAGGTTCAAACTAGTCAATTTCCTAAAAAACACGCTCAGATCGTCGTTGCGCGAAAGTGATAGGCAGACAGAAAAATTGGATGATCTATTCAAGAGGAAGAACTTCACAAATTGAGCAAGTCAATAACGTGTTAGTCCATTTCTGGCCCTTATGCAAGCAGTTATTCGACTTGTTATTGATTGATAGAGTTGTTGGACTTCTTCCTGAGAGCTGTCGTGTCAAGTCCTGGCCAACTGGGGCGTTAAATCGTCAAAATCCTTGGATGGTTGGACGGCCCTGCCCATAATGCTCCATACGTTCTTAATAACGGAGACATCTGGCGAACTTATTGGCTAAGCTGGACAAGGTAGTGTATGTCAAGCACGAAGCACAGCATATCGGGGAGTGTATATCGTCGACATACCAATGTGCTGTAAGGGTTCCGCTGATGACAAGCAAGGGGGTCCTGCTATGAAAAGAAATGGCACTCCAGGCCGCCACTCCTGGTTGTCGGGCCATATGACAGGTTGGTATCCCCCCACTGACCCAGCATCTCCAGACACGTCTCTGGCACGGAATCTCATTGAATGGAGAAGAATTGCCTCCAGTGAAGAGTCTCGCTTTGAACTGAGCTCCAATTACCAGTGAAGACTTGTCTGACAACGTGTCAGACTGTAGTGGGATACCAAACCGTCCGTCACCTGTCATACAGACCAACAACCAGGAGTGATGGTCTGGAGCGCCATTTCTTTCCATAGCAGGACCCCTTTGTTTGTCATCCACGGAATCCTTGCAGCACATCGGTACGTCAGCTCACAGTTCAGCAAGATAGTATAGCCCTAGCAACTCCCCTCACCTCCACCCATCACCCCGCTCAAAGCGAAAGTTTCTGCTGCTGATCATTTTGCTTGTCAAATCCTACCGAGGCCATTTTGGCCAGTAAGGTTTCCAGATGTCTCCCAAGTTGAGAACGTCTGGAGCATTATGGACAGAGCACTCCAACCAATTCGGGATTTTGAAGGTCGAACGTGCCAGTTGGTCAATATTTGACACGATTTCCCGTAGGAGGACATCCAGCAACTCTATCAATCAGTGCCAATCCGAATAACCATTTGGATAAGGGTCAGAGATGGATTAACGCGGTATTGACTTGGTCAATTTGTGAAGCTCTTTCTCTTGAATAAATTATCCAACTTTTCTGAAATTGTAATCATTGTTCTGTACTTGCACATCACGTCTAGCGATTTCCATCGTATTCGTATAATTCCTATGTGGTATGTCTTTTTTTTGTCTTACATTGTACACTCAGTCACAAAATACTTTAAGCAGAGCTGATAGAGTACCTTGAAGACAGATCTCCGCCAGGATAGGTTACGAGCAGCCCTGCTCTAGAATACCTACAGAAACGAATAACGGATCAACCCTGTAACGAGAACATTTTTTATGCAGATGACATAGCAATAGCAGTTCAAAGCAAAGCCTCTTAGGATGATCTTGGCAAGTATTATGCTGATAATCACCTAAAGCCAGATCCCAGAAACACTCTCGTTTGTACCTTCCTTCAGAGAAACTGGGAAGCCAGAAACAAGTTAAATATTGTCTAGAGAGGGCAACAACCATGCTACTATGATACGCCAAAATATCTGGGAGTAAAGTTGGAGCGTAGTCTTACATTCAGATATCATTGCCAAGAAACAAAGAGAAAATTATCTGCCTGGAACAAAGACATCTGTAAGCTTAGTGGCAGCACCTGAGGCTCACAGGATGTACATCTGTCTTGGCGCTATGCTTCTCTAGAGCAGGAAACATGGCATTAGTTTTCGAAATTCCATATGCCTCCAGGGAGGTTGGTGATAGGGGACACCCAAGTCTTCTCATCAGCAAAGGCGAAGACGAGACGGCAATTGGCGAATCAAAGGGGTCGTCCTCTGATGGCACCCTCATTCCCCTGATACCCCCTCCCCCATATGAGACAGTGAGCGACGGAAGTGCAAGGTCGTCTGTGACGCACTGGCGGGAGGTTTAAAAGTGCAATCTCCCATGTAGCTGGCTGCGATCGTCGAACATGCCTTTGAGACCACATTCCTCACCTCCAAAATCGTGCACAGTAGTCATGCAGTGTGGGTGTCGGAGGCGATGATGGGGAGGTCTGTGCAGTGGTGCCGTTTATGGGATTGGCTGTGACGCGATGGCAGATGGTGCCAAGCAACCCACATCCCAACATTCATCCTGCAAACCACCAAGAACCTCTGCCAAAAAGCCAGAGGTAGGACATCCCTTCAATGGCACAGGTGAGTATATCATTCGCGGTGCTGAGGACACAGAATGTTGCATGACTGATGCAAGCTCAATCTTTATGATTGCTGTTGCTGTGAAAGGCGACATGTGAATAGGCTGTGGCAATGGCAGTGGTGTCAGCAGCAGCTGTGTAGGAGGGTAGGAATGGATCTCCATGGCAGAGTCATTGAACAACCTATGCACCTGGACATCAGGCACAGGTATGGGCTTCTCAAGGACAGCAGGCTGGATTGAAGGCAGTATATCTGAAAAATGAAGATCTACGATGGGATCATGGAAACAAAGTTGCTTATGACACTGTCAGTGGGTCCAAGATGCACCGTAAAAGGTACAATGAGCACAGTCAGACGTCTGAGTGATGACACCGGACTTTGCGTAGTTCGCTATAGACACGATGGAAGACCTTCGTGCAGAATTTCTTTGTGAAATTAACATTGGGAATAGAGCAGTGTGGATGAAAGGAATGCAGGATAGTATGTTGGTGATGATGTAGGATTTCTGCTGGCAAAGCATCGTGAACAGGCACAATATGATACATGCTAAGAAACAACAACAAAGTACTTTCTCTTGAATGCGGACCTTGGGCATCTGAGCCCTGAAATTGTGAACTAAACGTACTAACATCACCATTTAATTGTAGTAGATACATTTTGTAGGTTATGGCACACAAGCTCAGTGTTAAAATAAATTCTGTATTTTATAAGTAAGACAACTGATTTTTAAAACTTAAATTAAAAATTCAGTGTATTTAATTAACTAAACTGTTAAAATGTTACCAAAATACCTGTTTTTACAGTAAAACAACTAACTGAAATAAACAACTGATCTGTACATTCATTATTTTATTTATATCACTATTTTAACACAATAACATGTATTAGTTAACAAAAGTAAGCTATTTTTAAAAATTTTTAAGTGTGAACATAACTAAACATATGAAAATGTATTAGTTAACAAAGTACATTATTTTAAACATTTTACATTGTAAACAATAATAAATAAACAAAATAAATTAATTACCAAGGGTAAATTATTTTGAAATTTTCAGTTTTTATTTTTTCTATCTTTCTTCAAATGTTTCAGAATTGTTTATAAGCATGAAGTTAACACTTTTATAAATTTTTTTAAGTTTTTCATTCATTTATATAGAAGAAAATGTTAATTATTGAAAATTTACTTTTATTTAATAATAATTTATATAATAATTTAATTACATTTTATATATAAAAATTGTATTACATTTATAATAACTTATAATTACCATATGGTAATGTATCTATTTCTTTTTCCAATTCATATCTTTTATTATCATGTGGACTTAGAGCATTTTTGTTTACTTGAATTGTATACATTTCATGTTTTTTAATTTTAATTAAACTACTATTTCTTTATTATTTTATATTACTAAACAAACAATCTTTGTAGTCTCCTAAATTTTTTAATTTATAACAACAAATTTCTTAATTCCATCATTTTTTTCTATATTGTTACCAACTTTATAATCATGTATTTTGCTCTAAAACTACGAAATTCTTCAATTATTTTTCCATTACATTCATCTTTCATTTTAGCAACAACTTTTTTGTTTACCTGTGGAGTATTATATAAATTATTATTTGGATAATTACTTGTATCAAAGTAATTGATCAATGCTTTCATAACTTCATATAAATCTTCAGTTTTAGTCATATAAATATAACTATCTGTACCTTGATAATATAATACAATATTTTCTCCATATCTCGGTTTCATAACTCTATAGTGAAAATCATACATTAATTCTTTGGATAAATCAAGTATAATTAATTCAACATAAATAGATTTATCAAATGTAATTTTAGTTTTATACATATGAATAGCATCAAGATTTTCATTAAATATAGTTCTACATTTAAATTTCGGTTTAACTACAAGTTTATCACATGCTTTACTATATGATACTAATTTTGTATCTTGTACACTTAATATATTCTCCATTCTTTTTCCAAATACGAAATGATTCATTAATTTATAGAAATCTTTTTTAAAATTATTTGTGGCTTTAGTTCTTAACAGTGTGTTTAAATCTATATGTTTCTTTAAGCTATTGGTTTGCTTAAATTTTAAAACTTTATTTATTTTTTTAAGTTTCATCCCAAGAGATAAATTTTGTTTATCATTTCTATAATGTAGTACATAATTATGATTTTTATCTAAAGTAGCTATTAATTTACTTTCATTTGTACCTAGAACAAATTTTGATTCAGGACCTAGTGGTAAATCTGCATGTGAATAATTTAATTCTTTTGGATATTCTAAATCTACTTCAAATATACAATCATTTTCACAATTGTTGGAAATCTAACTTATTTGTGTTTAATTAAAATTATTTGGTTCATCCCATGAAATCCACCACATGGTAAATATTGCTTCATAGCATAACCATATATTTGTATCTACATATGTTATATAATTTGATATTTATTTATTTTTAAAATCTTTTAAATCTTAATCATATGCTTTTACATACCTTTTACCCCATTATGAAATTGCTCCTCTTATTCCTTTTTGAACCATTAGATGCATATCATAATCATATCATAATTCAAGTTTGTGTTCAGTAATTTTTAACATAGCATCCCAAGATAAACACTGTCGCTGTAACATACCAGGAAGGATCTAGGTTATATGTCTGCATACAAGTTTTTCTATAATTTTCAAAAATTAACAATAGTACATCAGTTTTAAGATACAAATCGTGATATCCACCGAAAATTTTAAATTCAATTATTCCCAAAATAATTTTGCATGTTAATAATCTTCATTAGTTATGTTAAAATCATTTAATTTATTGAGAAATTTTTCTTTTGTTGGTAATTATGTTTCTTCAAATTTTTTCGAAGAATCCATGTCATCATATGGATAAACACCTTTTTTAATTACTAAATTAAATAATTTTGGAGTAAAATTCTTTTTAATATTTGTAATTGATTTTCCTTTACATTAGCTGAATGTTTATCAAGTGAAGAAGCCATAAAGTTAAATGTATCAACAAATCTTGTTTTTAAATGTTTTATATGTATTCGTTTTCATTGTTTTTTTTAAATATGTGAATTATAACCAGAAATATTATATACATGTATTGGTACAAAGTCAGATTGTTTTAGTTTTAAATTACATTTTTTGCAAGATGGAGTATATGTTTTCCAGTTAGATGATCATGATGACAAACTTTTTTATTACATTTGCACAAGGCACAAACTTTAGAAGTAATACATTATTATGTATTTTGTTTTCTTCAGATGTAAGTGGTTTCATTTCTTCAATATCAGATTAATTTTTTCCGGTTTCTGTAACTTCTTGTTTTATGCATTCAATAAATTTGTTATGACAACTTGTTTCTCTATAGGTAGCAGAATTTTTATAATTTCCATATATATATATATATATATATATATATATATATATATATTATGTTGTAACAAAATCCACTTGGTTCATGTTTTTGATATTTCATTGTATATGGTTTTTCTCGATTTGGTTCACAATCATCCATATTTACAAGTAAACTTTAAAATCAATGTAAATTACAAATCGAAAATTTTGTGAGTATTGATAATTTTTCAAATAAACAAATTCTCCTTCACTTGGGATTTCAACTTCTACTCTATATTTTAGTTAAACAATTTGGTGTATGATTATGTATTTTTTCTTTACTATTAAAATGTAGTAAACATAAATCATAAATAAATTTTACTGTTTCGTGTTTGGTGATTTGACTCCTTACAAATGTAAATAAATTTTAATATAAGAATAGTGTGAATTATTCTCTTTCTTGAAATAAAGTAGATTTACATGTTTCTCCTTTCTAGATTTTGTAATTTTATTGAATACACTTGATATTTTTCATCATCACTATGAATTGAATAAACATTAATAGATACGTTAATTATATTTTCTATTTTTGGAATATCATCAACTACTACAGTTAATCAATACTTTCAAGTTTTTTATCATGATCAAGACCAACATCTTTATACTGTGTTATTCTATCAGCATTTTTATCTACAGGGAACAAAGCTGATTTTATAGACCATAGAAAACATTTTTCATCATAATTTTTTACTTTAATACAACCTTTTTTGTATTTTTAATACTTCACATAAATCAATATGAGATTATCATTTTAGTGGAATTTATTTCTTAACTGCTAATTGGAAATGACCACACTGATCCTTGTGCTTGAAAATTAGCTTTTTAAAAAAATATTTCATGTACCTCATTTAAATTTTTTATTGAATTCTTTCTCTGTCAAAATAATATGGTTTCGTGTTTACTGTATAAATTCTTAATTTTTTTTCAGTTATTTTATTTGTTTGTAGTTTATATTCACTAACTAAATTAAAATTTATCTTTAAATCATGATGTACTTTGAAATAAAGTTTTTACAATTTAAAAGTCTTTTCTTTTTATTGCAGTTAAGAAATGATTAGCATGAAGTATATCAATACTATTTTTAATATTTTATTGTTTGGAATATGTTTCAAATGCTTTTCCAAATAAGTAATCTTTAATTGTATTTCATCTCTTGGTTTCTGATTTACAATTTTATTTGTAGAAAATAGAGATATTCTCTTTAATGGTTTTTAGTTCTAATAGTTAGAAAAACATCATAAATGTTATAATATGGTGAATTTTTTCAAAAATTATTACTTACTTTAGACATATTCTTATGATTTTCACTTACTTCAGGTAGACAAATTTTAAAAATATTTGTATAATTGTGTCTTACTTTAGTTTTATAATTTTTATGATCTTTATGATTTTCACTTACTTCAGCCACAGCTGTAGCAGTCTTAGAACTGCATTCAGGTGTATAATTTTTAACAATATTTCTATTATTTCACTTATTTCAGGTGTATAATTTCTAACAATATTTGGCAAATTTCTAATAATAATTGAACGATTACTAATAATAAATGTAGTTGAATCAGCTTTATGTAAATTTCAATATGCATGTAACTTATTTTACAAAATTCATGAAGTTTAGCTACAGTAAATTGTTGTAGTTGTTTATCAGCAATTTTGCTCTTTTATTTATTACAAAAAAATCATTATATTTGGAAAAACATTTTTAACACAATGATAATTATTTAATAGATGTATAAGGATTATTGTTCAACAGGTAATTAATCAAAAAGAGAATTGGTTTATTATCTACTTTAGCAATCAATTAGTATTTAAAAGAATTAATTATTTAGTTCAACAATCAATTAATCTACTATTTAGTTTAACAGGCAATTACTTTTATTAACTTATTTAATTAATCATAAAGGATTATTATTTAATAAATAATAAATCATAAAGTTAAAACTTTCTTATTCTTATAATATTCTAAAGGACACTTCTTATATTTATTATTATGTTTGTCTTTATGTAAAGGATTTATATAAAAACAATTAAAATCTTTGATTTCTTGACAAGCTATGCATTTCTTTGCAGATATAGATGTTTCTTCAGTTACTACTTCTCCATTATTCATTGTAGATATAGATTCTTGTTCATCTGTCATTGTTAATAATATTTTCTCTGTATTACAATATTTACAAATGTTTCATTTCACAGATGATTCATGTTGAAATTTCTCTATTTATATATAAAAATTTATTAGATTTGTGAAAAAGTAAATCTTTATAATTTTTATATTTTTTTAAATTTTAATTTTGATTTATTCATATAAATTATTTGAAAAAAATCATCAGAATCATCATTAGATTCATAATGCTGATTTCTAAATTATGGAGTTCTATCAAACAAAGGATTAAAAGATCTTATAGTTACTGCTAAAGAATCAAAAAATTGATCAAAAATTTTATTTAAGTTACTGGTAAGGAATCAAGTGTTGTCAATATGACAAGTGATGTTGGTTTTTTTAATAATAATTCTCTGAAGTCAACAATTTTCCTTTCCCTTTAACCATTTATCAATACATTCTATATGAAAAATTTGATTGTAACTTGTTTTAACAAATTGATTATTATTTTCATTACTTAAAGAAATAAGACATCAATAGCTTCTTCATATATCTCAATTAGTATATAAGTTTGTTTTAGTTTAGTTTCCATTTCGTTTAGGTTCTCCATTTATAAGAAATAATTTTTATTGAATTTATCAAAAGTGAAAAGTAAGGAAAAGAACTTTTTCCAATGAATCATTTAGTTATAATTTCAATATTGCAATTTTTTAAAAATATGTTGAATACAAACTAAAAATTAATTTTTGTAAAACTAACAAAAAATTTTCTACATAAAGGGAAACTACATTAATCATGAATATCAACAATGTAAATATTTCTAAGGACATAAAAAAAGTAAATGAGCTAGCGTTAAATGTTTTATATGATATTACGAACTATATTTGAATACTAGATTTGGAGAATAACTTTGTCTAGAACTTATTTTACCAAATAGATTTTCTAAATTTACTGTTGAATTTGATTTTGAAATAATTAAAATAGTACAAAAGTGGCTCTGAGCACTATGGGACTTAACAGCTATGGTCATCAGTCTAAAAAAGACAAATGAAATTAAAATATAAAGTAACGAAGAAACTTAAAAATAGAAATAATAAATTTCATGAAATAGAGTTCACAATGTGATTTTTTTAAAATAATGTACTTTTGTTAACTAACATATTTCAATTAATTACTTTTGTTAAGTAATACCTTCAAATTATTCACTTATGTTTTTTTAAAATAATGTACTTTGTTAACTAATATTTTAAATAATTTACTTACATTCACAACGTGATTTTTAAAAAATAATGTACTTTGTTAGCTAATACATTTTAATTAATTTACTTACCTTCAGAATATGTTTCATTAAAATAGTGTACTTTGTTTACCAATACATTTTAATTAATTGACCTATGTTCACAGTTTAAAATTTTTAAAAATAACCTACATTTGTTAACTAATGTTAATGTGTTAAAATCGTGTTAGAAATCAAATAATGATTTTAGAAATCAAATGTTTATTTTAATTAGTAGTTTTATTGTAAAAAATAGGTATTTAATTAACATTTTAAACTCAGTTTAGTTAATTAAATGTGTTGAATCTCAATTTAATTTTTAAAAATTTGTTATCTTACTTATAAAACACAGAATCTATTTTAACACTGAGCTAGTGAGCCAGAACCTACAAAATGTATCTACTGATTTAGAAGATAATGGTGCTGTTTGGACTTGTTGAATTCCACTTTGACTGCGTTATTATTGACATTCAATCGAAAAACACAGCATAACACAGTTCGTTTATGTCTAACATTCTAAGTAAAAGACAGAAGAGAGTGCTATGGCGGTACTGGTGCTAAGAGTCGAATGCCTTGCAATGACAGAAAGGATCATTTCTGATTGCATCAACCATAATGAGCTATCTTATGTTCCAGAAAGGGTCAGAAAAATCAATATAAATACATTGCCAAGAACCGTTGTTTCTTGGCACGACATTCCCTGGTTATCTATGTAAGTGTGGCAGTGGGTGGTCATATCTTCAATCTGTTTATTAAATTTGAGCTGTGATCAATGCTGGTGTGTTAGCTACTTGGTTGTAATGATCCTCCAGTTGCAACACATATTATTTAGGGAAATACAATAAAGGTACACCATTCTGAAGAAAAATATTGTGCATTTTGTGTGGTGTATGTACGCTACTGCAACTAAAACTAAATGCCAGTAATGGGGCCTACCCATCCAAAAATAGTACTTGATTGATCATGTTAAGTAGTCTGTGTGATTCACCAAGAATCAGTGGCAAAAGACTGCACTGTTTGCGAATCAGAATGATCAATTTGAAGACAAGAAACTTCTAATATCTCAAAATCCAGATCATTTCCCACAGGTAAATGAGAGTGTCTGCATTTGCAAGCTGTATCATAGGGTGACCAAGAATTTCGTATTGATAAATGGAAAGAATCAGTGATCAACATTGCAGCTTCCGTGCTGTACTGTCAGGTACATTTTTCGTAGGGTGAAAGAGAGCATTCAACGGCTTATGATCAGTCACAAGCAAAAACTTTCTACCACGAATATATTGATGAAATTTGGTGACACTGTAAATTATAGCTAAAGCTCCCTTTTCAAGCTGACTGTAGTTGACTTGTACAGCCTTCAATGTCTTAGATGCGAGTCGTTGTTAAACTTGTGAAATAAAGCGGCCCTTATTCCATGCAATGATGCGTCATCCGCATGCAATACAGGGGGTGTTTATGACTTGAAATGCATAAGTCATGGGAGGCTGAGCAATCCGTGTTTCCATGTCTGAAAAGATTGTTCACATTCTCCATCCAATTAACTGGGTCACTTTTATGCTAGAGGGGACACAAAGGAGTGGCTATTTGCGCTGTGCTCAGAATGAATTTGATGTAGTACGTCAATTTGACAAGAACTGTTTGGAATCCTCGTGCACCTGTAGGCGATGGTAATGTCCATATGATCACTAAGTGCTTGGTGAGGACAAGCGCCGTGGGCGTCTCAAATATTCGATTTACAGATTGAAATATGCACATGTCTGTAAATTACACTTGAGTCCTGCAGTACTTAAAACTTGAAAAAGATGCTCCTAATTTCTAAGATTCTGCTCTGGTGTTTTTCAAGATACGATTATCTCATCTAAATCATTTGAACAGCACTGAACTTTCGACATCATTTCTTCAAGAAAGCGTTGAAATAATGCAGGAGCAGAGGGGCTTTCAAACGGAAGGCGCTGCTACTGATACAAGCCAAAGTGCCTATTTACCATTAAAAATTTTTAGTTTCCTCATGTAGGGGAAGTTGAAAATAAGTACCAGCTAGATACATTGAGAACACCGACACCGTGCTGGTGGGAGGTTTTAAAGTGCCGTCTCTTTCATAGTGCCAGGTGGAGTTGAAGAAGATTCCGTCGATACAATACAATGACGCTATCGTGTGACATGAATGACCAAATGTTTTCTGGACCTGTGAGCTATTCAGGATCTCAGTTTCGATATTTCTAGAGCGTCTGTGTGCTATAAGGCCACTCTCACATATGACTTACTCATTCTTGCTTCGCTGTGTGTGGTCAACAAAGTGACATTATACCGTCTTCTCTGTACGATCACTCTGTGGCATCAGAGCCTTGGTCACCAAGCTCAGATGGTGGGCGCAATGAACTCGGTGTTGTGCCCATGCTACATGCAATATCGGATGTTCTTCTTTATTGGTATTGCAATCGACAAATTGCTTACTAGCCTCTCTTGGCTACAGCTCTGGTGCTGGCGCGGCCAGGGAAAACTTCAGAAATCTTCGACATTCACCCAAGATATAGTTCTGAGGCGTAACATTCCACTTCCTTTAGAAAATTCACCTTGAATTCTTGTTCGGAATGTTCTTGGAACATTCTTATACATATCTTACAGCAACAATTATACACACAGAGCGATTTTTCCACCATGTACAAACTCTTGGGGTTGATTAATGACAGGATGCAGAACAAAAGACGTCTGATGAACTCATGTCCAGAAATGCGTGGTTTCCGTATTAGAGATAACTTCTTCAATCATATTTTGTTACAGAGACAACGGTCTAATATGCGCTGTACCATGCAGCCACAGTTAGAGTATGCATGGTTTCCTCCTAGCGGGAGGTACTGTTTCTCATTCGTCGAGCTCTAGCGCCTTCTCCTGCCACAGTCATTGGTAACGTCGTGTCCAATTCACTTCTCTTACTGACTCATCTTGTAGTGGATGTGATACACCATTGTGCACAATGATTCCGTATTCGAATCGAGAGCTTGACGATGTGGTATTTACTTCCGAAAAGACAATGGCAACGGGCGGTGGGCAGCAAGTTTGTATCAGGAGACCTATCTCCGCCGACAACAAGCGCAGCATTCAACGTTTGCAACAGTGTTTCCCCGTTTGTCTGAGACAGGGTCGTTTCAGGTAGCGGGAAATCATGAAGGATATTCCAGAAATGTTCGGACACCAGACTTGGAGGAAAATGTGATTAACACTGTGGAAAGTCACCACTGTGTCAGTACCAGGCAGTTCGCCCGCCAGTACAGAGAAAGCCAGACGATTGTGTGGGACATTCTCTGTGACAATTGTTACTACCCTTATCACTTACAGCGTGTGCAGAGCTTGCTAGCGACAGACTTTCCACATCGAGAGCAGTTTTGTCACTGGTTTCTTCACCAGACAACCACGATTCTGGGATTTGTGTCACCCATCCTATTCTACTTTCATAACAGTCATCTGTGGGATAGTATGCAGCACCCACATGGTATTGTGACAGCGAATCATGAGCATAGGTGCAGCTGGACTGTGTGGGTCGGGAAAATTGGCGCCCGTCTTTTGGGACCAGTCTTCCTTCCACGTCGCATAATAAGCCATAACTGTCGGCGTTTCTTGCGGGTGACTTTGCCTCCCCTGCTGGAAGAAGTGCTTTTGATGATTCGAAGGGTTATGTGGCTGTTACATGATGATGCTCCAGCCCACTTCGCGGTAAACGTCCGGATGCAGTTCAGTCGTGTCTTCCCTGGTCAGTGGATCCGACGATGGCCTGGTCGTTCACCGGATTTTAACCTGTGCGATTTTTGGTTATGGGGTCATCTCAAAAGTATCGTGAATAGAGAGCCCATTTCAGACGTGGAAACAATGGAGCAGCGTTTTCATGCTGCCTTTGACACTGTTCACATGCAGCCTGGCTGATGTGAGCAAGTGAGACAGAACATGCTACAGCGAGTGCACGCATGCGTTGAGGCACATGGAAACCATTATCAGCACATACTGTAACTATGGCTGCATGGTACAGCGCGTATCAGACCGCAGTCTCTGTATCAAAGTATGACTGAATAAATGGCCTCTAGCATGGAAACCATGCATTTCCGGACTTTAGTCCATTTGATCTTTTTTGTTCCGTCCTCTGTCATCGATCAATCCCTAGAGTTAGCAGACAGCGGAAGAAATCACCCTGTTTATTTCGGTTATGTTCCAGCTCCCATGGAGCTGAACCACAAGACTCGTTTTTCAGTCATTTATCTTATAACACTATGTTTCACATTCAGTCCATCGAACTTCTTCTCTTATACCCATATATTGTCCATAATGCCTTACACGCTAGTACAGTCTTTCACAAATTCACGATCTCCTCTACTACATTAAGACGGAATTTATTAAGTTAATACTTGCTTATTAACTATTGGTTGTATTGGTAAACCAATCAATGCGTAGATGGTGTACAGGCAACTCAGAGCGGTGTAAAATCTTCGTTTGAAACAAAAGTAGCTTACAAAAATCACAACCAGGACCATTGCGACACTAGAAGTCGTAGCACTTACGGTCGTAATATTGTGAGGCTGTTTGTCGCGATATTGACGCACATGTTGAAGCATTTGCTGCTCTGTGATTTGTCCTTTTTGTGATACTACTAACTCATTTAGCTCGATTAGGAGGTCCAAGCTCAGGATATGATCCATGAAAGTAAGGTTTCCTATTGGCAGCAACTCCAGTCGCTTCTCTGGCCAGTGTAACATAGGTTGAGTCCATTTGAGCATAGTGATACCGGTCGCTGTAGCTGGGAGACGGAACGTCCTGCCCACTACGTCACAGGTCGTACCGTTTAATAGTAATCCGCTGTCCTGTTATTCCATTCTTGTCGTGCTCTTCAGTTTACTTTTTCGTAGCAGTTTATTATCACTACTTCTGAAGAAAAAACTGAGCAAATCCATTGTGTGCGGGACTATACTCCCCTTCTACAAACAATTGTTTTTGCTTTTTCTAAGAACAATTGCACCTCGCATACCTGTGCACCAGTCTCAATCATTCTAGTTGGGCAGACCATAAGTCTTTCCTCTGACAGTTCCAGAAGTCCTTCAACTACATGAGGATGTAAGATTCCCTTTGATCCAGAATTACTAATACCTCTCGTGCTTGCACATGTACCCATTTTCCTCTAGTTTTCCACTTTACAACTTAAGAGCGTACTGTGAATCTCTGATACCATGCGTTCATGCATACTACTGCGAATCAAATTAACACATGTAACTTTGCTTCATTTCCACTCATTTCAACGGTTGACATTTGGTAGAACAGTGCCAAGCTTCCATCTGTTGCTTCCACTATCTGCTATAACTCTCCTGTAAATTTTCTCTGTGCTCTGCGTAGTTCAGCTACGAACTGCGATGGGAGCAGCAACGTAGAACTCGTTGGCTGTGGACGGCATGATCGACTTCTTCTTGCAGTGTAGTCACTTCCATCCTTGCATCACTCAGACCGTCTTTCAGTTTCCATAACAATCTAACTACAGCCATTCTCCCATCTAGTGCAGTTAGTCGTTATTGTAATCTTTCCAATTTGTTGTTCATTTGTTTGCACGGTGGTCTTCGTATTTTGCGCTATCTCTGCTGTTAATTCCCATACTCCTCGGCGTAATGCAGTACGTTTTACTCTACACTCGACGACTGGATGGTATGGCATTCTACCATCATCTTAGTAGCATCCGGTACTGCTGATGAGTCAAAACATTATGACCACCTGCTTAATAGCTTGTTTCTCCGTTTTTGGTAAGAAAAACATCACTAATTTTGTGCATCAGTGATCCAATAGTTTGTGGCATTAGCGATCTACTCACAGATCATGTAATTCGCGTAAATAACGGGCCGCTAATTTGCGTACAGGGTGATGGTGCTCGTGGTACCAAATCCATCGCTTGCGTTAGGTGTTCCCTTAGCTTCTTATACGAGAATCACCATCTTTGGTACTCCCGTTGCGCTTATGTTAGAATTCCTTTTATGTGTACTTCATTATGCAGCTCGAAAATTGTGTCTTACAACCTATACACCTCATTCCTCACCTCCAGTGTATTGAAGTTCAGTCTAATCACCCACCAATGGATAGCAGTAGGATGTCTGGTTGCCTGGAGAATAGTACCACAGCCACAAGAGGCTGGTTCTACTTTGAATTCGCTACTCCCCTTCTGTTGAAGTGTAGGAACACCTTGAATGTGACATTCCTTCTGGACGCCCATACCCCCTTCCCTCGGAAAGACGTGTTTACATGGTTCAAGAACACAACATACAATGAAACTACCTTCTGTTCTTCCTACCAACATGGTTTACCAACAAAGAATGAGAAGGAAAACAAACCCCAAACTGCAACACAACAACAAACTCATAGTAAGTCTCAATAATCTAGGACAAAGATCAGTGCACACAATAAACTTTATAAATAATCTAAAAATTCGACCACATTCCTACTTATTGACGTGGTTTAAGTGCATAAGGCATCATATGGACCTCGATTACTGCTGGCTGGTGTTTTTTAGACTCAGCATTCTGTACTGAAGACAATGAAAGAACTTGGGTGTGCCCCTTGTAAATAATAGAAGTTCTCGTCGGCATTTGTATCTCATCGTTGACAGACGCTTTCATTTCCATATCATGGTATGGTCCCTTGTATCAGGTTAGGAATTTCTTAATTTTATTTAGCAATTTCCCCACACATTGTCCCATCCACTCTTGACATTCTAATCCTTTTGTGTTTGCTCATTTTGCTTTCCGCCAAACGTCTCGTAAACTTATCGCAATTATTTCTTGCCAATTCACCATTGGTTCTAAGCCTTAGTTTTATGGCTTCGAAAGCCAAATGCTTTTTCCTGCCATATACTATCTCATAAGGTGAAAAGGCATTAGTATTATGCAAGTTAAAAGTTTATGGTGTGATGATGCACTGAAAATACACATCCCAATTGTCATAATTACTGTATATATAATAGCTTAGCATCTTTGAAATTGTGCAATGTACTCTCTCCATTCTCTTATTTCCTTGAGGGTGTGAAGAACTTGTGAATGTGAAGCAATTGACACAGCTGTTTCTTAAGACCACACATAAAATTAGTGCCCTGATCCATGATTAGAGCATCTGGAATACCAAATGTGAGCAACCAATTACACACTGCTGGTTTTGCAACCATACTTGCTTGTTGGTCATGAATTGCAATCATCACTACGAACTGTCACAGACGATTTGTTATTGTGAATATGTAACGATTACCTGCTGGCGTTCTACTACTAATAATAATAATGTCGTATGCTAGGGCCTCCCGTCGGGTAGACCATTAGCCGGATGCAAGTCTTTCGATTTGACGCCACTTCGGCGACTTGCGCGTCGATGGGGATGAAATGATGATGATTAGGATAACACAACACCCAGTCCATGAGCGGAGAAAATCTCCGACCCAGCCGGGAATCGAACCCGGGCCCTTAGGATTGACATTCTGTCGCGCTGACCACTCAGCTACTGGGGGCGGACGGTGTTCTACTAAGAGAGCCTAAAATACCCAGTCCTACCATTTCAAATGGTTTAGATGCTTACGTCAATCTCTGTAATGGAATTTATGGTGGCTAAGGTCAGTTCATTGTGTACAAGGTATTCTGTTCCTAGCATATTGATCGACATCTATACAAAAAGTTTCCAGTTGCTCATCAGTCAGCTGCTCTGTGACCACTACGACCTGCCTTCTTATTATAATGTGCTTGTTTCAAAACTTTCTTTCTAAACACCACAGGTACCACTACATGTGTTCTACATTGCGTCGATCTGCACAGTAAGCCATCATGTGTCATGAACTACAACTGTGCCTAAATCCCTTACAGTCTGTGTCAGCCGTTTGTTATCTCTCCCAATCAGTAATGCTCTTGCCAAGAGCTTGTAAAACTCCAATTTTCCTGCTTAAACTATCAGTCTTACTACGTCTTTTTCTCTGGGTTGTGTGCTACCTCGTAACTAAATTCACTCAACTTAAGTGCCCACCATATCAGTCTAATGAAAGTGCCTTTCAGTCCCAACAACCACTTCTTCACACTAGTACTGGATCTGTCTGCTTCAAGGTGTCAAATGCTGTCTGACAGTGGACAGACCATTTGAATTTTGCTCCTTTCCTTTACAACTGGTTCGAAGGCTCAGTAGTTTGGGCAAAATTTTTAATTAATCTCCTATAATAGTTTTTCAGCAGAAGTTCTACTTAATCCCCTATAATAATTCCAAAGTCCTAAAAGTAACTGGAAGTGTTTCACTGTCTGTGATGGTAATAAAATTACGAACTTCCGGTATTTAACTATGGATCAAGTTTTATACCTCTTTGTCTGATCACATTCCTGAGACAGTTTACTTCAGTTGTTGCAAAATGGCATTTGTCAGCATTAGACATGCTGTTCGCAGTCTCTTAAACATCTCCTCCAATTGTCCTACATGTTACGTCATGTCCTTCAAAAACACTATGATATCATCCAGATACACCATGTATCATTTTTTAACCGCCACATTATTCCGCCCAACAGCCTCTTAAAAGTAGCCGACGCATTTGTTAGTCCAAGCAACATTCAACATTACTGGCAGTGGCCCCATGGAGTGGTCAAAAAGGTTTCGTCCAGTCTTCTGGCAATATTTCCAGTTGGAGAATACTACTCTTAAAATGGTTCAAATGGCTCTGAGCACTATGGGAGTTAACAGCGGAGGTCATCAGTCCCCTAGAACTTAGAACTACTTAAACCTAACTAACCTAAGGACATCACACACATCCATGCCCGAGGCAGGATTCGAACCTGCGACCGTAGCCGTCGCGCGGTTCCGAACTGTAGCGCCTAGAACCGCTCGGCCACCCAGGCCGGCTTCAAATCCATTGTTGAAACATATTTGCACTGACCCAAGTTGTCCAGCGTCTCTGTCATTTTGATTGGTAACGGTTCTTACGTTAAGTTACTGATATTCAGAGCAAACTCTGCACTTTCTAGTGCCATCTGATGAGTTTTTGGGGACAAATACCATGGCTGAGCGCCATGGACTCTCACTACATTCAATAGTCCCGTCAGCCAGCTGCTGATCAATAAACACTTCCATCAATGGTTGCAGGCATCTTGGGACCGTATACAGTTTCCTATACGCTGGAGCATTATTGTCTGTTGGTATTCTGTACTGTGTGGCTAATGTTACAGGTAGTGGTTTATGTGGTTTAAACAAAACCACAAATTACAGTAAAAAGGATTCCACTGCTTTCCTACAGATTTCTTGTAAGTGCTTTACTTTTTGCAGATCCATTGAAAGTTTGCTTGCAGCCAAGGTCCTCAATTGAACTATCAATATCATCTTCCTTTATGACATCTGCATTAGCATTATTAAACCCTTAGGCAGAGTCACCCTGTCCACACCAAAATTATCAAGACTAACCGGCACTGTAAAATTTCCTGCTATTTCACTGACTGGATCCTATGCTTTTGCATACAAAACAGTGTGACTTATCCAACTCATCATTACTTTCAAATGGTTATTTTGGTAAGCCTCTAGATACTCTAATCCAGACTAACTTTGCTGTGTCTTGCAGTATGCTACCATGTAAACTGATTTTAAGCACGTGTGTCGGCATTTCGTCTGGTACCAACTTCATAATTGATGAACCTTGTGACATTGTCTCACTTGCAGTTATGGCTCCCAGTGGAAATAATGTCCCACCAAGTGTAGTGCAGCAGCTCAGTGTGACATGGACTCAACAAGTCGTTGGAAGTTCCCTGCGGAAATACTGATCCACGCTGCCTCTATAGCTATCCATGAATGTGAAAGTGTTACAGTGCAGGATTTTGTGCATGAACGGACCCGCCGATTATGTCTCATGAATGTTCGATGGGTTTCATGTTGGTTGATCTGAATGGCCAAATTATTCGCTCGAACTGTTCAGAATATTCTTCAGACCAGTCACGAGCAATTGTGACCCTGTCGTATGGCGCATTGCCAACCATAAAAATTGCATCGCTGTTTGGGAACATGAACACCACAAACGGCTGCAGGTGGTCTCCCAAGGTGCCGAACATTACCATTTCCAGTCCATGATCGGTTAAGTTGGATCAGAGGATCCAGTTCATTTCACGTAAACACAGCTCATCCCATTATGGAGTCAACACCAGCTTGCTCAGTGCCTTGTTGACAACTTGGGTTCATGGCTTCAAGAGGTCTGCACCACACTCGAACGTCACCATCAGATCTTAACAACTGAAATCGGGGCTCACCAGACCAGGCCACGGTTTCCAGTCGTGTAGGGTTCAACTGATATGGTCACGACCTCAGGAGAAGCCCTGCAGTAGATGTCATGCTGCTAGCAAAGGCACTCGCACTGGTCATGTGCTGCCATAACCCATTAACGCTTTCACTGTTTAACGGATGCGTTGATCGTACGTCCCACGTTGATTTCTGCGCTTACTTCACGCTGTTTTGCTTGTATGTGACTACTGACAACTTTACGCAAACGCCGCTGCTCACGGTCATTAAGTGTAGGACGTCGGCCACTGCGTTCTCCGTGGTGGTAATGCCTGCAATTTGGTTTTCTCGGCGCACTCCTGACGCTGTGGATCTCTAATGTTAAATTCCCTAACTATTTCCGAAATGGAATGTCCTATTTGTCTAGCTCCGATTACTATTCCGTGTTCAAAATCTGTTAATTCCCGTCATGCGGACATAATAATGTCGGAAACCTTTTCCAATGAAACATACTAGTAGAAATGATAGTTCTGTCAATGCACTGCTCTTTTATACCTGCTCTTTTATACTGCTCTTTTATACCTTGTACACCCGATACTACCGCCGTCTGTACAGAGTGTTACAAAAAGGTACGGCCAAACTTTCAGGAAACATTCCTCAAGAAAATATGTTATGTGGACATGTGTCCGGAAACGCTTACTTTCCATGTTAGAGCTCATTTTATTACTTCTCTTCAAATCACAATCATGGAATGGAAAAACACAGCAACAGAATGTACCAGCGTGACTTCAAACACTTTGTTACAGGTAATGTTCAAAATGTCCTCCGTTAGCGACGATACATCCATCCACCCTCCGTCGCATGGAATCCCTGATGCGCTGATGCAGCCCGGAAGAATTGCGTGTTGTATCACAGCCGTCCACAATACGAGTACCAAGAGTCTCTACATTTGGTACCGAGGTTGCGTAGACAAGAGCTTTCAAATGCTCCCATAACTGAAAGTCAAGAGGGTTGAGGTCAGGAGAGCGTGGAGGCCACGGAATTGGTCCGCCTCTACCAATCCATCGGTCACCGAATCTGTTGTTGGGAACCGTACGAACACTTCGACTGACATGTGCAGGAGCTCCATCGTGCACGAACCACATGTTGTGTCGTACTTGTAAAGGCACATGTTCTAGCAGCACAGGTAGAGTATCCCGTATGAAATCACGATAACGTGCTCCATCGACCGTAGGTGGAAGAACATGGGGCCCACTCAAGACATCACCAACAATGCCTGCCCAAACGTTCACAGAAAATCTGTGTTGATGACGTGATTGCACAATTGCGTGCGGATTCTCGTCAGCCCACAGATGTTGATTGTGAAAATTTACAGTTTGATCACGTTGGAATGAAGCCTCATCCGTAAAGAGAACATTTGCACTGAAATGAGGATTGACACATTGTCGGACGAACTATTCGCAGAAGTGTACCCGTGGAGGCCAATCAGCTGCTGATAGTGCCTGCACACGCTGTACACGGTCCGGAAACAACTGGTTCTGCCGTAGCACTCTCCATACAGTGACGTGGGCAACGTTACCTTGTACAGCAGCAACTTCTCTGACGCTGACATTAGGGTTATCGTCAACTGCACGAAGCATTGCCTCGTCCATTGCAGGTGTCCTCGTCGTTCTAGGTCTTCCCCAGTCGCGAGTCATAGGCTGGAATGTTCCGTGCTCCCTAAGACGCCGATCAATTGCTTCTGCATCTACATCTACATCTACATTTATACTCCGCAAGCCACCCAATGGTGTGTGGCGGAGGGCACTTTACGTGCCACAGCCATTACCTCCCTTTCCTGTTCCAGTCGCGTATGGTTCGCGGGAAGAACGACTGTCTGAAAGCCTCCGTGCGCGCTCTAATCTCTCTAATTTTACATTCGTGATCTCCTCGGGAGGTGTAAGTAGGGGGAAGCAATATATTCGATACCTCATCGTCTTCCTGTCGGGACACCTTCGTTCTGGAAATCTGTGTCGATACAAACGTACCGCGCCACGGCTATTGCCCCGTGCTAATCCATACATCAAATGGGCATCTGCCAACTCCGCATTTGTAAACATTGCACTGACTGCAAAACCACGTTCGTGATGAACACTAACCTGTTGATGCTACGTACTGATGTGCTTGATGCTAGTACGGTAGAGCAATGAATCGCAAGTCAACACAAGCACCGAAGTCAACATCACCTTCCTTCAATTGGGCCAACTGGCGGTGAATCGAGGAAGTACAGTACATACTGACGAAACTAAAATGAGCTCTAACATGGAAATTAAGCGTTTCCGGACACATGTCCACATAACATCTTTTCTTTCTTTGTGTGTGAGGAATGTTTCCTGAAAGTTTGGCCGTATCTTTTTATAACACCCTGTATATGTGCATATCACTATTCCATAACTCTTGTGACCTCATTGTACATCGTGAAGACTCCAGTCTCTTGATACCTAAAGAGGTTCAGACTAACAACTGTCACATGAGCACACGTGTCCACAAGATATCTATGTTTTCTACCGTTCACTATGGCTAACAAGCACCATTCCATCTAGGCATATGTCTTTGCAGTACTTCGTTCTATTGGGAATGCCGTCTGACAGTTGAGGTTCCCCCTTTTGCATGTAATGAACGTTTACCCAGATGTTGGAACCACACCTCATGTCCTACTTCTCTATACTCATAACATCTAGTTGGCGGCATTGCTTCTTGACATGGCCCATAAATCCACGTCTATAACGCTTTACCTCAGAGGAAAAGACACTATGGTTATTCTATCCCCAAGAAGCAATGGCAGTTTCCTTTAACGGTGTGGCAGTCATAATAGCAGCGGACATATCACTTGGATATTTAACTCAGCATTTAGATCCACATGATTACTCAGCCGTTCACAATTAAGTGCCCAGCAGAGGGTTTATCGAGCCACTCAAACCATTTTCTACCGCTCCATTCTCGAAAGACAACTTAAATCTTTTTTGCGAGGTCTGATTTCCCTTATTTTATTATCATAATCATTTCTACTCACGTAAATGGGCGCCAAAAAAGTATTTTCTCAATCAGCAAGGCAAGTTGGTGATTGAAATTTCATGAGAAGATCCTGCCACAGCGGAAAACATTTTTGTTTTAATGATAGCCACTCCAATTCACTATCCTGTCGGCGGCACTCTCTCCCCGTATTTTGCGATAGTACCATCTGATGCGGATCCCACACCCCACAGCAATACTCTAGAAGAGGGCGGACAAGCGTGGCGTAAGCTGTCTCTTTAGTGGACTTGTTGCATTTTCTACGTGTTCTGCCAATAAATCGCAGTGTTTGGTTAACTTTCCCCACTTTATCTATGTGAGTGTTCTACTTTAATTTACTCATAATTGTAATCTCTATGCACTTAGTTGAATTAACAGCCTTCAGACTTTTGTGATTTATCGTGTAACCGAAATCTAATGGATTTCTTTTAGTACTCATGTCAATGAATTCACACACTCCTCATTATTTATAGTCAATTGCCACGTTTCGTACCATACAGATATTTTGTCTAAATCGTTTTCCAATAGGTTTCGATTATCCGATGAATGTACAAGATGGTAAATTACAACATCATCTGCAAACAATCTAAAAGGGCTGCTTAGATTGTCTCCTATGCCTATGCCGTTTATGTAGATCAGTAACAGCAGATGGCCTATAACACTGCCTTGTGGGGAAAGACATACAGGGTGGTCCATCTGAAGTTTCGGATGAGATTATCTCGAAAACTATGCATCGGGTAAAAATAGTGGGTAAGAGAAAGTTCGTAAGCTGAAGGACGACATCAAATGATACTACACGTGACCCCCCAGCCTCCGCCCCCTTGGGTGGGGTGGCCGCAACTTTTAAATATTAAATGGAAACCCCTATTTTGAAGTGCAGTTTCGGATTCTCCATAAAAAAGTAGCCGAGTTTGGTCTGAAACATTTCTTAAACCATTGACAGATGGCGCTGAAATCGAGAAAAAAGTAAAATTGAGGAAGAATTCCGATTTATTTAGAATTATCCGAGAAAGGCGCATAAAATCGATAAAAAATGTTCACCAATTCTTTCGTTACGCCAGTTTAAGCTATTTTTGCACAAAATGTACTGTATCCTAATTTAGCGTTACCCAGGAACAACGACATGGACGTAGTAGAATGATGTTTCCATGGGATGCTTCATCAGTGCGAGTCCCCTTGCCTCTCACGTGCTGGGGTGCTTAATTAATAAAATTAGCCACGAAGAAATCGTTCAAAATTATCCCCATTTGCTTCAGTGCATAAAGTCAACCGTATGCTGAAGTTGTCCACAGTTTTGAGCAGCATATCCCGTGGTATGGCTGCACACGCTCTTCGAATGCATTGCTCCATATCGTTTCGGGTTGTGGGCCATCTTTCATAAACAATATTTTTTAAATAACCCAACAAGAAAGAAATCGGATGTTAGTTCTGGTGAACGTGGAGGCCACTGAATCGGTCCGCCGCGTCCTATCCACCGAGCAGGGTACCGCAAATTTATAACGTTCCGTACATTTTTAGCATAAAGGGAAGCTGCTCCGTCCTGTTGGAACCTCTTTCGTTGCCTAGTTTCTAAATCAACATGTTCCATTAGCTCCAACAAATCATCGCGGAGAAATTGTAAATAAGATTCCTCAGTAACATTTCGGTTAAAAACATACGGTCCTATCAAGTAACCGTTTAGAATTCCACACCAGACCATTGACGACCGTTTGTGTTGATTGGCAACGGGTCTGTGCCAGTGTGGATTGACAGGGGACCAATAGTGACAATCATGACGATTTAATTCGCCATTGTTTTTGAATGTGGCTCCATCGGTGAACATAACGTATCTAAAAAAATCATTGTCACCTCTTATCATTTCCAAGGCCCATTGGCAGAAATGCACGCGGATTTGCATATCTTTCGGCGTTAATGCATGTGTCAGTGTGATATGATACGCATGATATTTATGTGCCTTCAAAATCCTCAAAACAGTTGATTTTCGTACTCCAGTTTGTCTCTGCATCGCAATACTACTAATTTCGGGATCCAGTTGAACACAGGCGAGAACGATAAGGGTACGAGCATCATTTTCAATGCATTCGCGATGACAAGTTGGACGGTGCATGTATCCATTTCGAGCTCGTTGAGTGCAGTTTCGAATAATGTTTTCGCTTGGATGTCAGATGTTTGGGAAACGATCCGCATAGCATTGCGCAGCTGCAGCGTAATTATTATGGCATTCACCTAAAATTAACATCATATCAACAATATCTGTAGGAGGATAGTGAGCCATGTTTCGCTAAAGAAAAATTTACTTTCGTCAGTTGATGTTTACGGTTCACAATCTGAAAGTGAAGTGACGTCTGATAGCAATGCACAGACCTTTATACTGAGCCATAGTTCGCAGTTTGGCCTAGGTAGCGCCACAGTCGGATGAGTAATGCAATTGTGAAGAGTTCCCTAACGAGATTTTAATACCATTCCGCCTCCCTCCATCAAAAACTGTGGCGGATATGATACATTTTGTAACAAAGTAGCTTCATCTGGAGCAATGAAAGAATTGGTGCACGTTTTGTATCGATCTGATGCGTCCTTCTCGGATCATTCCAAATAAATCGGAGTTCTTCCCTAATTTTAATTTTTCTGGATTTCAGCGCTATCTGTCAATGGTTTAAAAAATGTTTCAGACCAAACTCGGTTACTTTTTTTATAGAGAATCCGAATCTGCAATAAAAAATAGGGGTTTACATTTAAAATTTAAAAATTGCCCCCCCCACCCCACCCAAGGGGGCGAGGGGTTGGGATCACGTGTAGTATCATTTGATGTCCCCCTTTGAGCTTACGAACTTGTCTTACCCACTATTTTTATCCGATGTATAGTTTTCAGAAACTCATCTAAAACCCTGTTTTCCATCTCACTCAGGGTGACTCTGTCAGTCTCTGCATTCTGTGTTCATTCAGACACAATTGTGTTAACTTTCCTAATCGTGTCAGAGAATGATTCCTTTGACTCATTGCGCTTTTGAGGCAACCCACTGAATTTCTCTCTATAAAGCTCGCGCCGCTCTCTTTGCAATAACACTGGTCAAGTTTGTTCGCTAGCTGGTCAAATGTTTGCAATTTGATAAGAGGCTCATGGCACATTATATACGAACACATCTCTGATTGCTGTCCCTGGAAAGACACTAGATTAGCAGCTACGGGATCAATGGAAGGAATAGATATACTCAACAATGTTTCTGTCTGTCCTGGACCAGCATGTACACTCCTGGAAATTGAAATAAGAACACCGTGAATTCATTGTCCCAGGAAGGGGAAACTTTATTGACACATTCCTGGGGTCAGATACATCACATGATCACACTGACAGAACCACAGGCACATAGACACAGGCAACAGAGCATGCACAATCTCGGCACTAGTACAGTGTATATCCACCTTTCGCAGCAATGCAGGCTGCTATTCTCCCATGGAGACGATCGTAGAGATGCTGGATGTAGTCCTGTGGAACGGCTTGCCTTGCCATTTCCACCTGGCGCCTCAGTTGGACCAGCGTTCGTGCTGGACGTGCAGACCGCGTGAGACGACGCTTCATCCAGTCCCAAACATGCTCAATGGGGGACAGATCCGGAGATCTTGCTGGCCAGAGTAGTTGACTTACACCTTCTAGAGCACGTTGGGTGGCACGGGATACATGCGGACGTGCATTGTCCTGTTGGAACAGCAAGTTCCCTTGCCGGTCTAGGAATGGTAGAACGATGGGTTCGATGACGGTTTGGATGTACCGTGCACTATTCAGTGTCCCCTTGACGATCACCAGTGGTGTACGGCCAGTGTAGGAGATCGCTCCCCACACCATGATGCCGGGTGTTGGCCCCGTGTGCCTCGGTTGTATGCAGTCCTGATTGTGGCGCTCACCTGCACGGCGCCAAACACGCATACGACCATCATTGGCACCAAGGCAGAAGCGACTCTCATCGCTGAAGACGACACGTCTCCATTCGTCCCTCCATTCACGCCTGTCGCGACACCCCTGGAGGCGGGCTGCACGATGTTGGGGCGTGAGCGGAATACGGCCTAACGGTGTGCGGGACCGTAGCACAGCTTCATGGAGACGGTTGCGAATGGTCCTCGCCGATACCCCAGGAGCAACAGTGTCCCTAATTTGCTGGGAAGTGGCGGTGCGGTCCCCTACGGCACTGCGTAGGATCCTACGGTCTTGGCGTGCAGCCGTGCGTCGCTGCGGTCCGGTCCCAGGTCGACGGGCACGTGCACCTTCCGCCGACCACTGGCGACAACATCGATGTACTGTGGAGACCTCACGCCCCACGTGTTGAGCAATTCGGCGGTACGTCCACCCGGCCTCCCGCATGCCCACCATACGCCCTCGCTCAAAGTCCGTCAACTGCACATACGGTTCACGTCCACGCTGTCGCGGCATGCTACCAGTGTTGAAGACTGCGATGGAGCTCCGTATGCCACGGCAAACTGGCTGACACTGACGGCGGCGGTGCACAAATGCTGCGCAGCTAGCGCCATTCGACGGCCAACACCGCGGTTCCTGGTGTGTCCGCTGTGCCGTGCGTGTGATCATTGCTTGTACAGCCCTCTCGCAGTGTCCGGAGCAAGTATGGTGGGTCTGACACACCGGTGTCAATGTGTTCTTTTTTCCATTTCCAGGAGTGTATTTAGCCAGTAGTTGCTTGCAACTCTTCTACTGTCCTCTGTAATGCATCATTCATCTCCTTTCGCTCAGCATTAGTTCCTAACAACGCAGGTATCTGCCCTTTCAAAATTTCAGTAGTCTCGTGCAAAATCGCCACCCTCGTCTCTAGCATCTCTGTAACCCCCGTCTGCATTATGCGGGATCTGTAACCATAAAGAACAAACAAAAAACAAACTATATTAATCGTTGGTCCAGTGAAATCATGTGCACTACTATGCCTCATGGCTAAACCTTCTATCATTATCACACGTAACCAGTATTACCTTAATACATGTCAACTTGTGCCCAGACAAATTACAAAACTGACACCTCACTAGCCACAGGTAGACAACCTTATAACTGCCTCGAGAGTGGAAGAGATCAGCAGGTTTCTGTGGTTTAACAAAAGTAACCTTCAAATTTGTATGGAAATCCCAATAACTCAACATGTGCATAAATGAAAGAAAACAGAAAAGGCCAAAAAAGACAGTCACTCATCGCTTCCATAGCGGTAAACTACAAACGGTAACAGTCGAGCTCGAGGAGGAGCCAGACAGGCGATGTCAGCTGCTGATGCTGTAGACTTGTGGCTGAGGTACCAAGTGTAGACGTCTCTACAGATAGCAGTCATTTCTGACACCAAACATAGCGGCCCGGAGCCATGGCCTCTACGGTTGTCGGGATAGCACAGTGCAGGGTGTGGAGGCAAGGTCTGTTGGATGCCTCAAGGCATTAGTAAGACATGGTTAACGGAATACACATTGAAATTTCCTGGCAGATTAAAACTGTGTGCCCGACCGAGACTCGAACTCGGGACCTTTGCCTTTCGCGGGCAAGTGCTCTACCAACTGAGCTACCGAAGCACGACTCACGCCAGGTACTCACAGCTTTACTTCTACCAGTACCTCGTCTCCTACCTTCCAAACTTTACAGAAGCTCTCCTTCTGTAAAGTTAGGAAGGTAGGAGACGAGGTACTGGCAGAAGTAAAGCTGTGAGTACCGGGCGTGAGTCGTGCTTCGGTAGCTCAGTTGGTAGAGCACTTGCCCGCGAAAGGCAAAGTTCCCGAGTACGAGTCTCGGTCGGGGACACAGTTTTAATCTGCCAGGAAGTTTCATATCAGCGCACACTCCGCTGCAGAGTAAAAATCTCATTCGGGAATACACATTTATTGGTCATGGATACACAGCTGTCTTCTTTAACATGGTCAGCAGCCAGGTGAGCAGGAGAATCACATGCAAGGCAGTATGTGCTGATGCTTGCAAACATTGCAGTTTTGGCGGCGACATAATCCATGCGGTCAGCAGTATAGCTGGCAGGTTACGAGGGCACTCTCATTGACGTCGCAGATGGTGCCTTGGAAAGGCAGCAAACAACTCTGCATGATGTGGGCGTAGTCGTGAAGAATTACGTCATGGTCTCTCAGCGAGAGGACAGCTAGGGATGGTTGCGTCTTCTCGAAGATTGGGAGTCAGCAGCTACTGCTCTCCCCAAAGACGATGGTAATGTGGCAGCTCATCAGGCACCATCAGATAGGCCTCCAGGAAATGGTGGTGAGAGGTACCTAAATGTTCTCATCAGCAAAGACGATGTGGCAGCAGCCCATGGCAGCCAAGTCCTTGTGGCTGGGCTGCCTGTTGCCTCGAAAATCGAAGTCATCTAGATGGATCGCGGATGGAGTGTCACGGGTCCGACCTTGGGACTGGTTGGCTGCAGACTGAGAATTGGGCTTTGGAAGTCAGTACGTACCAGTTGGACTATGCCAGTGATGTTATTCTATGGCAAGAATCATCGAATGTGGCCTAGCTTTCTCCCATCAGCGCTAGGCACCACGTCACAGTGTCCCAACAGTTCTCTTCAGGCTTCCTGTTTGATTATTTCTGCAGCATCCGTGTACTGTAAGGCCACTCTTTCGTACGACTTACGCAACGTTATTTCACTATGCATGGTCGACAGAATGACGTTACGCTCCCTTGTCTGTGAGATCACTCTGCTGCACCGGTGTTTTGGTCATTCAGCTCGAGTGGTGTGTGACAGTCAGCTCGGTGGTGCGCCCATGTTACGTGAGATATCGGCTGTTCTTATTTGTTGGCATTCCAATCTAGATATTGCGTACTAGGGTGCCTTGGTTTTAGCTCTGGCGCTGGCGTATGACGCCGTGTATGGTGAGGAATATTTTAGGACACTGAGTCACTGATACACATGTTCAGTCGAATAAAAATTAAATAGCTAAGTAAAACTGGTCCTGAGAGCAAGATGGGAGTAATGAGAGCTGAGAAACCTACGCGTGACTCTAATGAAGCAGCCTCCCGACAAAGCATGAACATTTATCCAAAATGAATACTAAAATGCAGAATTATAGCTAACGAAATTAGCAGTAACCATTCACTGTTCGATCATTTATTTAGATAGCCAACAGCGCCCTCACATACGGGAATTGGTATGTAGATTGCATTTATCACTTTTTCCTGATTGCGGCACTGCACTTAAGTCGTTCACGATGCAATGTATTATTTGACACTCAACAATCTTCGCAGTTACAAGCTGTCATCAAAACAGTAACGCCAAAGTACAAGAGAGGTGCTGATAATAAACTTACAAGTCAAAACTATTGATATATATTTCGAGCATTTGTTTATACATACAAAATTGTGTAAATTACGTGAGAAACAAACGTTCTGAATGATCAAACAACATTCCAAATTTAAATTTACGAATGTTGTCAAAGAGATTTACTTTGGAATCCACTGATAATACCTCTGAATTTTCTCAGGAAAAATCCGTACCTCAATTTAATCTGTTCATTAAGTATATTCCATGGTTCTTGACGTTGTCAGCTTCTTGACTTTTTCAGCATGATGGGTAATAATGAAGTTTATTTTTGATGGTATCCACTACACTACAATATCGGTGCTTAGATCGCAAATGGTTCAAATGGCTCTAAGCACTATGGGACTTAACATCCTAGACTTCGAACCACTTAAACCTAACTAACCTAAGGACATCACACACATCCATGCCCGAGGCAGGATTCGAACCTGCGACCGTAGCAGCAGCGCGGTTCCGGACTGAAGTGCCTAGAACCGCTCGGCCGCAGCAGCCGGCTACTTACGTTGCACGGCGCTACCTTAAAACCAGGTGCATGAGTGTTTTCTTGGAAATTTTCAATGTGTTATTGCGTATTTTCAATTAGTTTGTCCGAAGTAATACGATGAACAGCAAATACAGGATTTACACTATAGGATTACTTTTGTTGCTATATTGTTGATTCGACTTATTTTAAGATTTCCGGTTCAGATTATTTTTGTAATGGCCTTGCAAAACACGGTGACAGTTTTGTAAATGTGTTGACTAAAACGGAGGGTAACATATTTATTTGGTGGAATACTCTATTATCTGATGGTGTAAGCAGTGTGGTAAATTGTTCTGTGATTATGAGTTTACATTCAACAGTTTATGGCATTCTGTCTAGTACAGAAGGTTAATGACCATTGTCAGCATCAATGAATTATATACAGCAGCTCGTGTTTTCTAGACTTCGGCAGATGGTTACAATAGGACATTATCATGTCATTAGTCATCTAAATAAATAGTAAAGTAATGACTGGTTGCTGCTGATTATGTAGACACGACGAGGCCGCGGTCAGACGCCCAAATGGACTCCAACACTACGCACACTAAGGTAACATGAAATAAAGCTAGAGCAAAATTACCAGAAAATGGGATTAATTAGTGTGTTTTTCGTGGTCTCCGGTCGCAGCCGGATCTATCCAATTAGAGGCTGTGCCGCAGAGTCTCTGACGCACTCGAAGTCTCGTATATCTCTATTAAGCGTTCAGAATTTACGTGAATTAAGAGCAAGGCCCCCTAACGTCACACACTGTTAATACAACAATGCTCCCAAATTTTGAGAGCTGTAGCTCTCCATTACCGCTTTAACGTGGATATTTCCGCTGTGTGTGTATGAAGTGTACAAAAAAAAAAAAAAAAAAAAAAAAAAAGACGTAACCACTTGACAATGAAGTACACAAGCGTACGAGGAACCGCTGAGTACATTTATTAAGTTTTCAAAGTAAATAATTAATCAGCAGACACATCAAAACAAGGTCACAAGCATTCATCGTTATGTGAACCGCATTATTCACAACTGAGTTCGGCCGGCCGGAGTGGCCGAGCGGTTCTAGGCGCTCCAGTCTGGAACCGCGAGACCGCTACGGTCGCAGGTTCGAATCCTGCCTCGGGCATGGATGTTTGTGATGTCCTTAGGTTAGTTAGGTTTAAGTAGTTCTAAGTTCTAGGGGACTGATGACCTCAGAAGTTAAGTCCCATAGAGCCCAGAGCCATTTGAACCGTTTAAACAACTGAGTTCAAGGAATTTAAGCTTGGAAACTGCTGTGGCTGTGATTTTCTAGTTTATAGTTACAACACATTTTGATCTGTCACTTTCTAGTGACACGAGACGTTCCAGTAACGTGTCATTATAAGAAAAGTCGTTATCAACTGAAACTCGAAAAGGGTAATAAAGGTGTCAGTCTAATGACGAATAAGAAAACAGAAGTCATGTAAGCTACTATGAACAAGATAGCGAATGCATGATCCTACCTAACATATGCACTATCTGATCAACAGTATCCGGCCACCTATTAGTGGACATAATATGGGGTGTGTCCACCCTTCGCCTTTATGATGGTTTGAACTCTGCTGGAGACACTTTCAGTGAGGTGTCTGAATGACTGAGGTGGAATGGCAGCACATAATTCCTCAAGAGCTGAAGCCAGAAACGTTCTGACAAATTCTAAAGGGTTTCGAATGGGTTCAGGGCGGGACTCTGGGAAGGTCAGCCTATTTGAGAATGTTACTGTTCACAAATCATTACCTCAAGATGCTGTTTATGACAGGGTGTATTGTAATGCTGGTGCGAATGATCATCATTATTGAAGAGTTCCTCTACTGTATGCAGTACACAATGCTGTAAAATGTATTCATATCCTTCTGCATTAAGCGTTTTCATAAGCGCTATAAAGGGACCACAACACAACCACGAGAAACACACGTATACCGTAACACCACCTCATTCATACTTCACTGTTGGCACTACACATGACGGCCGGTAAGGTTCTCCAGGCATTCGCCAAACCCAAGATGTTCCCCTTGATTGCCACAGGGCGAAAAGTGACTGAAACGCCAAATCACTAGTTTCCAGACATCCACTGTCCAGTTGCGCCGCTCTTTACAACACTTCAAGCGTAGCTTGTCACTGACTACACGATTGTGTGGCTTATGAGAAGCTTCTCGACCATTGTAACCCATTCCTTTGACACCCAACGCACAGCCGCAGTGCTGGCTGGCCTGCTGGCAGCTCTTTGGAGCTGACGAGCGATTCCTTCCACTGAGTTCATGCGCTTTTTTACAGCCACACTCTGCAATGCTCGACGGTCCCTCTCCGTCAGTACAGGGGGTTTGCCTGGTCTTCGTTTAGCTGTGGTTGTTCATTTCCACATAACAGTCATCTCACCAACAGTGGACTTTGGCGGCTTTAGAACGAGAATGAGATTTTCACTCTGCAGCGGAGTTTGCGCTGATATGAAACTTCCTGGCAGATTAAAACTCTGCGCCGGACCGAGAGTCGAACTCGGGACCTTTGCCTTTCAAGGGCAAGTGCTCTACCAACTGAGCTACCCAAGCACGACTCACGACCCGTCTTCACAGCATCAATTCTGCCAGTACCCCGTCTCCTACCTTCCAAACTTCACAGAATCTCTTTTGCGAACCTTGCAGAACTAGCGCTCCTGGAAGAAAGGATATTGCGGAGACATGGCTTAGCCACAGCCTGGGGGATGCTTCCAGAAGAGCTTCTGTGAAGTTTGGAAGGTAGGAGACGAGGTACTGACAGAACTGAAACTGTGAGGAGGGGACGTGAGTCGTGCTTGGGTAGCTCAGTTGGTGCTGGCACGGTAGCTCAGCGTGTTCGGTCTGAGGTCTGCGTGCTCTCTGTAATAAAAAAACTGAGTCATGGCATCAACGATCAACTTGAACGGATGTCTTGTGACGTCCGCCCATACCAAACGCAACGAACTATGTTGAACAAAATGAAAGAAAAAAGCAAAAACAAAAACAAACAAGAAGTTGGTAGAACACTTGCCCGCGAAAGGCAAAGGTCCCGAGTTCGAGTCTCGTTCCAGCACACAGTTTTAATCTGCTAGTAAGTTTCAGCTTTAGAACGGTTGAAATGCTGCTGAAGGGTTTGTTATTCGGTTGGTATCCAATGTTTCAAGCCACTGAGCTCTCCTGGTCGACCCAATCCACTATTACTGCTTCTCTACTGAAGACAAAATACTCCTCTCCTCCGTTAGTTCTGACAAGTATACTCACAACATTTATGTGCGTACTAGCTACTCAGATGACTAAGAAATTGGAATATTGAATTATGAGATAAAAGACTTGTATTCAAATCCAATGGTTCTGAGCACTATGGGACTTAACATCTGAGGTCATCAGTCCCCTAGAACTTAGTGCTACTTAAATCTAACTAACCTGAGGACATCACACACATCCATGCCCGAGGCAGGATTCCAACCTGCAACCGAAGCTGTGGCCGAGCGGTTCTAGGCGTTTCAGTCTGGAACCGCGCGACCGTTACTGTCGCAGGTTCGAATCCTGCCTCGGGCATGGATGTGTGCGATGTCTTTAGATTAGTTAGGTTTAAGTAGTTCTAAGTTCTAGGGGACTGATGAAATGGCTCTGAGCACTATGGGACTTAACTTCTAAGGTCATCAGTCCCCTATAACTTAGAACTACTTAAACCTAACTAACCTAAGGACATCACAAACATCCATGCCTGAGGCAGGATTTGAACCTGCGACCGTAGCGGTCGCGCGGTTCCAGACTGAAACGCCTAGAACTGCTCGTCCACCACGGCCGGCGGGGACTGATGACCTCAGATGTTAAGTCCCACAGTGCTCAGAGCCATTTGAACCATTTGCAACCGTAGCGGCATCGCGGTTCCGTACTGAAGGGCCTAGAACCGCTCTGCCAGATTGGCCGGCGACTCGTATTATTCAGATGGTTAAGAAACGAAAATTTAATTGATATGAGGCTAAGAAAAAGAAGAGAATGAAATATTGTCGGAGAACATGGATTGGAGAACAAGAAAGAAAGGTGAGGCCGGTTGGCTGTATGTTCCACAGAGCGCAATTTATTCACTGCAAATTCTTGATTTAAGAATAATGAAAGCCGGTTCTATACTTGAAACATGCGTTGAGACACCGAAAGGTTTCAGAGAGGTTATATAACTGCAAGACAGAGATTTCTAAATCGAATTTCAAACGGCAGAACATTTGCAGATGCAGATATGAACTTTGATGATAATATACGATTATGAGCTGTAGACAAAATCTGAAGAAATTGCATAAAGATATGACATAAAGGGGATGTGACCTGTGTATCTTACAAGAACAAGAGATTACCCAGAGTTCAAAACGGGCCTTAGGCAACAACTGACTGGAAACAGAGGAAGAAATACAATACAAAATGAATGGGTAGGTTTGAGCTATAGAATACGGAAAGGATCATTGTTTCAGTAGGAAATAAGACAAGACCCAGCACAATACCTTGGCTATTGAATTTAATTTACGAAAGGAGAAACTATGAAAATGCAGCAAGAAAATTAGTCAACAGGGAATACAGACGTCTAAAAAGAAGGCTGACAGAAAAAGCAAAACAGGAAATCAGTAACGGCAAGAACAGAAATGCGAAGAATCGTTCTTGACTATGGGAAAGATATACACACATAAAGGAAAATTAGCGAAACCTTTGGAGAAAAGGTGGAAAGCTCTTACTACGAAAAGAAGGGAAGGCTGAAAAGTAGAAGGAATGTATAAAAACGCTACGCAAAGGAACGGGAAAAGAAGATAATATTATGGAAATGGTAGAGGAAGAGTATCAAGATGCGATGAGGGCTTTCATACTGAGTGAAGAGAAGGATTTGACAGAGCACTGAATTACCTAAGTCGGAACACTGCATCTGGAGTACACGACATTCCCTTAGAATATTGCAGAGCTATTCCATCTGGTATGCAAGTGATATGACACGGGCGAAATACACTCAAACATTAAGAAGAATGTAATAAATCCAAGTCCAAAGTAGAGAGGTACCGACAGGCGTGAATACTATCGAACCATCAGATTAATAAGTTACGGTTGCAAAATTCTGACACAAACCATTTACAGAAGAGTGGAAAAACTGGTGGCGGCTGTCCTCAGGAAAGATCAGTTTGGGTTTTGGAGAAATATAACTACACGTGAGGCAATACTGACCAATCGAATTATCTTAGAAGATAGGCCGAATAAAGGGAAACCTGTGTTTATAGTTTTTGTAGATTTAGAGGAAGTTTTTGACCATATTGAGTACAATACACTTTCTGATAATTTGAAGGCATCAGGGATTAAATACAGGGATTCAAAGGGAGCGAGACAGGATTGTAGCTTATTGCCGTGTTGTTCAGTCTGTACACAGAGCAATTAGCGATAGAAAGCAAAAAGTAATTTGGAAAGGCAATTAAAGTTCAGGGAGAAAAAATAACCACGTTGAGTTTTGCCGACGACGTTGTAATTCTGTCAGAGACGGGAAAGGGTTTGGAAGATTAGTTGAACGGAATGTGTAGTGCCTTGAAGAGAGGTTGTAAGATGAACATCAGCAAAGGTAAAACAAAGGTAGTGGAATGTAATGTAATTAAATCCAGCGATACTGAAGTAATCAGATTAGGTAATGAGATATTAAAAATGGAAGATGAGTTTTGCTATTTGGGCACCAAAATAACTGACGTATAAATGATGTAAGATGCAGACTGGCACCAGCAAACGTTTCCGAAGAAAAGGAACTTGTAAACATGCAATCCAATTTTAAATGTTAAGAGGTTTTGGAACATAGCGGATTTGAGGGTAAAATGGTATTTAATTACATCTGCCACTGGACTGAAGCTCTTACTAACTGTAAGTAAACCTAAAGAAGATAGATTTGATATTTGCTGGGCGTCACGGTCCAGAAGCTTGGAAACTAAGGTGCCTTGATAGTTATTTGCCCACATCTCGTGGTCGTGCGTTAGCGTTCTCGCTTCCCACGCCCGGGTTCCCGGGTTCGATTCCCGGCGGGGTCAGGGATTTTCTCTGCCTCGTGATGGCTGGGTGTTGTGTGATGTCCTTAGGTTAGTTAGGTTTAAGTAGTTCTAAGTTCTAGGGGACTTATGACCACAGCAGTTGAGTCCCATAGTGCTCAGTGCCATTTGAACCATTTGGTTGTTATTTCACGGGTGGAAACAGTTTGGCAACAGAACTACCATGTACTGTAGGTTCTTGCACCTTAATACCTGCAGCGCAGCACTTACAGTAACCGTTGGATGCAAGATTAGCCCAACTGCTCTGCCCATCCTATAAAATGTTTTAATCTTTTTATGTTATCGAGGGGTATAGTCTTCTGTTCCTCAGCAGCACAAGAGTAAACTGATTTGCTAAATAAAGTCACGTTTGCCACTTAAGTTACGAGAGCACATGAATGAAGTTGTTCTCAGGTCCCAGACTTTCCATTTGCACCTTTACGAGATGGTCGTGAATCATGCTTATATAGGGTGGGAAAAATGAAATGGTCCAGGAAACTATTTCATGCACCTTAAAATAGGCAACTCAAACTTACATCTTCCGCACTTGGGGCGGATAATGTAAGTTAGATTGCCTCCGTTTATCAAAGGGTAAGAAATATTTTCCAGGCCAGAACATGAAAATAGTGATAAATATTCAATTTTAGGAAGAATATAACCAAATGTAACCACGTACCTTAATACAATCTTGAGACTGCTGTTTAATCTCTGAAACTGAAACGCTATAAATGCAATTACCACGCAGTACTTTCGATAGCTCTAAGGAAACGGAAAGTGGAGTTGAGCACTTGACTACAAGTTTTGCTCTACTGCATATTATGGACTTGATAACATATCGAGAATTTTAACTTCATCACATAACCAATAGGTCATCAGCATTTGCGAAAACTTGATAACACTGAAAAACTCACAAACGCGAAGCCAAGCGGCAGAATCACTTAACCATCTCAAAGTAGTTCTGAATGTAGGCAGTCACAAATATACTCATTCGCCAGACAAAAGTGACTGCATGATCGACATGTAACTGATGTGCCTAAAGGCGGATCCAAATCCTGCAGCTAATAACAACCAGTTCTAAACACTTCTAATAGTCTGAACTTCATTATAAATTACAAATATTCATCACAGGTACCTAGGCTAGTATTTTACCGAACGATCGTTAACACGTCTCCAAGCTGGTCATCGATTTCCAATAGCTTGTGACCTTCCCTTCTTCTCTACATATACCTCAGCGAGGTTCTATTCTCGTATCAACATCAAATTTATTATGTAATGTTTAGATATTGACCATTTAAGTGCTGTCCACCTATTGAGGTCTCTCTCCATACTTCTTGCTCTATTACGAAATTTAATCAATGATATTTAACCTAAAGGGTCAATTAATCTATCGTTCTACACCGAAACGCCAAAGAAACTGGTATAGGCACCCGTATTCAAATACAGAGATATGTAAACAGGCAGAATACGGCGCTGCAGTCGGCAATGCCTATATAAGACAAAAAGTGCTTGGCGCAGTTGTTAGATCGGTCACTACTGCTACAGTGGCACGTTATCAAGATTTAAGCGAGTTTGAACGTGGTGTTATAGTCGGTGCACGAGCGATGGGACACAGCATCTCCGAGGTAGAGATGATGGGGGATTTTCCCGCACGGTCATTTCACGAGTGTACCGTGAATATCAGGAATCCGACAAAACATCAAATCTCCGACATCGCTGGTGCCGAAAAAAGATCCTTCAAGAACGGGTCCAATGACGACTGAAGAGAATCGTTCAACGTGACAGAAGTGCAAGCCTTCCGCAAATTGCTTCACATTTCAATGATGGGCCATCAACAGATATCGGCGTGCGAACCATTTAACGAAACATCATCGATATGATGGGCTTTCGAAGCCGAAGGCCCACTCGTGTACCCTTGATGACCGCACGGCACAAATCTTTACGCCTTGCCTGGGCCCGTCAACACCGACAATGGACTGTTGATGACTGAAAACATGTTGCCTGTCGGACGAGTTTCGTTTCAAATTGTATCGAGCGGATGGAAGTGTACGTGTATGAAGACAACCTCATGAATCCATTGACCCCGCATGTCTGCAGTGGACTGTTCAAGCTGGTGGAGGCTCTATAATGGTGTGGGGCGTGTGTAGTTCTAGTGATATAGGACCCCTGATACGTCTAAATACGACTCTGAGAGATGACACGTACGTAAGCATCCTGTCTGATTATCTACACCTATTCATGTCGATTGTGCACTTCGACGACGGACTTGGGCAATTTCAGGAGGACAATGTGACACCCCACACGTCCAGAATTGCTACAGAGTGGCTCTAAGAACACTCTACTGAGTTTAAACACTTCTGCTGGCCACCAAACTCCCCGGACATAAACATTACTGAGCATATCTGGTATGCCTTGCAACGTGCTGTTCAGAAGAGATCTCCACTTCTTCGTACTCTTACGGATTTATGGACAGCCCTGCAGATTTCATGGTGTCAATTCCCTCCAGCACTACTTCAGACATTAGTCGAGTCCATGTAACGTCCTGTTGCGGTACTTCTGTGTGCTCGCTGGGGATATAATGTTCATAACTGAGTCACATCGCCTTATGGGAAGCGTGATTTTTTATGAAATATCCTATGTGTGGTCTCACCGCCAGACACCATACTTGCTAGGTGGTAGCTTTTAAATCGGCCGCGGTCCACTAGTATACGACGGACCCGCGTGTCGCCACTGTCAGTAATTGCAGACCGAGCGCCGCCACACGGCAGGTCTAGAGAGACGTACTGGCCCTCGCCCCAGTTGTACAGCCGACTTTGCTAGGAAAGGTGCACGGAGAATTACGCTCTCATTTGCCGAGACGATAGTTAGCCTTCAGCTAAGTCAATGGCTACGACCTAGCAAGGCGCCATAGCAATTGATAGCTATCGTATGAAGCATGTCTCATCAAGAACGATGTATACAAATGATGGATTAAAGTTAAGTATTCCAGCAGCTACGTACTTTTCTTTATAGCATTCATTACGTATCCTGTTTCAGACCTCACGCCAGCCTGCGTGAGTTTAAACGCGTGCCTTTCGGTTACCCGTCACTGTGGACTGGCTGTCTTGTCAGTCCACAACACTATGAATCAAATTAATCAACGTTATTAGAACTATTTCTGGAGGAGGAAAAATATTTACGTAGTACTTCAGTGGTCCGCGTGACAGGTGTGTGAAATGTATACTTTTTCTTGAATGTGGCTGTGTTTTGCTCGTAGAGAGTGTTGTGTAGTGTAATGATTGTGCTGTTGATGACGATATGGGAAAATGGAAAGGATCAAAACTGTTGTTGGCATAGAGACTACTTCTCTAGAACAGCACCAAGGCGGCCACCAACCGTGTATCTCCATCCAACTGAATCGAGCGAGGTGGCGCTGTGGTTAACATAATCAACACGTATTCGAGAGGGTGACTGTTCAAATTCCGGTCAACCATGTGCATTCAATGTAAGGAAAATGTGGGGATGGCTGCTTTGAAAAGTCACTGCCGATTTCCTTCTCTATCCTTCCCCAATCCGAAATTGTGCTCCATCACTACCTTTTTCTTTCCCTCTCACACGATGGACTGTTCAATAAAATAGTGTTAGATGCTCTCACTCGGTATGACACTGTGACGACTTTTCGAATGTAACCCAGGGCAGTGTAAAGTTAAAGTACTTTACACTCTCCCCCCCTGCCCCTCCTCTCTTGCTCCCATTGCTCGAAAATCTGTGTTGAAGATTTTTTTCAGTCTCGATATTATAAGATGGCACCTGCAAGTTAACAGACATCGCGTAAGTTCGGTATTAGGTCCTATGCTCTTCTCGTTGTAAGTAAATGATGTGTTATCAGCTTTGTGCTGCTGCGAATACCACATGTACATTGATGGCTCTCTGGCTCTGAGCACTATGGGACTTAACATCTATGGTCATCAGTCCTCTAGAACTTAGAACTACTTAAACCTAACTAACCTAAGGACATCACACAACACCCAGCCATCACGAGGCAGAGAAAATCCCTGACCCCGCCGGGAATCGAACCCGGGACCGGGCATGGGAAGCGAGAACGCTACCGCACAACCACGAGCTGCGGAGTGTACATTGATGATCTCCTGTTTAGCTAAGTGCAAAATCAATAAACCTGAAGATAGCTATTGGGCTTCTCGATACAGATCTATGTGCGCTTTAAAAATGGGCGCAGGATAGAGCGTTAAAGCTCAACCCATCCAAAACCTAAGTGGACTGGTTCGTCATTCTAGGCTCATTAGAACGAAATGTCGGCAATCTCTACCATCTTTAACGCTAAATCGAACAGGCATCAATCAACTTGTCTCTTTCAGCAAAGAGTTTAGTAATAATATGTGAAAGTCTAGATTGGATGAGCAAGTAACTGCAATGTACAAGAACGCATCAGCTTCTCTCTGTGCCCTACAAAAATATAAAATGCTATTCCTTCTTGACCTGAAAAAGAAACTTGGACAAACATTTACACTTCCAATTATTGATTACAGCGATGTTACCTCGTAAGGTCTTTCTCAGGAAAGCTCACGGTGCTAGGAGCTGGGTGTGAATTCCTGTATTAGTTTTATCTGTGATGTTCGACTCTTTGATCATATTTCCCTCACATGCACAGCTATCCTGGCTGCGTGTAGACAAGCGCAGAGATTTCCATACCTTCGGTGTTCTCTTATCAAAGAACACCGTCATTCATATCTCTCCCCAACCTTAACGCTCTTATCTGAACAACATGGTGGAAACACCCGTTCCCATCAGAGCAAAATCTTTTCTGTACCGCTCCATTGTTCAGCCAGTTTCTCGAAGTCCTTCTCAGTAGCAGGAACCCGACTCTGGAATAATCTTCCGCATCATTACATTAGAGAAGTGACTAACATCTGCAGCTTCAGAAAACAGTTAATGACATACCTACTAAAGAAACAATAAGGATTTCCATTGTCCCCGTACGCACCCGTTACCCTCGGACATCCTCCTTTCCAACCAGATACTCCTCTTTTTCCCAGAATTCTTAGCTGGTCCAATCTCCTCAAATTTCTTTAGCCCAGAACTCGCTATACCAGAAAATATCTATCTCGTACACCTACAAATTCTTTTTATATCTGTCACTGTCATCATTGTTATTGTTTTTATTATTGTTATTGTTATTATTACTATTAGTGGAAACAGCTGCAGTAATAGAAGTACTGCCAGTATTAACTTGGTTAGCTCATATTCAGTATGCGTTGCCACTTCAGAAACTCAAATCATTTTAATACGATTTGCCACATCAATATTGTTATTTCTTAAGAAACTATGACGTAAAAAAGGTGCTGTATGTATGCAATCCTGGTCCGATGTTATACAATGCCTGATGGCCCTAACCGAAAGAGGTGGCACAGTGGTTAGCACATTGGACTCGCTTTCGGAAGGACAATGGTTCAAACCCGCGTCCGGCTATCCAGATTTAGGTTTTCCGTGACTTCCCTAAACCGCTTCAAGCAAGTGCCTGGATGGTTCCTTTGAAAGGGCATGGCCGATTTCCTTCCCCATCCTTCCCTAATCCGAGCTTACGCTCTGCCTCTAATGACCTAGTTCTCGATGGGACGTTAAACACTAATCTCGTCGTTTACAGTATAAACTGGCTAAAAACGGTTGATAATAAATGATGAGCGTAAAAAAGCATAATTAGGTTGTTAATGAATCGTTTTCCAACGACTTTAGTATCTTATAGTACACAGTAATGATTATACGATTTTCTAGGTAGCCAAAAACCTTTTTTTCTCAGTCTCACCATTTCGTTTACTTGAGAGAGAGTCGTAGCATTTCACAGAGTTGTTTTATCTCCAAATAACGTTTTAGTGATTTATTATATAATTGTCATGCACGACTATTTTAACTGATTATTTAAAGTGCACATGATTTCCCATATGTGCCTCACTTTATTTTAACTTTAATAGTTCGTAGTGCTATAGCTACGGCCATCACAACAGAACCCCTCAATGACACTTATTGCTTGCTTCCTTACAAGCAGTGCCTCTGTTCGAAACTTTAGGCTATTTTATAGATGGTAGTTTTTCTTTCTTCTTTACACGCAATGCTTGAACTCTAAACTTTATTCTATGGTATAGGTTGTATTTTTTGTCCTATTAATGAATTCAAAAAAATCCATTTCATTTCAGAACTATGCACATCGTTATCGTATCACGGATGAGACTGGGGCTGTAATCTGTTCATTGGGGCGATGTACGGTATTTCAGTGATGTCGATACGAATAGCAATGACTTTTATTATGTGATATGACACTGTTATTTGCTTACGGTATGTTGAAGTTACGTGTGATTCCCATTTGCACCTCACTCAGCTTAAGATGAGGGCGGTGCTCCTGTGGCTCTTGTAATAAAGATTTTCCATATTTCAGTATTTGCTTTGGCGTAATGTTCTGTATTCTGTAATTTCCATGGTAACGCGGTTGAGGTTTAATCTTGTTTCGTTGGGTTGAGTCACGGCATTTTAGGGATGTTGGTGCGAACTACATCATGTTGACAGTTTCATAATGTACGTTATAAAGTTGTATACGTTTTCCCATACGCGCCTCCCTAGATTTTGTCATTCACTGACATGCACTGTGCATCTCGATGACTTGTAAGAGTGTTGTATGTATTTTTTTAATATCTGGTATTGAATAGTTGTTGGATATGTTGTATAGAACTGCGTCATATGTTTCCCAGAATACAGATTAGTTCACAGTGTACTGCATTCGTTTAGAAAATTGTAATGTAAATCTAATGATAGTGAAGATACTGAAAACGTTTTCAGCCGCAGGGCTGTGTATGGCAGAGGTCCTTTCTAATCCCAATAACACCCCTGGAAAGAAATGGAAATGATCGTATTGCGTCAGTGGCCGGGAGTTCCCAGACGGGAAGTTCGGTCGCCAAGTGCAGGTGTTATTGAGTGCGACGACACATTGGGCGACCTGCTCGTAGACAATGGCGATGAAATCATGATGAGTACAGCACATCACCCAGTCCCTGAGGGGAGAAAATCTCCCTCCCCAGCAGGGAATCGAACCCGGACCCCGTGTGTGGCAATCCAACGTGCGTATCATTTAGCTAATGGGACGGACGATAATAACCTTCTTCCCCTATTACCACTTTTTAAGTATGTTAGTTTTTTTTGCCAGAATGAATAAATATATCGAGGTGCGGTTTTCGCCAAGTTATAGCGGACGATATGGTGAATTTTCCGACTTTCGCAAGTAATTTTTATCGTTTTGTGGTGTGCGTACTGTAAGACCTTCGGTACACACACCATCAGATTATTTGACTTGTCGCTCTAGTGAAGTAGACGAGTGTCAGCAATATGTCTCGTGGTCTTATCGTGGCGTGTTTATCTTCTGCCGTTAGAAATGCCACTTGCACGCTTAGAGTAGCAGATTGACGGTGACCAACTTTACACAGAACTTGGTTAATTTTCACACACATTTATTAAAATAATAACAAGCATAAAAATAACTTAACTTGGTTCTGGATGCTATTTACAATTGACAATCTGAAGTTCCTTTGGGTCTTGGTACGTTAATCTTATTCTCACATCTCTGATACTTGACAAAGTGTCTATACATTTCTCCTCATGTCTATGTACAGGAATATGATAATCTTACTAGGCGCAGACTGAAACTTGACTATAGACTGGTACAGACTAATGCAGACTGATGCAGACTGGCTAATAGGAGGCCTGTACACTCGTTATAATACCTCGAGCGTTCAGGTATCACTGCGCGGGTGTGATCCGCGAGGAGAAAAGGTTCTACGTTAGCAGCAATCTCATTGGCTGCGTTACATATTAATACGTGGATCGGCGGAAGCAGATTTTGGTCCATCTTTATGGCAGCGCCATCTCGTAGAGCGGAGACGGACGAGCGCTGCGCCTGCGCTGTTGTGCTTAGCGGGGCGCGCTCTAGTGGGAAAGTTGTGTACGCGCTGACTACGCGGAACTATGTACACATCACATTTATAATCGCCGGATTACGACACCGACTTGTTGTTTTGTAATGGAACTGTACTTTTTGGTATTTGGAAGAAGCTTCTAGGAGAACTTGAGCGACATAATATGTGTGAGACTTGATCAAATAGTATCAAGATAACAGCGCCGCAAATTACCGTCCGGGCTTCATGAGAAGAGATTCCACGAACGCCTGCCCTACTATACAAAACGTAAGCAAACGCTTAACTCAGGTATGGTTCTTATGATTACCCGTGCGCTTGAAACCTATCAGTCTGTGTTCTTCTGTTGTAGCATCAGATAACTTGCTCATATGGCGATTGAGACATTCACAATTCATACGACAGTAGGAAAAGTGAATATTGTTTATTACGAATGTCGCCAAACTATTAGAACAGTTGTGCGGTAGTTTGCTGAAGAGTTTCTATATCGGGCCAAGCACTCGCGATCTGTCTTTGGAAACATTATATAAAATTGTTTTAGGAGCTCGAAGCGTGGAGAATAAAATACGTCAAGGAAAAAGAAGATCAACTAATGAAAGAAATGAAACTAACACTTTAGCAGCAGTAGCGCACGATGCAAATGTTACGAGGAAGCGTCTCCGAAGTATGATAGCGATCAACCAAACGAGTGTTCTGCGAGCTATACATTCCATCGCGTTTCATCCTCATCACACTTCACTACATCTAGCACTTCATGGCAATGAAGCCCAAAATTGGTTGCAGTTCTCCGAATGTTATCTACGAAAGCTCAAAGAGATGCGACTTATCTATGCAAAATTTTGTTTACGGAAGAAGCAGTGTTTACACATTATGTGTAAGTCAATCTTCGCAATATGCACCAATCGTCACTTGAAAATCCATTCTCCCTGAGAGAATTGGATAAAAAAAAACACTCTTGGTCTATCAACATTTGGTATGTGACTTTAAAGACCCACATCATTGGTCCCTGTTTTACTGACGGGAATCAAGATACACTCAAATATGTCGCATTCCTAAGATATGCCGCTGCCGCTGGAATTGGAAGACATCCCACTAGACACGAGGCAGTCAGTGTAGTAGCAACATGACGGATTTCCTCCCACTCATGTAATGACAGACACTCTTAAGAGAACAATTGGAGAGCATTTGAACAATCGTTCAGAAAACTCGAAGTGGTATGCTCACTCGCCACACTTAACGCTTGTATATTTTATCTGAGATGAAAACCGCACCTCAATATATTTATTCATTCTAGCTGCATTTCGAATGGTCTGTCTTAGCTGCCTCACCATGTATATTACGGCTCCTGTACGAATTTTTTTATATAAGTGAAGTCAAATAACACATGTACTTGCAAGAAGCGTTGAAATGTCACAGATATGACTGTTGTCTTAGGAGTCATGATACCGTCACTAACGCCGCCTTGTGGCAGAGATTGTTTATCTCCCTGAGGTAGTTGGGGCACTGATGTTATAACGGAATAATTATAAATCCCAAGGCACTGTTTTTCGATGTCAGAGGTGAATTAGCTAGCTTCACTGCTTCATTATAATGTATATTCCTCTATTTCGTCGTACACTACATTGTTATACCGCAGATCTGATGCTGGGATAACCCGAAACACGTAATGAGAAGTTAAAAATAAAGAAAATAAATTTTACGAGCAAGACAGGCGTCCAGTCTTTAGTGTCATCATTGTCACATACCCCATAAAAGATTTCTTGTCTAAAGTGATGTTAGGTTACACAGTGAACCATTAAAACTGCACGCAATGGAGGATAACCTAGAGGATGGTGCACCTAGGAGCACACGATGTTTTTTGGTTGGTACTGCAGTTTAGTGACTGATTTTAGTATCATACGAAAGAATACCCACTAGAGACAGCCATGAGCAGTTTCCACTACTTTCTACCTCTTGTTGTTGTTAGAGACGAGGTGGTATTTTACGTAGCATTTGTAAATATTTCGTGTTTTACACATTTAAGAAATTTTTTGTATACTTTAGCTATTTGGAATACACGTATTGTTATTTCCTCAGGTACCGAATTTTGTGATGGGTATAATCCTGTAACTATACAACATGTGGACAGTTAAGCCATACTTCGTCGTTCGTGTACAATCTTGCTCCCTGAAAAAGAGGAAGGTCTTTTACCATGGAACATGTGATACTTGCAAACGGACTTAGTTTTTTTGATGTCTTAACAATTCTACCTGTCTTGAAATAGTAAACTAGTGTCAGTTTTCAATAACTTCTATTTCAAAATGTGTGTATCTGGCCTCTGATAATACTTCTACTTGATCTGATTTCGATTAGTGATTACTGGTGTGTAGTATAGTAATAATATAGCAGATAGGCTGTTGAAGACAGTACTGATAAGACTTTCTCAACTGCAATGCATTTAAATTTCAATCGCATATTTGTTCCTAGGTACATGACCATGTTGTACCTTGGAACATGATTCCACATTTGGAAAAACTTTAATTTTCTGACTAATTTCAGAAAAAGGCTGCAGCATATAAAAAGTTAATGCCATCATTTGAAAATGGAAGAAGAAAATGTATTAAACTTCTATTACTGGTGAAGGATTAACAAGTTCAGCAAAATACAACACTCTCACCTACAGAACGAAGAACACATGAGTAAATTTGTAAACGCTTTGGACGTATACAAGGTATGAACTTTAGTACACAGAGATTCTACTAATAGTAGCAACAATTGCTCTAACCTGGCTTGGTATCATACCGAGTTGGGTTTGGATCAGAGATACTGTTACATCATTTGATGTCTCTTCAACTCTATGAGAGAGTAAATGAATTGTGGGTGCTGGCGAGTGGTGGCGTTCTAGTCGCTCAGCAAGCGATGGCCAGATGTTTTCAACGGGTAAGAAATATGCAGAAAGGGCTGGCATGGGCGACAGTAGAACGTCTCTATGTGGAGGTAGCCCAAGACAACATGCGCAAGATGTGGGTACTATCTTGCTGAAAGATAACGTCATAGAGACCAGCAAGATAGGCCACACCCACCGGCCTTAACATATCAGAAATGTAAACGACCCTGTCTAAATTACCGGCTATGCAAACCAGAAGTGATCTTGTCTTATACACAATGGCACTTGACACAATCACACCAGGTGCTCGGCTCATATAAAACTCTCCCGCACAGGCCATGAAGGCCTAAAAGTACCGACTGGCCGCCGTGTCATCCTCAGACCATAGGCTTCACTGGATGCGGATATGGAGAGGCATGCGGTCAGCACACCGCTCTCCCGGCCGTATGTCAGTTTCCGAGATCGGAGCCGTTTCTCAGACAAGTAGCTCCTCAATTTGCCTCTCAAGGGCTGAGTGTACCCCGCTTGCCAACAGCGTTCGGCAGACCGGATGGTCACCCATCCAAGTGCTAGCCCAGCTCGACAGCACTTAACTTCGGTGATCTGACGGGAACCGTTGTTACCACTGCGGCAAGGTCGTTGGCTCGGTTCATATGACGATGATGAATTCAATCTGCCAACGTTCGTTCTCCCCGGAAGCTCGACACACCAATACGCACATCACGATGCTGTACAAAGAACAGGGTCTCGACTGAATAGACGATGCAGTGCCTCTCAAGTGACCAATGTTGTCGGTGGGCCTACCATTGACAGCGAGCCTCTCTCTGCAACCGTCTTAAGTGAAATCGCAGGCCGGCCGGGTTGGCCGAGCAGTTCTAGGCGCTACAGTCTGGAACCGCGCGACCGTACGGTCGCAGGTTCGAATCCTGCCTCGGGCATGGATGTGTGTGATGTCCTTAGGTTAATTAGGTTTAAGTGGTTCTAAGGTCTAGGGGACTGATGACCTCAGAACTTAAGTCCCATAGTGCTCAGAGCCATTTTTGAAATCGCACAAGTGGTCGTTGTACCGACATGCTCCAGACATCAGTGCACTGACTGTGTGGATACCTGACTTGCTGCAAACCAGACCATTTCCATATTCACATGATTGTCGTGGAATACCAAGTAACGCTGAGTAACAATATTGTAGAATGATAACCCACAATCATGCCGCTGTCGAATTCCGGCACGTGCTGGGAGACATTTCTCCGTCCTACACGAGGCATACCACGATCTTCTCACAAGTAACCAACATTCAGGTACAACTTCTGAAAGAGAAACACGCTCCATAATCTTTCCTTATATACAGAATGTTGATGACATTGCTTCCGTCTACTTTTTGTGTGTTGCAGGTGAAACGCTAATCATCTGCATATCCAAGAATGTAATACAGTGCATGGTAAATTGACTTTTGTTGAATACTATTTGTTCCAAGCAAGAGGTACACAACAAATACCATGTAAGGCCAGCAGCACACAGGCATAACCAGTCACCTTGCGTATCTCAAGCGCCTGCAGCTGCCTCCAGATGTCACTCACAATCCTGGCTGGACCTCTTTCTGCTTCTGCGCCACTTCCTCCAGAGCATAGTATATGTCCGCCGATAGAGTGGTCAGCAGGTAATAGGAAATGCTGTCAACTGTGAACTACTTTGCCTCACCCTGGTGCACATGGAAATTCTTCCACCAACTACACCGAAACGCAATGCACCGTTGACGCACACAGAGGCAGAAACCAGCAGTTAGACAGTTAAGTCCAGTGACTGCAGGCAGCTCAGTACAGTACTCTGACGACAACCTTCAACTTAGCACTTGTTGTTTACAGAGTAATCGGACTATCAAGAATGTCTGCAACATTACTATCATTTATATATCGTAATTGCCAAGAGACAGGGAAGTTATTTAGATATCATTGTGTTAGGTTTAGGACATCAAGTGCCACGCATCAAACTACACCATAGGCAAGTACAAGGGCAGTTCAATAAGTAATGCAACACATTTTTTTTCTCGGCCAATTTTGGTTGAAAAAACCGGAAATTTCTTGTGGAATATTTTCAAACATTCCCGCTTCGTCTCGTATAGTTTCATTGACTTCCGACAGGTGGCAGCGCTGTACGGAGCTGTTAAAATGGCGTCTGTAACGGATGTGCGTTGCAAACAACGGGCAGTGATCGAGTTTCTTTTGGCGGAAAACCAGGGCATCTCAGATATTCATAGGCGCTTGCACAATGTCTACGGTGATCTGGCAGTGGACAAAAGCACGGTGAGTCGTTGGGCAAAGCGTGTGTCATCATCGCCGCAAGGTCAAGCAAGACTGTCTGATCTCCCGCGTGCGGGCCGGCCGTGCACAGCTGTGACTCCTGCAATGGCGGAGCGTGCGAACACACTCGTTCGAGATGATCGACGGATCACCATCAAACAACTCAGTGCTCAACTTTACATCTCTGTTGGTAGTGCTGTCACAATTGTTCACCAGTTGGGATATTCAAAGGTTTGTTCCCGCTGGGTCCCTCGTTGTCTAACCGAACACCATAAAGAGCAAAGGAGAACCATCTGTGCGGAATTGCTTGCTCGTCATGTGGCTGAGGGTGACAATTTCTTGTCAAAGATTGTTACAGACGATGAAACATGGGTTCATGACTTCAAACCTGAAACAAAACGGCAATCAGTGGAGTGGCGCCACACCCACTCCCCTACCAAGAAAAAGTTTAAAGCCATACCCTCAGCCGGTAAAGTCGTGGTTACAGTCTTCTGGGACGCTGAAGGGGTTATTCTGTTCGATGTCCTTCCCCATGGTCAAACGATCAACTCTGAAGTGTATTGTGCTACTCTTCAGAAATTGAAGAAACGACTTCAGCGTGTTCGTAGGCACAAAAATCTGAACGAACTTCTCCTTCTTCATGACAACGCAAGACCTCACACAAGTCTTCGCACCCGAGAGGAGCTCACAAAACTTCAGTGGACTGTTCTTCCTCATGCACCCTACAGCCCCGATCTCGCACCGTCGGATTTCCATATGTTTGGCCCAATGAAGGACGCAATCCGTGGGAGGCACTACGCGGATGATGAAGAAGTTATTGATGCAGTACGACGTTGGCTCCGACATCGACCAGTGGAATGGTACCATGCAGGCATACAGGCCCTCATTTCAAGGTGGCGTAAGGCCGTAGCATTGAATGGAGATTACGTTGAAAAATAGTGTTGTGTAGCTAAAAGATTGGGGAATAACCTGGTGTATTTCAATGCTGAATAAAACAACCCCTGTTTCAGAAAAAAGATGTGTTGCATTACTTATTGAACTGCCCTCGTATCATTCTCTAACATACTCTTAATAAATGTCATTTCTTCTTTCTTATTGTCTTGGAACATTTCTGTTCTAGAGCATATGCCAAACAAGTGTTAATTATCATTGCATGCAATGGCTGCCATTTAAGGAATCATAGCAGCGAAACATTTTTCTGCTACTGTGCATATTTTGGGTGAATTAATAGCAGCACTCAATTACTACATTGGCACCATTTCGGTAACGAGGACAAAGAATTTATGTTGCTGATAACGAGTTTCACCAGTCAGCATTTCAGAGCTGAGAAAAACTGGGATTTGTTGATCAGTGCAAACCCACACCATTCTCGTCAACATTAGGCGACGAGTTAAAGGAAACAATACTTGAGAAAAAAGGATAAGAGTTACTAAACAGGACAATTTTCATTTTTACTTTATTTAGAGTGCATGAATTATTTTATTAATTTTAGCGGCGAGATTGGCTTTATTCAGTGATTGATACAGTTTAGGATTATTAATCTGTTTCCTTCCCAGGAAAATGTTTGTATTTTTGTGAATATTTTAAACCGTTCTGAGCATATTTTGCAGACATGGCCCGACCAGAACTTGTCCTCCTGATTTTACTGCAAAAAGTGTCAGTAACACTGCCAGGGGGGAGGGGGGGGGAGGGCTCTTGGTGGTGCACTTGGCCCGACTTGAAGAAAACAAGACCGAAGTCCAACAACAACAACAACCACTGTAATTCAGCATTCGATTTGAAAGTGCAGTCCTAGAACAACTACGAGGGTGGTTTCAAAAGTTCTCGGAATCTCCACGAGAGGTCAGCGCTCGTGCAACTAGTTGTTCAGGTGATATTCGTGATATATTGCACTGTTACCTGTAAATACGTGCCACGTCAGTGCTCTTGGAAGAGAGCTGTGGCGGTGACGTGGCTCTGTAGTTGTTCCCGCGTAGTGTTTTGCGAATATGGAAAAAATCGAGATTCGAGCAGTGATTAAGTACTTCACAAAGAAAGGTATGAAAGCATAGGACATTCATTCCGATTTCCAGAATACACTTGGGGACCCTGCTCCTTCACATTCAACTGTTGCCAGGTGGGCAAATGAATTTGAATTTGGTCGAGAGAGATTAGATAATGATCTGCGCAGTGGTCGGCCACGATGTGTCACTACTCCAGAAACCATTGCAAAAATGCACAAAATGGTCATGGAGGATCACCGATTGAAAGTGTGTGAAATTGCTCACTCTTGCCAGATAACATCTGAAAGAGTATGTTACATTCTAACTGAAGAATTAGAAGTGAAAAAATTATCTGCAAGTTGGGTGCTGGATCAAAAACGCATGAGAATGGACATATCGGAACAACGTTTGGCCAGATTTAGGAGATACGAACAAGATTTTTTGCTCCACTTTGCGACCACATATGAAACTTGAGTGCACTGCTATACCCCAGAGACAAAACAACTGTGAAAGCAGTGGAAACATGCTGATTCTCCGCCACCAAAGAAAGCAAAGACAATTCCTCCCGCAGGAAAGATCATGGCATCAGTGATCTGGGATGCGAAGGGGATTATGTTTGTAGATTATGTCCCCACTGGGCAAAAAATTACTGTAGAATACTATGCTAACCTCCTGGACAAATTGCAACAAAAGGCACGCGAAAAACGGCCAGGTTTAACACGGAAGAAAGTCATCCTCCATCAAGACAATGCGTGCCCACACACGTACCGTCGCCTTGGCAAAATGACACTAACTAAGGTATGAATTTTTCCGCACCCGCCTTATTCACCTGATATGGCTCTGTCAGACTTCCATCTCTTCCCAAAACTGAAAATTTTTCTTGGTGGACGAAAATTCACTTCAAACAAAGAACTGATAGCCGGAGTTGACAACTATTTTTCAGGCCTGGAGGGAACTCATTTTCGAGATGGGATCAAGACACTGGAACATCGTTGGACCAAGTGCGTTAACCTACAAGGAGACTACATTGAAAAATTTAAAAAAAATTCAGTGATGTAAGTACTTTTTTTCTATTTCGTTCCGAGAACTTTTCAAACTACTCTCGTATATCCACCAACTCGAGCAGCACCACAGTATATATCCGAGGTCAGGTGACGTGGAATGAAATTAATTTTTATTAGCATATGCCGGCCCCACTGTATACAACTTCTTCAGAAATTAACTACTTGTGAAACCAGTGACTCTCTCATACTCTGATATTAAAGAAAGGCTTGCAACGTATTTTGACTCGCAAGTTCGTATCGCTACTGGCAAACGTAGATTTTTTCTATGTTCCAAGAAGTCAAATCAAAGATAGGAAGAGGGGCTTACGTAATTACAGGGCTCGATTCGGGAATGTAAATTTCGTAGTGAAAATAATTAATGTAAGATATCTTATGCAGAGTCACTAATTTGTGAGATGTTTATCATGCTCGCTCCTGACAATAACTTAAAGAACGACCTGCTTCGTCTAACAAATCTGTCTTTACAAGATTGTTTGCCATTGATTTGGGCATACGAACAAACGCACGTATCTGCTGAAGCAATACATTGTGAAGATGCTGACGTATTCACTACACGAAAAAGCCAGCATGGCCGAGCAAATAGGAAGGTCAGATCCGACAATCACAGGGCATGCGTGTTGCTCGATTGAAACAGTCAGAAAAAAGTACAAAACTAAATTGCAGTATTGTTCACGCTGTGGTGTAAAATGCGAAAGGGATAGCTGTTTGCATCGCTACACACATTGTAATTACTGCCAAAAGTCCGCCCCCGGTAGGTGAGTGGTCAGCGCGACAGATTGTCAATCCTACGGGCCCGGGTTCAATTCCCGGCTGGGTCAGAGGTCGGAGATTTTCTCCGCTCAGGGACTGGATGTTGTGTTGTCCTAATCATCATCATTTCATCCCCATCGACACGCAAGTCGCCGAAGTGGCGTCAAACCGAAAGACTTGCACCCGGCGAACGGTCCACCCGATGGGAAGTTCAAATGGCTCTGAGCACCATGCGACTCAACTTCTGAGGTCATCAGTCGCCTTGAACTTAGAACTAATTAAACCTAACTAACCTAAGTACATCACACACATCCATGCCCGAGGTAGGATTCGAAGCCGCGACCGCAGCGGTCGCTCGGTTCCAGACTGTAGCGCCCAGAACCGCACGGCCACCCAGGTCGGCCCGATCGGAGGCCCTAGTCACACGACATTTGCACTTACACTGCCAAAATACCGGACATAGGACTGAGTTCTGCAGAATGCAGCACAACCGACAAAAACAGCAGATCTCAAGCATACTGAAATGGGCTGATGTTGAGGAGAGATGAATTTGCCTGCTGCGATGAATGCGAGTCGGTGGGACAAGGACGTTGTGCAGCCACCACTGGCGACCTCACGTGCAGAGACAAGCAGCGCATCGCCAGAAACGGCTAAACCCCAAAGGTGGGAATTTGGAAGGCTGATGCTCACATGGCCTTTGAGCAGGAGATGCTTCATCAAATAGCGGATTGTCAGACTAGCAGAAAGACAGCTTCTTACAACTCTTTGAGAAACTGTAATAATTTACAGTATAATATTATTGCAAATCTGAATACCTCTGCGATCTGAGAAAAATGAGGTGTATCCAGTGACACAACAACATTTTCAATATATTTAAAATTTCAGAAGTTAATATTTCACAGTGAATAAACATTTTCACAGTGAAATTCTGAATTAACCACTTTTCACAGCTTCATGAGCTTTCCTACGTGTAATATCTCCGATGATAGCATTGCACGAAAATTATCATCCCTGAAATCCACTCATCTGTATCTACTGTATTTACTGACTTATTTTTTATTACGCAAATGTTTGTAAAAAAACTATATTCTCCACTGGTACATCTATAGAGTTCATCCCCAGTTTTTCTTTGATTTCCTCATTGTGGACATCCTCCTGCCATTGTTCCCATCTACTAGTACCTGCAATCATCCTAGCTACTTTCATATCCGTAACCTCAACCTTATTGATAAGGTAACCTGAATCCACCCAGCTTTTGCTCCCATACAACAAAGTTGGTCGAAAGACTGATCGGTGCACAGATAACTTAGTCTTGGTACTGACTTCCTTCTTGCAGAAGGGAGTATATCGTATCTGAGCGCTCACTGCATTAGCTTTGCTACACCTCGCTTCCAGTTCTTTCACTATGTTGCCATCCTGTGAGAATATGCATCCTAAGTACCTGAAACCGTCCACCTGTTCTAACTTTGTTCCTCCTATTTGGCACTCAATCCGTTTTTAACTCTTTCCCACTGCCATTACTTTCGTTTTGGAGATGTTAATCTTCATACCATAGTCCTTACATTTCTGATCTAGCTCTGAAATATTACTTTGCAAACGTTCAATCGAATCTGCCATCACAACTAAGTCATCTGCATATGCGAGACTGCTTATTTTGTGTTCACATATCTTAATCTCACCCAGCCAGTTTATTGTTTTCAACATATAATCCATAAATAATATGAACAACAGTGGAGACATGTTGCAGTCTTGTCTTACCCCTGAAACTACTCTGAACCATGAACTCAATTTACCGTCAACTCTAACTGCTGCCTGACTATCTATGTAAAGACCTTTAATTGCTTGCAAAAGTTTGCCTCCTATTCCATAATCTCGTAGAACAGACAATAACTTCCTTCTAGGAACCCGGTCATATGCCTTTTCTAGATCTATAAAACATAGATACAATGCCCTGTTCCACTCGTGACACTTCTCCATTATTTGCCGTAAGCTAAAGATCTGGTTCTGACAACCTCTAAGAGGCCTAAACCCACACTGATTTTCATCCAATTTGTCCTCAACTAATACTCGCACTTTCCTTTCAACAATACCTGAGAAGATTCTACCCACAACGCTGATTAAAGAGATACCTCTGTAGTTGTTACAATCTTTTCTGTTTCCATGTTTAAAGATTGATGTGATTACTGCTTTCGTCCAGTCTGATTGAACCTGTCTCGACTACCACTCCATTTCAATTATCCTGTGTAGCCATTTAGGATCTGACATTCCACTGTATTTGATGAGTTCCGACTTAATTTCATCCACCCCAGCCGCTTTATTCAACTGCAATATATTGACCATTTTCTCCACTTCCTCAAATGTGATCCTATTTCCATCATCATTCCTATCTCATTGTACATCGAAATCTGAATCATTACTGATCGTATTTTCACCTACATTGAGCAACTCTTCAAAATATTCCCTCCATCTGCCCAAGGTATCAACAGGATTCACCAGCAGTCTTCCTGACCTGTACATAATACTTGTCATTTCGTTCTTACCTCCCTTTCGAAGACTGCTAATTACACTCCAGAATGGTTTTCCAGCAGCTTGACCCAAAGTCTCCAACCTGTTTCCAAAGTCTTCCCAAGACTCCTTCTTGGATGCTGCAATTATCTGTTTGGCTTTGTTCCTTTCTTCAGCATAACTTTCTCTGTGTACCTGAGTTCTAGTATGTAGCCATTTTTGATGCTCCATCTATTCCTTTTACAGGCTACCTTGACTGTGTCATTCCATCAAGCTGTTTGCTTCATCCTACCTTTACACACTACTGTTCCAAGACATTCTTTAGCCACTTCTAGTACTGTGTCCCTGTACCTTGTCCATTCCTTTTCCAATGACTGTAATTGACTACATTCAACTAACTGGTACCTTTCTGAGATCCCTGTTATGTACTTGTGCCTGATTTCCTTATCCTGAAGTTTCTCCACCCTTATCCTCCTAAACTCCTCATAAACTTTATTTAAATGTTTTTACAAGGGCTATTAAAAACTGTGCTAATTTAAAAGTAGTCAATCACCTGTGCTAATGAACACCACCATTGAAAAGAGAACCAAAAGATGCTTCTATCAAGAAGGTATAAATAATTGTTTAAATAATATTTAAGAGGGCTAGGGCGTCAAACGGGCCGACTTGGAGCAGGAGAGGCACCACATGACATTTTAATTTCCACTCTCTATACTTTTACAAATAAATTCATAAAACTTCGAAAGCATGATCAGGACGGATTCAGGATTCATACTCATAGCAGTGGAAGCTCAAAAACGTAGCAAAATACATTTTTTTACACATGAAATTTCATTTTTTCACTTACTACTGGCTGCATTTCTTGCTATAGGTACACTTTTCTTCCTAAGTAAGAGAGATTCTTTGATGTATTTTGCACAGCATACAAACCATAGTTACAGGTGTATGAAACCCAGAATTTATTTAATTTATGAATACATGAATGAACTGTTACATTTTAAACTTTATGTTTAGAAAAAACTCAAATTTTATAGTTAATTATCTCAGTTTTTTAGTAGATTTGGAAAATTCTGGAGTTTCATACACCTGTAAGTACTGTTTGTATGCTGTGCAAAATTCATCGAAGAATCTCTCTTACTTGGGAAGAAAAGTGTACCTACAGCAACAAATGCAGCCAGTAATAAGCGAAAAAATGATGAAATTACGCATGTAAGAAAAGTTATTTTGACACGTTTTTGAACTTCCACTGCTATGAGTGTGAGTCCTCAATCCTTCCTGGTCATCCTGACAAAGTTTTGTGAATTTATGTGTAAAAGTATAGACAATGGAAACTAAAAAGTCCTGTGGTGCCTCGCCTGCTCCAAGTCGGCCAGTTTGACGTCCTACCCCTCTCAAAGAGAATTCGTTGTGACTCAACATGAGCGCACTTGTGCAAGAATACTAGCTTATTTATTTATGAAAAATCCTTACTTGTAGTTATTGTGAGTGATATGAATATGACTGAATATTTATAATATTTCCTTATTTAAAATTGTTGTAATATATTCGTTTAGTCCGGGATTTTCAGTCAAATCATGTCTGTAGAACTAAAGAACGATGTATTTTTGGTGGAGACGGTCTTCAGTCAAGGCAAAAGCAGTCAAGTAGGGGCTGGGACTTGACGAGTGAAGGGTTTAAGGGAGGGATTCTGGACACTACTACGTTTGTGCTGGAAGAAGAAAGGCCTGCCTGTGGTAACGTGCGTGATTCAGACGTATAGGTGTTAGATCCTGGGCGATGAGAAGCCGCTATGAGATTTTAACTTTTGAGGACACTATTCGGTTAGATCTTGAATGGGACACTTGGATGTTCGTTCTGGAAGAAGGCAGACCTGTCTGTGGTATTGTGTGCGTTTTGATGGTGTGTGTGATAGATTCTGAGCAGTGAACTGCCACTATCATACCTTAACTTCTGTAGAAACTTTATATTCCGAGAGGTCTGAATTTGCTCCTGTTTCGGGCTCTAACTTTTCCACTTGCATTATGGAACTGAGAATAGACTGAGTATAAGTTGCTATTCTTTGTATCATGTTGTAAGACGTCGTGGTCTCCTGACCTTCATTACTTACATATTCCGCCCTCACAATCATATTCCGCACATCAAGACGTTTCATTCGAACCCAAACTCTATAAGATAAAGTCAATGTGTATGAATTCATGTAAGCGCACCGTGGTTGAGATACTCAAGGCTGGCGTACACACATACATTCCTGACACGACGGTCACAAAAGCTTTTACTTCGGGAGAGCAACCGCACGCCAGGAGGCCGGTCCCAAGCTATCTACGTCGGCCGGTGGCCGCCCGTGTTGCGGACAGCGTTTGCCCGGGTGAAAGGAGGAACGATCCCGTGTTCGGCTTAAAAGCAAATTCCGCCAGACTACGCATTCTTCACACGTAGCACGCAGTTTCAGAGATTTTTACAGGGAGACAGCAAACGCCAAACACCAATGCTACGGATTTCCGGATTGGTCGCCTTAAACGAAACGTCATTCTCCCGTTTTAGAAGAGCAATGCTGATTGGCAGACGATATTTCTGATGCCTTTAGCTGAAGGAGTAATGGAAGAGACTGAACGATATACCCCTTCACGTCTGGCGTGGAGAGGGGCCGTTCCATTGTTGCTCTTGGTGCGAGAACATGTAACGAGAGCGCGCGCGCTCGTACGTGTGCTGAAAGAGCGAGGAACAAGTCTCTCCTCAGTACTTCACTGGGAGGGCACCTCTGTCGAGAACGAATCGAAGTTTGAGTCTATATTGAGTCCTTGTGATTAAGCGTTGTTCACTGTGTTGGCCGCCACACTTATTGTGCGGTGTGAATGGACAGAGTTATAGTTAAACGCCTGGGAGCGATTTTTGAGTGGCATCGCGGTGGACTGGTTATCTGACCGGTGTACCACGCCAATAGTTAGACTAGGGGCGAATAGGAGTCCTTGTCTTCATCAAGGCATAGGGAGAGTTTGATTGTCGAAGGTCAATCCAGATAGAACGAGAGTTATCTGATTTGTCAGCAGCGAGCAGCGCAGACAGCAGTCATTGCCGCTTATGGTATTGTGCGCTACAGCTCTTGCGAGCCCCATATTTCCTCCACAACAGTACACTTCACTACATTTCTCACGCGACAGCCTCGACTGTACCTAGCAACATTCTAACGGATAATTATTCAAGTTGAGTAGGTGCGGCTCTCAGCCATTCTCTCAAGTCAATAACAATCTTAAACTTTGTATAGAAATTTCATTAGCGAATCCTATCCTTAAGAGGTAGCTTCACATTCCGAAAAGAACCAGGAAATGGCGTGTTCAATTCATAACTAAAAGTGCCACTGTGATTTCTCAGAATTTTTGCAAAATAAATAATAATTTTCGTGAGATTCATGTTTTTCTTACACTAACTAGCACTACTCAAGTACCCAAGTATCCCACTAGTTATGTAAGAAATTTTGTGAATTTTTGTGTCATTTCCTTACAGGGGACGACTCCAGAAGATATTTATTGCTGAAAGTTTTTCAGGCAGTTCTCTTTAGAACGTTAGGAGCGTCTGTCTGACTTCTGTAGTAGTGTGGGGGTGGAAATTGCATCTTGCAGGAGCCACAGGGTAAAGGGTACATCTCAGATTAATCCGTTGCGCAGAATGACAAATAACAACCCCACGCTCACAATGTTTCTTAATTTGTAAATCACCATGTTGAACTCTGACTGTTTTGACGAATAATTTGTGTATTGTGGTTATGAAATGGACTTTGTTTTAGCTTATATTTGATGACTATTTAGTTTGGGAATTTTGTTACCATCCTCGAAACGACCTCAACGTAACTTTCCTGCATTTGAAAAAGGGCATTTTATATCTGTATTTTAAGTGAATATCGCAAGACCACTTCTCGTTTACTTGAGGTGTCCTTTCTTGAACGAACATTATTCAACATAATTCTCCGTCATCTACATCAGTTACAGACGTTAGAATAGAATCCTTGTTATTAAATTATTCTTTTAACTTTTATTTGTTATTTCTGTGTGTTTCATTTGCTCGCAGTTCTAACCAATGCATAGACTATTTGAGCCGGCCGCGGTGGTCTAGCGGTTCTAGGCGCTCAGTCCGGAACCGCGCGACTGCTACGGTCGCAGGTTCGAATCCTGCCTCGGGCATGGATGTGTGTGATGTCCTTAGGTTAGTTAGGTTTAAAAAGTTCTAATTTCTAGGGGACTGATGACCACAGATGTTAAGTCCCATAGTGCTCAGAGCCATTTGAACCATTTGAATAGACTATTTGATGACAGACTTACTACTGGCTATTTTTTGCAGATAATTAGCTGTTGAGCATGAAAGCAGACGTGTGTGGGTCAACCCTATGACTACATAGGGCTGTTCTTTTTAAACAGAGGCGTGCATAGCTCAAGTACCTAAAGTATGAGCAACTTAGGTAAGATGCAACTGGTTTGATCGCATATTTGGAAGAGCGACTACTCAGCAGTAACAGTTAGTTACTGCCGAAATTGGGATTTTCTCGTCCGGGATATCAATTTAATCCCTTTAGAATTACAACTGTAATTCTAACACTTTATAGTAAGCTGTAATCCAGTTCCCATATCTACTGCATGACAGGCAGTTTGCAGAGGGACTGCGAATATAAGATTTTGCAGCAGTTGCATCCATGAGAATTGATAATAAAAGTTAGATATGGGGAAGTTATGTGTGGAGCTTCAAGAAAGAAGAAGGCTGTGCAGAAGCGGGCGGAGTTCGAGTTTGCTGTGGCCAGCAGCAGCGGAGACTGATGGGCGTGAACAGGAGCGCGGGCCACTGGCGGCGACTTCGTTCTTCAGTGTCGGCAGCATCTACACGTTCTTCAACAGTAGCAAAGCAGAAGCAGCCACCATGACCGATAAGTTAAGTACATGCGCCGGTAGTATTAATATGTGTGGGCCGCGCCGGATTAGCCGAGCGGTCTGAGGCACTGCAGTCATGGGCTGTGCGGCTGGTCCCGGCGGAGGTTAGTGTCCTCCCTCGGGCATGGGTGTGTGTGTTTGTCCTTAGGATAATTTAGGTTAAGTAGTGTGTAAGCTTAGGGACTGATGACCTTAGCAGTTAAGTCCCATAAGATTTCACACACATTTGAAAATTTGAACATTAATATGTGTGAACCCGCAGCTTCATTGTCAGTGATTGAGTATGCAGCGAATGAACAACCACCTATCCTGAGTGGTTCAGATATTGCTAGTGGGTGTGTTAGTCCTAAATCTGAACGTGGCAGTGTCGAAATGGAACTTTCTGATGGGGCAGGGAGGGGAAGTAAGCTTTCAGACAATTAACCGTCACAATTAACGCTAGTTTTGCCAGAAATGCAATCTAGTGTAGGGGCACTGAGAATGATGAAGGAACAGCGAAATTCTAACCTCAATTCAGATACTGAAAGTGTAAAAGCTTAGATGGAAAAAGTTAATTCAGGGGGTTGTTCATACAAAATTAGAACATTTAAAGTCAGAAATGAGCAAGATTTCTGAGGATGTTGGCATGATAGGCACCAGAGTCAGTGCAGCAGAAAAAGATTCCGGGTAGAAGTAGGAAAAGATAAAGGACGAGCTGCTTGGCGATGTTAAGAATTCAGTGCTGAGAAAAAATGAGCTTGAGTAGAGTAGTAAAATATCAAAGGAAGCTGTTTAAAAATGAGAACATTTTGACTCAAGATGAACAGCAGTTCAAAGACAAGAGGGCTGAATTAAATACTTTAGCAGCGAATCAAGCTGCTACTCTGATAGGTGTTCCTTGGTTTAATACAGGAATGACAAAGTGTTTTGCAGATGATGGAAAATACAATTACAGCATTAGCAATAAACTATAATTAAAACGAAATGAAATTGCCGATCGACTGAGTGTTTGCTTTCTAGGGAGCGAGAAAGTTATATATTCAGTTTCCATATCAATAGGTGCACATATCTGTATATGCCTGAAATGGCGACTGGAGAAGCAAAACAGTTCCATGACAAAACACACTCAACATAAAATCACCAATGTCTACGAAATGTAAGGTTCTAATTTAAAATGGCATATTGTGTTGTATATCTTTCACTTGCTGAAGGGATGTTCATTATTTTGTACTGTGCGGCAGCTAATTCGGTACTAGTCAATAGCAGTAAGAAGGCTTCTTCATTGGAACTTCTGAAATCCTATGCAACCTAACAGTGTGTGGCACTCAGTAAGTAACTGCTGTACAATATGTTTCATTTAATTAATTTGAAGATCACTACAGCAAATAATGACAATATTTGAGCATAAACGTCTGTATAACGCACTGTCACAAAACTCAGCTTATCGGTACGCCACGGTGTTGGTGACAGTGAATCGGTATGCATGCGACTGCATGGTCTGCCTAATTTGTTCTCAAATGCCGTGCATAAAAAACGGGTTTCCTCCGCGGCTCATACCTTGAGATCTGTTGATGATAGAAAGGTAGGATCAAGTGTTTTGGATAGCCATTGGATTAGGGACCATTTGTATGCCCAACATCAGGATCGTTTCAGTGTCACTATCGTACAATGCAAGGTCAAAGTATGAATGTTACACACTTCCTTCTGCTTAGGCAAATGGCGCAAATCGGTTCGTTCTTTTTGCATTTGATGTGCTCTACGGTGGGCCTTAAGGGGCTTATGGAGGCACCATTAATTCGTGGGCAGTTCCTTAGAAAACTAAAAAAAGTGTTTTTTACCATATTCTTCGTACCAAAATCGGGTCACCGATTCCAAGACAGCTATGCATATCAAAAGGCTGAAATATACGACATTTTCATAAAATCCCTATCTCGAACAACCTTGAAAATTTATTTCATATCATTGTACACTTCCGAGATACAGAGTTTCAAAGTTATCCTACATCTTCACGCAATATACAGACGTGTAATCCTTAGTGAGGCGAAAACGTAGTTTGTAAATTAACGTAGCACGGAGAAATATCCTGTAAACTGCTATTATCTTCAGAAGGGTTATGGAAACCCAACGTTGTAGCACTGAAGCACACGCAAAGTTTTTGTGCACGTAAAATCCGGCTGAGGTGTAAAAATAGTTTTGCGTTGCTTCAATTTCTCTTTAGAAAACAGTCAAAATTTTGCTGACCGATAACGTTCTGCCGGCCGAAGTGGCCGTGCGGTTAAAGGCGCTGCAGTCTGGAACCGCAAGACCGCTACGGTCGCAGGTTCGAATCCTGCCTCGGGCATGGATGTTTGTGATGTCCTTAGGTTAGTTAGGTTTAACTAGTTCTAAGTTCTAGGGGACTAATGACCTCAGCAGTTGAGTCCCATAGTGCTCAGAGCCATTTGAACCATTTTTTGATAACGTTCTTTACATGTAAGTGGCATGCCCTGCTGCAGAAGGAAAAGAAGGGAGCCACCGGAAAAATGTCCCTATCAGAGCACAAAAAAGGCGAATACGCTCCTGTTTATGAAAAGACTCTGATTGAACAACGAGATACCAGCTGCCTCATTCCATCTTGTTAAGCACCTTTAAAAATGGCATGCAAACATATTCGCACTTTTTTATGCTGAAAGAAAAGGAGGCCGTGGCAGTGGGAAAGATACAGAGTAGTCATAAATACTCGAAGGTAGTAGACAGTGTTTCTGCAATAGAAAAATGCTGGAGGCAGTGGCAACGTGAGAGAAAGAGAGGGACGCAGTAGCAGTGGAATATAGTTGACAGTGACAGGATAGAACTTGAAAAAGAGTGAAGGAGACAGTGACAGTAGGAGAGTAATAAGGAGAAGGAGAAAGTGGAAGTGGATGAGAGCCAGTGATAATGAGAGGCAGAGTCTATGACAGTGACAACGTGGAAGAGAAAGATTGTGATAGTGAGAAGAGACAGCAGCAGGAGAAGGAAGGAGTGAGATAATAATAGTAGTAAGAGACAGCAAGAGGAATATAGGGACAGTGAGAGGACAGAGTAGTAGCAGGACAGAACGAACGACACTGTAGTTGTGAGACAGGAGACAGTGACAGTTAGTAAAATACGAAGAGATAATAACAATGAGTTGGACTGGCTGAACAAGCAAGAATGGTCAACTGGGAATGGATGGGTATGAGCGACTTACAGTGATCGACTAATGAGTGTGAGCAAATTACAGTTAGAGGAGCTTGTGCGAGTGAGAGGTGAATTGTATGTTAAAAAGAGCGCTAATGGTTGGCATGCCAAAATTTTTGGGAAAATTTTTAAAGGTGCCGAGGAAGGTGGAATGAGACATCCGGTACCCAACTTTTCAGTCAGAGTTTTTTAAACAAGAGCACAGTGCCCATTTTGTGCTCCGATAGGATTGGATTGGATTGTTTGGGGGAAGAGACCAAACTGCGAGGTCATCGGTCTCATCGGACTAGGGAAGGATGGGGAAGGAAGTCGGCCGTGCCCTTTCAAAGGAACCACCCCAGCATTTGCCTGGAGCGATTTAGGGAAATCACGGAAAACCTAAATCAGGATGGCCGGACGCGGGATTGAACCGTCGTCCTCCCGAATGCGAGTCCAGTGTGTTACCACTGCGCCACCTCGCTCGGTGCTCCGATAGGAGAATTCTTCCGCTGATGAAGTTAACTGTCAATAGTTACATAGTAACAGTGAGTTGTATGTGAACAGTGATGAACGAATGTCGTTTAGTTAGAATTTTACGCATTGAGAGATGTAAAAACATAGTGAATAGGGCGATAAAAAAGATCAATATTCGTAAGTTTTTGCGCCTCATAAACGAGTGAAAACCGAAATTGAAAGTGGGGAAATAGAAAGATGTACCACCGGAGATGAAATATAAGGGACAATCAAAAAGTTTCCGTTTGACATCATTACTGCAGCGTATATGCGACATGGCGGGATTTAGATATGGGTAAAGAGGCAAGGGTTTAGTGTGGCATTCATGTCTTTCCGGCGTGTGTGCAGTAATTGAGGAAACTTTAACGATGGCGAAGTTATTACCAAATGCGTCCAAGTAGGACCAGCGTGCTATTATTCTTTTCTTGGTTACTGAAAGTTAAAAATCGGTAGACACTGAGGCGAAACAAGCGGTGTACCACTGTAAGAGGTACAGAGGTGAGCGAGTGTGCTGGGGCTTACCGCATTTCACTACTACTAGCGCCACGTCATCATAATGCGCCTGTGCTTAGCATACAAGGGATAGCACCATAATGTAAGACTAAAATTAAAAATTGGAACAACTTTTCCAAACATTGCCAAAGTATGCCTCAGTATATTAATGTTAACATTGCGAAGTCTCGCTAAATATATTATTTTAAGAAAAAAATTTGGCGCTAAATAATGACATTAGAAAGCTGAAAACTTCAGAATGTGCAAATGTATCTCACAATTAATAGTTACAAGACTCAACTTGATCAGAGCAATATTTTGGTCAAAATCGGCGTTTTTATGAAAAATAAGGCTCTAAATATTAGACTCAGAAAGATGGAAATTCGTATGTAGCCTCAGTTACATGTAAAAACCTTGTATCTCTAACACCAGTAAGTTACCTCTATTAGTTTTCAAGTTATATACTAAACCCAAATTTGAAACGAAGATGTTCTTATCCATAAAAGATTAAGTATCATCTGTATTCGATATAGAAAGATCTAATTACAGCTCTCCATTACATTTATGCAATACTACAGCTGTACCAAGTTTGAAGATTGTGTTTCAAATAACAATGGTTACAAGGAATGTTAAAGAGGCAGTTCAGAGGTCATGTTATAATGTCAGTTCCGTTCTAAAAATTCTAGCCCACGTAGTTTAAATGTAGTCGAGCTAAATTTTTTTCAGTTACTAAACCAAACTTAACTCTATTTATATAAAACTTAGAAGATTGTAAATTATTAAGTGACAGAGATGTAAATAAATACGTGTCCGAGAAAGAGGCAATTTAGGTGCTGCTACCTGTGCCTAGAGCGGTTGATAGCAAATCTTCGCCGGCCGCTGTGGCCGAGCGGTTCTAGGCGCTTCAGTCTGGAATCGCCTGACCGCTACGATCGCAGGTTCGAATCCTGCCTCGATCATGGATGTGTGTGATGCCCTTAGGTTAGTTAGGTTTAAGTAGTTCTAAGTTCTAGGGGACTGATGACTTCCTATGTTAAGTCCCATAGTGCTCAGAGCCATTTGAAACAAATCTTCCGTTTGGAGATCCGCTGCGCTCGTGTACAAATACGGCCAGAGAGCCAGTAAGAAGAGACACTTCGCACCGAGATATCAATCTGTCTGCGGCTCTCAAACTCCTGCGTGTGATGTGCCACGGATGACGTCACAGCCAGCCAGCTACCAAAAGTGTTTTCGGTAAAAGTAGGAAATGAACTCACGAGGACTGTAAACCGTCTTGGATCGCTTCGATTTCATGGAAATAACTGTTTGTATGCCGTCCCTAATGCTGATAAAACCGCGTGACAAGTGGAGAGATTATTGGCCGCTTTAAGATGTGCAATTAACTTTTGGTGATTAGTAGTCAGGACGATAGACCTTTTCACCTGGAAGTTCCCGTAGAGGTCGCCTCTGAACTGTTAGTAGTGCTGTTCCCGATAGGGACACTATTATTATTTTTGTATGTCCACCCTTGTGATTAGAGGTCTGGGGAACTTGGGCCGTTCACTATGCAAGAAAATGAAACACCTACATCCGTCCTTATGATGTCATTTTTTTACACATTTATCATTTTCTACACTTATTTTTGTCGTTTAGTAGGCTATTTCAGGATTGTGCAGATAATGTATTGTCCAACTGGCCAATAAAAGTCATGGAATACTTAATTAATGAAGTTATTAATAAATAGTACATTTTTACAATGTATATAGTGGAAATTCGTTGTTGTATACTTTAGGTATGTGACAATGGATGTATCTGTTGGTTTTATCAAATGATTACTATAAATCCACTTGTAGATTAGTGTTCTTGATTCTTACTCTGTTTTTTTAATCTGTCCGTTTATTGTATGGTGGGTAAGTTAGATGATGCTCTCATTACTGTTTATGCACATAGGCCTGAAGATGGTGCATTGCAGCACCGAAACTGGTACAGCCATACAATAAAGAACATCATAAGGTCGGCTGTAGGTGTTTCATTTTCTTACAAAATGGTTCAAATGGCTCTTAGCACTATGAGACTTAACATCTGAGGTCATTAGCCCCCTAGACTTAGAACTACTAAAACCTAACTAACCTAAGGACATCACACACATCCATGCCCGAGGGAGGATTCGAACCTGCGACAGTAGCAGCAGCGCGGTTCTGGACTGAAGCGCCTAGAACCGTTCGGCCACAGCGGCCGGCTTTTCTTACATTATTATTCTTATTTCTTTTCTTACTCAGACCTTATGTCTGGTTGAAAATGGAAAGTGTCGCGGACTTTCATCAAGCGTGACATCCTTTTAACTGTACTGTATATGTTACATTGCATTTAGGAACTTTCGGGTAATTGAACATGTATCAATAATTACAGATTTCTGTAGTTGTATATATAAGTTTGGATGTAGCTGTATTGCGTTGATGTACTGGTGGATATTGTGTGGTATGACTCCTGTAGTTGATAGTATAATTGGTATAATGTCAACTTTATCCTGATGCCACATGTCCTTGACTTCCTCAGCCAGTTGGATGTATTTTTCAATTATTTCTCCTGTATATTTGTTGTATTGGGTATGGATATTTCGATTAGTTGTGTTAATTTCTTCTTTTTATTGGTGAGTATGATGTCTGGTTTGTTATATGGTGTTGTTTTATCTGTTATAATGGTTCTGTTCCAGTATAATTTGTATTCATCATTCTCCAGTACATTTTGGCGTGCATACTTGTGTGTGGGAACGTGTTGTTTTATTAGTTTATGTTGCATGGCAAGTTGTCGATGTATTATTTTTGCTATATTGTCATGTCTTCTGGTGTATTCTGTATTTTCTAGTGTTATTATTATTATTATTATTATCTGGAGTTTTATTATATTTTGTGTGTGTGAACCCTTACTGAATAAATCAATCAGTTAAAACTCAAAACTTTTATTTACAGTCATTGTTTCTGATTCTGCTTGGTATGTAGAAAGAAGGAAAATTTCCTTTCAGTGAACACAATGAGTAATGTGAACTTGCAGACTGGAAATTATGGTCAGTACGTTCTCCATCTCTTTCTGGCTGAGCGCAAAAATAGTTTTCAGGCCATTTTAAGTGGTGAAGGTAGGTGTAAAGTTCACACAGACATTGTAAATGTCGTTTCACATTAACGGCATAACAAAAAGTAATAACCAGTTAGATTATATACCCGCCGCACCACAACATTCGTCAAAGAATGAAGAATGTGTGTGGGGCAGCATGTGAGTCGAAAACCGCCGTTCTGGAATGGTGCACCAGGTTTCATGGTGCTCCGTGATAATGCACGTATCCATATTACAAATGTCTGAACCCAAAAGTTATGCCAAATCAAGTAGAAGACATTGGAGCGCTCGGTCTATAGTCCAGATCACCTCCCATGGCCGCGCGGAGTGACCGCGCGGTATGAGGCGCCATGTCACGGATTGCGGAGCCCCCCGTCGCAGGTTCGAGTCCTCCCTCGGGCATGGGTGCGTTGTGTCGTGCGTGTGTGTTGTTCTTAGCATAAGTTAGTTTACATAGTGTGTAAGTCTAGGGACCGATGACCTCAGCAGTTTGGTCCCTTAGGTATTCACACACATTTGAACGTTTGAACCTCGCATGCCATTATCACGCCTTCGACCCCTTAAAGAACGTCTCGATGAGTCAATGATTCCTGTCGGTCGAGGAAGTGCAGCAGGCAGTTATGGACTTCTTCAAGCAGCAGGACACAGTGTTTTACCAAACTAGCATCTTCAGCCTGGTACGTTGATGAGATGATTGCTCCAACGCTCATGACGATTTTGCCTGATTGGCATAACGATTATGGACTTTACGGCCTTCGAACTGAAACTTTTTGATTGCACATTGCATCACAAGATAAGGGTGAGTCAAACTCAAATATCTGTATTAAAAATTCTTGCTTCAAGTGCTTCGATGAGAAGGATAATGTAAGGTGGCAGAATAAATGAAGCTCAATTTTGCATCTTACATAAAAGTTTTATACAGCGTAACCGGAAGGTGAATATGACACCTAAATTACTTTTGTGGTAATGAGCACATTTGCCTATAAGTATGTAATGCAAAAGGGATGAGACTCAACTGACAGTACTAGCACACCGCGCCTATATAATGCATGTCAATGAGCAGAAGATGAAACAAACTGCGAGAGGAAACATTTGGTGTGGAAGCAAGCGCAGGCAGAAGCAGAGGCCGCAACATGCGAGGCACCACGAAAATGTCTTAGGGGGTGCCCCGCGGCGGAAGTCAGCGACCAGGCAGGTGACGCTTACTGGAGAACAAGTAACAAACCACCAGACGTAGGACAGAAAGAAGCTTTAGAAAACTGCGTTTTGGAATTCCAAATGCATACGAACAAAACTAGTGATGCAGTTGATCACGTGACCAGCGAATGGTACATATGTGATGTATGCATGTAACATTTAAGCGTCTGGAGCGGGCACAAAACGTCCGATTGGCAGAAACGAACTAGGAAGGAGTAAAGTGCCGAGATTTCGACGCAGTTCAACGGAAGGACACTTTCGATTGGCAGAGAGAGTTTCCACGAGATAAGAGGAATGCTCCTATTGGCCGAAAAAAGCTGTGATGTGGAGAACAAAAGAACCCAGGTGGGTAGACAGTTGGGCTACGAGAAAGACGAGAGCAAAGTTTTCGAGGACTCTTCTCTGAACTGGCGTAATGCGCAGAACGAGGTGCATAACGCTTTGTACAAGGTAGAGGAGAAATTTGTGCGAACACTGCATTCACTGCGGCTGACATTCAGCGAGATATTAGCCGAAGCATCATTTAGCTCCAACTGTGGAGAAACGAATCAGACAATTAGTTAATTGTTCTTGCGAGGACTGAGAGGGCATTTCAATATGCACGCTGCTCCAGCCATGCGCGTGCTTATCGCCATATTCCAAGACTAGGGATGAGTACATGTCTTCTTGCATCACGAGAAACATAGGGGAAGTTTCTGCTGAAAAAATCAGCAAAGGCTTAATTATTTTTTTTAGGAATTTCAGTGGACAAGAGCAGCCATGCAGATGACAGCTCATCGCAGCAAGGGGAATACCGTGAGCAGAGGCGTACACTTGTTGGTTCACTAGCTTTTGTCCACTGTAAACTCGAGCGATGTTGAGTAATCTTTTGCTCACCTTGTCACAAAAGTAACCATCCTATGTAGACTTGATTGTCATTCTCAATAGTACCGAACTTTTAACCAGAATCGGATGATATATTGTAGTACTTGCCAACATCATGACACAGTCGTAAGAATAATTTTGAAAAGCAACTTCAAGTTATAATTTACCATTGTTGTGCTTAGGATTATTTCACTTTCTGAGGACGAGATGCATTCGTTTGACGGCTGTCATAACATTGCCACGTAGTAAACTGTGTAAATGTGTGTATTTCTGTGATAAGATTGCAACATTAAACCAAAAATATTTACTGCTTACACAGTTGTTGTTCTGACCTCCAAAACCTTACAATTGTACTATCCCGCTCAGTATTTCTGATGTTGCAAAGTATGTTGGGGGGAGGTAGGACAAGGCTGAGATTGAAAGTATAACATTCTACTGAATCCATGGCAACCTGACAAAAATTGATTGATGTAAATAGCATAAAGAGAATATTTCAAGTAGACTGCGTTTTGGAATTCCAAATGCATACGAACAAAACTAGTGATGCAGTTGATCACGTGATGTTGATGTATTCTAAAGCTATTAAAAGTGCGCTTTGGGAGCTGTGTGTGCTTTTTAGGTCAGGTATGACGCAAGGCAGTCCTCATGCTGCATACATAATTCAGCAGTTTGAAACGTTTCACTAATGTGAAAAACTTCATATGAATCTTGAATGGCATAAAGATGAAGTTGAAAAGTTCAGTTCCTTTGTTAGCAAGATGACAAATAAAACTAAGTGTGCAGAAGAACTTGTCAGTGAGATTCTTGCGAAATTAGTACACACTATCTACGCTATTTTGAAATCAAGTGTTCAATGCCTCTTGTTTTGTGCATTCCATGAATGGCCATTAAGAGTACAGTCAGGTGACGAAACACTTAGGAAACATTTTGAAAGTACCCCTAAAAAGTCACCAATATTTCACGTAAAATACAAAACGATTCAGATTCCGAAACAAAATATTGCGCGTGCGCGAACACGATGTAGCCTCCACATTAATCGACTTAAAAATCGATTCTGAAGCTTCGGCAGTGGTTCAAACCCCCAAAAAGCGGGAAATGTTATCCATATGAAATTTTTACTAGAAAGAAAATATTTAATTGAGATAGTAGGAGTTTTCGACGGAACCAACAGAAAATAACCGAAATTGCGAAAAAACGTGACATCTTGGATTCTAATAACAGGTTTCACTACAATTATGCTGCTAATTTGGGTGTAACATGGCCGACATAGGCTCCAAGCGTAACATGGTAGTTGTATCTATGAAAGCCACATTGAAAACAAATCACAGAAAACACCAAGGATGCACAATGCAATATGGAGTTCAGTCACTGAGAGACAACCCAGAAACTTGTCAGTGTCAAGTGGAAGTGACCAACAGATTTGAAATACCTGACAAAACAACATAAGAAGTTAAGGACAGTGAAACGAGAGACATAAACGAGCTGTAGACGGACTTCATGAATGTGTTTCAAACGGCAGCCGAACACTCATTAGCAGAAGTGAACGAAAGAAGAAGTAATGGTTCAAAGATACATGCAAATTACCAGGAATCTAACAACGTTCGCAAAGTATGTGGCACCGTAAATAATATCAGGAAGTGGTATCAATCGTAGACAGCAGCTCTTCACATCAGTGGTAACTTATTGATGATTCGAATGATGTAGTACAGGATTCGAAAGGATGTTCTGACGACCTATCGAACTGCGCTGGAACAGAAAACAAACTGGAAGACAACTTTCCCCCCAATAGCTCAACCTCACGTAACTGACCTAACATAGGAAGAGGTAACCATCAGTTTGGAAAATTAAAAAACCGCAAGGCAGTTGGAACAGCGGAATTTCAGAAATATTGCAGCCCATAAACTTCACGAAAAGTCGTTTCATCTGCTTTCTTTTTTAATTACCAATCCGGATGAATGGAAGGAATCAACTGATCCCCACACACAAAAAATGAGATAACGAAACAATGAAAATCAAAGGAATTTTCCTTCTAGTAACAGCATACTAATCACTTTCACGTATAATACTGCAAAAATTCACCCCTCACACCGACGACATAATAGGGGCTACGAGAATACTTTTCGGAAAAATAGATCAATCATAGATGGAACATTTTGCATCAAGACCGTCAATGAAAAGAATATCCATTATACGTTCTTTGACTTTGAAAAGGCCTATGACTGAGTGCACAGTGAAATGATATGGGAAATCTTAGCAGATACGGAGTCCCTAAGTAGCTTATCAGCCTAGTCAAAATGCGTATGGAAAAAGCGGTAAGCAGGATGACATACTGCCGCTCGTTATCGGACTGTTTTGAGAACCAAACTGGGCAGAAGCAAAGTGCTGCTCTATCCCTATTTAGATTCAACCATGTCATGGAGAAAGTTGTAAGAGAAACTAAACATGCAACAAATGGAAATATTACAGACAAAGAACCAAATATAGTCGCCTATGTAAATGACATAGTTTTTATAGAAAATGCTCTTCAAGAAACTAAATGTAACTGCCATGAAAATAAGTTTAAAAAAATAAACGAGAAAAGACTCCCAATTTCAAATACCTTGGTGTACATAAATATAAATAATTGTAATAGAAGACACAACGATACCAAATTAGACTATGGAAAGCAAACAAAACTTACTTTTCATTCCAAAAACTTCTATCTTACATACTCCTGACTGGGAAAACCAAGCTAAAACGCTACAACACAATCACCTGGCCTCTGCTGCTGTATAGAGCAGAAACGTAGAGCACAGGCAAAAGAGAAGATCACCAACTCTTAGTCTTCGAAAAGAAAGTGTACAGAAGGATTCTGAACCAACGTGTGATAAGGAAGACAAAGATTGGTTTGGAGATCCAATGAAGAACTAGCTAAGCCAGCTGAAAAAACCTCGCTAGCGAGCATCGCCCAAGCGAGACGTTGCCATGTTGTCACAATGGACCCGACAAAATAGTCTGCCAGATATAGGAGAATAAAATGGAAGGCTCAAGACCCTCTGAACGATGAAGAAGTAGATGATGTGACCTCAGGCTGCAGAGTGTAAGGAAATGGGGCTAGACAGGAAGAACTGGAGGGAGATAGCGGAGTGGGAGAGGGACTTCACTACCCAAAGATGCCAATGAAGCGAGTGAGAGAGTGTTAACAGTTTAATCCAGATCAGGTGCTAAAAGTGCACTGTAGAAACCAATAGGAGAAAGTGATGAGCAGATAACAACGTCCTCAAAATTACTAAATGTCATGCCTGGGGAAAATATTTTGCCCCTTATGAGATGAAAACCCAAGGTCTCCCATGATTGAAAGATAAAGCAAAACAGGGACTATACCATCTTGAAACAGAACGCGATTATCGAAGGAATGACCATTATCCAATGAAAAATACCAATAGTAGTTGTATAGAATCCGAAAGGTCACTTCTCATCTACAGATATTACTTCGCAATCTCTTACTGATTCCTATGCTCTTCTCAAGCCAGAACAACTGATATCAAGATTAGCTAACGGTGCGTACTGTGCCAAACTAGATTTTAAAGAAGAATATTTGCAAACTCCTTTCGATGAAGACGCACAGTGGTTTCTGGTGACAAATACTCCATTCGATCTCTGTCGTTATAAAAGATTATCCTTCGGACTGAACAGTGCACCGAGTGTGTTCCAGTGGTATTTACAACAATTAATACGGAAGGCTCCAAATGCTGTGAACTACCTTGACAAAATAATTATCCCAGACACAACTCGACATGACTTCTTACAGAATTTGGAATCTTTTTTCAGAATACTATATACGGCAAATTTGAAATGCAACAAAGACAAGTGCACCTTTTTTCAACACGGAGTGCAATACTTAGGTCACATACTATCTGAACATGGCATCAAGCCGACGCCACAACATACTGACGCCAATAAAAGCCTTTCTCATTCCAAAGAAGTCAAACAGTTATTTTCAGAATTGGCACAAATAAATTACTATCGGAAGTTTCTCCGTCATGTAGCTACAGTCAGGGAACCAGTGCACAAGTTGTTACTAAAAGGCACGAAATGGAACTGGAGCACTGAATGCCAATGTGCATATATCAAATTAAAAAATATGTATTTGACCCCGAGGTCTTACGACTTATAATCCAAGCAAAATTCTCCCAAGTGCTACAGATGATTCAGATTATGGCACACGTGCAGTTCTGTCATATTGACATCGGGGTTCTGAACAACCACTTGAGTTTGCTTGAAAGATTTACCGCGAGAAAAAGTAATAGCCGTCATATCGAGAAGGATGTTCTCGCGATTATATTTCGTGACTACATTTACGGACGTAAATTAATCCTTCTCACCGAACACAAGCCTTTAGTGGCTGTATTGTGACAGAACAATTCTGTCCCTACAAGGACAGCTCAACGTTTGATGCTCCGGGCGCTACTTCTGTCGAATTACGATTATGAAATAATATTATGGTCCACAGCACCACACGCAAACGCAGGTTTGCAATCACATTTGGCAGTGGGGCAAGACAAAAATTTTGGCTCACCAGTTGATGTTTGTTTTCCAGTACATATCAGGAGTCAAGGCGCTGTGAAACATTTCTCAGTAAACTCTAATTTAACAGCTAAAATTGTGCATAAATATCCTGTTTGATCAAGATAAAACAGTATATTCAAAGCGAGTGGCCTAATGATAAGAAGGTACGTAATCAATCTTACTGGAATATGAAGTATACATTGACAGTGTACAAAGGTAGCAGTCTGGTACATACAGAATCAAGCAAAACACGAGTGGTTATTCCTTAGTACTTAAATCTAATGTTCTGCAGATGCTACAGCTGTGCAATATTGGGGCAGAGTTCGTACCGGACACAATGCCAGAGAGCACTGATGCTGGAAAAATGTTGACAAAGACATTGAAATGATGTTGGCTAAATACCACTTAAGTCAAAAATACCAGCCATCTCTGTCTTGAAACCATTCTCCGTCAGCACAGGTATCGGAACCCTGGTTACATCTGCACATTGATATTGCAGGACTGTTCGTCTGAAGCGAATGGCTCATCCTCATCGATGGTTTCTCCAGATTTCCATTTGTGGCACATATGTCATCGATGTCTATTGAGTATTTTGTCCCTCTTCTCTACAGAAGGACTGCCGAAAAACTTATGTCACTGACAATGGCACACGATTTTCTTCTCAAATATTTAAATTATTTTGTGAAACCAACGGCATTTCACACTTCTAGACTGCTCCATTTAATCCTGAGGTCAATGGACACGCTAAAATATTAGTATGAACTTTCAAATCGCGCATTCCGAAGCTGGAACAACAGTGCAATAAATACAATACTTTCTGGATCTTTCTCTCACAGTACAGAGCCACTCTACACGATGCAGGTTCCACCTGTGAAAGTCAATGGAAAACCTCATCAAACATTAATGTCAATTTTAAAATCACTCACGCATCTATCCGGCGAGCATCAACAACATTCGATCAATAATATTTTTAAACTGAATTATCTGGTTCTCATTTCGATGCAAAAGAATGGGGAAAATAGATGGGTACCAGGCATAGTCTTAGCGTAGCTCAACAACTTTATGTTTAAGATTAAAAGTTCTCAAGGAGAAACAACGCCACATAAAAATTAAATCACCATGCTCACATTCACATGGGCAGAACTCCTAGGCTGTTTCTCTTTACAGAATGAGAGGGTTTATAGGCCACCTGTCTAAAGGATCTTGTGTTGAAGCCAGTAGCCATCCCCACCAGCTCCACCAACAGTTGGCGCCAGCTGCACTGATGGAGGTGGATATCATGCCTCCCACGCCTCCCACCTCAGACCAGCCTACAGATGTCGAAATGGCGAACGCTTGAATGATTCTCGCTCACCGTGGTTTTGCTTGCGTTTGTCATGGTGCTGTGGGCAAATGCCGTGGGGAGGATCATACGAGCACGCACCAAATACATGTATCATCAAGTAAGAATGGACAATGCCAATGAAGACAGCTGGCTTCATTAACATTCCCACCCCCCTCTCCCTACCCCGCTATCAGGGTAGGAATGTTGTGTACCAGGCATGAGTTACACAACAGATTCCTCGAGAGGCCACCACCATACAGGCACAATTATTCAGATGACGTTTCTCAAGTCCGTGCAGCAGCCCCAAGAGGGCCTTCACAATCCTAAACCTCTTGCCACTTCCATTGTCAGTGATACTTCATCATTTGAACACAACTAGTTTCAGCGTAAATGATGCTTCCTGTACCTGTTTTTCTTTTGGGAAAGATGGAATAAGCTATAATAAAACTTTACGAAAATCGCAACACCACATACAAATAATTATTATTTTGTTAGGGTGACTAGTGCAATTGTTTATGACTTGTCTGTAATATACTGGTGCGCAAACATAAGGACGAAAGTAACTTTTACATGATGTGTCGCTGCCAAGTAACAAAGCTCGATGAAACTTGCACCATACATAGTAAGAACTGCTGCCGTACAGTACACTACACAGGGTAACTGAAATAAATACGCAATGAGACTAATTACTCAAAGACACTAATTACACTGAATTCACCACGATTTATGATGGTCCCTTGTACATTGCAAAAGGTGGGGGGACATGGCCCTTAACAGGGTGCTTCATCACCACAGATGGCAATGCATGCTCTGCAATGTGCCCTTATATTGGCCACAAGGTTGTTAAAGAGTTCTTGTGGTAGGACATTCCATTCCTCTACCAGCATGACACCATGCAAACGAACTAATTCTTCCTTTAAACGAAACCAGAATTTACTGCTGTACTCCATTACTTCACCTCAAGCTTAGTGTAATGAATTACAAAAACCAAAACAATATTCAAGAAATTAATCAAACCCCAATGAATAAACAACCCCACAAAACACAATAACTTATGCAAAAATAAAACCCCCTTGACATCTTATATTTTTTGGTCGTGAAAACTGACAACAGCCAGAAGAGAGGTGTGCTGAGCACGTGCCCTCCCTATCTGCATCCAGTGACTCCTATCTTTTGAGGATGATGTGGTGGTCGGTCAGTACCATAGGACTCTTCGAGGCCTGTTTGGATAGAGAGGAGAGGAGAGAATGTAACACCAATTTAGTCAACTACAGCTCACTTAACTACAATTAACAGAAATCTTTAATTAGTGAAAAAGTATTTTATTATAATTGTCAACTTTATGGAATTTACAGGAAAACTAATTATTTAATTTGTACAGCTATCAGAGAATAATCAAATGTAAACGTTAGTGTTAAAATCAGTTCAGTCATTAAATGACGAAAAAGTTGTGAAAATTCAATTACTTCATGAAAATGAAATTTAATGTTTTGGGTAGATTTCTTGCAAATTAATGCACTGAAAGTTACATTCACTCTCAAGACACTATGTTTCTATAAAAACTCAAATCAGATTCATGGTAATTAATTTTGTAATTACTAGTTCTAGAACTTTCTGTTATAAACAAACTATTATTTCGATCATTTTGTTGAAACGAGATTATTATGTAAAATTTGAACCTCAAAATCTATTTAGCCATTACGTAAAGTATTCCAAAATATGTCTGCATCGAAATTACTGTTTTCATTCATTAGATATTAATTATTTTTGTTAAGTATTGTTAATCATATTTCTGAAGCAAAATTTCGATACTAAATTCGAATAACAATTTTAGAAATTACATTTGTTATAATCAGTCATGATTATCTTCAAAATTATAACTGTAATTTCTTATGAAACAACCGATTGGAATTGTAAGTCAATTAATGTGACTTTTTTAAATAATACTTTCAAAGAACTTGCATTAATGAGAAACTACATAATTAGTGAGCCTAAGAGCTCAGGGGTGGAAGTAGGGTGGCAGTAGAAGGGCATTTTTTTTCAGTTAGTTTGAGTACATAATCTTGAAAGACAATTACTTTGAGCTGTGCATTATATGAATTTTTTGGACCAAAATAAACGTTAACAGAAAATGCAAACTGTGTTTTGGTGTAAATTATTCGATATCATTGGCTTTTCACGTTGACTCTTGGGATTTCTGCAATGAAGCTGTTAATATTACGCACCTAAATTAACAATGAATTAGTGGAAAAAAGTCGTCAAAACCAACAGGAAAAGTCTACTCTCCCAACTTAACACAGACTCGTAATATAAGAGTATGTTAATCGAACATTTTTATCTATAACCTGGTGAAAAGAGTGTACGAGTGGGCATTATCTTACTGAAGTGTAAGCCCAGGATGGCTTTCCATGAAGGGCAACAAAACAGGGCGTAGAATATCGTCTACACACCACTATGATTTAAGGTTACCACAAATGACAATCAAAGGGATCCTGCGACGAAAAAATGGCACTCCTGATTAAGGGATATATTGCGAATGATGAGATAGTATCCCACCAATGTTTAGGGCGTCTCCAGACAGGTATTCAGGTTGGAATCTCATTGACTGGAGTACAATTGTCTTTAGTGATGAGTCCCACTTCGAAATGAGTCTCAATGACAAGTGATAATGTGTCTTGAGGTGCCCAGGACAGTGGTGGGATGCCAACTGACTGTCACCCACCATAGACCATGACAACCAGGACTGATGTTTGGGAGGAGGAGGACCTCTTTGTTTGTCATCTACAGCACCTTCATAGCAAACAGATATAGTTTGCGTATTTGGCACAATTTCCATGAAAATGAAAAATCAGGAAATTTCAAGTAAATATCATGTAAGCTGTTTGCAATGACGACAAAAAACATCTTTTTTCCAAATGTATCACAACATCACGTCAATAAATCCTCAACAGACGTCATCGAATGAAACTACCTGTCTTTTCACCTATTTCCATCATTTTTCGAATCTTTTCACTATTTTTTCAAGTCTTTCACCAATTTTTCAGTATTTTTTATTAAGAATTATTTCCCTGTAATTTCATCAACTTTTAAATCACTTTCAATGATATTTACTTTCAACATTGCGATTTTTTTCGTTTTCTAGGAAATTTTGCTACGCAATACAAACTGTATCTACTTGGATAATGAATTAAAACAAAACATATCAACAGCAATTGAAGAACAGTATGTTTCAAACTAAAAACTTCAGTATCATGACATTCATTATCTCAGTTTAAAATCCCATCTTTTTTCTCCTTGTTTCCATTGTTGACTACGTATTCTTCCATTCATATCTTATCAGCAGGAGACAAAGTTAAATGTAATAAAACTCATGAAAAAATAAGCAGTTCTTTGATTCTAGATAAAATAGTTTTCCTTTTCTTTACGGTGACAAAATCAAAAAGCTGTGCCACATAGTTGTCAATTACATTTTTATTAGATTTACCATCATCTCTTGCATAATCTGCTCCACCAGTGGTAATAATTTTAAAACCCATGTACTACTAACAAGGGGAGGCCGCCAATTGTGAAATTCAGATTCGATTCATACTGCACATAATAAAAGCTCATGGCCAGAGGTGTAGTGTGGCAAAGCACCAAGATGCACTTCTCAGCCGTTGTAGAGAAAACCGACAGTTAAAAAGAAACCGTTGCAGTGAAATACTCTCTACGATTAATAATTTTCTACAGCATTGTGGCGCAGCGATAAACACTCGGGTTTGTAATCCGAAAGTCGCCGGATCGAATCTCGCGCCATGTACCTTTTTTTTTTAGTATTTGTTTTTTGTAATTCAGATGTGTATATATATACACACACACACATATATATATAATTCCCGGCAATCAGTTGCAACAATTATGCATATAATAACTTGTTGAAAGTCGTTTGTCATGGAAAAACTGGCGACTTCGAACATCATTATGTTTTCCGCAAACAAAGTTGTATTTCACAAATGTTATTAATTGTCTTCATAATGTTTACCACGTATAGTTAACGGAAGACGTAGAAACGATATTCCGAAACGAATACGTATAGCGTAAGTCAAACGTTCGAATTAGAATAGAGACCCCACGAACACAAATTTGCTGTGGCAGGTATGAATTATAAACTCCGTTACTTGCTCGTTACACTTGATGGACAGATGTTGAATGGGCCGAAACGAGCCGCCACATAACAGCGTAGTTGCCTGCTAACTTCGAAAGAAGGTAGATGCGGTGCCTAGCGCAACTTAAAACATCGTCGAAAATAAGTGCGAGCGTGAGAGCTTTGGTACACTCTGTTAAACAAATGGAAAAATGGAGGCGGTACAATTGGAGAGCGATCCGCCTTCACCAACATGCATAAGCAATTCATTAATTCACGGCATGCAACTTTATATATATATTTGAATTACAAAAAACTAATAATAAAAAAAAGTCACATGCCGCGGGATTCGATCTGGCGACCTTTGGATTACCAACCCGAGCGCTTACCACTGCGCCACAACGCTGTAGAAAATTATTAACCGTAGAGAGTATTTCACCGCAACGGTTTCTTTTAACTGTCGATTTTCTCGACAACGGCTGAGAAGTGCATCTTGGTGCTTTGCCACATTACACCTCTGGCCATGAGCTTTTATTATGTGCAGTATGAATCGAATCTGAATTTCACAATTGGTGGCCTCCCCTTGTAAGCATTATTTGGATGTAGCCAGCCATCACCAATATCAACATTAATTTATTCAGAATATTTAGATTATTTTTAACATTCTCATTCACAGAAAACAAATAAAATTGATAGCAGTCAGTCTTATTCATTTATTAACGATAATAATTTATAAATTCCCTACTAAAATAACTGCTACAGTAGTACCATTCAAGTAAATTAAATAATCTTCTCCATCAGTAATATTTATTTCCAAATCCATAGTTTAATCATGAATTAGAATAAATAAAGTATATTTTGGTTCATAAATAATGGTGCAACAAGTTCTATATTAGGCTGACATAAAAAAAATGATATTACTTTCATGAAGAAAATAATCACCTTTTAAAGAATTCTTCCACAGAAAAATTTAAATTAATCTTAATTAAGGCAAATGGTAAAATTTTGTACTGTTATTTACAATAATTTACTTATTATCTTAATAATTTGACTATTAAATCTAATACACTTCTTTTATGTGCACATTTAATTTAATATCACTTTGATAATTTTAATAAAAATTAATCCCTTTTAATGTATATTAGCTTTTTGTATGAATAGCTTATTCTAAATTTTTAAAAACTAAATTCAGAAACAGGAATTTATATTGTTTCCCCATCACAATGCAGGTTGATATTCTTTATCGTAATATTTGGAGTTAATTACCTTGCATAAAAACTAACTATTAATACTTATTTGAAGTAATCAGTTGATTTGTTTCTAATAAGTTATTACTAATTAAATGAAATCAGACTGGGATCCACAAAAAGAATTTGGTAGAAGACAACAACAATTAAACATGGAAAACTTTCACAGAATTGAGTTTGATGTACAGTAAGTGGTCCAAGCAGATGATGAAAAACAACATTAATGATCTAAAATTATATTTTAGCGCCACGATGGTTAAACTGGGATAATATGAATCATTTAAATTATATTCTCAGAGCTTAGATCAACTAAAGTGTCAGGAGCTTAAGAAAATGAATAAAAGTGTTAAAGATATTATTGTTACTTTTATTGAAAATAATGATGAATTTATACCATTGGATGAAAAAGAAGATAATTCGGTTTTTTTTATGATTTCATTCTCTGATGTCAGAATATAGTTAAAGAATATTTTAGTAGACATAGAAATAAAATAATTATTGGTTTTTAAGGAGCTCAGACGTATTTGAAAATACCTAAACAGTTAATGACAGATAATCTAGTCTTTCTGAATATATTTAGACAAGAAGATACAGACTGGTGTGGTATTTACAACAATTTTGCTGCTGGAGATACAAATTTTGATGATTTTGAAGAAAAATGTAGTAAATGATGGAGTGAAGATCACTTTAGATACTTCACAATAATGTGCCAACAAATGTGAATCATGGAAATATCGAAATTAGTTTAAAGATTTTAAACCAACATGACTAATGTTTATTATCTTAATTAAATAATCCTAAGGAAGATATCAAAACTTGTTAATAAACCACACTAAGTATATCTGACATGAATGTAAAAAGAAATTAACAGAAGTTCTTGATTATTTAAAGCAATATGAATATTAAGAAAGTTTGTCTGTGTTATACAGTTTGTCAGTGATACAATAATGAAACTAGATATGGGACAGATGTGTGTGAGTTTTATTTTTTTGATGAGAGTAAATGTAAAACCCTCATTTAATAATTCTTTATAATTTTATAGAAAAAAGTTTAATAATTAATATTATGAATTATTCAGTCATTAAATATAAATGTAAATGTAAATATATACATAAACATGAAAGTTAAACATCAAATTTATTGAAACATCCTGGCAGATTAAAACTGTGTGCCAGACTGAGACTCGAACTCAGGGCCTTTGCCTTTTGTAGGTGTGGTGAGCATACTGTAAGACCTTCAGTACACACACCATCAGATTATTTGACTTGTCACTCTAACGAAGTAGACGAGTGTCAGCAATATGTCTCCTGGTCCTATCATGGCGTGTTTATCTTCTGCCATTAGGTCAGAAGGCCACTTGCACGCTTAGAGTAGCAGATTGATGGTGACCAACTTTAAACAGAACTTTAGCAATTTTCACACACATTTATTAAAATGATAACAAGCATAAAAATTACTTAACTTGGTTCTGGGTGCTATTTCCAATTGACAATCTGAAGTTCCTTTGGTATTGATACGTTAATCTTATTCTCACATGTATCTCTGATACTTGACAAAAGTGTCTATACATTTATCTTCATGGCTATGTACAGGAATATGGTAATCTTATTAGACACAGACTGAAATTTGACTATAGGCTGGTACAGATAAATGTAGAACTCGTACAGGCTGTTGCAGACAAATGCAGACTGGTACAGACTAGTGCAGATAAATGCAGACTGACTAATCAGAGGTCTGTACACTCATTATAATACCTTGCGTGTTCATGTATCACTGCACGAGTGTGATCCGTGAGGAGAAAACGTTCTGCATTAGCAGCAATCTCATTGGCTGCATTACATGGTAATATGCTGATCGGCGGAAGGAGAATTTGGTCTGTCTCCATGGTAGCACCATCTCGTAGTGCGGAGATGGACGAGCGATGCGCCTGTGCTGTTGTGCTTGGCGGGGCAGGCTCTAGTGGGAAAGCTGTCTACGCGCTGACTACGCGGAACTATGTACACAACAGTAGGCATGTGCTCTACCATCTGAGCTACCCAAGCACGACTCACGACCTGTCCTCACAGCCTTAATTCCGCCAGTACCTCGTCTCCAACCTTACAAACTTCATAGAAGCTCTCCTACGAACCATACAGAACTAGCGCTCCTGGAAGAAAGGATATTGCGGAGATATGGGTTTGCCACAGCCTGGAGGATGTTTCCACAATGAGATACAGGCGCAGTTAATGCTGTGAGGACGGGTCGTGAGTCGTGCTTGGGTAGCTCAGATGGTAGAGCACTTGCCTGCGAAAGGCAAAGGCCCCGTGTTCGAGTCTTGGTCTGTCACACAGTTTTAATCTGCGAGAAAGTTTCATATGAGCGCACACTGCGCTACAGAGTGAAAATTTCATTTTTATTCTGGAAACATCCCCCATGCTGTGGCAAAGCCATGTCTCTGCAATATCCTTTCTTCCAGGAGTGCTAGTTGTGCATGGTTCGCAGGAGAGCTTCTGTGAAATTTAGGAGGTAGGAGACGAGGTACTAGAGGAATTAAAGCTTTGAGGACAGGTCGTGAGTGGTGCTTGAGTAGCTCAGATGGTAGGGCACTTGTCCACGAAAGGCAAGGGTCCTGAGTTCGAGTCTCGGTCCGGCACACAGTTTTAATCTGCCAGGACGTTTCATATCAGCACACACTCCGCTGCAGAGTGAAAATTTCATCGTGGATCAAATTTATTAATTAGTTTGTTTGTATCTTAATTAAATGCTAGCAAAATATGATATGCAATTTACTTTGTTTGATCCAGAAGCTGTTAAACAATCTAAACTAGATACGAAGACCAAACAGGTTGGCACAATGGTTAGTACACTGGACTCATATTCATGAGGATAATGGCAGGAACCAGTGTCCAGCCATTCTTATTATAGTTTTCCATGACTTCCCTAAATCGCTTAAGGCAAATGCCAGGATGCTTCCTTCGAAAGCGCACAGCTGCATTCCTCCTCCATCCTTCCTTAATCTGAGCTAGTGATCCATTTCTAATGACTTAATTGTCAGCTGGACATTTGACACTAATCTCCTCCTCTTCCTCTGAAATACAAAAAGTTTAAGAATTAAAATAAGAATTTAACAAATAGAAGAAGCAACGGAGAACGCAAAATGAAAAATATAAAAATAATCAGCTTGTTACTGATTCAGTCGAAAAGTTAAAGAAGCAACTGAAAGCTTAGGTGATACTATGTTAAAAGCAACTGAAGAAAGTAGAGAACAAATTATTCCCTATCATAGCTAAGCTTATGCTCATCAACATTTAGAAAGGATATACATCCCATCAAACAATCTGATTATCTATTTAGTGATTCAAAAATAAAAGATGTACTAAATAAATCTAAAATAGAGACTAAAAATACAAAACAAACAAAAATGTTAAGAAAATAAATATAAGTAAAAGAATCGTGAAAAACCTTATTGATAGTGAAGTTAGAATTCTTGAATTAAGACCTGTTGGCAGGTTTATATATATATATATATATATATATATGCAGTGTCTCACCTAACTCTGCCACCTCAAATATCTCTGGAACAACAACAGATATTGAAAAACGGTTTTCACCATCATGAACGCACAGCAGGGGATTACGAATCCAAATACTGCACAAAATTTTAAAATATAAACAAATATTATTTTTACATAAACTTGTGTACTTTTAAATGGACACCCTCTATTATTTCGTATGCAATCAATAGCATGAAAAATAACAAAAATAATGGCGTTGGTTGCATTGCAATACGTCAGTTACATCTTGAGAAATTGCAAAACTAAGTTGACACTTGAAGTAAATGAAGCGCACAGCTAGCGCACGTCCTGAGACTCAAACATGCACCTCACGGTGCCTGTGTCAGGGGCTCACACAATGGGAAGGTATACACAATCCACAAAAATAAACAAGTAACACGTCCAACGCAAAATTACGTTCTTCAAAATGTAACTGTATGATTATTCTAGCGAAATTACAACTAGAGCTACTATTACAGTTAACACACTTGAATTGACTTTGCTAAACACTTTTACTAGTGCCCTGTTACCCACAGAAACTGTATCGTTGTGCATTACGTCCAGCATCGAAAATACACCCACATCTTGACCAATGAAACTGTGTCATGTCAACATATTTTCGAAATGCCGTCCGTTTGCATCAATACACATTTCCAGACAGGCAACAGCAGAGTGTTGAACAGATTGTAGAGTTTCTACAGGTATTGCCGCACACGCCGCAGTAATACGATGTTGCATATCCTCTACTGTCGTTGGGGGGTCTTGATACACTCTGTCTCTCACTGCGCCCCAGAGAAAAAGTCTAATGGCGTGAAATTGGGGAACTGTGCTGGCCATCACACAGTACGTCTCTGCCCCATCCACCTATTTGGAAATGTCGCATCTAGAAAGTCTCTGGCAAATTGTATGTGGGACATCCATCAAGTTGGAACCACATTGATAGACGAGTTTCCAATTCTACGTCCTCCACGACAAGAACTAGTGTGTGTTGAAGAAATGATGCACATCGCTGTCCATTCAATGTTCCACGGTAAAATTAGGGTTAGCAATGATACTGCACCAAACAGTGACACTCCACTATCATTGATAGTGGAGTGTCGATTGCGAATCCAGTGGGAATTTTGCACGGACCAGCAGTGCATGTTCCGCAGATTCACAATACGATGATTTGTAAATGAAGCCTCCTCTGTAAACAACTTACTGCTTAAGAATACTGGATTGCCTTGGAACCGCTGAAGTGCAGAATGACAGAATACAATGCAGGATTCAAAGTTCTTTGTGCAGTGAGATATGGAATGGATGAAACTGATGCTGAGGCAAGATTCTGCAAACACTACTGTGGCTTATTCCTACACCTTGTGCAATTTCTCGTATACCAACCAAAGGATTGTGCACTACAGCGGCCAGAACAGAAATTTTGTTTTCATTGCCAGTCGCTGGCGTTTTACGTCGATGTTTTGTGGAAGCGCAGCTTCCTGTTACCGTGAGTGTTTTGCAGATGTTGCCAATGGTTTTACGTGACCGACAGCGCCGATCTGGGTAGCGTTCAGCATACAGTGTCACAGCTGCGGTTGCATTTCTGTGACATTCGCCATAAATTAAAATAATATCAAGCTTTTCTCCATTACTGAAGGCCAGTATATAGACTAGATGATGGCAAATGTAACAAGCCACAAGAAACAAATTTTACTGTGGCAACGTATGTGAATTACGTTACAGTATGAGAGCAGTTCAGCACGCCAGATCAGGAGACACTTGTACACTGAAGGTAGAGCGTGCCATGGTGATATTGGTACGTTTACAGCAGGATACAGGCGCCAGTGCACTCAACCCCAACACTGATCACAGTACTACATGCGATGCATTATGTCAGAAACTGTGATGCCTTTGCTATCGTTTACAAGCAACATATTTCAGATCTTACGATGTTTATAAACGTGAAACCAAGTATGTTACCACTACTTTTACCTCTAGTTGTCATTTTGCAACAATAAACATTATGTCCAGAACATCTAACATTCTGATACCGCATTACTTGATATATTATAAGAAGTGGAAGGGTTCAAGTAAGGTACAGCTAAAGAAGGGGCAAAACTATGCCTCTTTAGGAGTGCCATCAAGGAAATATGGGCCAATTAAGTGTTGTAATACAATACCACACCATACATTGATACTCCACTGACGTATTACGTCAATCTCATCATGATTACCGGCAGAATGAGGTGCACGCTTGAGTCTAAGGATGTGCGTTAGCTGTGTGCTTCATTTATTTCAAGTGTCAACTTCGTTTCGCAATTTCTCGGATGTGACTAACGTATTGCGATGAAACCAACGCCATTAATTTTGTGATTTTTCATGCTATTGATTGCACACGAAATAATAGAGGGCTCCAATTTAAAAGTACACAAGTTTATAATAAAAATAGTATTTGTTTACATTTAAAATCTCGGATACTGCTTGGTTTCTTAGGCGCCTGCTGTATTGTCATGCTGCTGAGATACGTTTTTGAATATCTATTCTTGTTCCAAAGATTACATATATATATATACAGGGTGTTACAAAAAGGTACGGCCAAACTTTCAGGAAACATTCCTCACACACAAAGAAAGAAAATATGTCATGTGGACATGTGTCCCGAAACGCTTACTTTCCATGTTAGAGCTCATTTTATTGCTTCTCTTCAAATCACATTAATCATGGAATGGAAACACACAGCAACAGAACGTGCCAGCGTGACTTCAAACACTTTGTTACAGTAAATGTTCTAAATGTCCTCAGTTAGTGAGGATACATGCATCCACCCTCCATCGCATGGCATCCCTGATGCGCTGATGCATCCCTGGAGAATGGTGTATTGTATCACAGCCCTCCACTATATGAGCACGAAGAGTCTCTACATTTGATACCAGGGTTGCGTAGACAAGAACTTTCAAATGCCCCCTTAAGTGAAAGTCAAGAGGGTTGAGGTCAGGAGAGCGTGGAGGCCATGCTGACTCTTTACATGCAGACAGGTAATGGGCCACAACAGAGGTAACCCACAGCAGAGTCAGTCGAAGTTTTAAAGAATATTGGTAGGTAGGTCATCACAGAGCAGACCCACTGTAGTCCTGGTAGAGAGTATGGTATTGATGGGCCGTCAAAGGTGTAGACCCACTGCAGTCCTTGTAGACATAATGGTATTGGTGGGTCATAAAAGGTGCAGACCCACTGCAGTCCTTGTAGAGATGGCCAGCAGTCATCTGCTGCGACTGTGCAGGTGCACAATCACCATCGAAGAGCCTTGCAGACAACATAGCAAGTCCATGAACCACCACTTGTGCACTCACAAAATTTTTTTTGGAGTGTCCTTAGAACCAGCAATGCTGTTATCCAGTCCCTTGCTGAATTATTAACACACGTGCAAACATTAACAGTCCTTTTTTTTCACATATTGTGCATATACTATGGCCAACAGAAATGCATGCAGTGAAATGAAATTTAATTTGAAGAACTGGTATGTATACAATTATAAATTTACAACATAAGAATACAATTAAAAAGGTACAAAGTACATCATTAAAGAACATAACAATACAGATAACATTTGTGGTAATGCAGGCTTTACAAAAGAATCGAAATAACATATACATCAGTGTGACAGGAATTATGGCATAAGTAAATGCATAAACGGTCAGAATAACTTTCGAAACATCAACTTCACATGTGAGCATTAAAACAAAACAGAATAAATAGTGTCTAAACATCTTTACAAAGTAAATAACATATTATAAATGCAAATTATAATTGAAGATAACAGTATTCCTCATCATAGTGAATGTAGCTGAGTATTAGAAAAATTCTACAACATAAATCTTATTAGCTAAACACATAAATACAGGAAGAACATAAATACACATGGTACACAGACACATAGTGGAATAACACAAAAAGGACAGGACAGGATTTGTTTTCTGTGTGACGTTTGGTACTGCAGTCCAACCCAAAACTTCATTTCATAGATGTTTCCTCTTATTTCAACATTTGTTTACACCAAAAAAATCCTATCCAAGCAGGCTTTCTGTATTTGTATGTTCACTCATTTTTGCCCAAATCTTTTTCATATAACTTGTAAATGTATTCTTTCCCTATTCCTCACAGTTAGTTTCTTATATAATCTACCCCCTCTTAAGCTTACTGAGCTCAGATGCTAAACTAAGGGATGAGGCAATGCAGAAGTACAAAACAATTACCACAAACAGCAATGACAAAAAAATGCAAATTGGCAAAGTAAGCAGCAGTATATCGAAATTAGCAAAGCAAATGCAATATTACAACTAATATGAGCCAATTTGCAGCAACAAGAAAAATAAATCAATAGTAAAACTGGCTTAATACAGTGTAAAATTCAGCAGAACTATGCCTGGCAAACAGCAGCAGCAAATGCAATAACTTATATCTAAACATTACAAAGCTGAAGCAGAAAAAATATTACAGTAAAAATGGCCATGTTTAATACCTATGTCACATCTTAACACTAGAGAACTTACTCTAGCAGACAAGTTACCAAAATGTAAAAGAACTATTTATGCAATTCCTGTGAAGGGAAATGTCTATTTATGTTCCCTCGTTTTCTTGGAAGTAGATCATAAAATTATTATTTATTGGATCTGTAGGCATAAAATAACTGTATTAGTACCTCTATAAAAGTTTATTTTAACCAATGCTGCAGGGCAGCTAGAAACTAGATATTAAACAAAATGAGCAATCTCTCAACTAGAAAGACAAGAGAAGTAAAATGTTTCTCATCATTTCATTAGGCATTTTAGTAAATATCATAAATTAAGAACTCCACAGTATAATCATATATTTTCAAGTTTGAGTGTGTCGTATTTGCGATGCTTTCTACAAAAAAATGTCAGTAGCGTGGATAATGGCCTCCTTTTCTCTCCACCTGTGCTTCTGAGAGGCACACACTAATGGGTTTTTTCCAGGCGACTGTCGCGCAGCTGGGTGCCCACAATGCATTACGTGAAGGTCACTTAACTTTCTTACCGAAATATTTACGACACCAGTTTCCACTACAGTGACAGTCTCATATAAAAAATTTCACAGGTCTAGAATTTGCGTTGCAAATGTATAGAAACAAAATCCTATGAATATAACAGTGTCCAAAAAATTTTCGCTAGCAATGTGATACATTCATGCATTTACACACATTTCGTAACTCTTTAAGTACGATTCTTGGTTTCCAACAACCTGTTTCACAAATCAGAGTCCCTAACTACTACTCATTATTCCTTACCTTATTACACTTCTTCAATATTTCATCATAATAAACATGTAGCATAATGAAATTCCTCATATAGTATCAGCTCATTGATAATAAACATACCTCAACAGCATAATACACATCGTCATCGTAATAATAACATCATAAAACTTCAGCCAAATCTCAAAATCGTCGTAGCTTCCTCCAAAAATTTCAAAACCTAAAAAAATTCTCTGTTCATTTCGATAGTGTCATCTACATCAAAGGTACTTTAAAAATCATAATCCCATACCAAATATATCATTCAAAGCTCTCATAGTATCACAATGGTTCCGAAAAATATATGAACAGTTCACAAAGTACATACAAAATATAATTTCATAAGTGTGAAGTTATCCAACTGTGTAATTACGTAAACATCTGTCACTGATGTAGTAAGAAAAATGTATGTTTCCCTGTTAAATAATCAGATAGCTGTGTAATTCTGTGTTAGAGGAATATGGTACCGATTTGTAAAGTTGTATAAGCAAATATCATATTAGCTAGGGCTCCTTGTACTTGCCAAACACATGGTACACAAAGTAGGCGTGTACCCCTTGAGGATTAATGTAATTATAGCCTCAGGTATTACAGATTAAGCAATGGAATGAAATATATCACGGAAAACCTTTGTATCTTTGTAATTCAAAAATCTTTAAAAATAAATGTTTTAAGTACAAAATTAATCACTCAAATACGTGTACTGCAGCGCGAAACAGTGCATGTTATTGTAAGATAATCTCTGTCATTACTTAAGGGTAAAAATATGCCAAGTGTCGTAATTATCGTCGTCCATAAGCAAAGTTCTGTAGAAGTCAACGTACTTAACTCGTAATAAACAAAAGTGAAATGCTATGCGGTTAGATATCGTAGTTATTACATACAGTACAGTGATCTAGAAAGTACTATACTGTAATGTATTGTTGTGATACGAAAAAGGCTGTCTCATTGTAGCTATACCACAAAAGTTACTACTAAAACATGTTTTACTTTCCAGAAGAATTCAGAAAAACTGTGCAGATATAGAACAGATACACTGCAAAAACAACAATGTGAATTGTGTCACACATTAGTAGCGTCGTGATATAATTGTGTAGCTGTCAAATAAACTAACCACTGAGTCATCTGATATCTCTCAGAAAGCACTTTAAATACATAATATATTTTCAAGTAAACCAAAATGTTGCATTAAAATCTCATTATCAGTAGCAGTAAATGTTCTAAGTATGTGAGGCTTATATTCTTTACATAATCATGCAACTAACAGGCAAGAATGTACAAATAACAACACTGTGTCATCTGTTCACGATAACAATGCATTCGAAATTTCTGTTTAAATGAATTCTCTTGGTTCTTGACTGGACATTTAACTTCAAACGCTGTTGCATGTTAACAGTTTCTAAGTCTGACAAAGCATACTAGTAACGTGAAGTGAAAAATTTTATGGCAAAGACTAAGTTAAAAAGCAGATTATCTTTCAATAAACGGTTTTACATGTGAAATATGGTGTAAACCTTTACTCTTCCTAGTACGCAGCGTTTCAACTTCAACGCAATTATCACGTGGTATACGTCGGATTCTGTAAGGTCCATTGTAAACCAGAAAGAAGTTGTGACTCAAGTGTTTCTTCTTATGTGACAATGAATGAGCTTTAACGACAACTTTCTGACCAATATATAGTTTCGTTGCATTTGCTTTACCGTGTAGTTTTCTCCTTTTGTCTGCCACAGAATTTATATTTTTAATAGCCAAATTAATTATGTCTTTGTGTTGAAGTTTACGTGTATTCGGAAAAGGTACAAGCTCTCTGATTCTGTTTGGCGGTTCTTCATTCTTCAGTACAAGAATAGGTGGTAAAGCAGTGGAGTCACGAGGCATTTCATTCAGCACTTTTTGAAATAAGTGTAAATATCTCTCCCAATGCTGATGCTTTCTGTGACAACAAAGTCAGCAAAGCTTATTGATTTCTTTCATAATCCGTGCAGATGGGTTACAATGTGGTGAGTACAATGAAATAAAAACAAATTTGATTTTATGGTTCCGAAGCATGCATGACCAAACAGCAGATCTGAATTGCGGTCCATTAGCTGAAATGACTTTACTAACATGTCCAACTTCACGTAAGAAATTTTTCACAAAGGCGTTGGATACAGACCTTCCAGTGGCTTTACGTAACGGAGTGAAAGAAACAAATTTTGAAGTAAGTTCAACAGTGACTAGAACATACGAAAATCCATTCGATGTTCTGACAAGGGGTCCCAAGAGATCAACAGCAGCAAATTCTTTTAATTTAGAAGGAATGATAGGAAACAACAGAGCCCGATGTGAGATAGTAGATGGTTTAGCCTTTTGACAAAGTTTACAAATAGACAAGACTCTTCGAATTCTCTTTTCCATATTGTTAAAATAACAAGACGTTCGAAGAACATGATAACATTTTCGTGGACCAAAATGCACATAGCTGAAATGAATGTACCAAATGAGCTTATTAACAAAATCGTCAGGAATGCAAAGTACCCATAACTTGTCATCAACAGTGCAGCGTTTGAAGAGTATGTTGTTTCTAACCAGATAATAATGCCGAATGTGTGTGTCTTTTCATGCCATTTACTTTTGATGTCTCTCCAAATCAGATCTTTATCTTGTTCATGAGCAATGTCCTTTAAAGATGTGGTGATGAAGTTTTCAAAGGCGACTTTCTAGATGTAAAGAATACTGAAATTTTTCTCGGGGTTGCCTTCTGTGTTACTTTTCTCAAGCCCAACCGGTGCGCGTGACAATGCGTCCGCAACAATGTTCTCCTTGCCGGGAATGTAGACTATTGTGGTATCAGATAGATTATATAATGGTAAGACAGAGATTTAGGAACCAGGTTTTAAATTGTAGGACATTTTCAGGGGCAGATGTGGACTCTGACCACCATCTATTGGTTATGAACTGTAGATTAAAACTGAAGACATTGCAAAAAGGTGGGAATTTAAGGAGATGGGACTTGTATAAACTGACTAAACCAGAGGTTGTACAGAGTTTCAGGGACAGCATAAGGGAATAATTGACAGGAACAGGGGAAAGAAATACAGTAGAAGACGAATGGGTAGCTCTGAGGGATGAAGTAGTGAAGGCAGCAGATGATCAAGTAGGTAAAAAGACGAGGGCTAGTAGAAATCCTTGGGTAACAGAAGAAATATTGCATTTAATTGATGAAAGGAGAAAGATACAGTAAATGAAGCAGGGAAAAGGGAATACAAACGTCTCAAAAATGAGATCGACAGGAAGTGCAAAATGGCTGAGCAGGCATGGCTAGAGGACAAATGTGAGGATGTAGAGGCTTATCTCACTAGGGGTAAGATAGATACAGCCTGCAGGAAAATTAAAGAGACCTTTGGAGAAAAGAGAGCCACTTGGATGAATATCAAGAGCTCAAATGGAAACGCAGTTCTAAGCAAAGAGGGGAAAGCAGATAGGTGGAAGGAGTATATAGAGGATCTATACAAGGGCGATGTACTTGAAGACAACATTATGGAAATGGAAGAGGATGTAGATGAAGATGAAATGCGAGATAAGATACTGCGTGAAGAGTTTGACAGAGCACTGAAAGACCTGAGTCGAAACAAGGCCCTGGGAGTAGACAACATTCCATTAGAACTACTGACGGCCTTGGGAGAGCCAGTCCTGACAAAACTCTACAATCTGGTGATCAAGATGTACGAGACAGGCGAAATACCCTCAGACTTCAAGAAGAATATAATAAATCCAATCCCAAAGAAAGCAGGTGTTGATAGATGTGAAATTACCGAACTATCAGTTTAATAAGCCACAGCTGCAAAATACTAACGCGAATTATTTACAGACGAATGGAAAAACTGGTAGAAGCCGACCTGGGGAAAGATCTGTTTGGATTCCGTAGAAATGTTGGAACACGTGAGGCAATACCGACCCTACGACTTATCTTAGAAGAAAGATTAAGGAAAGGCAAACCTACGTTTCTAGCACTTGTAGACTTAGAGAAAGCTTTTGACAATGTTGACTGGAATACTCTCTTTCAAATTCTAAAGGTGGCAGGGGTAAAACACAGGGAGCAAAAGGCTATTTACAATTTGTACAGAAACCAGATGGCAGTTTTAAGAGTCGAGGGGCATGAAAGGGAAGCAGTGGTTGGGAAGGGAGTGAGATGGGGTTGTAGCCTCTCCCCGATGTTATTCAATCTCTACATTGAGCAAGCAGTAAAGGAAACAAAAGAAAAATTTGGAGTAGGTGTTAAAATCCAGGGAGAAGAAATAAAAACTCTGAGGCTCGCCGATGACATTATAATTCGGTCAGAGATAGCAAAGTCGTTTCTGAAAGTATTGGTATGGAGTGTAGCCATGTATGGAAGTGAAACATGGACAGTAAATAGTTTGGACAAGAAGAGAATAGAAGCTTTCGAAATGTGGTGCTACAGAAGAATGTTGAAGATTAGGTGGGTAGATCACGTAACTAATGAGGAGGTACTGAATAGGATTGGGCAGAAGAGAAGTTTGGGGCACAACTTGACTAGAAGAAGGGATCGGTTGGTAGGACATGTCTGAGGCATCAAGGGATCACAAATTTAACATTGGAGGGCAGCGTGGAGGGTAAAAATCGTAGAGGGAGACCAAGAGATGAATACACTAAGCGGTTTCAGAAGGATGTAGGATGCAGTAGGTACTGGGAGATGAAGGAGTTTGCACAGGATAGATTAGCATGGAGAGCTGCATCAGACCAGGCTCAGGACTGAAGACCACAACAACAACAACATTATTAAGTAAATGTCCACCCATATAAATTTATCACAAAGAGTCTAACATTCTGCGTGGTGTCTGTTTGTTCTATATCATGTATCCCTACCACTTTCGCGCAACAACACTCTGAGCCTGTTTTTTAGGGAATCGACTAGATTGAACCTGGGACCTGTTGCTGGTAAGGAGACGCCAGACCACACGTGACATGTAGAGTTCAGAAGAGTTCAGTGAGACTAGCGATGATATAACCAAATACTTAATGATTTCAGCGTCAGCTCCACTGCACTCCCAGTAAAAGAATCTTAATACTAACTAAATTTAGTGGAAGGGGTTCAAGGCTTTCCTATTTTTAGTTAGCTGTTTTATTCTACTCACAAAACATTGTTTATAAATTGCACTATTGATAAAAGGAAATGTTTTAATACAGGATGGCAAAAGCCAACTGCGTTTAACAAAAATGTGAACCAATATTCCCTGAATGGGTTTCCAAGTTCTACAACGGATCGAAGGATGACCTATTGTAGGGAAGCAGCCTACTCACGCTGTTGTAAATTCACATCAGTTTCCATTGTGTGCCAGCCAGTCTGCTGTAACTAGCTCTGACGTCATAAATGTTGCGCAATACCTTAAAAATCAAGCAAATGACCTAAAACTTTTCTAGCATGTCAGGAATAATACTAAATTAATGTGTGTTAAATATCAGTTCGATAACTTCAGCCATTTTCGAAATTTGGGCATTTTTCTGGAGAAATCATTGGCGCAACAGAAAAGAGCTAGGGACTTCAAAATTTATATTTAGATTCATCTTTCATAATGATTTAATAAAAATAGTACTTTGGATTTCACAAATTAAAATTTTAGTGGAAATTCATGATTTTCTGGTTTTCATCTCAAAACTGAAGGAAGCAAGATAGATTAAGTAGGCTAATAAATAAGGCTAGGATGTTTAGATTTAAATAGGTTGGAGGTCCGCTATGACTATGAAGATGTGTAAAGTTTCTATGGAATACCTATAAAATTATAGCGATAGCGGATCTCAAAAGGGCCAGTTCAGAGCTCATCTACTGCGTGCAGTGTAATTTAATTTATTCTCTCGCCCAAAATATTTAACTTAGCCACGTCAAAATTTTATTATCAATACTTACCTGCGTGCTGAATGCACGTTTAAATTAAGAGCTTCATCGGCCATAAGCAAAAGAAGCTATAAATTATTATGTAACTTGAAGTGGTGCGTTACTAGCCCAGCGGCTAGTCGAGAGAGCCGAAAAGATCAGGCGTTCCCTTCGCCGTCCGCACCGCGGCTTTATATATAAGGACGCTACGCGAGGAAGCAAGGCCCCAGTTCTCTCCAGACGCTGAATGACACGCCATCTGTGTCGGTAGTCGCGTCGCATCAGTGTATCTGCTACAAACAGCCTCGGGTGCCGTATTAAGTTACTAGAGATACGCGGAACCATGAAAACATTTTATGTGAAGTGTTAATTCTGGAATGATTTTCATTATCTAGCTTCAGTTTGCGTATTGTCGTATTTTCACGTGCCGTCACGAGACAGACATTCTACCAAATATTTAGCGTGGCGTTTGATGAAGTATTTTCATCAAATTATGGCGAGCATTCTTTTTAATATTTAATTCGGACATTTATAGTTGCATCAGCGCATTAGACTCTGAACTGCTCTGTTAGTTAGGTTGTAGGGATACTTGTGTTTTTTATCAGTGAATTTCAGAATATACTCAACTATTTTGGAAAACCGTTTTTGATTAGAAATCTCGGACAATCTCCTAATTCCTCAGAGCTATAAGCTGCAGCTATAATGGTATCTCAATTGAAGTGGGCACTAGGATCTCTAAATACTGGCTCCATGTTTTATTAAATCACTTTCTGGGTGCCAAGAAGTAAATAGAGAGCCAGTGTTGAGAACGGCGAAAGACAGCATTAACAACATTCTAAAAGCCAGAAACTGATTCTACATGCAAGCATTTATACAGCAAACAGCAATTAGATTATTTTTACAAACTTATCCGCCGCCCCACATATGGTGCATCGGCCGGGAAATCAACTAAGTGAAAGTGATTTTGAACTATTCGGATTCGCGAGTGGAATGCGACACGCAGCTGAGTAATAGAACAGTGAAAGTGTTACGTGTGCATGTGAACGACGCAATTGGATTAACAACACATCTGGATTGACGGAGCTGGCACTGAGTCTAGCGGTGCTGCTGGCATCGCGAGAAGCCAGTCTCGCCGCACCGCAGTCGTCCGCTGGAGCAGCCGGCGCAGAGCCTGCAATTGCGGGCCACGCAAACACACAACAGCCGTCGGAGAGCCGTCTGCAGTTCAACGTGCCACGTCACATCAGGAATCCTTGTACGCCGCGCCGGCAACGCCATACGTCGTGCAGAAGGAACTAAGTTAAGTGAAAAACTGTTAAAAATTTTACTAACCTGCACTAAAAGACTGTCGGCGATGGAACCGCCAAAAGAAACTGAGTTTAAACTTAAATTAGAACCTATGTCTGTTGAGGGAACTGTAAATTCAGACAACGTTTCAAGTATAAACGTGCATGAAGGTAGTAATGTTAAAGTGAAAAATGAAGTATTGTCTCCTGACAATAGTGTGCGAAGGGGCAATGATTCAATAATAGAGACCCCTGTAGTAAAGCGGAAAGTAGAAATTGTAAATTTATTGGATGATAGTTTCTCTGATGAATTAAAAATGAAACAGTCATCAGAGATGGTAGAGTTTAAGAAGGAGAAGTTAGATATGACTAATCAATCAGAAGTTTCATTTAGTTTTGATGATTCTGGTATTGGAGCTAGTTTTTTGTCACCTGAGTGTGATAAAAAGCTAGCTCGTGAGCAACCCAAAGATGCTGGGGCTGTTGATTTAAATGTTATATTACAAGCAATAGCTGCCAGCAATGCTGAATTAAAGTCTGAAATAACTGAGGTCAAAAGCAGTAATGCTGAAATGTCAGCCAGTAATGCTAGAATGAATGCTGAATTAAAGTCTGAAATTGTGGCCAGCCAAACAAATTTTAATAAACGATTGGAGGTAATGGACGATACCTTCAAGGCTGGTTGCAATAAGTTGAAAGAGGATCTAGACAGTTTGAATTATAAAATTGATTACAATCATGAAGATATTAAGAAAAAGGTTGCTCAACAGTTTTCTGAAATGTATAAAACAGTTAAATCCGAAGTTGCTGAGGTTCGCAAAGACTTCCAAATGGAAGATGCGAAGCTGGAGCACAAGTTAACAGAAAAGATCGAGGCGGAATCTGAATTGTGCTCAGATAGATTTAAAGATGTTAATATTAAAGTCAACATATGTCAAGCAGAAGTAGAAGCCATCAAAACTGGCACTACTCATATTGTACAAAGAGTAGATAATGTTGAAATGAAAGTAGAAAATATCAGTACTAACATTGCTAACATTGAGAGTAAAGTATCTTCAGTAACTTCTGGTAATGGTAGTATACAACAAGTTGTAGCTGCTGCAAATGCCGCTTTTATCGGGTGTCGGCAGTTCTTGCGGTTTGATCCAGATAAAAATATCCACCCGCTAGATTTCTGGAAAGATTTTGAAGATGTGATTCCACCAAATTGGTCTGAACGAGAGAAAATCTCGTTTATTAGAAGCCATTTAGCAGGTGACGCCATGCGTTGGTCAGCTGATGTTATGTTAAAGTGTAAAACATTAGCGGAATTTAAAACAGCTTTTATTAATGAGTATTGGTCTAGCAATAAGCAAAATGAAGTGTTGAGAGAATTTTGTAGTGGGAAACGCTTCAATGCAGGCAAGGAATCAATTAAAGAGTTTGCTAGGTCATGGATTTCACGTTTGTCACATTTGGCGGAAAAGCTAAAACCAGAAATGATTATGCTAGGTCTTGAAGCCAAACTGCCATGGTATTGGCAAACTAGAATTATATCAGCCCCTAGAGACAATCTGGATCGTTTCATTGAGTATTTGGAACGTGTAGAACGTGTTGCTGCCAATGAGGAGCAAGCATGTAATAACCGAAATGCCCATAACAATAGTAGTAATTTTAGGAACGAGCAAAATGGCAATGTAAACATCAGAACAGTAGGTGTTCACCATCCTAAGAGAGGTAGGAATTGGGGAAATAATTATCAGAACCAACAATGGCGTCCAAGAGATAATAATTTTGTTCCAAACAGAAATATGCATGTAAACAACAGTACGGAAAGTAATGCTGTGCCAGTCAACTATAATGAAAATAAAGGAAACAGTAGTAGGCCGAGGCAGGAAAACTAGTTCCCGTCTATGAGGACACTGGCGCTCACCAGGCGGTTACTTTTCCTAAGCCAGTAGTTAGGGGAATTGGTAAGACAGATCAGAATACTCAAACTGAACATGTGGATGAAGTGTCGGTAGCACCTAAGGATACAACAGAAATATTAGATCACTCACAGTATTTGATAGATACTGTGTTAGAGACGCTTTCTAAGTGGGAAGAGAAAGAGAAGGCGCTGCAGTGTAACGATAGGGACGAGCTACAAAATACTGAATTGTCAGGTGAAGAAGCAGAAGAAATTCATGCTTATATTTACGATGAGAATGATGTGCTCTTATCTAAAGTGCCTGTGCAGGATGTTGATAATGTACTAATAGATTTAGGACAGGAGATAAGTGAAAATGTAGAGGGTAGGCTGTTGAGGGTCGATGAACCCAGTAGCTGTGACCAGTTGTCACTTGAGAAGGAAACCGACGATAATGGTAAAAGTGGTTTAGCTGTAACTAGTGTTATGCCCGGTCTGGAGACGCAGAATCGCTCAGACTACAGTAATTTGGGTCATGTTCAGCAAACTAAATGTAATGAAGTCGTGCGGTGTTTCGATTTAAAATTAATAGACCGACTGGAAAAGGCAGCTGAAAATGTAATTCAGGAAACCCCTACACACTGTGACGTAAATGTAATGAAGACAGATGTCGATCACTTTAGTTGGAGACAAATCCAAAAGGAACTACTAGATGAATTTGAGAAACCACCTGTACAACCTAGAATAAGCCACCCTATAATAATAGTGAATATGTTGGGTATCAATGTACGTTGTCTCTTAGACAGTGGAAGTGAGGTGAGTGCAATATCTCAGTCCTTCTTTGACGCATTACCTGGTAAAGACAAGCTTACAGTAATGAGAGTATCAGGACTAAGAATAATTGGTGCTACTGGCAAGGTGTCAAAAACGGTAAAGCAAGAAGCTTTACTGCCCTTTAACATTAATGGTAATTTAATTGATCATCAATGTTTAATTGTAAACAATCTCAGTATTGAGGTTTTAATTGGCATAGATTTCTTGTCAAAATATCAGAGTGTTGTTGACTTTGAAAGAAGCCAGTTAAAAATGGTCTTGCCAATAACCGGAGTAATTACAGTCCCTTTTAGTGATAAACATGTAGTAACTGATGATGAAACTTGGGAGCTGCCTATACGAGTTCTGAAAAATAGGAGGTATTGGGACGAAGGTGTTAATCTTAGTAACAGTAAGCTGAACACAGCAGAAGAAGGAGAAGCAATTATTTTAGACAAAATAAAAGCTAAATTGCAGGAAATCTATAAGATTTCAGACAATCAAAAGGAAGAACTGCGACAGGTTCTAAAAAGGCATCATAAAGTATTTTCAGATCGACGTGGCGTGGTCAAAGGTTATGTATGAATGCTGTAGGGAGGAGGTTGTTCTGTAACCTCTACACAGTGTGGCAGCTGTGCAGTCCCAGCTGTGTGAGATCTTCTTTCCTTTTCAGGTCTCACTCATTCTTCCTCTCTCCTGTCCTCAAAAATTTCGACCTCTTCTTTCCAGACATGAAAATTTTCTGTCATGGCTATCAAGCCATGAGTTATGTAACCATTCTATCTACCGATTAGTGAAGAAAAATACCTAATGTGACAAACCTAATAGTGACAAACAATAGAGAAGTATGACTTAATTAAGATAAAATGTATTGGAGTAACAAGTATGTATAGAACCCAGGTAATGTAGTAACTACAAAGTGTTGTTTTATTGGAAATGGTCCACCAACAGTAACTTAAAAAGATGTATGAATTCATGTACAAGCAAGATCTGAAGTGGTAGTGAAACCTAGTGTATGCTGTAGAGCTAACTAATTAATAATAAAAGAGATTGCTTAGTGTTATGAAAAATATGCAGATAAGTTGTAAGGATAAACTCACCTGGTGTGGCAAGGAAAGGCAGTGTAATAGAATTGAGCAGTGTTTCTGGTTGAGACGTGAAGGACACGTCCCTGAAGTATTTATAAGGTTGGAGCTGGCCATTATTTTAGTGTAGTGTGTGACAGGATACACCTACACGTATTGAGGTTATGAGTTGGAGGCGTGAATGCGACCATAGGTACCCTTATGTTAGATGAGACAAAGCAGCTCATGGTGTCCTATAGGTTTAAGGAATTTAGCATTACGCTAGTCCATAATTACTTGATGCACTTTAGTGGTAGGTCTGAGAGAGACTACCTGAGGTTTCAGCGTCCGATCGAGTGGAAATGGATTGCCACGTGAGCAAACTAATCAGCTGCAGTACACTATGAATATGAAGTAAATGTGCTATCCTATGCTTTAAATATTAATAGAGTGAGTGTTAAATAAGTACATACATTAGCAAAATAAATAAATAACATACTGACAGACGTGAAATATTATTTTAGCTCAGCATAAATACACTTCAAAGTAAGTAAGTACCTAATTGCAGAGGTGGAACTGACAACAGCAGAGGACCAATAAGTGGATTTTGTAGTCAACTAAACGTAGTGTGTTTTGAACACTCACAACTGTACTATTACCAAAAGTTACTCACATGTACAAAAAAGCTGAGAAAACAACCACTAATCATACTCATACTATCTCTAAGAATAAAGTAATCAAAGATGAGTCAGTTAAGTGCTTAAAATACAAATGTATCAGGAATGTACCGAGCATTGGTTCAGTGTTCCGGCCCAGAAATAAGAAATGCAGATTAAATATGATTTATGATTGTATGCCTTGAGCATAGATTTTCTCTAGTACGTGACTAACGGCGTTTTGAGCCATTTGTTTACCGATTTTATGACAGTCAAGTAACCGTAAGAGTAAAATTGAGAAAAGTTCTGTTAACTTTGTTCCAGTAACATATTGGAAGAGAAAATGTATATATCCCCATTTCATTGTGACCCACCCTTAGATATTAAGTGAACAGAGTCTGAGGCACTCTTTTTGTTTGTTCTACAGGACAAACCAGATAATGGCAGCCTGGTAGCTGCGTGAAAGCGTGGAGTGACTTGGACACAACTCACAGTGACCCCTCCCCTTTCCCCCGTGTAATTTAGAGTGATCGAGAAGGACGCACACCATAGCAACTTCCCCTCCTCTACCCTTGGGAATGGAAGTGTAGGACGCCAGCCAAAGCGGCTACAACCACGTGTGTAAAAATTATTGGTGAACTTTTCTTTCAGGTTTAGAAAAGACTGCTAAGAGATAATCATCTGTTTATGTGTCATGTTATATTCTTTGAATTTGTGTATGTAAAAATGTATTTAATGGATCTAAGAGTTTCATAATTTTTCAATTTGTATGTGTTTGTTTGTCTAAGGCAATATGTATGCCAAAATATTTCATTGACTTTGCTTAAAATTTTGAGTAATGACATTGTTTAAAAGGCAGTGAACATGCCCACAATTTGAATAATTAATGTAGGTAATCAGTTTTCTTTAATGTTTCTACAGGTTTATATTTCAATTTTGATTTTCATAGGGAGTTAAACTGTACTCTTGCTTCCCTTTTTGTAATTAATTTTTTTTTCATTCATTAACATTCATAAACAAAAAATTTAAGTAGAGGGTGATGTAGGGAAGCAGCCTACGCACGCTGTTGTAAATTCACATCAGTTTCCATTGTGTGCCAGCCAGTCTGCTGTAACTAGCTCTGACGTCATAAATGTTGCGCAATACCTTAAAAATCAAGCAAATGACCTAAAACTTTTCTAGCATGTCAGGAATAATACTAAATTAATGTGTGTTAAATATCAGTTCGATAACTTCAGCCATTTTCGAAATTTGGGCATTTTTCTGGAGAAATCATTGGCGCAACAGAAAAGAGCTAGGGACTTCAAAATTTATATTTAGATTCATCTTTCATAATGATTTAATAAAAATAGTACTTTGGATTTCACAAATTAAAATTTTAGTGGAAATTCATGATTTTCTGGTTTTCATCTCAAAACTGAAGGAAGCAAGATAGATTAAGTAGGCTAATAAATAAGGCTAGGATGTTTAGATTTAAATAGGTTGGAGGTCCGCTATGACTATGAAGATGTGTAAAGTTTCTATGGAATACCTATAAAATTATAGCGATAGCGGATCTCAAAAGGGCCAGTTCAGAGCTCATCTACTGCGTGCAGTGTAATTTAATTTATTCTCTCGCCCAAAATATTTAACTTAGCCACGTCAAAATTTTGTTATCAATACTTACCTGCGTGCTGAATGCACGTTTAAATTAAGAGCTTCATCGGCCATAAGCAAAAGAAGCTATAAATTATTATGTAACTTGAAGTGGTGCGTTACTAGCCCAGCAGCTAGTCGAGAGAGCCGAAAAGATCAGGCGTTCCCTTCGCCGTCCGCACCGCGGCTTTATATATAAGGACGCTACGCGAGGAAGCAAGGCCCCAGTTCTCTCCAGACGCTGAATGACACGCCATCTGTGTCGGTAGTCGCGTCGTATCAGTGTATCTGCTACAAACAGCCTCGGGTGCCGTATTAAGTTACTAGAGATACGCGGAACCATGAAAACATTTTATGTGAAGTGTTAATTCTGGAATTATTTTCATTATCTAGCTTCAGTTTGCGTATTGTCGTATTTTCACGTGCCGTCACGAGACAGACATTCGACCAAATATTTAGCGTGGCGTTTGATGATGTATTTTCATCAAATTATGGCGAGCATTCTTTTTAATATTTAATTCGGACATTTATAGTTGCATCAGCGCATTAGACTCTGAACTGCTCTGTTAGTTAGGTTGTAGGGATACTTGTGTTTTTTATCAGTGAATTTCAGAATATACTCAACTATTTTGGAAAACCGTTTTTGATTAGAAATCCCGGACAATCTCCTAATTCCTCAGAGCTATAAGCTGCAGCTATAATGGTATCTCAATTGAAGTGGGCACTAGGATCTCTAAATACTGGCTCCATGTTTTATTAAATCACTTTCTGGGTGCCAAGAAGTAAATAGAGAGCCAGTGTTGAGAACGGCGAAAGACAGCATTAACAACATTCTAAAAGCCAGAAACTGATTCTACATGCAAGCATTTATACAGCAAACAGCAATTAGATTATTTTTACAAACTTATCCGCCACCCCACACTATGCCATATCACATCTATAATCTAGGTTTAAATTAAGTTTCACAAAAGAGAAAACTATCAAAATGGTCTACAGTGAGCCTCAATTATCTTTAATTACTTATCTAACTTGTTGTAAATTACAGGGGCTGATGTGGCTTCTCAATAACTATATAACAGAAAAATCATCGCGTTTCATATTTTTACCTCAAGTGGCAAATGTGAACACCATGAGCTTTACTTGACGATGGACACTAGTATTACGCAAAAAGGGGGTGTAACAGATGAGACTCCTGCAGTTCTGAGAGAAGCTTTATGCACTGTTATGTGGCATTGCATGCGTTCATTACGTTGTTGGTGTTCGTCACGAGGCGGCGGACAGCACAGCTCTGCTCACCTCGCCGTCTCAGAAGCAACTCTCTCCTAACTTCTCCTTACTACAATTTACCAGAAGTTGGTTTAAAGAAAACAATCTGGCTGTGTTTTCATCTGACCAATCAGGGTCTCAATGTTAACCTTAAGCTCTGCCTACAAAAATTCTGTCTATCTAATGAGAAACGTTATACTTTTCGTGAATATTGTTTTTATAAATGTACTAATTAAGTAAAATCTATTCCTAACACATGTCATGTAGAAGTAAAATGTTTTTGTTTCTAGACACTCATTTCAACATTGTTACACTAACAAATAAGAATTATTTCCAAGAATTGCTTTGACAAAGAAAGATATGTACACAAGTATTGAGATATTATCCTAGCAAATGGTACAAATGTTAAAAAAAAAAGAAAATATCCAACAAGATAATTTTTTATTCTTTGTTTTTGTAAGGAGAAAATAAGTAAAGTATAGTTTTAGTGTTTATTATGCCTTACTTTTGTTCTTTATATACTGTCCATTTCAGAACTGATGACTTATTTTTGTCGATAGTCTATTTTTTTACTTAAGTCCATAGTCAATGACAGTTATTTTGTAGTTTATTAGCTGTCTGGTGTGCTTAACTTATTTAGTTTTTCACACGTTTCTTTTGCACAATTCCTACATCACATAATTTGATTTCACACATTCACACAATCCTGTGAATGTTTAAGCATGAGGTTGGCGAATGTTTTTTTGCATGAAGGTGACGGACTTGAGCGAGATGGATGTGGGCAAGTATTTGATGTACAGCTTCATTCGTCGTTCCTTGTTGGCTTTGCAAGTGTGTGTTGCTGTTGTGGAGGTCCCATAATAGACTGGAGCTGTGAGTGCAGAATCTCGTGGTTTACTGGCTTTGTATGCGTGAAAGTCATCGTTATGTGTTGCTGAAAGCGGTCGTTTTTCGTTGTAATACTTCGCAGACGACTAGTTTACAATAGGATAGGGATTTGGGAAGGTATGTCGTCTATTCTTCACCCATCTTCTTTCTTGGTCTCAATCTTGCGAATATTCAACTTCTGTTCTTCCTGCTTTTTCTCTGCTTCTTACTTGCTTCTTTGTTCTCCTCTGGGCAGGATATGGAAATATTTATTGGTAACTAGTCGCTTTGAAGTTCTCCTCTTAGTTTGATAAATTGTTTGGGCATGTCATTTTTACTTTGTGGAAGTTTTCTTCAGTTTCGTGCATCAGCGTGCTGTTTAATAGCAGTAGTGTGACTTTTACACATATCTTTTTTTGCCAGTGTTGACTTGCCCAAGCCGTCTTCTCGTCGGACCGTTTTTTGCTCGCTCCACTGAGTCGGGGTGTTCCAAGACCCTCTTGGCTTTCCGTGTTCCATCCCAGCAGGGTTCCGCCACTCTGTGGTTCCATGTTCTGTCCCAGCAGGGTTCCGCCACCCTGTGGTTCAGCTTGGCAGCAGATTTATTTACTGACCACTTTGGCTACAAGGGCCTTCTATTGGTCTCGCTGTCCTTTCCCTTCTCTCGACACTTCTCCCTTGTAGGAATCGTGTCTTGTTAATTACTTCCTTTCCTTTCTTGATACTTCTCGCGTTGCAACTTGTGGGTCGTTGCATCTCGTCCTTGCTGGAGTTTTTACAATGGTTCTTACAAAAAGTTTTACTTATAATCATCTAACATATGTCTAGTACCTACATTGTTTTACAAATTTCTGTGCCCTTTCCATTTCACAATTCTAAGATATTTTGAGTCTTAACATCTACAAGAATCCTCAAATTCTTTTTTTATTTTTGTGTAGTGTCGTGGTATATTGCATTTTAGAATATCATGCTGTTAGACTATTTACATTGTATCCCTTCACCTTAATCTATGGTGCTATTGGTGTTATTTTTGTTTTTGTTTTTATTGAAACTACACTCCTGGAAATGGAAAAAAGAACACAATGACACCGGTGTGTCAGACCCACCATACTTGCTCCGGACACTGCGAGAGGGCTGTACAAGCAATGATCACACGCACGGCACAGCGGACACACCAGGAACCGCGGTGTTGGCCGTCGAATGGCGCTAGCTGCGCAGCATTTGTGCACCGCCGCCGTCAGTGTCAGCCAGTTTGCCGTGGCATACGGAGCTCCATCGCAGTCTTTAACACTGGTAGCATGCCGCGACAGCGTGGACGTGAACCGTATGTGCAGTTGACGGACTTTGAGCGAGGGCGTACAGTGGGCATGCGGGAGGCCGGGTGGACGCACCGCCGAATTGCTCAACACGTGGGGCGTGAGGTCTCCACAGTACATCGATGTTGTCGCCAGTGGTCGGCGGAAGGTGCACGTGCCCGTCGACCTGGGACCGGACCGCAGCGACGCACGGATGCACGCCAAGACCGTAGGATCCTACGCAGTGCCGTAGGGGACCGCACCGCCACTTCCCAGCAAATTAGGGACACTGTTGCTCCTGGGGTATCGGCGAGAACCATTCGCAACCGTCTCCATGAAGCTGGGCTACGGTCCTGCACACCGTTAGGCCTTCCTCCGCTCACGCCCCAACATCGTGCAGCCCGCCTCCAGTGGTGTCGCGACAGGCGTGAATGGAGGGACGAATGGAGACGTGTCGTCTTCAGCGATGAGAGTCGCTTCTGCCTTGGTGCCAATGATGGTCGTATGCGTGTTTGGCGCCGTGCAGGTGAGCGCCACAATCAGGACTGCATACGACCGAGGCACACAGGGCCAACACCCGGCATCATGGTGTGGGGAGCTATCTCCTACACTGGCCGTACACCACTGGTGATCGTCGAGGGGACACTGAATAGTGCACGGTACATCCAAACCGTCATCGAACCCATCGTTCTACCATTCCTAGACCGGCAAGGGAACTTGCTGTTCCAACAGGACAATGCACGTCCGCATGTATCCCGTGCCACCCAATGTGCTCTAGAAGGTGTAAGTCAACTACCCTGGCCAGCAAGATCTCCGGATCTGTCCCCCATTGAGCGTGTTTGGGACTGGATGAAGCGTCGTCTCACGCGGTGTGCACGTCCAGCACGAACGCTGGTCCAACTGAGGCGCCAGGTGGAAATGGCATGGCAAGCCGTTCCACAGGACTACATCCAGCATCTCTACGATCGTCTCCATGGGAGAATAGCAGCCTGCATTGCTGCTAAAGGTGGATATACACTGTACTAGTGCCGACATTGTGCATGCTCTGTTGCCTGTGTCTATGTGCCTGTGGTTCTGTCAGTGTGATCATGTGATGTATCTGACCCCAGGAATGTGTCAATACAGTTTCCCCTTCCTGGGACAATGAATTCACGGTGTTCTTATTTCAATTTCCAGGAGTGTACTTTCTTTTTCCCACCTTCCTCTCTCTTCATTTTTCTTTCTCCTGACGATCTTATCTGCAACATAATCTTGAAATATTGTGCTGATTATTTACCAGTAATAAAATTAATCTTCAAACTTTTTGCTATGGCTCACATGGTGAAGTCCTAAGGTTTTGCTTGTTTTTGGGTTCATTAGTTCCACAGCATTGTCATGAACAATTCGGCTAATTATGACAGATCCTTTGTATGCAGCGTAAAACTTATGTATTTTGTGTTTCTGTTTGCTGGAGAGATGGTGTGTTTTTACAAATACTTTCTGGCCTACTGAAAATGTTCTTTTAATTGCTGTTCTATCTCCTCTTTCTTTTCTTTAAATGGCTGCCTTTCTAATGTGGGAGAGTGCTGTTGCTATGACTTGTTTGTGCTGTCTACGTGGTACAATAGGAAATCTAACATTTTCTCTGGTAATGTTCGGGGGTTCAATATTTTTAAGTACAGTAACTGGAGGTAGTAGTGTAGTGCTATGTGGCATTTCATTTATTACTTCTTTAAAATCTTTAAGGTATACATCGCAAGTGTTGTGTCTTTTGCGTGCATATAATCAGCATAAAGTGCCTATGTCCTTCATAGATCGTTCTGCTGGCTTTACGCTAGGTTTGTACTTAGATATGTAGATGGGTTTTATTTTGTGTTGTTTTAACATGTTCTGCCATTGCACTGATTTGTATTGTGGGCCATTATCCGAAATTATTCGTTCCACTCGACCTACTTGCCTGAGAAAATCTTGTCTAAATGCTTTACTTATAGTAAGACCTGTTGCCCGTCTTAATGGTGTCAATGTAACATATTTAGAAGTAAGTTCCAAAACGACAAATATGAAAATATATCCATTTTTGTGCATGGGAGGGGCCCCATCAAATCTGTTGCAGCTATTTGTTTCAATTTTTTAGGGATTATTGGAAACATAGGTGGTTTGGTTTGGAAAGTGACGTGTTTAGCCCTCATACATTTTTTTGGATTTGACTAATACTGTTCTAATTTGGCTTCCATATTAGGAAAATGGCTTGCTTGTTTTACTTTTAAAAAGCATTTTTTTGGTCCAAGTGGCCATTACTTAAATGTGTATACCATATGTACTTATTAATTAGTTCATCTGCGATATAAATTAACCATTCATTCGTTGCAACATTTCGTCTAAAAAATAAAGCATTGTTTTTTACGGGATAGTGCTGTCGAATGTCTGGAAAATCCTTACTTCTCCACTTGTGTTTGATTCCTAGTATTTCGGGATCCTTGCCCTGTTCTTTGTGTATGTTTTTCAATGCTGTCGTAATGTGGTTTTCGAAAGGTACTTGTTTCATATAGTACATTGTAAACTGGTCTTCTGCTGCTTCCAAACCTATGTTATTGGATGCACCCTGTGGACATCGTGATAAAGCATCTGCTAATACATGTATGTGTGTAATAGTGAAGTCAAATTTTTGTAGTATTAACATCCATCTGGCTAACCTCCCATGAGTTAGTTTGGCGGATAACAGAAATTCTAATGCTTTGTGGTCAGTGTATACTTCTGTTTTCTTCCGAATAGGAAGTGTCGAAAACGTTGGTAGCCCCATACAATGGCCAATGCTTCCAGCTCCGTGACTGAATAGTTTTTCTCGCTTTTTGTGAGTACACGACTGGCAAATGCAATTGTTCTATATGATCTTAGCCCTGCCTGTTCGTATTCTTGGAATAAAACAACTCCTAAACCTGTTTTTGCACTATCTGTGGCCATACAAAAATTTTGTGTTAGATCAGGTTGTGCTAAAATCAGTGCTGTTGTTAGTGCGTTTTTCACTTTTAAAAATTCTTCATTGGCTTGTTGATCTCATACCCATGGCGTGTTTTTTCCAGTCAATGCACATAGGTGTGGTGTTGCAAGAGAGTCGGTCCAAATAAATTTTTTATAGAATCCGGTGAGACCTAGAAATCCTCTGACAGTTTTCTTATTATATGGAGTACAGAATTCTTTGATTGCCATTAGTTTTTCTGGGTCGGGCATTGCTCCTTTCTCTGAAATTATGTGTCGTAGAAATTTGACCTCTCGCCTTCCAGATTTGGATTTTGTTAAATTTACTGTGACCCCATGCTCTTTCATGATCTGTAAAAACTGATTTAATGTATCGTTGTGATGTTCCCAAGAGGGTTCTGCTATAATCACATCATCAACATAACAAGTAATTTTTTGTAAAATTTCAGGACTGAGTATGGTATTAAATCCCCTAATAAACGCTGCTGATGATATGTTTAAACCAAATGGCAATCGTTTAAACTGGTAACATCTACCGAATACGATAAATGCTGTAAATTTTCTACATTCTGGGGCCAATTCTATTTTCCAGAAACTACTCCGTAAATCAATTGATCAAAATATCTTAGCATCGTGCAAGTTTTGTATCAATTCCTCTAATTTTTCTGGGCGATGTGTCTCAGGGATTATGATTGTGTTGATCTGTCTGGAATCAAGCACTAACCTAATGCTCCTATCTCGTTTTTGTACAATATGGACCGGGCTGTTATATGTGGAGGTAGCTGGTTCAATAATATTGTCATCTAACATTTTAAATATCTCCTGGAATACTTTATTCCTGTAGCTTAATGGGATTGTATAGGGTGGCGCTCTAAACGGTTTGTGCTGTTTTACTTCAAACTTCTACTGAAAGTGTTTAATACTGCCAGTCTTAGGTAAAAATACCTCTGCTTTATCTCGTAAAATACCCTCTAATTCTCTTTTATAGTGTTCCGAAATACCTTGAATTTCTTGAAATTTTTCGTCGATTTCTTTATGGACTTCTAACATGAGTTGGGGTGATTCCCCCTTTTGTGCATACCATTCTAATTCTTCGTCCTCTTTATCTCACGTCATTCTTAATTGTTTGTTTATAACTGATATTTCTTCTAATTTTAGCTTTTGCTCAAAGAGAAGTGTGACATTCACGAATATTAGGCTACCTTTCCCCATATCTATTATCGCTCGTCTCTCATTTAAAAAATCTGCATCTATAATCAAATCTACAATTAGTTTAGGTATAATCACGAAGTTGGCTTCGATCTTTTGAATTAGACACGAAAGAGTTAACCTTGTTTGTCTCGTAACTTCCGCAGCATTGTTTCTAATAGGACCTCTTACTTTAATCTTACATGTTTTCAGAACTGGCAATTCCTCATTGGCATTACACTGCATGAATAAATTTTCTGAGATCGCAGTCAGTTTACTACCGCTATCAATTACAATACTGACTGGGATATGCTTTACTATGGCATTCACAATTGGTTGAATTTGAAAGGGTTGGTTCTGTTCTTCTTCTTCTTTCATTCACGAATCCTCCACTGAATCGTACATGAGTCTTCTTAGGAATTTCCCTTGTGAATTCGAACTTTCTGTAGGATAAGCTTCGACTGCTACTGGTCTCTGTTTTATTTTCTCTTCTCTATTTCTTCCTTCATTTACGCTTTCTTCAACATCCTCTACTTTTTGCTCATCCTCGTCTATCTTCTCCTTCTTCGTCGCTACTTCCACATAATAGCATCCAAATGCTCTAATTATCGCTTCATAACTTCCTTCATTATATACGTTGGGTTGTGTGCCCACTAGTTACTTATTTTCAACTTCTGTCGACTGCGCATTATCCTCATTGAATTCGCTTTCCCTGGTTTCCATCTCAAATAGCTCTGCAATACTCATTACTTCGTCCTTTTCTCCTACATTCGTTATGCATGCCTCTGGTAATTCATCTTCCTCGTCAGTATTCTCCCAATTAATTTCGACCCAACTCGATATTGTTATTTTCCTGTCTTCGTTTTCATCTGGTCCCTGCGGATTTGTTTCTTCCTTCTTCTCTTCTCGTGATAAGGTATTTACTTCTCTGTTCAAGGTGCTGCAATTGTCCTGGGTCCGTGCGTCATTTCCTTTGGCATGGGCGCTTAGCTGTGAATTCGAACGTTTTTCGGGGTTTGGTGGTCTTATCTCCACCTCTTCTATCGGTATTCTCTTTTCTTGCTCCGATTGTTGATATTGGTTTCTTTGTTGATAATTTGGCGCTCCAATACCCGTTCCGGTTGTCGATATTCCCTCTGTAATAATTGTTGCCGTTCCTGGGTGAATTATAGTTACTGCCATATTCTCTTCTAAATCCATAACCGGTTCTTTGTTGAAATCTATTGTTCAAATATGAAGTCTAATTTGTGTGCTAGCGTCCAGTGTTCTGGTAATCCTACTCGGAATTGATCAATAAAAGTTCGCGAATGTAATGAGTTTCCTTCCCGAAAGTGTCGAAATTTTCTGACTGTGAGGAAATGATCGTTGTCGTACTTCGTCATAGTTCCATATGAAATTCGCGATTCTTTGCCACTTTTGGTTCTGATCATTTCTCCCGTCGTTCTTTCCGGTTGTGATAGATCCATTGGATATTGTACACTGTAACTTTCGCCTACCCTTGCATAGTATCGTTGGAGTGGAACGCAATAATTTTCTTCCATCGGTTGTGAACGTGTAGTTGAATGCATTGCACTGTACTCTTCGCGACCTGGCTTTCCATTGTCAGGTATTGGTTCGGTATCTTGTCTGGCTAACCTTGCTGCTTCATTGCACGATCCAAACTGTCTTGAAACATACATTTGTGGTTCCGCATGTGTTTGTGAATACGTTTATTCATCAAGAATTTCGAAACATGTTTGTTGCTGTGTAGGCTGTCTGATTTCACATATGTTACTTTCCGCCTGTGATTGGAATCGCAAATGCGTAATATCTTCGTTAATTGCTTGTTTTTCCGGTGCTGTTACAGATACGGATGTGGTTGCAGACTCTGTGCTTGTTCGATCCTGTTCACTACGCTCTTCAATGGTTTGCAACAACTCTGTTCGCAATTTCTGAAATTGTCGCTTCATTTGCGCTTCTATTTTGACTATGCGGTTATCATATCTTTTCAGCGCTGCTTTTGTGATACGTTTGTGTAACACACTGTTTTCAACAACTTCACGCGCTGTACCTGCTGCTTGTCTAGTAATTTTGTTTATCTGTTTCTCTAGTTTCTTGACTTGTCCCTGGGTGTTGTTACATAATGTTTTCATCTCATCCTGAATGTCATTACGCAATGTTTGTACGTCCGCTTGTACCTTGTCAATGTCTATTCTCAACTGATTGTGACCTGTTATTAAGTTTCCTATCACTTCTCGAGATTCTTTTGCCACGTCTTCAATATGACTTAGGTGTAACTGAATTTTTTTTGTTTTGTTCTTTAATAGCACGCATTTGTCTCGTAGTTTCTGCATTCTGAATTTGAATTTGGTTCGCTATGTCTTTATTTTGCCTTGTCATGGTTTCCGTAATTTGTTGTAATAATTCTGTCAGATTGGTGTGTTCTATTGCGTTTTCTTCCAACGTCCTACGCTCTGTGTTTCCGCCCAAGTGTTGGTTCGCAACCCATTGCATTGAACTATGCTGTGACACGTTTCTGCTCGCATTCCTTGTACTCTGTGGTGAGGGAGCTCTGATTACTTGTACTATGGTTTCTACGTATTCAAGACGCAAGTTAGAATCCTCATCGACTGTCTCTCTACTTTCCTGCTCCTCTGTCGTATGCTGACTTACGTTTTCTATGCCTTGACGTACATTATCCTCGTTATGGTGCGTTATATGTCCTATTTCTCGCGATACTGCATCGTCTATTGTGCTGTCCTCTATTCTCTGTCCATTTTCATGCTGGGTCTCTACTTCAATTCGGTCAAGGTCTCGATCTGCCATTGCTAATCTTTCCGAATCCCTTATTTTCTGTTTTAAAAGCAATTCACGCGCCCTACTTCGAGTCAACATGAGCTCATACGATCTTACGCATTTCATAAACTTTTTGTTCACGCGACTTGACACTTATTATACCCAAGACTGACAATCCATTCACTTACTTGGTGGGTCAGAACCAACTTGTCCACAGTGTATCCGCCACCTGTGTGTTTGCATTGAGGAGAAAACTTAATTCTAACAATTTTTAAAATTCGCAACTTAATTATGCTATTGTCTCTGCTAGAATGTCTCACTATCTATCGCTGCAGCTACTGTTTTCAACTATTTATGCCTTTCAAAAAAAATTTTTTTTTACGAAAATTTTTAATAGGATATTTTTCTGACCTAGTTAGGCACGCGGTCGACCTTCAATCCCATTTTACCATCCTGGCAGGGTCGCCATTTTCTAACATTCTGCATGGTGTCTGTTCGTTCTATATCGTGTCTCCCTACCACTTTCGCGCAACGACGTTCTGAGCGTGATTTTTAGGGAACTGACTAGTTTGAACCTGGGACCTGTTGCTGGTAAGGAGACGCCAGACCACACAAGACATGTAGAAATCAGAAGAGTTCAGTGAGAATTGCAATGATATAACCAAATACTTCATGATTTCAGCGTCAGTTACACTGCACTTCCTGTAAAAGAATCTTAATACTAACTAAATTTAGTGGAAGGGGTTCAAGGCTTTCCTATTTTTAGTTAGCTGGTAAATTAACGTCGAAAAAGCAGTTAAGTTTACCATTGGAAATTTTATTCTACTCACAAAACATTGTTTATAAATTGCACTATCGATAAAAGGAAATGTTTTAATACAGGATGGTAAAAACCAACTGCATTCAACAAAAATGTGAACCAATATTTCCTGAATGGGTTTCCAAGTTCTACAATGGATCGAAGGATGACCTATGCCATATCACATCTCTAATCTAGGTTTAAATTAAGTTTCACAAAAGAGGAAACTATCAAAATGGTCTACAGTGACCCTCAATTACCTTTAATTACTTATCTAACTTGTCGTAAATTACAGTGGCTGATTTGGCTTCTTAATAACTACATAACATAAAAATCATCGCGTTTCAGATATTTACTTCAAGTGGTAAATGTGAACACCATGAGCTTTAATTTGCGATCGACACTAGTATTATGCAAAAAGGGGGTGTAACAAATGAGACTTCTGCAGTTCTGAGTGAAGCTTTATGCGCTGTTATACGGCATCGCATGCGTTCATTACCTAGTCAGTGTTCGTCAGGGGGCGGCGGGCAGCACAGCTCCGCTCACCTCGCTGTCTTGGAAGCAACACTCTCCTAACTTCTCCTTACTACAATTTACCGAAGTTGGTTTAAAAAAAACTATTTGGCTGTGTTTTCATCTGACTAATCAGGGTCTCAATGTTAACCTTAAGCTCCACCTACGAAAATTCTGTCTATCCAATGAGAAACGTTATACTTTTCGTGGTGGGGCAATTTTTTTAAAGTTTGCAACGTAACAGAGACACGAAAAAGTCTCACGCTAAAACTTGCAGCTGGTGTGGTCCTTTTAGTAGTATCTTAAGATCTATACTGTTCTTCTGGAGGGCTCTATATTTTAACATGGGCTGGGTGGTGGTCCTTACGTAACAGAGACGCGAAAAAGTCTCACGCTAAAACTTGTGGCTGTGGTGGCCCTTTTTGCGCTATCATAAGATCTATACTGTTCTTCTGGAGGGCTCTAGCTTTTAATATGGGCTGGGGGGTGGTCCTGGTGGTGAGCTGGCGACGTGGGTGTCCATCCCTTATCGTAGGGCCTTCCAGCTTAACACAGATCTGCTCTCGGCTTCTGTTCTTGTTTCTCCCCTTGGAACTGCGTCTGTCTCACGGTGGGAAGGTATGACTTGCATTTAGGCATTCTTGTGTTAGTCTGCGGTATTCCATTTGCTCACTCATTAATCGTATTACTTTGGTTAATTTAATGTCACGATTTATTCGGAGCTATGTAACATACTACTGGATTTGCTTATCATGTCAGGGTTTTCATGGAAGGTGTTGGATTTGCCTGACACAAGGGACAATGTTAAATGTAATAAAACTGATGACGAAATAAAGACATGTAGTACTATTGATAAAATATTATTCCCTTTTCTATAATTACAAAATCAAATTACTTTTGCAACACAACTATCACTGAATTTCTTCCTGGAGTTTCTACCATATCTTGGGTAATCTGAAATATCAACCATAATAATTTTGCTAACCATAGATAACTGAGCATGATTTGGATGATCCCAGATATCACTAATATTTATATTAATTTCACTATCCTTATTAGGAATGTTTAAATTATTTCTACCTTCCTCATTCACTAGAAATGAATAAAAGTAACAGTTTTCAATGTTATTGAATTAAAAAGATTAAAATTTTAAACTTTTTTAAAAACTAAATTTATAATTTAATTTCTAAATTAACTGCTATGTCAGCACCATTACAATCTGACAAATTTTTATTTTAATCAGTAATATATATTTCTGAATCCTGAACTGTTGCATCATGAACTGGAACAAAGATTTAGGTTCATAGAGTATAGAAGCACCAAATTCCCAAATTAGGGTTAAAAGAAGTGTTAATATTACTTTCTTGATGAAAAAATTTATTTTTTTCTACAAACATCCTATCAGCTAAATTTAAATTTATATGTATTAATTCAAATTACATAACTTTGGTAAATTTTAACAACAGATTTTTTCTTAATTTCAATATTTGTGTATTAAATCCAATATCAACTTTCATATTCATATATTACTGAATGTCATTCACCTTATTTAAAACACAACTTCCTGCAGTGTATAGTTATATATTGGGTTTTTGATTCAAAAAATTTCTGAACTGTTTAAACTACACTTCCCAGTCAGAATTATCACAGTTTCTACATTACAATATCATTTATCATTTGTAAGTAATATCTATTGTTAAAGAAGTTGTATAAAAACCAAATGCTCCAACATTTTTATAACTGTCGCCTGTAAGAGCAGATAACATTTCTTTGACAACTGATGAATTACTTTTTAGTTGGAATAAGTGACTAATTTAATTTAATAAATGTCTTTGAATTTTCTACCTTTATGAAAATTATGAAAAAATTAAACCATTATATGAATGTAAAATAATTCAGTACTTTTGCTTGATGAATGTGTTCTTCCAAATCAAGTTATAGTTATTAAATATTTTTAAGGTGGTAGAAATAAGGGAACAAAATGCTTTTATTTAGTCCCAAACTTTTCAATAACATAAAAAAATTACACATGTATAATATAACTTTGTAAAACTTTTTAGATGAGATGATACGAATTTAAATGGTATATACCATACGATTGTGGCAGTGAATTGAAATTTGATAATTTTACAGAAACTGTTGGAATAATGACAAATTTGGATTTTTTACAATAAATATAAGTAGAAAAATTAATGAAGGCAACTATGAAAAAGTTACAGATTTTTAATTACAGTGTAAAATACAAAATAGAGAAGCCAAAACACTAAACCACAAAAATAAAAATATAAAAACATAAATCAATAAAAACATTTAAATTTAAAAACATAAAAGTATTCAATTCCAAAAGTTGAAAAACATAAAAATATAACAAATATATTAAATGTTAGAAATAAATTAATAATATTTTGCTATATTTATTGAATTTTTTTGACTCTGAAGTTGTTCAAAAGGCTAAACGAAATAGAAAGGTAAAGGAAGAATTAAAAGAGGAATCTAAAAAATGAAGAAACTGCCTAGAACTGATGGCGGAAAATATATAAAAGATCAATCTGTTATTTATGCAACAGAAACACTTAAAGAACGATTTCAAGGTTTAGGTGATGATGTGAAAACTACAGAAGAAAATATAGAAGTAGAAAAAAATAGTTCCTCATAATCATCATAAATATCTAGAAGAATCTTATTTTATACATACACCAGTTACACTGTATGTATTAAGTGGAGCAGTAATACAAGATGTAAAATGTAAATGTGAAGTTGAGGTTAAAAATAAGATAAAAGTGAATAATGAAAAACAGAATCTTAAAAAAAATAAAGATAAGTGACAGACTGCTGGAATATATCAACAATAATGAAGATCAAGATTTTGGATTATGGTCTGTTGGTACATTTAAATCTGAGTTAAAATACCAGTGAAATTTTTGGAGATAAAATAACACTACATGTTAAGACATACTAGGGCACACATCGTTTTGTGTGTCCTTAATTAAAAAACAGATTATTATAGAAGTAAAGGGTACAAAATTTAATAGTTCCGATTTATTAACTTATGCAGATATATTACATTGGTCAGGAGCATTACATTCTGAAAAATGTCTAAATAAAATCAAATCAAGTAGGAGTATTAAATATAATAATTTAATAAATGTACTAATGATGTATATTTCCAAAAATGGATTTAGACTCAAATGTAGATTACAAAACACATGAAGCCTTAATACAAAATAATACAGAAATCCAACTGAATAATTTTTTTACAAATGATGTAAGAGTTTTATTCGATATATAAGCTATTGTTCATAGAGAAGAATTAGCTGGATTTGTTGTTGTTGTTGTTGTTGTGATCTTCAGTCATGAGATTGGTTTGATGCAGATCTCCATGCTACTCTATCCTGTGCAAGCTGCTTCATCTCCCAGTATGTACTGCAGCCTACATACTTCTGAATCAGCTTAGTTTAATCATCTCTTGGTCTCTCTCTCTACGATTTTTACCCTCCATGCTGCCCTCCAATAATAAATTGGTGATCCCTTTTTGCCTCAGAACATGTCCCACCAAGCGATCCCTTTTTCTAGTCAAATTGTGCTGCAAACTCCTCTTCTCCCCAATTCTATTCAATACATCTTCATTAGTTATGTGATCTACCCATCTAACCTTCTAGCTGGATTTAAAAATTACTATTATGCATATATTGGAATAAAAAAATCAGAAAAAAGAAGTTCAAGGTTTGATAAATATACTATTATCAATAGTATGCGTTACCCAGGTTATAATTATTGGGGTACAGGAACAAAACCAGGTTAAAGATTAGCTAGAGGTGATCAAGAAATAAACAAATTAACTGAATCTTGTAAAAACGTAATATTTTTTAGAAAAATAAAGAATTAAAAAAATAATGAATCAGTTAAAGAGCTCCAAATAATTGCTAAAGAAATGTTTCTGAAGATTAAACATTAGCAGGAACAGCAGTAGTGTGAAGAATAATGTTTGATTTAAAAATAGGTGTGATGCTTGCTGAAAGTGGTTAGGGATTATATTTTGTAAATGAGGCATTCTGAGATTTTTGTATAAGAATTAATCAGTTTTAATCAACATTTACAACATAAACAAAAAAGTACTCAATATTCTTTTATGCCAAGCAGTAAAACCAAATCTTAAGCAATAAAAATTTAACAAAATAATGAAAGATTAACAGCTATTTTAATTTTTAATGTACACTCAAAAAAGAAAGAAAAATAAAAAAGCTGTAAGAAATTAATAACAGCACTAGCCACATCTTTTGTTAAAAAATTAATAAATACTTAACAAAAAAGATGTATGGAGGAAGATTTCTTCCTTCATTATTAACTGCATTACTATTTATAGCTGCTGTTGTTTCATTAGCTTGTCAAGCAGCTGCTGTAGCTAAAGCAGTAGTAAACAAGAAAATTGCAAATAAGGAATTGGAAGAACAAAAACGACGAAAAACGACGTAATTTGGGAATAGAGAAGAAAGGAGATGGACAGGGTACTGCAGCAAAAAAAAATTGGCGCAAAGAAATTACCTAACAAGTAATTAATAATACCTAATCAAAATTTTTTAATGTGGTGTGATTAATATAGTAATTTCTAATACTGTTGGTGTTCATTTTATACCTTATTATAAAAGAAATTATACAAAATTGCTTTTGATCCATTTGGTTGCAACATACATAAACAATTAATTAGATCACTGTGAAAACTTGATTAATATAATAATGCTAAAAGAATAAAAAATAGTGAAGACTTTATTTCTCATCATTTGCGTTTTAAACCTATTATCAGAAAACAATAAATTTAATAAAGGGACTTTGTTGGCAAAAATAAAAATAAAACATGAATAATTAGAAAAAATTTAGCTTTAATATTAATACAAAACAATTTCAGGACAAATAGAACAAAATATTCATATAGACTTTGATTCAAATATTCATTAACATGAACTACATGAAATAAAAAGAATAGGAATCAAAAATTAATAACCATGATTTAGAAAAAAAATGAGGAGAAATAGAATCGAAAATTAATAAATGAATTTGGTACAAAAATTATAAATGGTGCAGAACTAAATGTTATATAACATAAGTTAGAAATAGTATCAAAAATTAATATAACTAATAAACATGATTTAAAAAAAATTGAAACTGAAACAGATCAAAAATTTGAATTAAATATCAAATAATAGAAAAGATTATCAATGCATGAGTTAAACAATATTGTTGCCAAACCTGAATATACAAAAGTAACTCATATTTTAAGAAAAAGGGTACTATGTGTGATAGTGCTATTGAAGATTACCATAAAAATATAAATATCATCAATTCAATACATAAATACAATGTAGATGAGTTTCATGGATTAAAACATAAGGTATATAAAAAAACAAAGGAATTTTGATTTGTACCTGAAAATTGATAAGAACATGTAAATCAGAATACGAATTTATCCTTGAGAAAGATATTATTAAGAGTAAAGATAGAGATATTATTTTAATAATTTTTACATTTCGTTAAGTGCCTTTGTTTACCTTTTGTAACATAATTACTGTTAAACAATCAGTAAAAATCAAATTTTCTAGCTCTAAATGAAAAGATAAAATTATAATTTTTTCAGCAGATGTAAATATAATTTCATTTGGTAAGATTTAATCTTAAATAAATGAATGGACGTATTTGGTGTCTGAAGTGTATAAGATTTACCAAAATTCGTCACTCTCAAATGCTAACAACAAAAAGTGGAAGATAAAGAATTGATGGTATTTGTACAGTTTCTAAAAATAATAAAGCAAATCGTTAAAAAATTCGTAGATGTTGCAAAGAAATAATAACGAACTATAAGAACTGGAAAGCAAAAATTTTAAAAGAAGATATATTATTTCTTTTTGTATATATAATTTATGGCAAGGAGATTTAGTAGAAATCTATTCTGGGAATTTGAAATGTATCTCAGGGATAAATATATGATAATAACATTTATTAACTACTACTGATGTTTTTTTTAGAATTTGCTCTGGCTATCCCAGTTAAAGATAAAACTAATAAAACTATTTCTTCATCATTTAAAATTGCACATCCTTGTCTTTACTGTGTTTTCAATTAAAACTGTATGATGTGAGGTTCGCCAGTGTCGCAAAACACTGTGTTCTTCCAAGTACCCAAACATGTTTCAGCACCACTGTACCATCATCAGTGGGTTTCTGTTTTATCCAGTCTGTAATGTGAACATTTTTACTGAATGATTACAAAATTTTGTGGATATTTAGTTCAAACAATAATTCGTTTTTTTTGTTAATACCTTTACACTTGGTCTGCATGGTTTTTCAGGACTACTTGTGTATTACTTATTACAGGGAGCTTGTGATCTGCAACTAAACGATGTTGATGAGAAGCTTTGTTGGAAGTTAATGTATCATCTAAACGTAATTTAGTTTGCTGTGATATTTCGCGCCTTTATTCGTTTGTTCACCAGAGAGTTCAGTGCCAAATTTGAGTTTTGTTTACATTTTATCTCATGTGTGTGTGTGTGTGTGCATGTGTGTGTATGTATGAGTGCTTTTTGTACGCTTCTTACCTGTTTGTGTTGTCTTTTACAAGGTGTTCCTTTTGTGTGTAAAATCTGTTTTGTCTTTTTTGTGAAGTTCCTTTAATGTGTCAAATAGTGTGCCCTTGTAGAGTATAGTGTATTCATTTATGACCAATTTTCCTTCTGCTAGTGTGTTCTGTATGTGGAATTTTTCCTCAGTAGTGAGTTTGCTGTAAAGGCTGTGGCTGGGTTATAGTATTCTTAATTCTGTTTCTATTGTAGTTGGATGGCGATCATGGGCTATAAGGTGGTCAGCAAATGTGCTATGGCAGCTGCTGGTTTATAAAGCTCTGAGATGCTCTGAATATCTGATTTTCAAGTTTCTGTATGTTTGTCCTATGTGCCATGACTGGCAAGTGTTGCATGTGAGTTCATCTGTGCATGTTTGATATGGTGTTCTGATATTTTTCTGTGTTGTGTTCTCCATGATGTATCCTATTTGGAGTCCCAGTTTCTTGAATATGTTGCCTATTTTGTGAAAAGTCTTGTCATTGTAAGTGAGTATGAGCCATTTCCTTTTGTGTGTGTATTTTTGCCCTGTTGTGTCTTGTGTGTGGTCATTATTTGTGTCTTGTGTTGTTTTGTATTGTGTGAGGATTTGTGTGTGTGGTATGTTCATTTTTCTACTGTTTACATATATTTTTGATTTAACTTGTCTGTCATACGGCACCATAACCATTTTCTACTGCTATTTGTTGTATTGTGTTTAGTTCATGTGTGTAGTTCTGTTCGTTCATGGGTGTTCTGTTTAATCTCTGTAGCATGAATCTCATCTTTCCTTGCTTATGTGTCAATGGGTGGTTTGATAGCTTGTGAATAATTGTGGCTGTGGTTGTTAGTTTCCTGAACATTGTGAAACTCTTGAAAAACTTTAAGTGCTTGCACACCAAAGAAATTTACAGACTGTTAATCATAAAGAATTTTATAATTACTATTTTCAAGTTTTTATTAAAAATATAATATGAATCATTATTCAACTTTTTAAGTATTAAAGCTTTCAGTTATTGAAGGAGTTAATACAACACTAATGGAAAAATGTGGCAAGGATTTGCACTTCAAGGTAATTATAAATGAGCTGTTTTAGTTAAAAAAGTATTATGTGAATGCAAAAAAAACATTGAACAATATAGATGAAGCCAATTTTTATTAAGCGACTTGATTTTGGGGAAATAACTTTATAATATAAAAAAATTAAAATTATTTTTGGAAGTAACTAAAACTAAAAGTTAATGAAAAAATTATAGAAATTTCTCACTGTTTATAATAATGACCCACTACGTAAAAAGGGTGACAAAGCTGAAATCAGTAATTAAAAAGGAAATTTTGAAATAAAAAGTGTTGCTTATTCATCGACAAAATCGTTTCATTTGGAAGATATTATATGTTTAGATCTAGCTACATATAAATCAAAAGATATAAAATTAAAATTTTATGAACAAGGACTACAGATAACAAAATTTCCAGGTAATAAAACTTTTGTTAACTGGTTTTGTTTTGGCGAAAGATAATTTTATAATATAAAAAATTTAAAATAATTTTTCGACAGTTACTGAAACTAAAAGTAAATACGACAAAATGTGATTTACTGTATAATTAATATACTGTGCTGGCGAACCTAATGTGTAATAAAATTCAATGCTGATATTTCTTTGTGTTACTTGATAAAAAGGTTATTGAATTGGTGGAATAATCAAGTACTAACACTTTTTCACAATTAGGATATCCTTTGCTAATTTCGTGTAATTGTTATTCTAGTCTTTTCTGTGTTCAAAAGTTATCATCATACGATCTTAAAATAACAAATTTTGGCAATGCTGATCTTAAATCTTCATTATTTGTTCAAGCAATTGTATGTGATATTATCCTACTTATTTCATAATTTTTCCATTAGTTATACTTGAATCAACACTGACTGTTTCTCTTAAATTTTCTGTTCAACTCTCTCCGGTTTCATTATTTCTTCATAATTTTTATTTACTAGTGCATTTATGTTAAATTTTGGAAGTTCTTTATACAATAATTTTGTGGTCTACTTGGTTTCTGTGGAATTTGTAACTTGTTTTCTCATTTTACCTTCACCTTGTTGCCTTATAGATGGTAAAACATCTTTAGTAAGCCAGTTGCAAATTTTTTAGCTTCTCTTTTTTTAGAAGGTAAGATTAAGCAGTATCAACTAGTTTAATTACCTTTTAGTCCCACCTGACACATGCCATTTCATTTTCATAAGTGTCTATTTCATATTTATCAACAATCGTTTTGTAATCGCTTGGTTTGTGGTTTCATATTCTAATTTTTGCAGCAACATCTTTAGAATTAAACCAAGGATAATTTTTTCCTCAATTAAAAAGGATTCTTTTCTACTAAATACATTTTTATTGCCATTAATTTGTTTATTAATTAGGAAAGTTTTGCATTTGAATTTTTTATTTTTTGTTCTTGTTTTTTAATTATATAGATTTTTTTTTAATTTCACTTCTTCTATTTTTTTCTATTAAATTTTTGTGTGTAAGTGGAAACTAACATCTGGAAAAAGTATGGGGCTGAGGAGTCAAATGATAATTTTACTTTACAGAAATATACTAAAGATGGTTGTAGAAGAATGTGTAGGGCTCTTTTATATGAAAATCATAAATAAAACTACATAATAAAAGCCAGAGTCGTTCTGATTATGGGAAATATATTACTAAGTATTATTAGAAAGAACATTTAAAACCAAGTATGACTGAGAAAGACTCATAATATTATTATAAATTAAAAATGTTGATGGTGTTAATTAAAAAATGAATACAACATAAATTCAAACAATGTATAAATTGTCAAGTAATTAAAGATTTAAATTGTTGTTATAAGAATCTAACATCTAAGGACAAATATTTCTTTAAATGTAAAAAATTAATTCCAATTGAATAACAAAAATGGGAAAATTTATAATAATCTGTAATTATAATATCTTTTTATACTATAAATAAAATTAAAAATTCTGTCAGTGACAGATTACTGATTTTATAATATCCATATGTAATATACCTATTTCATTTTCTAAAATGTATCTACTATTATTATGAGGTCTTAGTATTTTTACTAATCTTCATAAAATCAATTTCTTACTAATTTCTTAGCTCTATATTGTTCTTTATTGTTAAACAAAGAACATTTTATAATTTTGTAAACATATAAAAATTTTAAATCATTTTTCTTAACTGGTTTAGACTTTTTCTCTTCCTTCTTATCAACTTTATAAGCGGACATTTATGTTCTTGAACCACATAATGCTTCCATGATTTTTCATTACATTGGTCCTTCATTTTTCGCATATTTTTTACTATTTACTTGAGGTATACTACAAATACTATCTGCTGAATAAGCATAACTATCAAATTTATTAATCATTGATTTCATAGCTTCTAAAAAACCTTTAGTTTTAAATTTATACATATAACTATCAGTATCTTGATACAAAGTTCAATATTTTCTCCACATTTTGGTTGAATAACATCACAGTGAAATCTATACCATCTGTTTTCGATGAATCAGTTATACTAATTCCAATATAAATAGGTTAACTAAATAGAATTTTAGATTTACTCATATAGAGAGCAAGTCAGTTTTCATTAAATATTGTTATTCCTTTATGTGCTCTTTTGCTACTAATTTATCACCTTTATCTCATTTTGAAACTAATTTTCCATCTACTCTGATTCTTATATTTTCCATTGTTTTTCCAAAATCAAAATTATTCATCAGTTTGTACAAACCTTTCTAACAATCTTTTTTTGCCTTAGTTCTCAGTTCTGAATTTACATTTTTATACTTCTCAACCAATCAAATTTTTTAGATTTAAGAACTATTCATATTTTATTAATTGCATCCATTGGGATAAATATTGCTTAAGATTTCTATAGTGAGAACATATCTTATTTGTTACCTAAGTAGTTAATAATTTCCTTTCTCTAATTTAAACACTAATTTATTTTTAGGAGTAAGAAGTAGATCTGTATGTGGATCATATAAATTTTTTGGGTATTCTAAATCTACTTAAAGAAAGTGGAGCCTATTTAAGAAGTGTATGAAATTTCGGAAATTTCTTTAGAGTCAGTCGAATTTGGTTCAATGCATTCGAAACCTCAATACGGCAAATATTGTCATGCAGCATAACTATATAAATTACTTGGTTCTTACTATATTAATGATTTCGGTATCATAGCTTTATCACAAAGTTCCATATATTTATTATTTGTTTCAAGGTATCTTTTATGACATTTTGATATACCTTCACTTATACCTTTTTCAATCATTAAAATTATATCATAATTACCTAATAATTCAAGTGATTTTCCTGTTATATTAACATGGAAACGAAGAATGAACCTGAAGCTGTAAAACAACAACAAGGGTCTATGTTATGAAGTTTTGTACACGTTTTTTCTACAGTTTTCAAAAACATCAGCTAATAAAGAGCCACCATATACTACTTATGTCTTTCAGAGGTAAACACTCAAATTACTTTCTACAAAATATCTATATTAGTAGCTTCATTCTTTGCAATTTCATCATCTAAAACCTAATTCTCACCTTCTTTTAGCACTAAATCGCCAATTTCCACCGTTCACAAACTTCGTCTCTAGCTGATGAGATCACTATTTTATGGTTTCACAGATGCATCCATGTACTTCCACTGATACAAAATAAAAGCCGTCTTCAGCTGTTGGAACTATTGCTAAGAAGATTCAGGGGTATCTTCACTTAATATTTACATCTTCATCTACATTTACATTTATACTCCGCAAGCCACCCAACGGTGTGTGGCGGAGGGCACTTTATGTGCCGCTGTCATTACCTCCCTTTCCTGTTCCAGTCGCGTATGGTTCGCGGGAAGAACAACTGCCAGAAAGCCTCCGTGCACGCTCGAATCTCTCTAATTTTACATTCGTGATCTCCTCGGAAGGTATAAGTAGGGGGAAGCAATATATTCGATACCTCATCCAGAAACACACCTTCTCGAAACCTGGACAGCAAGCTACACCGCGATGCAGAGCACCTCTCTTGCAGAGTCTGCCACTTGAGTTTGCTAAACATCTCCGTAACGCTATCACGGTTACCAAATAACCCTGTGACGAAACGCACCGCTCTTCTTTGGATCTTCTCTATCTTCTCTGTCAACCCGACCTGGTACGGATCCAACACTGATGATCAATACTCAAGTATAGGTCGAACGAGTGTTTTGTAAGCCACCTCCTTTGTTGATGGACTACATTTTCTAAGGACTCTCCCAATGAATCTCAACCTGGTACCTGCCTTACCAACAATTAATTTTATATGATCATTCCACTTAAAATGGTTCTGCACGCATACTGCCAGATATTTTACTGAAGTAACTGCTACCAGTGTTTGTTCCACTATCATATAATCATACAATAAAGGATCCTTGTTTCTATGTATTCGCAATACATTACATTTTTCTATGTTAAAAGTCAGTGGCCACTCCCCGCACCAAGTGCCTATCTGCTGCAGATCTTTCTGCATTTCGCTCCAATTTTCTAATGCTGTAACTTCTCTGTATACTACAGCATCATGGAACTTCTGACACTATCTACTAGGTCATTTATATTTATTGCGAAAAGTAATGGTCCCATAACACTCCCCTGTGGCACGTCAGAGGTTACTTTAACGTCTGTAGACGTCTCTCCATTGAGAACAACATACTGTGATCTGTTTGGTAAAAACTCTTCAATCCAGCCACACAGCTGGTCTGATATTTGGTAGGCTCTTACTTTGCTTATCAGGCGACAGTGCGGAACTGTATCGAACGCCTTCCGCAAGTCAAGGAAAATGGCATCTACCTGGGAGCCTGTATCTAATATTTTCTGGGTCTCATGAACAAATAAAGCGAGTTGGGTCTCACACGATCGCTGTTTCCGGAATCCATGTTGGTTCCTACAGAGTAGATTCTGGGTTTCCAGAAATGACATGATATGCGAGCAAAAAATATGTTCTAAAATTTTACAACAGATCAACGTCAGAGATATAGGTCTATAGTTTTGCGCATCTGCTCGACGACCCTTCTTGAAGACTGGGAGTATCTGCGCTCTTATCCAATAATTCTGAACCTTCCGTTCCTCTAGAGACTTGCGGTACACGGCTATTAAAAGGGGGGCAAGGTCTTCCGTGTACTCTGTGTAGAATCGAAGTGGTGTCGTGTCAGGTCCAGTGGGCTTTCCTCTGTTCAGTGATTTCAGTTGCTTTTCTGTTCCTTGGACACTTATTTCGATGTCAGCCATTTTTTCGTTTGTGTGAGGATGTAGAGAAGGAACTGCAGTGCGGTCTTCCTCCGTGAAACAGTTTTGGAAAAAGGTGTTTAGTACTTCAGCTTTACGTGTGTCATCCTCTGTTTCAATACTATCATCATCCCACAGTATCTGGATATGCTGTTTCGAGCCACCTACTGATTTAACGTAAGACCAGAACTTCCTAGGATTTTCTGTCAAGTCGGTACGTAGAATTTTACTTTCGAATTCACTGAACGCTTCACGCATAGCCCTCCTTACGCTAACTTTGACATCGTTTAGCTTCTGTCCGTTTGAGAGGTTTTGGCTACGTTTAAACTTGCAGTGAAGCTCTCTTTGCTTTCGCAGTAGTTTCCTAACTTTGTTGTTGAACCACGGTGGGTTTTTCCCGTCCCTCAAAGTTTTACTCGGCACGTACCTGTCTAAACCGCATTTTACGATTGCCTTGAACTTTTTCCATAAACACTCTACATAGTCAGTGTCAGAACAGAAATTTTCGTTTTGATCTGCTAGGTAGTCTGAAATCTGCCTTCTATTACTCTTGCTAAACAGATAATCCTTCCTCCCTTTTTTTTATATTCCTGTTTACTTCCATATTCAGGGATGCTGCAACGGCCTTTATTATCGCTATTCCCTGTTCTGCGCTTACAGAGTCGAAACGTCGGGTCTGTTTGTTATCAGTAGGTCCAAGATGTTATCTCCACGAGTCGCTTCTCTGTTTAATTGCTCGAGGTAATTTTCGGATAGTGCACTCAGTATAATGTCACTCGATGCTCTGTCCCTACCACCCGTCCTAAACATCTGAGCGTCCCAGTCTATATCTGCTAAATTGAAATCTCCACTTAAGACTATAACATGCTGAGGAAATGTATGTGAAACGTATTCCAGATTTTCTCTCAGTTGTTCTGCCACTAATGCTGCAGAGTCGGCAGGTCGGTAAAAGTAGCCAATTATTAACCTAGCTCGGTTGTTGAGTGTAACCTCCAGCCATAATAATTCACAAGAACTATCCACTTCTACTTCACTACAGGATAAACTACTACTAACAGCGACAAACACTCCACAAAAACATGCAATCTATCCTTTCTAAACACCGTCTGTGCCTTTGTAAAAATTTCGACAGAATTTATCTCTGGCTTCAGCCAGCTTTCCGTACCTATAACGATTTCAGCTTCGGTGCTTTCTATCAGTGCTTGAAGTTCCGGTACTTCACCAATGCAGCTTCGACAGTTTACAATTACAATACCGATTGCTGCTTGGTCCCCGCATGTCCTGACTTTGCCCCGCACCCTTTGAGGCTGTTGCCCTTTCTGTACTTGCCCGAGGCCATCTAACCTAAAACACCGCCCAATCCAAGCCACACAACCCCTGCTACCCGTGTAGCCGCCTGCTGTGTGTAATGGACTCCCGACCTATCCAGCGGAACCCCAAACCCCACCACCCTACGGCACAAGTCGAGGAATCTGCAGCCCACACGGTCTCAGAACCGTCTCAGCCTCTGATTCAGACCCTACGGCTACATCACTAAACTTATGGCTAGTAAATAGCACCTCATCGTAATTTTCCGTACATTCAATCTATACTTAGTTCATACTCGCCTCTGCCTGTCTCCTGCACACAGAATTTTCCGTCAGACTTTTCTTTCCCCAAAATCTTCATTATCTAATACACAGCCGGAAAAAATTACTACACCTGGAAAAATGGTATCGAATTTGATCAGATGTTGGCATGTGTCACTTGGGGGACAGTAGGTGTACTGATAATGGTTTCAAGATTGTCAGTCATCGTACAGTGTAGTGGCATAGCTACCAGAGTGCCACCTGTTTGTACCCCGTAATAGGGATTGCTCACAGACAGAAGGCTCAGTGTGGTGCAAACGTCTGAAGCAATCAGGCAACAGTGCCACAGAGACATACTCATGTTTCCTATAGCCAACTGAGCATGTTTGAAAGGGGCAAAATTGTGGCCTTCCGAGTGGTGGGATGGCCTTTTGCAGAATTGCCATACAAGTTGGACGTGCTGCAATAGTTTTGCAATGATGCTGGTATCCGTTGTCACGTGAGCATTCTCACACCTGTAGACAAAATTCTGGATTTTCACGCAGCACAGACGGGCGCCAAGATCGTCTTAATGTAAGGGCAGTAGTCCCAGACCGTACAGCTACCACAGCACAGATTAGAGGGCTTGTGAGCACAGACGTCTCTATACGAAGTGTTGCGAACTGGTTAGTAGCAGTCGACTACGGATATGGATAACTCTAGCCCATCTTCCACTCACGCCACAGTATCCACGTGTACAGCCCTACTGGTGCTGTCAGAGGATCACTTGGAAGATGGAATGACACACTGTAGTCTTCAGCGATGAAAGCAGATTCTGCCTGTACTGAAGTGATGGTCGTTTGCGGTACAACGTAGACCCAGTGTGCGTTGTCTCGTAGAGTGCATTCGTCCAACACACTTTGGCCCCATTCCAGGCCCTCTGCTCTGGGCTGCAGTAAGCTACAACTCTCGTTCACCTTTGGTGCTTCTAGAGGGGAAGCTAACCAGCGCTCGGTACGTGCAGAATGTAGTTAGACCCGTTCTTTTGAAGTTCTTGCAACAGGAAGCTGATGTGTTCTTCCGTGCTCGCCCATACGCTGCCCGTGAAACACAACGTGCCCTACAAGACGTGTAGCAATTTCCCTGGCCAGCGCGATCTCCTGACTTGTCTTGAGTCGAGCATGTGTGGGGTATGATGCGAGGAGATGTGACTGGTGCAACTCGTCAACCAACAGATCTTACATATCTACGTGAACAGGCCGAGCACGCTTCGCATAACGTATCCCACGACAGTATTCGCAATCTGTACGGTCGACTGGAGGCCAGAGTCAGTGCCTGCATTTCCGCCTGTGGCGGCTACAAATCGTACTAATATGGTTGCTTCAACACAGGTCGATGCCTGGTACCTCATAACCGCCTTTGCTAATTTTTTTCCGGTGGTGTATATACTGCTTGGTGCCTTAACCTCTGAAAATGTGAACTAATTTTTTTCCAGTAGCGTATATTACTGCTTAGTGCCTTTTCTTTTTCCTTTTAAATTGTTTCCCACTGCTCCAAACTTTATCCATACTTTCAACCGTTTCAGTAGCCCTTGCTTACGTCCTGTCCTGTTAGATTCTCGGTTTAAGTACACGTCTGTTTATTTTTCCTCCTCCGGAGCTACGTTGTAGGGAAAATTAGTTTTCCTATCTCCTGTCTAGGTTTTTGTGGTCCGTCAATCGTTGGTCCCTCAAACCATCAATTCATATACCGATTTCGAAAATTTTCATCAAGATTGTTACTCTTCTCATTCCCATTTCCTTGCCCAATTTTTTCACGAAGTCTACAAATTCATCTATCGAATTGGTCAGACCATGTACCTGGTCCCACTGCAGAAAATCTGGCAACTGTCTCTTGAGTGTAGTAATTCCAGTTAATATGCCCAATGGCATTAATTTGGTCAATTCCAGCACACAAAACTGCATTGAAATACTTCCACTCGTGCAACTCACTCCGTTTAAGAGTTCTTTCTGAACTCTTGTTTGCTTCGCTTCACTGCAAAATTTGTTCAAAAACCATGTTTCGAACACCTCATTAATATTTCCCGGGAATGTAAGTCACTTTGTAACTGCCTTCTGGCAAATTTTATTTTAACGTCATCCATCTATACCGGCACAAATTCGTCTCTAAAAGCAACAAGAAAATTTCCGGTTGATACTTTCCGTCATCTGAAAAATATTTAGCAGCTCCCGGTCTACCCCAAAGATACATTGACTATCTACCGTCCTGATCCATTGCTATGATACTCAACTCTTCATGTACCCTTTTAAATTACTGCTCTCACTGTAACACTTTGTCCCCAATTCCTGCCTCAAAACTTACTTTTTATATAGAATCTTTTTTGACACTTTTCACACATTTTTCCACATAACCTGTCGTACCTTTTATTCGTCTTCTCCTCTAGCGTAGTTTGTCTTTGCACACATGCATTTATTCTAGCACTAAGCTCATACTGTATCTTTTTAATCTCTTCCGAATGACTTCTCGTCTGAATCAACTTCGTTGTTAAGCAGCCCAACATCATTCAAAATTTTTCCCATTTTTGTTTTTACAGCCTTTAAATTTTTCTCTGTACTAGATTGTTATACACTCACAAACACTGTGTAGCTCTACAATAAATCAGTTTAAAAGATACAAATTGTGATACTGAATTCCAGTTAAGATTGCGTAAATCATTGTAATGAGAAATCAATAAATAACAAAGTCCCATGCTTTGAACTAGGCACAAACAATCTCAAAGCAGCAAGAATTCATGTCAGACTTCCGTGAGCCGTATCTTGTGATTATCGCTGACAGTTAGAGTTCATTCTAACTCATTGAGTCGGAGTCCCACTTTCCTCGGTATTTCGCTAAGTCAGACCAAATTTTAAAGTATTTTCGCCCGCTAGCTGCATATATTACATCACTTTACCCCACTAACTGCTTTGCAACATCAAGTCCCTCCTGTATCAAATCTCGACACGAATTTCAGTGTTATGCACCGTCACACCCAGTCCTCCACTCTCGATCACCTCACCAAGTGTTTGAACTTCCTACCTCTCCCAGAAATCCCTCCTTGCTCTCAAGAGCCACTCCACGAATCAGAATGTCTGAGAGCTTCACCACCCTCGTCAATAAGAAAGATTCACTCGCCCAACAAATGGTAGGAATTACTAAAATCTAAAAAATGGCCAACCATTCGAATAATAATAAACTTATGGATTAGATATATTGCTTAAAGAAAATTACACCCCGCTTTTGTGGAGACAAAACATGATATTGTACGTACATATAAAATCATGGGCATAATTAATTAACCATGACCTATCAGATATGCACTTACAACAAATAATAAAGAATACCCATTAAAACATACGAAATATAAATTTGGCCACCTCAACTGATGTGTTCTTTCAAGTTCAGTCTATTTACTGTACCAAATTTGCTGGATTATTTGCCGCATTTTAAGTTACAAAGATCTTGATACTTGTCGACATAACTTCTACTCATCATTCAGAAACAGATGATAAATGAGATGAACGTAATATGGTCGCATAGCCCTAGGCCTGAGAATTCCCATACTGCATTCATTTGCTGTATATCCTTAGAAAATACTATGACCTGACACATATACATAACAAAAAGACACAAAACGCAGTAATTCATAAAATAAAATACGTCTCAATGTGTATCAGGGATGCTAGCAATAGTCCTGAGCTAACATTCAGTACTTCCTTTACAAATATCGCAAGATATGTTCAGTATTTATTAATTAGCAGTGACAACGCTAAGTATAATTGTTTAGCCGGTCCTTTGTCGACTCCTGCAGTTCATCCAGAAAGTTCTTACAGCTAGACTGCACTCCCATGATAGATTTTAAAGCTGCTCGCTAGCTGATTTCTCTAGAATATGCGTCATTATCATGGTAGGTAACCCTAAACACTTTCCCATGAAGGAACTGACTGTCTTGTCTCACAACGGAATAATTGTATTAAGAATTACAGTGATTAATTTTGAAATAATAAACAGTTTACTTATTTTTTACCATCTGTCTCGTGTTGTGCGGCCTGTATAGATGTAGAAAATCAAGCATACTATATTATTTGAATTCAACCTGAAGGTAATTTTTCTCAAAGCAAGAGAAAAACAGATATTATAGGTTTTTTTAGTTAATTACTTTGTTATTGGGCCAGTCTATGGAAGAAAAGAATGCTTTAGTGCTTAGATCGTAAAGGAGAAAGGCAATCACACTGAGAAAACAGGTCTTCTTTGGAACATCGCAGACTCTTCTTCCTCATTTCAAATGGTAAAATTGAGTATAGAAATGCTGTGTGTTTTCTTCAGTGACATTTATTTTACGATATGTCTCAGCACCATATCCAGAAGTATTTTGTGCTAATTCTGATGTTACTGAATAAAAATATTTCAATGACTCATACATTTTAATAGCACTGTCAACGGAATGCACTACTGACGCCCGATTAAAGAAGTAACTTCAGTTTTCATTCGAAATTCGATGGATTTTATAGTCATGCTGCATAAGATTCAAAAAGGATCTTCCTTATTATTTTGGGTGATCTTTTGTCGGCCTGATTTGTATGCCTCCTGCTCTACGAACTGGAACATCACTGTCTGAAAACGTGGTAAGTTAGAACGTGTGACATGCTCGATAAGAGAGCCTGTCTGGTATGCGAGCTGGCTCGTTCCATTGAAATGGCTCCCTTAATTTCCGCAAGTTAACAGTCTCCTGTCGGAGCTTGAGAGCTGTGTATAAAGAATAACGTCCACTCTTTGTACTTGGAGTCCTGTTTGTGTAGCTGTTCCAGCCATCCGCTGTGACCGAGCGGTTTTTAGGGGATTCAGTGCGGAACCGCGTTGCTACTACGGTAGCAGGTTCGAATCCTGCCTTGGGCATGGATGTGTTTGATGTCCTTAGGTTAGTTGGGTTTAAGTAGTTCTAAGTCTAGGGAACTGATGACCTTAAGTTCCATAGTGCTTGGAGCCATTTGAATTTTGTAGCTGTTCCAGGAATCTAGACTTGGGAAATCGTGTAACCCAGTGCCAAAACACGCCCTACAGTTTCCAAAAATTGTAAGGCGCTCATTAAGTTAATACCCCCATTCAACAAACGGACCACGACCAACTTAGTTTTATTTCCTCACAATAGACAATGGAAGTGAAGTTTATAAGCTGACCCACGCTTTTGGCATGAAATTTGGTAATCGGCAAACATTGTACTCAGGTGCTTTAATACACTATAAATTACTATTAATATTTCGAGAAGAGATGGTCCAAGAAGGGGCCCAAAATATATTACTTACCCCCACGTACATTTCATGAAATGACCACGACGGAAAACTCGGTTAAATGCTGGTGTTCATATGGAGGCTTACTGACGGCCGATCTTGTATGACGTACTGGAAAAGAAGGAAATGATAATCGTATCAGAAATACCCTTCGTCACACACCATAAAACGGCCTGCGGCGTATATAATTCGATGCTGCACTTCGTTTTCTTGAGCACAGCGTCTCAAGACAACCCAGGTACCGAGTAATAAAAGATGGGATCCAGAGAATATGTGATCATGCATAGACTCACGAATTTCTGGAAAACATCCGCAAGCAAGTGCACGACAGTGCCCATGTAAAGCTGTGTGTAGTCCTCTAAAGTGGAGATGTTGAATTCTCGCCAGACATTCACGGCATGCTCATATTCTGCATCCGTTATAGCATCGACTGTAACGTTGCTGGAGAATGCAGTTATGTCAGGTAGTCTGGTTTCGTCAATTTTGGCTATACTATACAGATACTCCACTTACATTATGGAAGAAAATGGGTATGCGCCTTGGTAGCTGATACTTCAGATTACATGAATTGTGAGCTGCGCCACGAATCTTCCTCGTAAGACGACAGTAATCCTTGCGAGAAGTTTCCACTTTCCAGTCTAAGGGCAGCCCACAAGTATGGCAGTCAACCGCGTTATTGTACAAATCTTCATTCTCTTTGATTTGGTAATGGGAACGTTGTCGCTGTAAGGCTTATCAACGTCCCATGAAAGTATTTCGAGCTCAAAGAGAAGCAAAATCTCAGGACTATCCTTGACATAAAATTGAAGCGGTTATGACTTGAATCATAGGATCAAACAATTCGGTACGCTGCCGCATATGATACGTGTTTTTCTGTGAAGGTAGTATGTGAGGCTGTGGGGTCACCTTCACAGCGGATCACAGGAGGAAGGAAACATTCAAAGCCGGCGTACACCGGAAAAGGGTATCACTTCTGATAGTGAGCAATTTTATACTTTATGAATTTGTTTTTCTCAGTATTCGTAATAACACGTACCGGGTCCTTGAAAGCGCAATCTTCTGGATGCGCTCTTAATAACTTGTCTGAGGAACAATAATTCAGACATCTGAAGCAAATATGCTTTTTACATATGTTCACTCACCTGGTAGGAAAGGAGTCAGGATATGTCTTTGGTCCAAACGTAATGATAATTGTCGTTCTCCTTATTTTTCTCATCGGAGAATAGGGGCATGTTTATATGCAAGTTACGCTCACCGGTAAATTTTGAGAAAAGGAGGGGCCGACGACTATAAGTTTGTTCTACTCATCTGACTTGCGTTTCTTCAGACCTCAAACATGGAACGATATTGCGGTATTCTGAGCATCAAATTTAGGTATGTCTTGGACCTTGACGGGGAACTCGAAGCCACCATAGTTATAACACTTAAAACGTCAATAGCACAGCGGCTTTTTCTCGTGATTTCTCTCGCAAGCTAGGATTGACCATGAAAAACAAGCCGTTGCTTTTTATTTTCAACATTAACGTTTGCTTGCTTGGCTGCTATATCTTTAGGGAGCTCGATATAGCTAGACCCTCCGTTTACCTGACCTTAGGTATGTGTATAGTTGTCCAGTTGTAGTGTTTGGCTGAGTGCTGTAGTTGTCCCTCTCACTTTCATCTCGGAAAACCATTCTATTATAGGACTCAAGGTGTATTTACGAAACCACTTGGTGATTTATGTGCTCCGTGTTATCATTCCATTATCCCCCCAAAGATAATAAAGACTTTTCTCTTCAATACCAGAGGCATGTTTGGGAGGGGGTGGGAGGGGGGGGGGGGAGCGCGGAGGTGACAGCTCGATACACAGCACTGCACCGCATTTAATGGCGGGATACCGCAAATCATTAATTTCCTTGAGAAGCTCCATTTCCACGACAGGAATGCACACTCTTAGAAACCCTTCAGGGTGTCGATACCCTCCTGCCGGCTTCTTGATTCTAGTGAACGAGATTCGCTTCACAGTCACTGAGCATTCTAACTGCGGTATTGCGTCACTGATCTGATGTCCTTCAGAGACAGAAGAGGAAACTGCCACTAGCCACAGGATTATCGCTATTACTAATAAAGTAACTAGACAATGACTGCGTCCACTCCGTTGGTGAAAGTGGTGTGGTGAGGTGTCGAGAGATATGCATCTAGGTGGACGTACCTTGCTAGATACCCGAGGATGAGATGGTGGTGGAGGAGGATATGCTGCACTGTCGGGCCAGCGCAAGCAGCCTGGCTGTGGCTGCTGCTGCTGCAGCCCTGACCCGCCTGCCGGAAGGAGGCGGAGACGGCGGTTAGGGTTGGGATTGCTTGTGCGGCGGCGGCTTCTCACGTGGCGGCTAGTGCCGCCGCCCTTGCCAGGGAGGCACGCCTCACCTGTCCTCACTTTGGAGAAGCATGTTTCACCGCCCCTGTTACCCATACCATGGCGTATTGCGGGAATTATCCAGCAGACGCGGCCACTGTAGAAGAGAGAAAGTAACTAACATAAATCAGTAAAGCATTCCAGACATCATCAGCTGCTGCTGGTGGAAGCAATCAAAGAACATAGATTACTATTATTTGTAAATAAAATGAGTTCATGTATATAAATTAACTACTTCGCTCTGGCTCCTTGGCATCTGACTCACGTCATTTAACATCTCCTCACGCCGAAGAAGGTCTCTCTTCATCTCCCCTCACCCACTGTGACATTTCTTCCTCGTCTGAACTGGGGAAGAGCCATCTGTCTATCTCACTGATACCACCTAAAACCATACCATAAAAAAAACCTGTAAGAAAATAAATTTTTGAATATTTAATTACAGGAGACCTGTGATGGCTCCTGCTTATCCTTAACACTTAACCGTCCCTGTTCCTCTTCTTCTGCTAGGAACAACAACAAATAAAATGCACCATATTAAATATATGATGAAATTTTTGTCAAACAGCAACATGTTACATACAGGAAAACAATTACTGAACTATATGAAATAAAATCATCATAACTCATGAACGGTTCGCGTCAGGACGTTCAAACTGCACGATTGGCCATGGAGCATCATGGGAATTAGTATGCGCACGTGTGGTTTGGTTATGTGACGAAGCCCACTTTCATTTGAATGGGTTCGTCAATAAGCAAAACTGGCGCAGTTGGGGGCCTGAGAATCCGCATTTCGTGGTCGAGAAGTCTCTTCGCCCTCAACAGGTGACTGTGTGGTGCACAATGTCTAATCATGGACTATTCGGTACGACAGTCCTTGATGGCACGGTGACTACCAAACGGTACGTGAAGGTTTTGGAAGATGATATCATCCCTATTATCCAAAGCGACCCTGATTTCAAAAATATATCGTTCATGCAAGACGGAGCCCGACCCCATCGAAGCAGGAAAGTGTTTGATGTCTTGGAGGAGCACTTTTGGGATCGCATTCTGGCCCTGGTGTACCCAGAAGCCACTGGCATGGGCCTCAATTGGCAGCCATATTCTGCGGAAATGGACACATGCGACTCCTTTTTGTGGGGGTGCATTAAAGACAAGGAGTACAGCAATAACCCCAAAACCATTGCTGATCTGGTAACAGCTATTCAGAATGTCTTCGACATTATCGATGTTCCGATACTTCATCGGGTCATGCAGAATTTCACTATTCGTATGAACCACATCATCGCCAATGATGGCAGGCATATCGAACATGTCATAACCCAACTCCGAATCTCCGTAGTTACGTTTACATGTTGAATGAAGTGTGGGCACGTCGTTGTTTGTAATCTATTTACTTTTTTTCATATAGTTAAATAATTTTCACCCTGTATACACAGTACTACGAAGGAGACAAATATATATACTTCCGATATCTTTCACGGGTTTGCAGCCGGATCATGTCGTCGTCCAGACACAATATTTCGGCGGACCAGCTGGCCGCCATCTTCAGGTGAGTTAATGCTCGTGCACTGCCTCGCCGAAACTGAATTCCAGCCACAACGACGGAAAGCTTTATACACCATGGACAGAGCACCGCACGTGCGCGAGATCATGGAGGTAAGAATAAGGGGAGGTGGCGCTACGTATCCCAGCCGTACTACGTTTTGAAGCCATGGGGGCGTGGCTTGCTGCCATGACACTCTGACCAAAACATTGCCAGTGTGCTATAGCGCTGCGTGTATTACAGTCGCTAATTGCACCATATACGCATGTAACGTCATCAGATTGGTTGTTTCAAAGTTTTTGTTTAAAATAAAATCTCGTAAAGGCGAAATTCCGCGTCTCTTCTGATTAAAAATAGTTTTTAACACGTTCGCTGCGGCTGACGCTTATAAGCGTTTCCGCGATCAACACGCCAGAGCGGCTGACGCTCATAAGCGTTTCCGCGATCAACACGCCAGAGCGGCTGACGCTCATAAGCGTTGCCGCGATCAGCAAGCCAGTGCGGGTAACACTTATAAGCGGTGCGCTCGCTAGCTGAGTTCTCACTAGGGGAGGTCGCCAACTGGGACACGCCGATTTCGTCCGAATTGTTTCTAGAAAGAGGTGGGACTCCACATAACGTGCCCGAAATATTTCGCCTGAGTTGGCCATAGGAAAGGAGAACATGCTCTCGAAAGTTGTTCCGATAGCACTATAGGAGGCTATACCCTATTTAGCGCTCTATTCGTCGTTATTGGCGTAGAGTAATGGTCAAGCGCATTGCTCACGAAACAGGCGACTTGGGATCAATCCCAGGTCCGTCCTGATTTTTTTTTCTCATTTTTATTTTACTTCGTATCTTCAGAGTGTTCGGTTATTTACGGTAGATGTATATTTCTATCGTCAAGTCAAAAATCTAATTAAAAGATTACAAAATGCCCCTGAATAACTCCAACAACAGCGAGAGGTATCATCAAGAGAAGATGCAATTAAAATACATTCGACCGTGCTGCATCAATTCAGTGCTCTTGTGGACACCCCTATGATCTAGTACGCTTGGTTTGCATCCAAACTATTAGAGGAAACACCTTAGTTTTAAAACTTGAATTAAGTGTGCTTTCCAATGAAGCATGTTGCAGAGAAATGTAACTGCTCAAACAATGCCTTCATAAAATGTGCCTAGAGTGAAACATACATGTTTCACATGTTTCTATGATATGTCACCATAAAAATGGCAAAACTTCTACTGTCGTAATGAATAAAAAGTAGCGCACGTAATCACAAGAATCTTTAAAATCTTTATTTTCATTAAAACTTTCGCCTAGTTATATAAATATACTACTTGAATGTATTTAAATTCTACGGTAAATAGTTGAAAAATCTGACGAAACCAAGGAAAATAAGAATGAAAACAATTGAAAAAAATTAGGAAGCACCTGGGATTGATTCCAGGTCGACTGTTTCGTGAGCAATGCGCTTGACCATTACGCTACGCCGTCAACATGTTCGCTGCGGCTGACGCATATAAGTGGCGCGTTCACTAGCAGAGTTCTCAGTTTAGTTTGTTCGGCTGTGCACTCGTGTTAGTTCAAGTAACCAACGACATATCACGTAACGTGTTCCTGTCTGCAGTTGTGTGTTTTCGTTTTTTGTCGTCTGTGTTGTGCATTGTTTGCAATGGCGGCGAATGAACCGACACCGGGAACGCGAAAAAGTGTAGGAAGAGTGACCAATATACTGCCCATGAGTTACTACGTGTGTTAGAAGATAGTGATGTAGAGTTCAGAGAGGACGAACCAGATGAGGGTGACTGGCATTTGGAGACTGCAGAAACAGACCACAGTGATGACAGTGTGGAAGCAGAACTGTCCAGTATGTTTCGTGACAGTTCGGAATCGGACGATACGGGCGACGATGATGAGGAAATCGCCGACGATAAAGAACCAGCGCTCGCAGAGGTAAGCAAACCAGGTGTTACGTGGCATGAAGAACCACATGGGATGCAGTATCACCCGTTTACGAAAGCAGAATGTTTGCTGATGAAGCCTGCTGGCAATACGCCAATGGATTTCTTTAGGCTACTGGTTACAGATGACATACTGCAGCTCATAGTTGACGAAACAAATGATAACGCACGGAATATATTTGCGAGCGCAAATACACAAGAGGGCTCTAGAATTAGTAATTGGAAACCCGTAAGTATAGAAGAAATACTTGTCTTCCTGGGGATTTCATTACATATGGGTAATGTCAAATGTGCCCGACTACAAGACTACTGGAAGAGGGATCCGCTGTTCGAAAATAAAGGAATAACGATGAGTATGAGCAGAGACAGATATTTGCTTATCTTACGCGCATTGCATTTTGCAAAAAATCCAGAGTCAGGCGAACCGAAACCAAATGATCGACTGTATAAGATACGCCCTATATTGAATTATTTCAACAACAAAATGTGTAATGTGTATTATCCAGGTAGGGATCTCTCTTTAGATGAATCAATGATTCTTTGGAGGGGACGATTGTCATTTAGACAATACATAAAAAACAAAAGAAATATGTATGGCATCAAATTGTACATGCTAAATAACCCAGACGGCTTCATCAATAAATGCGCTGTGTACACGGGGATGCGTGGTGATATGGGGGGAAAAGGGCATGCTGAAAAGATAGTATTGCATTTGTTAGAAGAGAAGGTGAATGTTGGCCATCACATTTACATGGACAATTTTTACAACAGCTTTGCCTTAGCTAAAACCCTGTTGAATGCAAAAACACATTGCACCGGGACACTAAGGGTAAATAGGAAAAATACCCCTAAAGACGTGGTATGCGCCAAGCTGGGGAAAGGGGACACCATAGCACGATATTCGGACGGGGTAATGATCGGCAAATGGAAGGATAGACGAGAGGTCTCCTATATTTCCACAGAATACCCCAATACAATGGAACGTGTGCAGAATGCACGCCAGCAAATAGTCGCGAAACCACTGCCAATTATCAGATATAATAGTTGTATGTCTGGGACCGATAGGCAGGACCAGATGTTGTCTTATTATTTATGTGAACGAAAGACAATCCGCTGGCCAAAGAAACTATTCTTCCATGTAGTTGACATGCTAATGTTCAATGCACATTACCTATATAATAAATACTCAGGGCATAATATGACTTTGTATGATTATAGAATACAAATAATAAAGGGACTACTTCCACCAATGGACGTTACAAAAGGTGTGCGTAACAAATGTAAAGACACACATGTTGTGCAAAAGCGGGACGCAACGGAAGGGACGAAGCAAGTTATGCGGAAGCGATGTAAAACGTGCGCGGCACGGGGCAAGCGTACGGATACACCATACGTGTGTATAACGTGTCCAAACCAACCTGGATTCTGTTTGAACTGCTGCACAATTACACATCCATAATGTAATGGGACGTCGTATCTACAGAGGAAGATCTGTTTGTGTTTGATTTGTAAAGTGTTTGTTTTATTTGATAGCCATGTAAATATAGTTACATTGGTTGCTCAGAATATGATGTTTCTGTACAGTACCGTATGTGGACTTATTTGTGGTTTGCTATAAAAACATCACCTCTACACCTTGACAACTTATTTGTTACTAGCTGCAGTGCCCGGCGTTGCCCGGGTGTGTATTCATTCCTGTCTTATTTTAGTCCATCTGCTTCTTCTCTCTCTGTCCATCGCCTCCTGTTCTATCGCTATCTATTTTCCATTCATCTCAGTTCCGTTTTCACACAGGTCAATCTTCATGACATAATATTTCCTGTACTATGTGTCCCACAAGAATATAATTTTCCATGTTCCCCGGGAAGAATATTAGGAAACTGCAAAATGAGGTGCGAATGGAGTTGGTATTACAGACGTAATACATTACAACCACATGCATAGTGGGACGGATTTTCGTGCGTTTCATAGTTTTGACGTCATATCTCCTGTACTACGTGTCATACTATGATATAATTTCAAAGCTACATTTAGTGGTATATATGCATATCCTCTGCAAAATTCTTCGCGAATAGCTTTAGTAGTAATGACATAATAAATAGAAATCACAAACCTGATGTTGCGGTTATTCAAGAACAGAATTGTTTATGACGTCATATCTCCTGAACTATATATCGTAAGTAGTTTTTGCTACCATAGCAAATGATTCATTACCTTAGAGAAGATTTGTACCAAATTTGATTGAAATCGGTGTACTAGTTTAGGAGCAGATGTGGAATATCGTCACATGATGCGGCCGTTTTTGACGAATTACATTGTTCATGACGTCATATCTCCTGACGTATGTGTCGTATGTGGTTCTTACCCCTACAGTGATAGTTTTCCGATAATAGGAATATGTGTACCACGTTTCGTTGAAATCGGTCCAGTAGGAGGAGATGTGGAACATACATACATACACACACAGTCATTTTTATAATATGTATATATTTGTGATTGGGTTTCCATAGCACCACATTGCAGACGAGTCCTGCTTCTTTTTCTTCGTTTTATAAATCTTTTGGTGTTTTCCGACTAATTCTTTTTCAATGGAGTGGATTTGTCACTTGTGTGAATTGCATTTTCTGTCCAGTTAGCAATACAATAAATAAATAAGGGGCTTTGTTAGAATTGTTTGCAATAAATGCATGTAACGCTTATAAGCGACAGACAGCAGGCAGCATTTATCACATGATCGGCATGCAGCTAAAGTGTACTTGTATTTCTATATCTAGCACCTCTTCCGCAGACGTTATATTCGTTGCCAATATTACGTTCGTGCACAACATGAATTTGTCGCAAAACTAGACATTAGTCTTGCGATCAAAATTTAGGCGTGTTCATAATTTGTATTCAGCCAGGTATGGATTACGAAATATAAATTCCAGCAGTATCTTATTATAACTTGAAACTGCTGACTTCCCTTGCAGAACAAAGTTTTATTCACCCATAAGAATTATGAAAAGATACAGTGGCGAGCTAAGTCGGTAACTATGTAAAGTTATTTCCTCGAAATAAAAATCATAGAAGGCCGTGCGGCTGCAAAGAGAAGTGATTGCAGCGCTCCTGGCAGCTAGCCCCGAACTGTTTTGACTGAGTGGAACGCTGCGCCTCTGGTAGCCAGCGTACGAACTCCAAACGAATCAGCTGGCGGCATCTAGTTTATTCGCCACAAACTTACAGGTTTCGCAGGGCTATGATTTCAGCTCTCAGCGCACGTGCGCTTACAAGCGTCCGCCTCGCGCGTTAGCGGCTCGCACTGGCGACCGCAGCGAACGTGTTAATGTAATATTACGAATAGCTAGTCTTCAATGCAAACGATACAATTTTGTTAATTCAGTAATAAACGTGTATCACAAACTAAATAATAGAAACTGAAAACTAAGTTAGCTATACCCTCCCTCCAAAGCCCCATAAATACATCTTGTTTGTAATACGTACTGGGACATTTCAGTTACGTTACACTAATGGGAAACACTGTTCATTACCACCAATATTTACTGAAATACGGTACATAGAATGGCAAATCTACACAGTGTCCTGTTTAGGCCTGTACTTTACGCCAGTTAATGTAGTGTTAGCTTTTAATTTGGTACATGATGAAGACAAAGTGAGTTACTCAACACTTCGATTATCGACGATACGTACGTATTATACTGAAACGTGAACTTGAAAACTAAGAATTTAATTCTTTGAATTAACATACCTTTTGCAAATGTTTTGGGTGTGTAGGGAAAACTGATGGTACAGCATTTTCTCGGAGCCTTACTGTTGAAAGGGAAGTTCGGTCTATGTCCTCTTCTCAGAAATGCCGAGAACATATAGTGCTCCATTTAGACGCACGCCAATTCTTCCTCCTCACGGCATTCTCCCACAGAGCTTTCCGACTTTCATTTTTAGGAAATTAAAATCATACAGGAGAAAAACACGCTATAGTAAAAGTACCGATGTAGCACACGTTCATTCACAATGAAGTTGTAAAATCACACTTAACGAGACAACTTACACATGAAATGATATTCCCTTCGCTTTCGCATCACTATCAGAACGATTCGTACATCCGAACACCACACAAGTCAGCATATTAGCGCAAAATCCTTCCAAAAGCGAGCGACAAGCCTATGCACACAAGCTTACAGCAGCAATGTTTTGGTCTGACTGAGATGGCTACCCTCGGCTTCACATAGCTTCACAGCTGTGACGTCACGGCGTCTCCCTCTATTCTTACCTCCATGCGCGAGATGATGGGCAGCGCCTCCTTGCGGCAAGTAGACACGCAGCGCTCCGCTGGGAGAAGACGGCAGAAACGATAAATCGTAACAGCACTAGTTGGAAGAATCCAATGATCGAAAAGAAGACCGTTGTTGTTTAACATCGGTCAAAATCGGATTCCATATCTTACGTAGAGGAAAACCTTTATCCCTGTTAATAATATCACTTGATAATCTAATTTCAGTGGATTCTTTAAGAACACATTCCCAATAGCGAGAAGCAGGAGAGATCGATTGTGTCTTGTCATACATCATCCTGTGTCCTTCGTTAAGGCAGTGTTCCGCCACTGCCGACTTCTCAGGCTGGAAAAACAGAGTGTGCCGATGATGTTCCACACACCGGTCCTGATTAGTTCGAATAGTTTGACCAATATACTTCTTTCCAAACGGAATTTTATAAACCCTGGGCTCCCTCAAGTCCAAATTATCTTTAACTGAGCCAAGTAGGGCTCTAGTCTTGGTCACCGGCAAAATAAAAAATAAAAACTTTTAATATCATATTTTCTTAAAATTCTTGCTATTTTGGATGATATACTTCCCGCAAAGGGAAAATAAGCAACAGCTTCAAAAGTATCCTCTATTGGCTCGCGTGTCGGACTAAACTGAAGAGCACGACATATTTGTTGTTCCGTATATCCATTCTGTTTAAAAACAGTCTTCAAATGATCAAGTCCTTCTTTCAAATGTTCCTCGTCAGAAATGGCATAAGTTCTTTTCACCAGAGTCCGCAAAACTCCACTACGTTTGTGTGGTGGATGACAGCTGGTCGCATGAAGATAGCGGTCAGTATGAGTAGGTTTACGATACTCACTGTGTCCAAAAGTCCCATCGTCCTTTCTTTGAACTAAAACACCAAGAAACTGAAGTTTATCATCACTATCAATTTCCATAGTAAATTGAATACTCGGATGTAGACAATTAAAATGATCTAAAAAGCGATTCAAAGCATCAATTCCATGTGGCCAAACCATAAAAATGTCATCAACGTATCTTAAAAAACATTTTGGTTTAAGAAACGAAGTTTTGAGTGCCATGTCCTCAAAGTCTTCCATAAACAGGTCGGCGACGTGAGAGAATAACCGTGGCATTATCTTTACCAGCCGGAAGAATTATTAGATCCCGAGAGTGGACTCTCCATAGCCACTCCGTCAGTTTGCTCAAAATATACATCATTAAAAAGAAAATACGTTGAGGTCAACACATGACGACATAACTTGGTGGTTTCTTCGTCTAATTTCTCACCGATTAGTAACAGGGACTCTTCAAGAGGAACCCGAGTAAGGGGAGAAATAACATCAAAGCTGACGAGTAAGTCAGAAGGACCACAGTACAAAGATTTTAATCGTCGAATAAAGTCGGACGAATTTGATATGTGATATTCACATTTTCCCACCTATGGCCTGAGGCATGAAGCTAAATATTTGGCCAAATTATAGGTAGGGACGCCCAAGTTTCTGACAATGGGACGCAGAGGAATACCACTCTTATGAATATTGGGTAAACCATACAATCTCGGAGGAACAGCCGCACCAGGATGAAGTTTCTTGGTGACATCACGAGGTAAGGTGCTCTTCTTTAAAAGTAAGAGAGTCTTACATTTTAAACAATCCGTGGGATCATTTTTGATTTTTCGATAGGCCGATTCCTCTAACAAAAAATCCATTTTGGCGATATAATCCTCACGTGAGAGAATAACCGTGGCATTACCTTTACCAGCCGGAAGAATTATTAGATCCCGATTTTCTCTCGGAGACCGAATAGCAGCCGTTTCACAAAATGGAATATTATTCCGTGGAGCGGGAACTCGACGAAGTTTATAGGCAACCTCCTGCCTGATCTCTTCTGCCCTGTTCTCAGGAAGGCGGGTCACAGCTTGTTCTACAGCACAAATAAAATCAATAATATGAGTCCTCTTAGGAGTAGGTGCAAAATTCAAACCTTTTTCCAAAACAGATAATAACGCATCATCAAATTCCTGATTCGTAAGACTAATAACCACCCGTTGTCGGGTGTCTTCACCAGACATAATAGGAGAAACACAGAGACGTTGGAACTTAGATGACTGTTTACTAGTAGCAATTTTCTGCACGGAGTCCGGAAAAGCCCATGAAGCGCTATCCACCCATTCCCACGATGTGGCAGCCTTGAAGAAATTTCCAAACGCAAATAATATAAATCTTTGGATACAAAATCCAATTGTCGCCGCGTAAAACGAATACATTCCCGTACCAATGCAAGATTGGCCCGCTTCTTGATTTTGTTGGCCGCTTTTGTGTCGATATAATGATTAATTTTGGCAAATTTAAGGTTAATACCCTCACCCCGACATCTCAATAAAGACACAAGTGCACTCAGTAACTTCCCTTTCGTCTTGCGAAAGTTATCCAACCTTCTAACAAGACTCACCATCCCCTCCCCATAGAGGATTTGGATGTGATTTCATAGACTTTCCCGTCGTAATAACTGTTGATTCTCTTCACGGGTTTTCAGCCGGATCACGTCGTCGTCCAGACACAATATTTCGGCGGACCAGTTGGCCGCCATCTTCAAGTGAGTTAATGCTCGTGCACTGCCTCGCCGGAACTGAATTCCAGCCACAACGACCGAAACCTTTATACACCACTGACAGAGCACCGCGCGTGCGCGAGATGATGGGCAGCGCCTCCTGGCTGCAAGTAGACACGCAGCGCTCCGGTGGGAGTAGACGGTAGAAACGATAAATCGCAACAATACTAGTAGGAAGAATCCAATGATCGAAAATAAGACCGTTCTTGTTTAATGCCGGACAAAATCGGATTATATATCTTACTTAGAGGAAAACCTTTATCCCTGTTAATAATATTACCTGATAATCTAATTGCATTGGATTCTTTAAGAACACATTTATCGATTTTGATTTTCGAAATCATGTACAACAGCAATGACTCACTGACTTACCACTAAATAACAGCAACATATTACGTATATTAAGATGAAAAAATATAAATACTACTTACGGTGCTGTTGCTGTTGCTCCCGCTGCAACCACTCTGCATCCAGCTCATCCACAATTTGGTAGACATATGCTGAAACAATTAGACGAAGCGAATTTAATACCGCTACTAGGAAATTCCTATTGGAAGAAAAAGTTACAGTTGCCCATTTTAATATTAACTTACCAGGTAATTCCCATTCCTGCGACTGCCTTTGACGTTTACCGCCACTGGCATTGGCGCTGCTGCTGCCTGATGCCGCTGCAGGACGCTTCATATCGGTACAGAGAAGACGACGCCGAAGCAAACGGAATAGTAACGCACCAGGGATAAATCAAATCGAGCTGATTCCGCCCCGGACGATAGCAGTTTGAGGATGGGAGGGGAAGTCAGCGTCAGCCAATATGAATGCAGTATTCGGAGGAGGAATGGAAACCTCCGTCTGCATGTTTGGAAACGTTGTTTCACGCACAAGCAGGAAGGTGAGAGAGAGCATAAGTGGTTTCCTGGGTATCAAATATCAAATAGTTGTAGCCACCTGATGCTTTGTTCGGGGATTAGCGCGACTTCCGGCCTGCGCGCCGCGCGAGCCGGCCCTATGTGAGGGCCTCTCACTCAGGAATACGCGAGGCGGCCGGCACGTCTGCCCTATGGTCGATGCGAAGATGCCATCGGAAAATTTTTAACGGTGTAATTACGTGTGGCGAATGATGTTGATGTCGATTTTGTATCGGTATTCCTTGCGCGATAAAAAAAAGCTATCTATTTAATTATTTCTTTTTGATGTATTTTAGAAGACCTTCAGCTTCCAAAACAGCAGACAGTGATAAACTTTTTCCGCCAAATAAAAGAGAGATCCAACCCCTGCGAATTGAATTTTATAAATAAACAATATGATAATGAAGGACTGCTGAACAACCCGGTATATACCTACAACAATGAAAATAAGGCAGAAAACGATCAGAACGTACGACCATTAGTCGAAGATCCAACTCCGATGGAGGTGACGGAGGCAATAAAAAGACTAAAGAACGGGATGGCCCCTGGCATAGCTGGCATAGACATGATATCAGCAGAGCTCATCGAAGAAGGGGCAGAGAAGATACATGAATGGTTAGGCGAACTGATAAAAGAGGACTGGAGAAAAGAAGTTGTTGTGGTTGGCAGGAGAGCCAACACCGTGTTACTAGAGGAAGCCGAAAGGCACGCGTTTTAGCTCACGCAGGCTGGCGTGAGGTCTGGAACAGGACAAGGAAATTAGAATTTAGAAAAAACGGACGTAGCTGGTGGAATACTTAACTTTAATCCATTAATGGTGAACGTCGCTCTTGACGGTACATTATGCACAGTATCAATAGCAACTGGAAATGGCGCCTTGCTAGGTCGTAGCAAATGACGTAGCTGGAGGCTATGCTAACTATCGTCTCGGCAAATGAGAGCGTATTTTGTCAGTGAACCATAGCTAGCAAAGTCGGTTGTACAACTGGGGCGAGTGCTAGGAAGTCTCTCTAGACCTGCCGTGTGGCGGCGCTCGGTCTCCAATCACTGATAGTGGCGACACGCGGGCCCGACGTATACTAACGGACCGCGGCCGATTTAAAGGCTACCACCTAGCAAGTGTGGTGTCTGGCGGTGACACCACAGAAGTAATGCAAAAGGAATGGGAAACTGCTGCTGTATGTCCTATATACAAGAAAGGAGACAAAATGCTGACACAGAACAACACAGGGATATCTCTCCTATGCACCTGCTATAAAGTAATATCAAGAATTACACTGCACAGGCTCAACCCATACGTGGAGGAAACATTAGACACAGCACAAGCAGGGTTCATAAAAGGTAAATCAACAATCGACCAAATATTCACACTAAGACAAATATTAGATAAGAACTGGGAGCACAATCAAGATACCATTTGCCTGTTTACAGATATCAACAAAGCATATGACAGCATAGTAAGAGAGGAAATGTGGAGGATAATGGCAGAGTATGGGATGCCTGACAAGCTGATAAAGCTAACTAAAATGTGTGTGATGGATCCAAAGTGTAGGGTGAAAGCACAGGGGAAGTTCCCAGAAGCATTTGAAGTAAAAAAAGGAGTGAGACAGAGAGATATTATATCACCAACCCTGGTCAATTTGGCCTTCAACAATACCCTAAATAGAATAACATGTGAAAGTGCAGGAGTCACCACAGGAAAAATAGATAAACGTCCTAACTTTTGCGAATGATATTGTGCTGACAGGAAAGAACATGGAAAACCTGGAGAAAATGGGGACTGTGCTAATGGAAGAAGCTAAGAAAGTAGGTCGAAGTATAAATGAAAGTAAAACGAAGTTCATGGTAGTAGGAAGAAGAGCTCATTTAGGACGAAACCCTCTAAAAATCGGAAATCTAAAAATACAGAAGACAGACACATTCATGTACCTCGATGTCAGCATCAACCAACAATCCTTATAGGAAAAGAGATAGTAACAAGAATTCAAGCTGGGGGAAAATGTCTAGGAGCTATGCACAACATCATAAGATCGAAGTTACTATCTAGGCAGGCAAAACTAAGAATATATCAGACCATCATCAAGCCAACAGTGTGCTATGCAAGTGAGACATGGACCCTGACAAAGAAAACAGAGAAAAAACTCATCACTTTTGAAAATAATCTACTGAGAAAAATATATGGACCAGTGAAAGAAAATGAACAATGGAGAATAAGGAAAAACAGAGCACTGAGACAATTATACACAAAGCCTGACATCATAGCGAGTGAGAAAATTATAAGAGACTAAGATGGTACGGACATGTGAGGAGAAAAGGGGAGAACATGGTAATAAAGGCTGTAATGGATGTAAAAGCTGAAGGAAAGAGACCACTGGGACGGCCGTGAATGAGATGGAAGGGTAATACAATGGGAGACATGCAGATACTGCTTCTGGAAGATGAAGATGCAGATGGCAGGAAAGTGAGGAAGAATGAACTGAGTGAGGCCCATGACTGGCTGGAGTTTGTGTGGCCATTATAAGGAAGAAGGATATGCTTTACTAAGCAATTGTCACTGATTAAATTTCATATCATGAGATCCTTCCTCACTAGCACATATTAAGTCTTTCTCCCGCCAATTTCCAGATGGGAAAGGGGAGAGGCTGAGCTTTTCCCGCCAATATCCAACTGGTAGTGCCCAAAATAAAGAAAATAAACTACACTATGTCCTTCCTCTCCAGACTGAGTCTTTTTGCTTCTGTTTTTTCTGGGAGGGGAGGGGGATGTGGGGGAGGGGAGGGCTGTGGATTTCCCAGAGAGGGATGGGGTAATTAACTGATCAATTTAATTAATTAGTTTATTAATTTTATATCAAAGGTGTGCTTGTATCAGCAAGGGGATTTCCCAGAGGGATGGGGGAGGTGGAGGAGGAGGAGAAGGGTGGGGATTTCTCAGAAGGATGGATTACCCCAGAGGGTTTTAAATCAATTAGCAGAACAATATGTTAAGGGAAGGGGAAAGGGGAGGGGGAGGGTTTCATGAAAAACCACTTAGCAGGACAATAGGTTAAGGTCATAAATCACTCAGCTGTCACAATTTAATTACTTTGCGTATCAATTTGATACCGAAATTGTGGTCATGCCACACTTACGTTACTACTTTTGTATTCTGTTTAGTGATCTGCATCCAAACATTTGCAGAAACTCTTCAGCATCACTGGCTGTCACTCTTAAAAAATTTACGAACCATTCGTTATCTTCCAGTTTTAGTATATCCAAGACATCATTGCATGGCTCATTGGTAGCACTGAATAGCTTCCGTGTCCACCATTTTTCTCCTTTCGTTTGTCTAGGTTTTTAATCAGAAGTAAACCCCATCTGAGAGACTTGCGTAGGCTAGTTCCAGAGACATTTCGTGCAGTGCTCCCATTTGAAATGTCAGTTGCTCTTTCTTGGAGGAATGTCCTGAACAGATGTGAGGCATTAAATCAGACCAGCCCCACAATAAAGACCCACAACATTGTTCTGTTGTGGACTAGGTTTAAAGAACATGGTATTACCAGCCTTGAAGCTGTGATTTATAGCTACAGACTGGATGGTGTGTTTGACTCTATGATAAACTAAGTGTATCAAATGCAGGATTTAGAATATGCTTCATTGTCATCTGTGCCAATCGCTTGCATGATGTGTAAACTATGAGAGAGCTTAAAGAACAGTTGCTGTGTTGTGTGTAACATTGTTCTGTAAATTGTCCACTGGGGACATGCCGAATCTAGTGCGGTGGCCAACTACGCTAGGTTACTCGATTGATGATCCCAGGCCGAAAAAACCAAATTGAGATGGTCCCATAGATTCTCGATTGGGTTGAAATTCGGGGAGTTTGATGGCCATTGAAGTACTGTCAACTCATCCTGGTGCTCTTAGAACCACACACACACACTGCGAACTGTGTGACACGTTGCGTTGTCTTACTGGTAAAACCCATAATGCCGAGGAAAAACGCACTGCATGCATAGGTGGACATGGTCCCCAAGGATAGATGTATACTTGCATTGATCCGTTGTGCCTTCCAGAATGACGAAATCACCAAGGGAGTGCCACAAAAACAGTCCTCCAGGCCATAAAGCTCTCTCCTTCAGCCAGGAACCAGCTAACGTTGTTGCAGGATATATGCTTTCTGTCTGATGGAACATGAAACGTAATTCATCTGAGAAGGCCATCTGTCGCCACTCAGTAGACTTGCAGCTGCGACAATGACTTGTAACCACTGAACAGTCTTTGAGGAGACACTGTTAGTAGCCCCTTGGTTCACATGCGCTGTCAGTTGGCTCTGAGCACTATGCGACTTAACATCTGAGGTCATCAGTCGCCTAGAACTTAGAACTAATTAAATCTAACTAACCTAAGGACATCACACACATCCATGCCCGAGGCAGGATTCGAACCTGCGACCGTAGCGGTCTCGCGGTTCCAGACTGTAGCGCCTAGAGCCGCATGGCCACTTCGGCCGGCCGCTGTCAGTTGCTCAACAGTTTAACGCCTGTTTGCCCGAACACATCTTCACAGTGGTCATTCTCCCCATGTCATCTACGAAGTGTAGTGTACCCTAGTTGCCTTGGCGCCAGTTTCGGATCGCACCTTTTGCTATGCATGGTACACTTCAATCATGGCAGCATGGAAACAGCTCACAAATTTAGCCGTTTCAGAAATGCTTCCAACCTTGGCCCGAAAGCCAGTGATTAAGCCCTTTTATAGGTCAAGCAAATCGCTCTGCTTCGGTATTACGACAATGGCTGCACTGTTTTCCACATCCCCCTACTTGCTTAATCTTACCTCCAATGCTAGTGCTGCCACGTGCCGTCTGTGAGTGGTTATTGTACATTGTCAAATATAGGTTGTGGTCACATTAATGTGACTGGACCATATATTAAAGTTAGAGAAACATATTCTTCTCAATCTAGGACATTGTTCTCCACAATTCCGTCAAATATAGCTATTGCTTAATTACGACTGGTTTCCACAAATAATGTTAGTGCACAGGTCGTAAGCAAAAGTACCAACATATTAAACAGACTTAAACCTTCTCTACGAAGGAAGTTACGCCTTTAAATGCAGTTAATGTGTTATGTGAACAGAAAAGAAAACTGGAAATAGAAGAGATTAAAGTCAAGAAATGAAACTCGAGTATTACGCGAAAACAATCGCCATGAAATAAGGATATAAACTGCTACTGGGAGCAGAACAAGCCATTGCAGATGTGCAAGTAAGGCTTACAAATTACTTTAACAACAACGTGGAAAAATATGGATATGACTCAGGGAATATAAGACATCGGCATATACTGTAAAAAGCAACGGAAAGTGCCCATATGATGGTGTATTCGTAGAAAATGATGCATTATGGGCATTTGCTATGCTAAAGGACACAAGGAATATCTTATTATAACCCTCTATTCACCTTTGGACTAGCTTAAAGAGGATCCTTACATTGTACCTAAATATGGTGAACTGTACATTGTGTATCTAGCAAATGAAAAGCTGTTTGCAGAGTTTAAAACTGACTGAATAAATAAATTTAACAGATATTCCTATACAAAAGTTATAGTCTTGAAGATCTACATGGAAGTTGCACAAGAATATGGAAGAGCTGAGTTGGTAACGTACAGTCATGGAGAAGTGGAATGTCTTAACAAAAGTGTAACGCAGGAAATAAAAGGCAAAATTAAAGTTCGCGATTGCTCTCTGCTAGATGAATTTTTTTTCTAAGTACATTCGTCAATGTATAAGTCAGGGCAACATTAATAATGTGAAAACTGTAAGGGAGTCTGACATACGGGTGTACGCAGCCGCAATTGTCGTTGTTACTATGTTAGTCTTTCACAGGCAATGAATTCTAATTGTTCCATTACAAGGGTCAGTGTCTACCTCCTGCGTGTAGGCAGTTTGTTAATGTAATCGTGTATTTCCGCGGTGGTCCACACACCGAGTCGTATTCCCTCGAGTCGCTTTATGCTGATGCTAGGTTATTTCAGTGTAGCTAATGTGGGAAGAGGTCTGCAGGGTACTACATTGCATAAGGAGAGTAAGACTTGACTACAGGAAGCAGATTCAAGAAGATGTATAGAGTAGATTGCCGTGAAAAGCTGAATCAAAACAGTCTTCAGACTGGCAAACATGAAGATAAACGAAACAACACCTAACTACTAAGACAATCAAGAATGCCCGGGAGATAGTCACTAAACAACGCTGAACACAGAAGTGCGGATCAAGTTGCACTCCGAAATGAAGTAAGGATCTGTTAAACGAAGAATCAAAGCGGCAATGTGGACTACATCATTTCTCCGTCGCATCTGGCATACTTGCAAGCAGCTTTCAACGTAAGTAGTCAAGATGCTGAGCATCAGCAGGGGAAGCTCTGGAAATTTGCATGTGGGTGACGTCATGAATATGGAACAGATATTACACAGTGAAAAGTTCGGCAGAATAATTACTTGCTATAGATTACGTTCATTTTTCAGTATATGTAGTTGGTGTTCTTGTGCGTCCAAAATATGACAATTTATAATTGTCCACAGTTGAGAATTGAGAAATGTAGTCACAAATAAGACAGACACCGAGACGTTCGTTAGAATTTGTATGAGGAGTCGCTTAAGACCTACTTAAAAATACCATCCTAACCAGAACATTAAACCGCTTTCTGCTCAAAGCGCAGTTGTGACTGCGGCCACATTACTTATAAGAAGGAGGATTGGAGTTTAACATACTGTTGGCGTCAAGATCATTAGAGACACAGCGCTAACTCTCATGGGCGAGAATTTATATCGGTAATGACTTTGTTGATGGAATGACACCTGTGTTCACTGTAAATCCTGTGGAAACGTTTGGTGTCTTCACTGATCAACCACAACATTATGACCACCTTTGGCATGGATGACAGCGGCGACGCGTCGTGGCATGGAAGCAACGAGGCCTTGGTAGACCTCCGGAGGCAGTCGGCACCACATCTGCACACATAAATCACCTAATTCGCGTGAATTCCGGAGAGGGGGCGATGAGCTCTGACGCCACCTTCAATCACATAGCAGATGTGTTCGATCGGGCTCAGATCTGGTGAGCCGGGGGGCCAGCACATCAATTGGAACTCTCCACAGTGCTTCTCTAACCATTCCATCACACTCCTGGATTTGTGACATGGCGCATTAACCTGTTGAAAGATGCCACAGCCGTCGGGAAACATGATCGCCTTGAAGGTTCAAAATGGCTCTGAGCACTATGGGACTCAACTGCTGTGGTCATAAGTACCCTAGAACTTAGAACTACTTAAACCTAACTAACCTAAGGACATCACACACATCCATGCCCGAGGCAGGATTCGAACCTGCGACCGTAGCGGTCGTGCGGTTCCAGACTGTAGCGCCTTTAACCGCTCGGCCACTCCGGCCGGCCGCCATGAAGGGATATACGTGGCCTGCAACCAGTGTACAATACTCCTTGGTCATCATATTGCTTTGCACGAGCTCCACTGGACCCATGGATGCCCACGTGAATGTTCCCCAAAGAATAGTGGAGCTGACGCCAGATTGTCTCCGTCCCGCACTACAGGTGTCAAGGAGCTGTTCCCCTGGAAGACGTCGGATTCGCGCCCTCCCATTGGCATGACGAAGAAGTATCGGAATTCGTCAGATCATGCAACGCTCTGCCACTGCGCCAACGTCCAGTAACGATGGTCACGTGCCCATTTCAGTCGTAGTTACCGATGTCGTCGTGTTGGCATTGACACATGCATGAGTCGTCGGCTGCGGAAGCCCATCGTTAGGAGTGTTCGGTGCACTGTGTGTTCAGACACACTTCTACTCTGCCTAGCATTAAAGTGTGATGTTTGTTCCACCACAGTTCGCCACCTATCCTGTTTTACCAATATGGCCAGCCTACAAAGTCCAACATCTGTAATGACAGGTTGCCGCCAAACCCCACGAAGTCTGGACGTAGTTCCATATTTGTTTCTTCACGTGTTGAAGACACTCACCGCAGCTGTCTTCAAACACCCGACAAGTCGTGCAGTTTCCAAAATGCTCATGCCGAGCCCTCAGGCCATTACAATCTGACCTCGGTCAAACTCAGATAGATCGCGCGTCTTCCCCATTCTACACGCGGACAGCACGCTCGCTGATACTACATGCACCCTGCATGTGCCTGACTAGCAGTCGTCCCTCGCCAGCTTTGGATGGGTTTGAATCGATAGTAGGTCGGTAGTCATAATGTTCTAGCTGATCAGCGTATTCGACGCTTATAGGTGCGTCTCCTGTAGACCGGTGCAGTGCTGTCAGGCTGCTTCTTTTATTTTCAAACACGGGTCTAAGGACGGCAGGATGGCGTTAAATCACCATCACATCTATGATGTGAGTCCTCGCGTGCGTTCAGTGCTGTTACCAAACGACTTCTTAGCTACCATTCGAATTGACTAATCTGTCAGATAACCAATAATAAAACAAAACAACAAACCCTGGATTGCTAGTATTTGAGTATATCTAATTTTTGTTCCTAGCTTTCCGCTGTTTTCCTGTCATGAAGAACATATTTTCAGATTTAAATTCATATAAATTGTTTGGGACTTTTCTAAAACTGAATCAATCTCTTAAAGGTTGTGGCCATAGCTTCTATTCTTCTTGTGAGCCTGTAACTGCGAACGGTAGACGAAATTCATTAGTTCATCCGTTCCTGAGCAGAATGCTCTCATACCCTAAAACCTTAGACTGATACATGGGAAGGCTAAATAAAAAACTGCAATTGCCTAACTGGATTCTGACTGTGGCTTTTTCTACTTCGAGGCACGTCGTTTTACTGTTACACCAGCACAGTCCATCTCTGCATATTGCCGGCACTTTCTAATACACCTTAAGAATTCTTCTTCAGGATCTTCAATATGGCATCTTGCAGACTGATGGAATCATGAAAGCTCTGATGTTGCAGCTATTAGTAGCTAGGACATTAGATAGCTAATTACCAAACTTCATGAGGAGAGGGCCTGTCGACACCTGCACGGCTGCCCAGTGTGGTGAGTTGTCCAGACCTTCCTCAGCAGCCATCTCGTCCGGACAGTGGTGCGGCAGCCATCACCTGATGTCACCCGGTCCTGCGGCAGGGCGGAGCTCCCATGGGCTGCCCAACTTGCCTCCCCGCGCGTGTGTCACTGACTCAGCGCGGTGCTCAGCGTCTGAGTTACTGCAGCCTGAAAATACTTAAATAAATAAAACAGCGCACCTCAACCCAAATCCTTCACCCATATGACTGACGGCCGGAGCAGTAGCGTCAAATTGTTTGAATAAAATTGTTGAACGCATCCCACATATACAATGCTGAGTTGTATCGACGAACTGGTGGTAGCAATTGTTTAAACATTAAACATACTAGGGGTGTACTTTTTCTTCAACCTCCGATCGGTAGCGAAATGCAAAACACAGTGAAAATAAAAATGTATTATTTGTAACAGTTATCTACACTTACAGTTACTTCTCTACACAGTCACGCTCCGACTTACGAAATTTCCCGCAGCGCGGTACTTACTTTCCAACACCCTCATTACAGAAGGCAGGCACCTGTGATTTCCGCCAACTCCCTTCGGTGGTCTGCAGTTCGTTGACTGTGCACCAAAATGCTGTCCTCATAGCCAGCCGTTTATGTGAGTGAAGAGATCAAAATCAGAGGGAACCAAGTCTGGGCGGTAGGGTGGGTGATCAAACACTTCCCGCCGAAAACGCTGCAGGGGCGTCTTCGTTGCATCTGCAACGTACGGTCGAGAACTATCATGAAGAAGGAAACACATGCCAGTTGCTTTATGTGTGCTGCATGAAATCAGACGAAACCCCTCAACAGCCACTTCACACTTGGCGGGAGACATCAATGTTCTAGGAATCTTTACGTGTTGTCTCTGCACTCAGAAATTAAAAGGCGACATGATGCGATAGACGGGCATACTAGAGAAATTGTGTAGTGCAGAGTTCCACTGTGATTTAACTTTGCAACGAATCGGAAGTTGAGAAAAAAATAGCACTCGTATAAGGCCGATGGTTTAAACATTAAGTATGAGAAATTTCAACTGAGGGCATGTGTGCTTGGGGAAACGTAGCGGGGGTCTATTTTGGACTTTTCTCCATTTTAAAATTAGGGTATGTGGGCTAGTTTTGTCACCTTTGATTTTCTGAATTTCCTGCCATTTTCGACAAGTGGCCTAGTGCCGCCATCTTGGACTGTGATATCAGAAATTGATGGAAAGGGGAGGGGGGGGGGGGGGCACTGTGTGTGTGTGTGTGAAGGGGAAAATATTACAATGTTGTATGGTATCATTGGTGTACGTAAATAGGTCGTTAGAAACCTGGCAGCCACGCAGGCTGTGCCAACTGCCCCACTTCCCGTCCACTCAAGCTTACACAAAAGCACAACATGATGAAGTATCTTAGAGTAGTAACGAGTTTCTAAATATTAAACACGAATTGTGAAATCTGAGCTTCTAGTTTCACTATCTGAAAACGTAACGATTAGCACCTAAGTAGATACTGTAAACTCTGAATACATGCCATAATATCAGTTGCTCGTTACTGTTTAAAAACCTGGTAGTATCAAGCCCTAACGATCTGTCCCCGTAAAAATATTTCAAATAACAAAGTGTGAACAATACAATTCGCCAATGAATAAAAAACAGCAACTGAGAGTGAACTGCAGCTAACATTCAAGCAACAACCCGCATGTCGCCATGAGGCAGCTTGAATGTGCGTGTCGGATCAGGCAAAGGAGAGTTCAACTGATACTATGTCCCGACGCGTTTCATCCTTCCCACATTTCACTCCGTGAACAGCAACATGACAGTTACTTGTTTCAAAGTCAGTTACAATTTGTGACGAGCCCATTAGATCCCACACTTTCTTCTCCGATCCTTATTTAAGGCTTTTTGCATTGTGATAATTCATCTTCAGTGCAACCGAGTATGTTATTTAAAGCCGCATATGGACATTATTTAAAACAATCTGACCATGGACAGTCTAACACCCAGGTGGCTTACGGATTCCACGTTTGTAGTAACCCGCAGGTTCAGAAATAACAATTTCGTGAAATCAGGTTCGAAGTACATTTTCGTGTGGAAAGTAATTATCTTGATAGCTTCTTTTGTGAAATCAGCCGAGTGCAGGCGGGTCTAATCATGCAGAAGCATCCCTCGATGTAGTTTTCGAGTTGTTTTTTCTGCACTTCGACCGAAAGGCGTTTCAGTTATTGGCAATAAATGCCAGCTGCGATGGACACAACCCTGTGGAGGAGCCCGTGGCAGACAACACTCTTTTTGTACTACCAGACACAAAATATTATCTGTTCACACTGCCCTTTATTGAGGAGATGTCCTTTGTTACGGATCACATATCAGCCATCAATTTCTTCTTGCAGATTTCTTATGAATTTAACTCATCATGCCCAGTACTTTGCAACCTCCAAGGCGTTTGGAGTGGCTTCCAGGAGTTCATTTTTCGTGCAGGATGTAGGGCACAAAGGGCACTGAAGCACGTGGCTTGTGGTTTGTCCTTGTCCACAATCAGAGGACGTATCTTCTGTTATGAAGCCCCATCCCTTCAGATCGTCTTTGGATCGTCCATCTCCTGATCGTAATCTGTTTAAAGATTTCCACACAAGCCAGCTTTCATTGTGTCCAGGTGGTAGTTCTTCAGCTTATGGCATCCATCCATGCAGGTGAGGCGTCGACTTTTTCCATAACTCCAGCCTTGCCTTCTCTGGTGAAATGGTGAGCTTCTCAGATGTCCTCAGGAAGCTCTTTGGCGAGCTCAGCCGTTGCTGTGGTGGATTATGTCCGTGCAGTGGATGGGCACTGTTCTGTTTCACTTTCAGTCTCTCCCTGTTGGCAGCCACTGCTCTGCGTACACATGGTGGCGCTATTCCAGCCAGGTAGTAGAGCTTACCAGATGGGGTAGGTCTTAAGCAACCTGTGATCAACATGCAGGTTTCATTGAGAGCAATGACTACTTGTCTAGCATGGGATGGCCTGCACCAGACTGTGGAAGCATACTCGGCAGTAGAAAAGCACAGTGCCATTGCGGAAGAGCGAATAGTTTGTGCATGTGAGCCCCACTGTGTCCCTACTAGTTTGCGAATTAGGTTGTTTCGAGTGGAGATTTTCATTTTGGTGTTCTTGCAGTGAGTTTTGAATGTCAGAGTTTTGTCGAGAGTGACTACCAAGTATTTAGGGGTGTGATGATGGTGGAGTTGGATGCCTGACCATTCAATATGTAGCTCACGATTAGCTTCCCTGTTCCTTAAATGGAAGTCACACACTTGTGTCTTTGACGGGTTTGGTCTGAGTTGGTTCCGATTGTAGTAGATTGACAGTGTTCTAAGTGCAGTTGTCAGGTTTCTTTCCACTGCTTCAAAGCATGAGCTCTATGTAGCAAGGGGTAGGTCATCTGCATATAAAAATCTCTTTGTGCCCGGCGTGAATGGCTGGTCGTTGGTATAAATGTTGAAGAGAAGTGGAGCCAAGACGCTTCCCTGAGGTAGACCATTTTTCTGCGCTCTCCAGTGACTGCGTTGTCCTTGAAATTCAACAAAAAACCTGTGGTTTTGGAGGAAGGTGCTGATTAGTCTAACGAAGTGGGCGTTCTTGATCATATTGTATAATTTTGCATGGAGTAACCGACGATGGACAGTATCATACGCTGCTATGAGATAGACCACGCCCGTTACTTGTCGGGTTTCAAAGCCATCCTCTATAAACTGAGTGAGATTCAAAAGTTGCCCTGTGCAGCTTCTGTTTAGTCGAAATCTTGTTTGTTGGGCTATGAGAAGAGGGTCTATTATTGGTAGGATTCTATTCAAAATCATATGTTCGAACAGTTTATAAAAGTGACTCAAAAGGGTAACTGGTCTGAAATTCATGGGATGATTTGCTTCCTTTCAGGTCTCTGAAGAACTATCACACTACTCTTTCGCCAGATCTTTGATATTTGGCACTGGTTCATGCAGGGTTCATTTTCTTGTTGCTGGAGCGAAATTCTTGATTTATTCCGTACGGATGCCATCTAAACCGGATGCTTTACCAGTTTTGCTCTCGTTAATAGCTTTGTTTAATTCAGATATCTCGAATGGGAAAGTCGGATCCCTCGTTTCTTCTTGGGCCTCTTGTACTTTTGGCACTGATTCTATGGCTTCCGTTCCCATTCGCTTAGTACATAGCAATACTCGATGAAAGTATTGAGAATTTACAAGAAAATGTGAATACATAACCACAGCTTTGAGTTTTATTGATTTGAATGAAGGCATGTGGCTTCTGAACCTTGCGCATAGAATGAAAATGTCTCACGAGGGTTAAATGATAGCAGTTCATCATATGTGATACTTGTTGGGACTTCCTGAATATGGAAAATCATTCATTCCAGAACGATTTCTTGAATCGAGAAATTCATTTTTTTGTGTCCTGCTCACTCGTCTAATATAGGGTGCCTAGGAACCTGTTTTCCTGGATCGCTAGACAACAATTGTTTTTTTCTTTATTGTAATTTCATTCCCTGCCCCACATGGACAGGGGAGGGCTGGCAGTAGCACAGTCCACCGCTCTTCACCCAGTTGGCATTACAAATATACAGAAGGGTGATTAAGTAAAGAAGGGGGGGGGGGGGTGAAAACGGGGACATAAGAAACACAGTAAATGGAGATGATGGAAGTTAAAATATACACTGAGATGGGGGACGTGCACTGGGAGACAGTTAAAAAGTCGACTTAAAGTTAAAAGAACACAGCTGGCAAATCAAAGTGCACTTAAAAACCACTGGAGGCAAACACAAGTTCAAAGTCGGCCACAGGATAAAAATCACACAGCGCAAGACATTTAAAAAAACCACTAGAAACGACGGGGCACTCATGAGAAATAAAAAACCGCAGGTAGGGACCTGCCGATGGACTGGAGGCTGGAGAGGAGGGAAAAAGAGGGGAGGAAGTTGCAGTGGGGGGGGGGGGGCTCAGGTAGGTGGAAGGAAGAGGAAAAAGGGGGCTGGAGGAGCACAAGAGGCAGGAGACAGGCAGGGTCAGAGATGAAGAAGGAAGACAAGACAGGAGAGATTGCAGAGACACTGAAGGGGAGCACGGGAGAGGGAGGGGGCGTAGGAGGGGGAAAGTCGCTCAGAAGAAGGGAGGGGGAGGAGAGGGAGCCCTGAAAATGAGACAGGATTAAGGTGGGGTTAGAGCTGGTAGGAGGGGTAGACGTCAGGGTGAAGCTCATCATCCGGGAGGGGAAGGTGCTGGAAGTTGCGTTGTGAAAGGAGGTGGAGGGTGTGGAGATGGAGAGAGGGCAGGACACAACAGTAAAGGCGCAGCAAAGGGCGGAGAGGAAGGGGGACACCAAGGGGGGGGGGGGGGGGGGGGGATCGAGTCGGCGGGCAATATACAGGGTGCGGACATGTTCAAACACAAGTAGAAGATGGGGGAAGGGGATGCGGTCGTAGAGGATGCACATGGGGGATGGAAGGCAGATATGGAAGGCAAGTCGGAGTGCATGGCGTTCTAGGATTTGGAGGGCTTTATATAACCTGGGAGGGGTGGAAATCCAAGCAACGCTGGCATAACAAAGGATGGGGCGGATCAAGGATTTGTAAGTGTGAAGGATGGTGGAAGGATGCAGTTCCCATGTGAGGCCAAACAGGAGTTTCAGGAGGTGGATTCTGCTGTGGCCTTTGTGTTGGATTATAAGGGAATGGAGAGTCCGGGAGAGGTGGCGGTCAAGGGTGAGGCCAAAGTATTTGAGGGTAGGAGTGAAGTGGATAGGACGACCATAAATGATTAGGTAGAAATCATGGAGACAGAAGGAACGGGTGGTATAGCCTATGATGATCGCCTGGGTCTTGGAGGGGATGATATGAAGGAACCAGTGGTTGCACCAAGTCTGAGTTTTGTGATCACGGCAGTGAAGGTTGGCGGACGGTGAGGGCGTTGGGGCTGACTAGGAGAGGAGGATGTGGAAAAAGGGGTGAGGGACGCATGGGGGCCAAAGGTGATGCGATGAAAGTGCTGGAGAAGATCAGTATGCAAAGAGGGAGAGGAGTACTTGATGAGAACAGAGTCTCTGCGAGGGTAAGTTGCATAATGGGTGCACTAGGGATGTATTTACGGATTTCAAGGGTGAGGGTGTGGGCATCTAGGAATTTTGGATCAGGATTGTCAAGGAGGAGGATATACAGGGTGGGAGCTGGGGAGGGGGGAGGAGGGGTGGTATCCATGGCGGAATCAGAGGGAATTGGGGCTGGTGGTGGTTTTTTGGAAGAGGGGGTGGAGGTGAGGTCACCACTTGGGCACTTGGAAGGTTTTTTGGCGGGTGTGGCCTGGGAGGAAGGATGAGGGACTGGACGGATGAGGAGGTGGTGAGAGGTAGGCCCCTCTTGTGAGGTGGCAGCACTGGGTATGGGTGTGGGGCGCTCTGTGGTGGTGACTGTGGCGCAGTGGGCAGTTACTCGGGCTAGGGAAGCAAGAGTAGTTGTAGCAGGGCAGGTGGGGAGGGAGGGAAGTGGTCTCGGTGGACGACAGCTGTGGGATGGGTGGCAGGAGCAGGGGAAGGAGCAGGGGAAGGAGTAGGGGAAGGAGCAACATACAGGTGGGGATACAGGGATGAGGAGGAGACAGAAGGGGAGGAGACTGTGAGTAGGGGAGGTGGATGAGACGGGTTAAGCCGAGAGGAAGCACTCCACGAGGTTACAGTGGGGGCAGGTGAAGGGGAGATGTAGATGATGGTGGTAGTGGGGGTGTCCATGATTGAAGGCGGCGTCCACTGGCGACAGGAGTCACCGAAGTGCGAAAGGAACTAAAAACGGGGACCGGCAGTGGCGGCGGCAGCGGTCACCGGGAGGTGGCGAGCACCGGGAGGCGGCTACGGCGGCGGCAGCGGTGGCGGCGGCGGTGGCGGCTGGTGGCGGCGAGCAACGGGCGACGAGCGGCAGTGACGGCGTGCAGACGGACGAAAGGACGACAGCGACTGGCAGACGGACAGACAGCCACGGCAGGAGGCTCTTCGGAAGGACGAGTACACCCTGAGTGTAGCTCAGGCAGTGTAATTCCTCGACGTGGAACTGAGAGGATCAAACCCACGAATGTAGACAACAATTCAAGCAAATCATATTAATGGAGTTTATTACAGTTAGTTAAACCGACAATACTTCACTTTTCCTTTTCACAAAGGTGTGTCCCAAGCAGATGGTGACATGCAAACAATCAATGTCGTTCGGCATATAGAATTTCAATGCAAGCAGAACAAAACAGTTCATAAGTCACTGCTGTAGCATCTGTATGACGGCTCTTCTTCCACTCCGGTCGCGTCCAGTCGGCGCGGCGTTTATATTCTCTTCGTGTAGATGCCGCTCCTGTCTAGGGGTCGTCCTAGAGAGCGTACTATTGGCTGACGTCGTCTCACAGCCCTCTCTGCTCTTCCGCTCTTCATCGTCGCGCCTGCGCTTATCATTAGGCTGGAGCAAGTTTTCTGACGTGATTTCTCCGATAGCACTCGCTTCGCACTAGGCTCAAAAGTTACGAGCTGTCTCCACCACTTTCTTAAGCCCAAAGTGAACAATATGTTGCCAGTATTATACCTTCTTCCACTTGAGATTCCATTTTGTCACACTTAAACAACATTTTTAAGCTTCAAGGCTGCAAAATCCAATACGTAATTACAAAGGCAAATATTAAATTTCAGGCGAAAAATTTACATTAATATATACACTCATAGTAACCTTCTCGTCAACACGGCAAACATAAACGTTTCAAACATTTATACTATCCCAATTTTGTTTTGGGTAGCTTTTAACTGACATGGTATCTTTACACACTTTAGTATTCTTCACTCATAATGGTCCGTAAGCAGTAGCCGCACCATTGTGTTCTTGCACGATGTTCACTCGTTTATCGAAGATATTTCACACAGAAAAGCGAAAGACAATAGGAAATAATTTTATGCTTTTCAATGCGAGAACAGAAACGCGCCCAAGGTGCGCCACGCGGCCACCACCTTACTGGGTATCGGCAGATGACAGGTGGCCGGTATTCGGTGGTCGCTGTGTGGCTACAAAACTCTCGAGCACAAATTCTTTCGTATCTTAATACAGCCACCAACTCTTTTACAGAAAAGTTTCTGTAATGTTTTGCTATTTCGGACTGTTAGAAAGTGTAGCAAATTATATTTAAGGATGAATGGGACTGATACTTTTAGCAGACAAACGAAATGCAGTTAAAAAATTAAAGGAAAGAGTTGACTCGAAGTCACGTCATTTAGTCTACAACATATCACGAGCAGATACGACACTACAACACTTCGAGGGGAAGACAACACTTGCTCTAGAATCTTTCACATCCTACACTGAAGCTTAATATCGTGTAGCCCCCCCCCCCCCCCACCCCCCGAGCACGCAGAGGTGCCGCTACACGACGTAGCATAGATTCGACTAATGTCTGAAGTAGTACTGGAAGGAACTTACACCATGAATCCTGCAGGGCTGTCCATAAATCCGTAAGAGTACAAGGGAATGGAGGTCTCTTCTGAACAGCACGTTGCAATGCATCCCACATATGCTCAGTAACGTTCATGACTGGGAAGTTTAGTCACCAGTGAAAGGGTTTAAACTCAGAAGAGTGTTCCTGGAGCTACTCTGTTGCAATAATGGGGGTGTGGGGTGTCCTGTTGGAATTGCCCAAGTCCGTCGGAATGCACAATGGACATGAATGGATGCAGGTGATCAGACAGGATGCTTACGTATGTGTCACCTGTCAGGGTCGTATCTAGACGTATCATGGGTCCCATATCACTCCAACTGCACACGCTCCACAACATTACAGAGCCTCCAAGAAGTTGAGAAGTCCGCTGCTGACATGCAGGGTCCATGGATTCATGAGGCTGTCTCCATACCCATACACGTCCATCAGCTCTATACAATTTGAAACGAGACTCGCCCGACCAGGCAACATGTTTCCAATCATCACCTGTCCAATGTCGGTGCTGATGGGCCCAGGCGAAACGTAAAGCTTTGTGTGGTGCAGTCATCAAGGGTACATGAGTGGGCCTTCGGCTCCGAACGCCCGTATCGATGATGTTTCGTTGAATGGTTCTCACGCTGACACTTGTTGATCGCCCGGCACTGGAATCTGCAGCTGTTTGCGGAAGGGTTGCACTTCTGTCACGTTGAGCGATTCTCTTCAGTCGTCGTTGGTCCCGTTCTTGCAGCATCTTCTTCCGGCCCCAGCGATGTCGGAGATTCGATGTTTTACCGGATTCCTGATATTCACGGTACACTCGTGAAACGATCGTACGGGAAAATCCCCAGTTCAAGGCTATCTGGGAGATGCTGTGTTCCATCGCTCATGCGCCGACTATAACATCACGTTCAAACTCACTTAAATCTTGATAACCTGCCATTGTAGCAGCAGTAATCGATCTAACAAATGCGCTACACACTTGTCTCATATAATCGTTGCCGACTGCAGCGCCGTTGTTCGTAATTGTAATTCAGTTGAATTAAGTATTTTCAAATCTGTGTGATTTATCTTGTAACTGAAATTTAACAGATTCCTGCTAGTACTCAGGTGGATGACTTCACGCTTTTCGTTATTTATAATTAAAATGCAGCTACTCACGAAGATCCAATGTGGGCTGTAATTATCGAATGCCAGCGAAACTTGGTAGATATGCTAATGCATTAATGCGGATCCGATTTACACTGGAAAAAGCATTAGTTCCAATTGTAGCCACCAGGTGCAAATTTCACGGCTGTACACTTTGTGTGACGGTATGATATCCATTCTTTCATTTGACAAGCCATATCGTGAGCGAACGGTATGGACACCTGGAAGAGAGACCGGGCACTGTTAACGGCAAAAATTACAGCGCTGCATTGAGGGAGCGTCGCCGGCTGGAAGGTCTGAGGAGACGATGTCATTAAATCGTTTAAAGTTGATGATAATGAAATTCGAAAACACGGGTGAGCTTGGTGTGGCACCTGGAAGAGGAAGGCGTCCTATCCCGGTGGAAGTTATTGGCGAGGCTGTAACTTACCATGCAGCACAAGTCCCAGGTAGTGCTAGTGCTCGTGCAGTATCACGAGGGCTGCCCATCCCATGATCAACAGTACGGAAAGTTTTGCGGTCTATTTTACATTGGTATCCGTACAAGGTGCAGACGATACAGCAACTAAAATCTCATGAAATGCAGCAACGTTCTGGATGTGCTCTTCGGTTTACGGCACGGATCTAAGTTGATGACATGTGACCAGGCAATATTCTATTGAGTGACAAGTCACATTTTACAAAATAGGCTGCAGTGAATACACGGAACTGCCGACTATGGGGTACTGTTAATACTGTTAAACCACTTGTTGTACTCGAACAGCCATTGCACTCGCCGTATGGGACTACGTGGTGAGGATTCACAAGTGTCTTTATTCTCGATCCATTCTTCTTTGAAGGGTATACACCCAGAGGTGTACCATGACACGTGCATGTTAACGATACCTCCTTGTGCAGCGTGTCATTCCTGCTTTGGAAGAGAGCAACTATGTGGAAACCACTGTTTTCATGCAAGATGAGGCAACACATCATGTCGCTCGCCCAGGGAAAAATCTGCTTAATACAACCTTCCAGGAACGTGATATCTCCAGAGCTTTTCCAGAGGCATGACTTGCAAAATCATCTGATCTGAATCCATGTGACTTTCGGCTCCGGGGATATATAAAAGAACGTGTTTACCAGGGACACGTTCGGTCTCTACCTGATCTGAAGGCAAGTATACAGAAACACATTGATCAGATTTCGCTGGAACTGGTACAAACAGCTGTTGATCACGTCGGTTTACAGATACAGCATCTTTTCGATATCTCTGGAGCCCATATTGATCAACCTGTGTAAGTAGCCCACGTCCCGTTCCCAGTCAGTTACATATGGAAACAATTTTATACGTCTTTTTTGCATTCACAGAGTTTGATTTGCACCTGGTGACCAAAAGTGGAACAAATTTTTTCTGTTGTAAATCGGTTCCGCATTAACACACTAGAATATCTACCAAGTTTTGCTGCCATACGACAATTACAGCCCACACTGGACCTTTGTTAGTAATTGCAATTTAATTAAAACCACTTGGTATAAATTAGAAACAGCAGAAAATCCAGTCGCACAACTGCGACTGCATTCCATAGGGGCCCAATGTACGAGGTAAGATTAAAGTATTTGTACAGTTATCAATATTTATTTTACAAAAACTATAGAACTTACAAATCTGTGATTTGTGACAAATGAAAGAATAAATCACCAAGTCTTTGTTACTATGTCAATAAACCTCAACATGTGTACCGTTTGTTGCTCGAAGAATGTCTAAACGGTATTCGATTTCACGCCATACGTTTGAAAATATTTTTTGTGTAACACCAGCAACAGCATCTGTTATTCTTCTTCTTAACGTATCGAGATTCGGCAGCTGTGTAGCGTAACCCTTGTCCCTTACGTAGCCCCACAAAAAGAGATCTAAAGGCGTTATGTGTGGTCATCTTGCAGACCAGAAGCTGGGACCATCACGCTCAATCCAAATGTCAGACAATGTCTCATTAAGAAAATTTCTATCAGTTAGCCCCCAATGCGAAGGTGCACCATCTTGTTAGGAAATCGCATTAGGCTGAAAGTCAGTTGCGGTTCCGCAAACTGTTCTATCACGTTCAGATAGATGTTAGCTGTCACTGATTTTTCGACAAAAAAGAAGGGGCCAATGACTCTGCTGTGTATTAAACCGCACCACGTATTGTTTGTGGGGAAAACTCTAACGTGTTCTAAGGCATCATGCGGAATTTCCGGACCCCATATCATCACATTGTGATTATTAACCTTACCTGATATGTGGAAAGTAGCCTCATCTGAAAAGCAAATTGACGCTCATTACTGGTGTCGATCCATGCCAGTACCTCAGGCGCAAAAGCTGCTCGACAAATTCCTTTATCTAATTGTAACGCTTGTCTTATCTGGAACTTTATGTACATGCAGGTGAACTCTTCGCACTGTGGTCCTAGGAATCCCTAACTCATGCGATGTGCGTTGAACGGATTTGGAAGGGCCTCTTAGGAACGCCTATTGCACATCTCCGACACTGTTCACTGACCGAAGGCCGTCATGTTCCTGGAAGATCCAACACACTGCTCGTTTGTCTAACCTTCATATGCCTCGCAACATTATTTCTTTTTCTTATCAGGTTCACCTGCTTAGCCGGATGGTAACGTGCTTGCCTCCCATGCAGCGGGCCGGGTTCGATTCCCAGCCGGGTTGGAGATATTCTCCGCTTGTGGACTGGGTGTTATGCTGTCCTCATCATCACTTCATCCTAATCACCGGCACGCGAGTCGCCCAATGTAGATTCGACTGCATAAAGACTCGCACTTGGCGGCCGAACTTCCGTGGATGGGGCCCCCCGGCAAGCAATGCCATGCGCTCATTTCATTTTTCCTTTTATCAAGTGACTCTCTTCCGTATTGTCTTCGAAAATTTCGCGGCATAGTAATTGTAGATTTGGTCTCGTGACACCACAGAACACACTGCGCCTCTTCCTCGAGTGTCGCAATTTTACAACACCAGCGACTGTAGTGCTCTCTAATCAGCTTCAACCTGCAACAAAGATATTCAAACAAAAATGGTGATTTATTCTTTCGTTTGTTGTAAACCAAAAATCCGTAAATTCTATAGTTTTTGTGAAATGAATATTGATAACTGTATAAAGACTTTAGGCCCACCCTGTATACAGGATGTCTCAAAAGGAAGTTTATATTTGATGTATCAAAATAAAATTAGAGGTCGATGCCTATTGACAAAATCTTTATTTATTATATAAATATACAGTTTAGGAATTTACTTTTTAAAAATAATGTCATTTAAATGCAATCCTGTATGGCTAAGTCACTCATTTAAATGATGAACAAAATATTGTGTGACGGCTCGGCAAGTAGACGCTGGGGTGGCTGCCGCTTCGCTACGGACATTCTATTTCAATTCCTCCAGAGAAGTTGGATTATTGATATACATTTTAGATTTGAGGTTCCCCCTCAAGAAGACTCCATAGGGCTCAAATCTGGACTGCCTTGGGACCAATTTATGTAACCCCTCCTGGAGGTCAATTTTTCAGAAAAAATTTCACGAACTCGCAGAATAGACGCATTCGTCGTGTGTGCCATGGCTCCGTCTTGCTGAAACCTTGTTCTTTGGTTATAACCAGGACATTTTTGCAAAGCAGGCCCCAAAAAGTCATTTAACATCGTCACATAACGTTTTGAATTCACTGCTACTGCTCGACCGCTCTCGTCCTCGAAAAAGTACGGGTCAATTATTCCTCCAGCCGACATCGTAGCCCGTAGAGTAACTTTTAGCGAATAAAGGGATTTCTCCTGCTACTATTTAGGATTTGTTGCACATGTGCAGAGAGCTCTTCAAATATCAACCGTTTTTTGAGACACCCTGTATTACTAAAGACTATCTCAGAACCCGGGGCACAGAACCCAAACCCATTTGCAGGTTGCCTGTCTAGCTTCCAGGGTCAACAAACATTTGATTTTCAATATTTCGCTTAACTATTGAACGAATTTAAACGTTTAAAATGTTATAATCTACTCATTAAGAGGTATAACCTTATGTTAGAAGTTTAATAGAATAGAAGAAGTTTTACAGTTAGAAATTGTGTGTTTGTCTTGAGGTAATGTAACTGATGGTGAGCAAATGCTTAGAATTTATTCATCCAATATTCAAGAATGAGAGCATTTAGTGATATTCAACAAATTTTACACATAATTTCAAACATTTTCGAATCTGGCGTAAAACAGCAGCAACAGGCGTCACGTTTTAATGTATTACTGCTTTACTATTTACTCTATACACAAGACACTTTGCAAACATTATCTACATTTGCAGGATGTAACAGATATAAGTGCAGATATTTTTATATGTGGTAGCTTAACATGTTTACACATCAGTGTGTTAGTTGTTTTTTTTTTCTCTCCGCCAAACAGCCTTCACACAAACACGTCGCAAACTTCACGACCTGATGTTGAAACGTCCCCTTTTGAAAAATTATGCATGACTGTGTTTAAACTGACACACAATATTTTTAGCGCAACGCAATCTGACTTTCAAAAACCCCTACAAAAGAATGGCCCTGACTAACATTAACCTATACCTTACACAAATCACTTACCTCACAAGAATCTTCGTTACTCAAGCTACAGCAATACAGCGAGCGCCACTACTGCCAGCTAAATAAAAGATTCAAACTACCGAAGGCACTAACTACTGATATGCATAGTTAGCAAATGAAAGATTTTGGTAGAGAACAAACAATGTATTTACCTTACTAGTGTTCAAAAGTCATAATATATATAGCAGTTGATGACAACCAGTCTTACAAATTTCAAAACTCCGCCATCTCTCTCCCCACATCCACCACTGCTGGCAGCTCACCTCCAACTGCGCAACGCTACGCGCTGTTCACATCCAGCTGCCGCTGCCCAACACTACAATGACAGACAACAATGCAAACTAGCCACAGACTGCACACAGCACAGCCAGTGATTTTCATACAGGGCGCTACGTAAGGTTGCCAATAAGAAAACATAAACAGCCTACTTACATAGCCCCCATGCTCCCCACAAAAAATTTTACAAAGTGTTTTGGGCAGTGGTCAATAATGATTTGATAAAATTTTTCATAATTACAATAACAAAGATATCAAATGCACACACTTATTGTTACAGTGTTGGTCAAAGCTAAAATTTTCTCACAGTCCATAAAGATAGCCCTGATCATTCATCACAGTAAAATTGCAGTGTTTTTCTCAAAGTCTGAGCAATAAAAGAAAATGCACATGGAAGTAGTGGATTTCCACGCAGTTTTAAAGAAGTAGTGTTGTCCTTCCAACAGAAAGACAGTGCTGACTCTCGACATGCAGACAGGTAATGGGCCACAACAGAGCAAACCCACAGCAGAGTCATTCGAAGTTTTGAAGAATATTGGTAGGTAGGTCATCACAGAGCAGACCACTGTAGTCCTGGTAGAGAGTATGGTATTGGTGGGCCACCTGAGGTGCAGACCCACTGCAGTCCTTGTAGAAATAATAGTATTGGTGAGTCATCGAAGGTGTAGACCCACTGTAGTCCTTGTAGAGGCGGCCAGCAGCCATCTGTTATGACTGTGCAGGTGCACAATCACCATAGAAGAGTCTTGTGGACAATATAGCAAGTCCATAAACCACCACTTTCGCACTCACAAAGTTTTTAAAATGTCCGTAGAACCAGCAATGCTGTTAACCAGTCCCTTGCTGAATTATCAACACATGTCCAAACCTTAACAGTCCCTACTTCTCACATATTGTCCATATACTATGACCAACAGAAACGTGTGCAGTGAGATGTAACTTACAAGTTACTTAATTTGATGTACTGGTGTCAATTACAATTTGATAACATAAGAATACAATAACAAAGGTACAAAATACATCATTAAAAACATAATAATACAGATAACTTTTGTAGTAAAACAGGCTTTAGAAAAGAATAGAAATAAACAGATACAATAGTGTTACAGGAATTATGACATAAGTAAATATATAAAATAATGAGAATAGTTTTCGAAACATTACTTTCACACTTGAGCACAGAAACAGAACAGAATTAATAATGTCTAAACATCTTTACAAAGTGAATAACATATTATTAATGCAAATTATATTTGAGGATAATAGTATTCCTCATCATAGTGAATGTACCTTAGTAATAGAAAAATTCTACAACATAAATCGTATTAGCTAAAAACATAAAGACAGGAAAAACACAAATATACAAGCGTACACAAACACATAGCAAAATAACACAGGGGGAAAGGACAGGGTTTGTTTTCAGTGTAACATTTGGTACTGCAGTATTTTGCAAACAAAACCTTTTTTTTTCTTGGAGATCTCCCTTCGTTCATCATTATTCCCAAAAAGTCCTATCTATACCTACTTTCTGTACTTTTTTCGTATAACTTCTCAATGCATTTCTTCCAATTCATCGCAACTCATTCTCTTATATAGTCTACCCCCCCTTAAGCTAACTTAAATCTACTGAGCTCAGATATATATACTAAGGGACGAGGCAATGCAGCAGCACAAAACAATTAATACAAACAGCAATGAAAAAAAATTCATATTGGTAAAGCAAGCAGCACTAAAATAAATTGGCAGAGCAATTGCAATATTACAACTAATATAAGGCAATGTGCAGTAACCAATAAAAACAAATCAGTAGTAAAACTGGCTTATCAGAGTAATACAAAGTCAAATTCAGTAACATTATGCCTGGCAAACAGCAGCAACTTATATCTAAACATGACAAAGCTCAAGCAGAAAAAATATTACAGTAAAAATGGCCATGTTTAATACCTATGTCACATCTTAACACTAGAGTGATGCATCACAAAAACTTACTCTGCAAGAAAGTTACCAAGTCATTAAAAAAATTATTTATGCAATTCCTGTGAAGGGAAATGTCTATTTATGTGCCCTCATTTTCTTGGAAGTAGATCATAATTTTTTTTTACTGGATCTGTAGGCATAAAATAACTATATTAGTACATCTATTAAATTTTATTTTAACCAATGCTGCAGTGCAGCTAGAAACTAGATATTAAACAAAATGAGTAAATAAATACATAAAGCAAGCCATATGGCATTTCTCTTAACTAGCAAGACAATAGCCGTGAAATGTTTCTCATTGTTTCATTAGGCATTTTAGTAAATATCATAAATTAAGAGCTCCACAGTGTAATCATATATTTTCATGTTTGAGCGTGTCGTATTTGCGATGCTTTCTACAAAGGAATGTCAATAGCGAGGATAATGGCCCCTTTTTTTCCACCTGTGCCTCTGAAAGGCACACACTAATGGCTTTTTCCCAGGTGACTATCACGCAGCTGGGTGCCCACGACTCATTACGTGAAGGTGGTCACTTATCTTTCTTACTGAAATATTTACGACACCAGTTTGCATTACAGTGACAGTCTCATATAAAAAATTTCACAGGTCGAGAATTTGCGTTGCAAATGTGTAGAAACAAAATCCTATGAATATAACAGTGTTCAAAAAGTTTTCGTCAGCATTGTGATACATTCACGCATTTACACACATTTCATAACCCTTAAAGTATGATTCTTGGTTTCCAACATCCTTTTCCACAAATCAGAGTCCCTAACCACTACTCATTATTCATATATGTATTTGTCGACACTTTTTCAATATTTCATCATAATAAATACGTAGCGTAACCAAATTCCTCATATACGGTAGCATCATCTTATTGATGATAAACATACCTCAACAGCATAATACACATCGTCGTCGTAAAAATAACATCATAACACCTCAGTCAAATATCAAAATCATCGTAGCTTCCTCCAATAATTTCAAAACCTAAAATAATTCTCTGCTAATGTCAAAAGTGTCATCTGCCTCAAACGTACTTTAAAAATCATGATCCCATACCAAATACATCATTGAAAGCTCTCATAGTATCACAATGGTTCCGAAAAAATATGAACAGTTCACAAAGTACAGACAAAATACAATTTCATAAGTGTGAAGTTATCCAACGGTGTAATTGCGTAGACATGTGTCACTGACGTAGTAAAAATATGTTTGTTTCTCTGTTAAATAATCAGATAGCTGTGTGATTTTGTGTTAGAGAAATATGGTATCGATGTGTAAAGTTGTATAAGCAAATACCATATTAGCTAGGGCTCCTTGTGCTTGCCACACACATGGTACACAAAGTAAGCGTGTACCCCCCTGAGGATTAATGTAATTATACCCTCAGGTGTTACAGATTACAGCAATGGAATGAAATGTATCACGAGAAACCTTTGTATCTTTGTAATTCAAACATCTTGAAAAATAAATGGTTTAAGTACAAAATTAATCACTCAAATGCGTGTCCTGTAGCGCTAAATGTGCGTCTTGCTGTAAGATCATACTGTGGAACTGTCGTAGTTATCGTCCTCTGTAAGCAAAGTTCTGCTGAAGTCAATGTACTTACCTCATCATAAACGAAAGTGAAATGCTTTGCGTATAGATACCGTAGTTATTACGTATCTTACCGTGATCAAGAAAATACTATAATGTAACGTATTGTTGTGCTACGAAAAAGGCTGTCTCTTTGTAGCTATACCACAAAAGTTACTACTAAAACATGTTTTACTTTCCAAAATAATACAGAATAACTGTGCAGACATAAAACAGATACAGCGCAAAAGCAACATTGTAAATTGTCACTCGTCGTGATAAAATCGTGTAGCTGTCACATAAACTAGCCATTGTGTCATCTGGTATCTCACAGAAAGTACTTTAAATCCAGAATGCATTTTCAAGTAAACCAAAATGTTGCATTAAAATCTCATTAGCAGTACTGGTAAATGTTCTAAGTATGTGAGCCTTATAGTCGTTACGTAATCGTGCAACTAACAAGCAAGAATGTACACACACAATAACACTGTGTCGTCTGTTCACAATAACAATGCATTCATAATTTCTGTTTAAATAAGTTCTCTTGGTTCTTGACTGGATATTTAACTTCAAACATTGTTGCATGTTAACAGATTCTAAGTCTGACAAAGCATACTAGCAATGTAAAGTGAAAAGTTATATGGCAAAGACAAAGTTAAAAAGCAGATTACCTTTCAATAAACGCTTTTACATGTGAAATGTGGTGTAAACCTTTACTCTTCCTAGTACGCAGAGTTTCAACTTCAACGCAATTATCATGTGGTATACGTCGGATTCTGTAAGGTCCATTGTAAACTAGAAAGAATTTGTGACTCAAGTGTTTTTTCTTATGTGACAATGAATGACCTTTAATGAGAACTTTCTGACCAATACATAATTTCTTTGCATTTGCTTTACCATTTAGTTTTCCCCTTTTGTCTGCTGCAGATTTTATAGTTTTAATAGCCAAATCAATTATGTCTTTGTGTCGAAGTTTACGTGTATTCGGGAAAGGTACAAGCTCTCTGATTCTGTTCAGTGGTTCTTCATTTTTCAGTACAAGAGTAGGTGGTAAAGCAGTGGAGTTATGAGGCATTTCATTCAGCACGTTTTGAAATAAGTGTAAATATCTCTCCCAATGCTGATGCTTTCTGTGACAATAAAGTCTGCAAAGCTTATTGATTTCTTTCATAATCCATTCGGAGGGGTTACAATGTGGTGAGTACAAAGAAATAAAAACAGGTTTGATTTTATGATTCCGAAGCATGCGTGACCAAACAGCAGATCTGAATTGCGGTCCGTTATCTGAAATGACTTTACTAACGTGTCCAACTTCACGTAAGAAATTTTTAACAAAGGCGTTGGATACAGACCGCCCAGTGGCTTTACGTAACGGAGTGAAAGAAACAAATTTTGAAGTAAGTTCAACAGCGACTAGAACATACGAAAATCCATTAGATGTTCTGACAAGCGGTCCCAAGAGATCAACAGCAGCAAATCCCTTTAATTTAGAAGGAATGATAGGAAACAGTGGAGCACGATGGGAGATAGTAGATGGTTTCGCCTTTTGACAAAGTTTACAAATAGACAAGACTCTTCGAATTCTTTTTTCCATATTGTTAAAATAACAAGTCGTTCGAAGAATACGATAACATTTTCGTGGGCCAAAATGTGCATAGCTGAAATCAATGTACCAAATGAGCTTATTAACAAAATCGTCAGGAATGCAAAGTACCCAGAGCCTGTCATCAACAGTGCAGCGTTTGAACAGTATGTTGTTTCTAACTAGATAATAATGCCGAATCTGTGTGTGTGTCTTTTCATGCCATTTGCTTTTGATGTCTTTCCAAATCGAATCTTCATCTTGTTCATGAGCAATGTCCTTTAAAGATGTGGTGATGAAGTTTTCAAAGGCGACTTTCTGAATGCAAAGAATACTGAAATTTTTCTCGAGGTTGCCTTCTGTGTTACTTTTCTCAAGCCCACCCGGTGCGCGTGACAGTGCGGCCGTAACAATGTTCTCCTTGCCGGGAATGTAGACTATTCTGAAGTGGAATTCTTGCAGAAACAATGCCCAACGTTTTAACCTGTCATGATTTAATTTTGAAGACATAAGAAATTGTGATGGACGATGATCACTGTATACTTTTACGTGCTTGCCAGAAAGAAAGAAACGGAATTTGTTAAATGCCCAAACGATAGCTAAAGCTTCTAATTCAGTAACGGAATAATTTTTTTCAGATTTTGTTAGCACTCTGCTAGCAAAAGCAATGGTTTTCTGAACAGTAGTGTCATTTTCTATGGCTTCTTGAAATAAATGGGCACCAAGACCGACTTTAGAAGACTTGTTCCCTGACTTTTGGAAGGCGGCCAAGGTCCTGATGTTCAGGAAGCCAGGGAAAGACCACTCCCTCCCACAAAATTACCGTCCCATCAGTCTGCTGTGCTCGCTCAGCAAGATTGTTGAGAAGGTAATACTAAAACGTATCACTAGGCATTGCATCGCCAACGACACCCTAAGACCGGAGCAATTCGGCTTTAGGAATCACCACTCGACAACACAACAACTCCTCCGCGTAGTCGAACATATAACACACGGCTACAACATGAACAAAGCCACAGGGGCCGTGTTCCTAGACATCGAAAAGGCTTTCGATCGTCTCTGGCACAACGGACTCATACGCAAACTAAGCGAAGCTGGTTTCCCAGACGGACTCGTACGTCTCATACACTCATATCTCACGAACAGATGTTTCAACACTAACGTGCAGGATAAACAATCAACACAACACGGTATCCAAGCTGGAGTACCCCAAGGAAGCATTCTGGGGCCCATCTTGTTTAACCTGTACATTAATGACTACCCAGCGACACGAAACACGACGTTAGCCGTCTACGCGGATGACACAGCCATCCTCGCGCAAGACTGGAAACCGTCGAACATCAACTCACGAATACAGACAGCACTCAGAATAGCTGAGCCTTGGCTGGAGCGATGGCGTATTAAAGTAAACGTCGACAAGTGCGAAGCAGTTCTGTTCACACGCAGACCGAAACTACTGCGCAAACACCAACACTGTAGACCGATAACACTACATACACGCCCAATACGTTTCCGAGAGAAAGTCAGATACCTTGGTGTCTGGCTGGACCGGAAACTTACATGGGGGGACCACATCGAATACGTTGCCAACCGAGCGCACGCGAGGCTCAAACAGCTCTACCCAATGCTCAACAGGGAAAGCACACTGAATAGGAGGGTGTCGAGGTCCTTATACACTACACTGATTAGACCTCTGATGACGTACGCAGCTCCCGTCTGGGGATATGCAGCTCCCACACGACTGCGCCGCCTGCAGATCATACAGAACAAAGTGCTACGAATCATTAGCAATGCTCCACGCTACACACGCACCGTGGATCTTCACCATGAATACCGCCTTGATACCCTCAAGGAAGTATTCAAGAAACACGCTACACGACTATACAGGAACTCGAGACACTCGAACAATCCTTTCATCCTCACTCTGGGAAACTACGATCACAACCACAGGTGGAAACACAAGCGACCAAAGACACTGCTAGCTAGGGCATAACCACCTATGGTAAACTAACATACGCAAACAGCGACAAACGTCGGTAAGCCCCTGCATAACAGCAATACTGACTGGCAACTACCAGCTGCTATTAGAGCCGACCAACAGGCCACAGCAGGGACACCGACGAGCTCGCCCACAGACGCACGAACAATCTCCCAACACTCCCCCACACTGTGCCTCCGGTATATGACCTATCGGACACAAGACCGATAACAAACATAACTGTTGCAGGTCGCAGGACGCTGAACGAGGACTCTGTACCAGCACCCAGCGCCAGCCGCCGAGCAGCACAAACGCACAACGTCAAGGTATCGACATGCATGATACCCACTACTAACAAAGCCTATCCTTGCACAACCTATCGCAGGCAGCAAGACAACCGCTACTGCTCTTGCCGCCCGACCTAACTTTCGCAGAGGTTTTTTTCCCTTGGCTCTTGCCTTGGCACTTTTTTCCCTCTGCCCTTCAAACCGCTACCCTTCGTCAGATTTCGACCAATCTATCTCCAGATGAGCGCGTATTAATGGTTAATCCTAACCAGACGTACGCAAACATCGCAGTACCCACATCCTGCGACACCTCACTTTAGTGAATACTAACCCTTATGCAGAGATGGCAGTAGACCTTTTGTGTTGGCCATCATGCCGGTGTGGGCGTGGAGGGGCTCCACCTCTTGTAAAAAAAAAAAAAAAAAAAACTTTAGAAGAATCCGTGCTAAGGCAAAAATCTTGTGACAGATCTGGATGAGCTAGAATTGGCGCGGTAAGTAGCGATTCTTTCAAAGAATTGAATTCCAACTGTGCTTGTTCGTCCCAGCTCCAAATAGTATTTTTTCCAGTGAGAGAACAAAGTTTTGGAGTAACAAGAATTTGCATATTCAGAAAACGACGGTAAAAATTTACGAGACCTAGAAAACTGTGGACTTGTTTTTTTGTGGATGGAACTGGAATGGCTCTGATTGCTTCTAACTTTTCAGGATCCGGCTGAATGCCTTCAGAAGAAATAATATGTCCCAAAAACCTCACCTTTGACCTACCGAATTCAGACTTTTCCAAGTTAACTGTAATTCCAGATTCTGCAAAAATACGTAATAAACTGTTGAGGATGCGATTACGTTGTCCCCATGAGGCTTCTGCTGTCAGAATATCGTCCACATATAAGGTGATGTGACGTTTTAAGAACACAGGTAATATGGAATTTAGCCCGCGAATGAACGCTGCCGAAGAAATGTTCAAACCAAAAGGAAGTTCCCGAAATTGATAACAAACGCCGAAACAAAGGAAAGCTGTGTATTTTCTACATTCTGGATGAAGTTCGATCTGATAAAAGCTGGATCTGAGATCAATGGAAGACAACACTCTTACACCATTAAAATTTTGAAGAAGTTTTTCCAACGTTTGCGGCCTGTCTGTTTCAGGAATAATGATAGTATTGATTTGTCTCGAATCTAAGACAAGCCTGATCGATCCATTTTTCTTCTCAACAACATGTAATGGATTGTTGTATGAGCTTACTGCAGGCTCAATAATGCCCTCGTCAAGCATAGGTTGTATTTCTGTTCTAACACGGTCCCTATAATGTGCTGGAATTACGTATGGTCCAACATAAAATTTAGTATGCTCACGAACACGAAATTGGTATTGAAATCCCTTGATTGTTCCTGTTTTGTGAGTAAAAACTGTAGAATGTGCTTGTAAAATCTCAAAAAGGTCCTGCCTATCAGTGTCATTACAATTCTCAATTGTTTGAATTTTATTCTGAATTAACTCATTAGTATCAAATATGTCGTCGATATCATCCCTGCCAGTACTTGCAGAGTGATTGTTAGTGTCTATTTCCGCAGAAAATTCCGAACTGTTGTCTAACAAAAGGTAAAGCCGATTAATTTCCTCGTCATGGTTTGAGAGCCAATCTTCAAATTTCAAAGCTATTGACTTACCTTCTTTCTCTAAACTTATTTCAGCATCGTGAAAGTTTAAGATTGCTTTGTATTGATTCAAAAAGTCTACTCCCAATGTAATTTCCGTCGACAATAATGGAACAATAAGAAAGTTCATAGAGAAGCTGTGGCTTTGACAAAAGAATTCTAAGTTGGTTTGTTGGCGTACATCTACACTTTTTCCAATGATTGCACCTTGTAATTTAATCTTACGTAACGGAAGTGTGGGGCAATCGTTCGATTTGTTGCATTTGCTAAAAGCTGTTTCACTAATTACTGAAATGGGACTGCCAGAGTCAAGTACTGCCGTAAATTTTACATCATTTACTGTAATGTGAATCACAGGATATGCAATGTTGTTATGTTTTACGTCGTGTTCCTGGAGTAAGATGTCCCTAATGTCTTCCATTTTTACGTAATTACTAGCTACGGCAGCTGCATCGTCAGTTTCATAAGTACGTTTTGTGGCTGCCAGCGATATGAGTCATTGCCTTATTGTGTCTTTGTTGACGCACGTAGTTATTGGGATTTGGAGACCTAACTTCTACAAATTCACCTTGTCGAGAGGGCCCTGCTCTGTTTGAATCCCGCCAGTTCTGATGCAATTCAGGTCTGTCGTTACGATCATATCGTCTGTCGTCATGTCGGTAGATTCCATAGTTTCTTTTTTGTGGGTCACGTGGTGGAGAATTTCGCCCTGAATCGAACTGCGCGCTGGACCGTTGCATCTAAAGTTATTCTGTCTCCCTTGGTAATAATTATTTTGGTTCCCATATTGTCTGTTTCTCTGATTGTCTCTGTGATAGTCACTACCGCGGAGAGGTGATCTTTCCCTGTAATTATTACTACTCTGCCGACGGTTGTCATACGGGTGGTGTCTGTTTTGGTCACGATTTGTGTTGTGAGAATAGCCTTGTCGTGTCCAGTTATTATTTCTTTCATCGCGGAATTGCGACGGATGTGACCTGTAATTGTTGTGTTCCTGTTTTCGCGTTCCGCGATTGTCAGTGTCAATTTCCAGTTCTTGTAACAGTCCCTGAAAAACTTCAATGTCGTCTTTGCAACGCCCTGCCAAAATAATATGTCGTAAATGTTCAGGTAATTTGACTAAGCAAATGCGGATGAGTTCTGAGGGGCTGTATGGGTTTGAAAGATACTGATTCTTATGTAACATGTCTTCAAAATATTTCATAAGACTGGAAAATTCAGATTGTTCGAATCGTTTCATCGTTATGATGCTATATTTTACTCGGTCTTATGTAGCTTGAGACCAATACGCTGAGAGGAAGGCATGATAAAATTCTCCTTCGCTGTGACAATCGTGAATGACCGATCGCATTCTTACAGCTGGTTAATTCTCCAAGTAGCCACACATAAATTCTAACCTGTGCTCCATGACCAGTTGGGAGGAAAACAATGAGAGAACTGATGAAGCCATGCTTGTGGATGAATGTCGTTGGCAGAATTCTTAAATGTTTTGAATTTACGTGTAGTAATGAACAGCTTATAGTCAAAATCATCGTGTCGACGAGTAGCATATCGGTCATTGTTACGTCGTGTCGGCGGTTCCATCTCAAAATTCGGTGCACCTTGCCAATTTCTTTCATAATTTCCGAAATGCTCTGTGTTATTATTTTGTGGCTTTTCCGAATTTCTAAGTCCCTCTTCCCGTGTTGGAGCGCGAGTGTCCTCTGAAATATGTAATTTTTGTGTTACTTGTGCCAACTGATCTTGTACTTTCCGGATTTCTCTTTTGTGTTGCGTATTAATTTGATTCTGATTTTGTTTGAATTTCTTAATTTGTTCATACTCTTCTGTGTCAGTGATGGCTACAGGTCTTGTGTCATTCAGATCATCATCTACCTTTGTAGATAAGTTAGTGAACTGATCTGAAAGTTCGGCTACTTTATCCGTTAGTGAAATTATTTCCTCGGTGTGTTTTTCTGAACCAAGTTTCAGAGTGTCCATTTGTGTTGAAATCGTATCTACTGTGTCTTTTAAGTTTTCCTGAGTTTTTGCAAGTTGCATAACCGAATCGGTAGATGCAACTGAGTCAATTTTAGCTTGCAAGGTGTCGTGATTTTCATGAACAATAGTTTGCAGTTCTTTTATGGCTGCTTCGTGATTCTGTAATGCATTTTCATGACGCGAAAAAATAGGTTGGAAATGCTCACAAATTTGTGTTCTTACGTCATTACAGACTTTTTGACATTTCGATTCAATGTTATGTAACTCAGTAGTTAAATCTTCACGTGTTTGTTCAAGTGTGGTGTCTAACTTCTGAAGATTTTGTTCCATTGTGTCTAACTGTTGCTGTGTTTGTCTCTGGCGTTGTTCCATTGCGTCTAACTTAGGAAGATTTTGTTCCATTGTGTCTAACTTTTGAAGATTTTGTTCCACTGTGTCTAACTTTTGAAGCTTTTGCTGTGTTTGTCTCTGATTTTGTTCCATTGTGTCTAACGTTTGAAGCTTTTGTCCCATTTGTTGCATTAATTGTAATAACAATGCACTGGTGTCTGAAACATGTTCGTCAGTGCTTTTCGGCAGTGAATTTGCACCGGCAACATTCACATTTTTACAAGCGGAAAATGTGTCTTGACTCATTTGAGAAAACAGTGAGAACCCAAAACCTGAGTCTACAGTATTTGCAATATTGTGTTCTGTCATTCCCGATTCCTGAGGCGAGCTGTTGCCGACCGATCGATCGATAATGCTTCCCTGTTCACTACCTGTTTCACTGTCTACACCATTATTTGACGCCCGCTCCATTTCCCTATGCACAGTTACCAAATTACTACTTTGAATATTAGTTAATTCATTACATGGTGGCGCTAACACACTGCTTTCGTCTTCACTGTAGTTTCTCAGTTAACTTTGGAGCCTAGTATTACATTTTTCACACGCCATTATTGTCACAATATTTCACACGACAACACAGAAAAACACAATTTGAAGAGCAAAAATAAGAGAATACATTAACATAGCACTGAAAATAATATCTAGTTAAATGCAAGCGCAGCTGCGAAATACTTGGTGCAAATTTACATGCGTGCCACACCTGTTTTACTGTACAACAATGAAAGACTGCAACAACAAAGAAGATTCTCTCTACAATTACGCGCTAGCAATAAACAAAATCTACACTAATTACACAAACTACAAGAAAAAATCAGAAGATTCCAGTGAGGTATCCTCGGCTAAGGGTCGACATATGAAACGTCCCCTTTTGAAAAATTATACATGACTGTGTTTAAACTGACACACAATATTTTTAGCGCAACGCAATCTGACTTTCAAAAATCCCTACAAAGGAATGGCCCTGACTAACATTAACCTATGCCTTTCACAGATCACTTACCTCACAAAAATCTTCGTTACTCAAGCTACAGCAATACAGCGAGCGCCACTACTGCCAGCTAAATAAAAGATTCAAACTACCGAAGGCACTAACTACTGATATGCATAGTTAGCAAATGAAAGATTTTGATAGAGAACAAACAATGTATTTACCTTACTAGTGTTCAAAAGTCATAATATATATAGCAGTTGATGACAACCAGTCTTACAAATTTCAAAACTCCGCCATCTCTCTCCCCACTTCCACCACTGCTGGCGGTTCACCTCCAACTGCGCAACGCTACGCGCTGTTCACATCCAGCTGCCGCTGCCCAACACTACAATGGCAGACAACAATGCAAACTATCCACAGACTGCACACAGCACAGCCAGTGATTTTCATACAGAGCGCTACGTAACGTTGCCACTAAGAAAACATAAACAGCCTACTTACAATGTTCTCTGCATGGCCATACCTGGGCCACGAAGTGATCGATGCCTGGCAGTATAGGTAATCCGTTCTGCATCCACACGGCCACTCTTCGACACTCGAGTTGTTGCACAGAGGAAAATAAGCATTAAGTGCTTGCCTCATGTACTTTGCGGTACTAGCTAACCTAAAGACATATGACTTGTGACAGTTATAATTACTAGTCTGCAAATGACGTAAATACAGGAGTAATGTAGCTCAGTACACCGTTCTCAGTCACTAATGTAAATATCTGCACTTGTACCGTTACACCCTGTATATCACTATAAACACCTGCAAATGTATATCATTGTGTGACACATAGTTTAGGAGATAAGATGTCATAAACATTGAGATGCGTGATAAGCTAGCTTTTTCTTAAAACAGAGCGCAAATTACCCAGTTTATATGAATCCAGTGTTTCATAATGAGAGCCTTTTGCGATTTCTAACAAACTTAAAGCATAATTTCCAACCTTTGCTATCATGCCTAAAAAATTTAAAACTAACTCATTTGTAATCAGATGTCTGAAGCTCTTTTATACATAGTAGTTAGATTCTTTAAATAATCTGGGTTTACTGATTTGATTAGAAGTCGCTTGTTAAGAACGATGTGAAAAAGCCGTCTGGGAATCATGAAATATGAAATCAGTTTCAGATTCGCTGTCTATAGCACTCATTACTTCGTGTAGGTAATGAGCTAGATGTGCTTCACAACAACGATATTTTCTGAATTTGTGCTGACCATATGCCAATTGATCGTTTTCTTAGAGGTAATTCTTAATGTTTGAGCACAGTAAGTGTTCCGAAATCTTGATGTAAATTAATGCCATTCAATGGGTCTATATTTCAATGGATTATTTCCTTATTGTGTGTTGGTGCCATCTATGCAGCTTTCCAGTCGTTAAGAGCGGATCTTTCGTAGAGCGTGTGGTTGTAAAACAGCAATGATTTGAGTAGTCACAGCACCAGCTGGCTTATGCCATCGACAAAAGTCACTAGTCAATAACTGTATAAAAATTAGATACGAAACAACTCATAAGTTCTCCGAATGGTGTCAAACAAAACTGCAAAGTGATGGGACATTTTTATGCAAGATTTTGATTACGAATGAAGGATTATTTACAAACCATCGGCAAATCAGTCTTTGCAATTTTCACTAGTGTTCAGTTGAAAATCGACACTGGCTGAGAGAAGTGGGTAAGTAACGATTTTGGTCAGTCAATGTGTGGTATATTCTTTTCAAGAATCGCATACTGGTCCCATTTTTATTGACCGGTATACATCTCTAACAGATCTGGTAGGGCAGTTATTGAATGACATCCCACTGTCCAAAAAGCAATTCATGTGGTATCTACGCGAAGAATGTCCCACCCATTATGCACTGCAAATTACTGGTCTCCGTAACAGAACATTTGTAGATCGTTGGCCGGCCGCTGTGGTCGAGCGCTTCTAGGCGCTTCAGTGCGGAACCATGCGGCTTCTACGGTCGTAGGTTCGAATCCTGCGTCGGGCGTGGATGTTTGTGATGTTCTTAGGTTAGTTAGGTTCAAGTAGTTCTAAGTCTAGCTCTAGGGGACTGATGACCTCAGATGTGAAGTCCCTTAGTGCTTAGAGCCATTTGACCTTTTTTTTTAATATTTTGGATCGGACTATCGGGAAACACAAAATTACCTGAACGTTCACTGGGCTTAATATCTCTGGACGTTTACCTGTGGGTTATATTAAAACAGGGGATTTACAAGGAAACACTGACGGCACACGAGAACACGAAATGCAGTACAGGGTGTAACAAAAACGTCTGGCCAAATTTTCAGGAAACATTCATCACACATAGAAAAAGAAAGTGTATTATATGGACATGGGTCCAGAGCTCATTTTATACTTATCTTCACAACCTCATTAATCATGGGAAACACACGGAAACAGAACGTCCTAGCATTACTTGAAACATTTCTAACGTGAACTGTTCAAAATCCCTCTTGGTCACATTTGGTTAGAACGCACAGTAAGTTGCAATTCTGAAGTGCCCCCCCCCCCCCCGACCCACATCCTCCTCCCCTCTCAGCGTTTGTTGTTCAACGAATGTTGACAAGTGAGTCACCTTATTGCTTGTGTCGCCATGCGACTAACCTCATTGCTCTACTAGCATCAATCACGTAGCATCAGTATTGTTGATCACGGACTGTGCAAGCACGTAGCATCACCTTTTTAGTGTTCATAACGGACTTAGTTTCTGGAACAGTGCAATGGTGTACTCGAATGCAGAATGGGCAATTGCCCGTTTGCTGTACGGATTAGCAGATGGTAACGGAGTAGCGCTGAACGTTTGTATAGGAAGAGTTCCAGAACGACAGCGCCCACACGGGGGGACGTTTGAAGCAACTGATCGTAGTCTTAGGGAGCACGAGGCGTTTAAGCCTACTAATTGTGACCAGGGGAGACTTAGGACGAGGACACCTCAGCTGGGGAGGAACTTCTTCTTGTAGTTGACGGCAACGCTTTTGTCAGCGGAAGACGATTAGCTGCACAAAGTAATGTTCACCAAATGACTGTCTGGAGAACACTGCTTGAGAACCTGCTGTACCCGTAACATGTACAGCGTGTACAGGCACTATCAGCAGCTGATTTTCCTGCACAGGTACTCTTCTGCGAATGGTTTATTGACCAGTGTGTCAACCCTCATTTTAGTGCAAATGTGCTGTTCACGGATGAGGCTTCGTTTCAGTACGATCAGATCGTAAATTTTCACACTCAGCCCTTATGGGCTGCCGAGAACACTTACGAAATTGTGCAGTCACATCATAAGCAAAGATTTTCTGTCAACGTTTGGGCTTGCATTGTTGATGACTGCTTGGTAGAACCTCATATTTTTCCACCCAGACTCAACGGAGAAACTTACCATGCTTTCTTAGAGAATGCTGTACTGTTTCTGCTAGAACATGTCCATTTACGAGTGCAACAAAACATGTAATTCAAGCACCATGGAGCTTCTCCTCTTTTCGTTAATGTTCGTAGGCTTCTAAACATGTATTATGGTGACAGACAGATAGGAATTGCGGGGGCATTTGGAAACTCTTGTGTACGGAACACTGGTACAAAATGTGCCCGTTTGTGGAAAGCTGTCAGACAATACACAATTCTTCAGGGATACATCAGCACATCAGAGATTCAGTTCGACGAGGGGTTAATCCATGTATCCTTGCTGACGTAGGGCCTTTTGAACATTTCATTTAGGAAAGTGTTTCGTACTGTGCTGATAAGTTCCTTTTCTGTGTGTTTCCCATGATGAATGTGATGAAGAGCTGTACAAATTACACTCCTGGAAATGGAAAAAAGAACACATTGACACCGGTGTGTCAGACCCACCATACTTGCTCCGGACACTGCGAGAGGGCTGTACAAGCAATGATCACACGCACGGCACAGCGGACACACCAGGAACCGCTGTGTTGGCCGTCGAATGGCGCTAGCTGCGCAGCATTTGTGCACCGCCGCCGTCAGTGTCAGCCAGTTTGCCGTGGCATACGGAGCTCCATCGCAGTCTTTAACACTGGTAGCATGCCGCGACAGCGTGGACGTGAACCATATGTGCAGTTGACGGACTTTGAGCGAGGGCGTATAGTGGGCATGCGGGAGGCCGGGTGGACGTACCGCCGAATTGCTCAACACGTGGGGCGTGAGGTCTCCACAGTACATCGATGTTGTCGCCAGTGGTCGGCGGAAGGTGCACGTGCCCGTCGACCTGGGACCGGACCGCAGCGACGCACGGATGCACGCCAAGACCGTAGGATCCTACGCAGTGCCGTAGGGGACCGCACCGCCACTTCCCAGCAAATTAGGGGCACTGTTGCTCCTGGGGTATCGGCGAGGACCATTCGCAACCGTCTCCATGAAGCTGGGCTACGGTCCCGCACACCGTTAGGCCGTCTTCCGCTCACGCCCCAACATCGTGCAGCCCGCCTCCAGTGGTGTCGCGACAGGCGTGAATGGAGGGACGAATGGAGACGTGTCGTCTTCAGCGATGAGAGTCGCATCTGCCTTGGTGCCAATGATGGTCGTATGCGTGTTTGGCGCCGTGCAGGTGAGCGCCACAATCAGGACTGCATACGACCGAGGCACACAGGGCCAACACCCGGCATCATGGTGTGGGGAGCGATCTCCTACACTAGCCGTACACCACTGGTGATCGTCGAGGGGACACTGAATAGTGCACGGTACATCCAACCGTCATCGAACCCATCGTTCTACCATTCCTAGACCGGCAAGGGAACTTGCTGTTCCAACAGGACAATGCACGCCCGCATGTATCCCGTGCCACTCAACGTGCTCTAGAAAGTGTAAGTCAACTACCCTGGCCAGCAAGATCTCCGGATCTGTCCCCCATTGAGCATGTTTGGGACTGGATGAAGCGTCGTCTCACGTGGTCTGCACGTCCAGCACGAACGCTGGTCCAACTGAGGCGCCAGGTGGAAATGGCATGGCAAGCCGTTCCACAGGACTACATCCAGCATCTCTACGATCGTCTCCATGGGAGAATGGCAGCCTGCATTGCTGCGAAAGGTGGATATACACTGTACTAGTGCCGACATTGTGCATGCTCTGTTGCCTGTGTCTATGTGCCTGTGGTTCTGTCAGTGTTATCATGTGATGTATCTGACCCCAGGAATGTGTCAATAAAGTTTCCCCTTCCTGGGACAATGAATTCACGGTGTTCTTATTTCAATTTCCAGGAGTGTAAGTTATAACAACAAAACGAAGCGTTTCCGAACCCATGTCCGTATAACACATTTTCTTCCTCTTCGTGTGAGGAATGTTTCCTGAAAGTTTGGGGACACCTTTTTGCTACACCCGTGTAAGACGGATCTGTGGCTGGATGAAAGCGTGCAGTGTTACCTTTCCGAAATCGCTTTATTGCGTGTATCAGTGTTGTAAAGACACGAATAGTACCACAGTTACGTGTTTTTTTTATTATTTGGTACAGCAAGGTAGACGTTTCTGGAACCTTCTCTGTTGACGGTGAAACAACGATTTGTAGCGTTGTTAACTTACTACGGTTTGATCAAGTTACACGCATATTGTCTCGTTCATATGCCCTTAGAAGGCCCAATACAGTGCCATACAAAAACATACGGGGTGGTTATAATTAAACTTCCTTTACTTGAGATGGCTCCCATAAAAGCAGGTGATCGTAAGACAATGAAACTTTGTGAAAATATTTCTAAGGACATGTGGAAGAGAAATAACGAATAAACCACGGAAAGAAACACATGTTAATTCCACATGGGGGGGGGTAAAATTTATTAATTGCGTACCATGTTTATGTTACAGGTTACGGACGTTGTTCAATGTGCCGACAGTCAGCGTTCACGACAGCATAGAACCGCACTAGGGATACCATTTAGCAATTGCTTGCTGTCGTGACACAGGTCGCGCACTGCTTGAAGATCGCACATTGCGTCCGGCACTCTCAGCCCTGGCAACAATAGCTTCTTCAATAATTTGTGGCGCACTTGGCCGTCGGCCTCTCTCAAGAGCAGTTCCCAAATCGCCAGTGAATTCGAACTTCAGAATCATGTTCCTCAATTCCGGTGCGGAAAGACGACCTCTCCGTATTCCTTTAATGCGTCGATACTCGAGAATAACAGCAGCATTATTCCTGTTGTCTTGATAAAACGGTTTTCCGAGTAAAGCCCTGCTCACTTCGTCCAGACCCAAGTTCACTGTCTGCAACTTTAATGCAACTGATCCTTGTGTTTCAGTTCTCCGTCGCCGTACCAGTACCGGCGCCTAGCGGTACTTCGTGAAACTAACGCTACTAACAACGCAAATCCTGCAGCGCACGGCCTGAATGTAATTCCTATAAAGTTGGGTACCCGGACGATAAATAGTTTTTCGTCTACACTAGCTCCAATAGGAAAAGTTTAATTATAACCATCCTTCAATGGTTTCATTAAAAAAAATATTGGTATCATAATTTGGCAACTAGAAACGTTTAACAATTACTTGGGTACGTCGAAAAATTCGCCACATTAACCTCTATAAGTTAGAGGAAATTAAACGTAGATACATTTACCCGATATAGTTATATCTAGGGTGGGCTGCCTTAGATAGCTCCCACTGAAGGCACGATGTAGCTTCTGTTTCTTTTCTAAGCAGGCACCTTCCATTGCGTTACCATAAATCTTTTACTCATCTATGGAACGTGAAATCAACAGATTCGTGACGAGACGTACGATACTTCTCACTGTGTGAGCTGGAACATGTTCACGTGGCAGTGGCTGAAAACAGAGCAGAATTTCACGAGACTGCAACATGTGTCCAGAAGGCGAAGAACTAGGCCAAACAGTCTAGGCTCCGGTTTTTGAGGGCACCAGCATAAAAAACCGCGGGCTTCGTGCTTTTTGTTATGTGCGTGTTGCAAGTGTCTGAAATTCAAGTCAAGGTTAAGGCCATACGTTAAGCACGTGACGACTCTCGAAGTCTTGCGTCATCAGAGACTGGCCTGTTAAGATTTCATACTCAGTTTTCGGAACACAGGCGAAGCCTTTTACTAAGGAGCATTTGTGAGGGTTCTGTAAATCTCTTTGCGGGAAGAAAAGGGGTTAAGTCTGCTACATAACAAAACCTCGTAATTAACCTGTTCTTCTGCTTGGTGAATCGAAAATTTAGAATATTTTCTATTATCTGTAATGTCCTAGCGATAACCAAGCTGTTACTTATCAGTGTTTCTTTTGATTAATTTTCCACAGTTTAACTACGTTTAAAAGAGATCATGTTTCCGGGAAGTACTTGTAAATCTCTTGCCAGGAGTCATTATCAACCAAGATTCTGCTGCCAGCTATACAATTGAAATCCAACATCAGAGCTGAAAATTCAGATTTGAAAGGATTCGCAACTGGTCACGCCTTCGATGTAGGCTACCCGCCGAACAGCTCTGCAGTAGTCTAATGCTACGAGAATTCCACAGAAACTTCAAACTAAAATTTTTCGTTGTGTATCTGCAGTACCCAAAGACGCCATAAAGGAATCTTAGCTCTATAATTAATACTCCAACAATATCACCCGGTAATTGACGTCCCACAAAGGCTACATAAAATTATTACAGTCATCGTTATCCACTGCGTATGCAAAATTTAAGTAACTTTCGTATGATGTATCCCTGCCAAGAAACATATCTCGATGAAACTTGGGCCCTACATAGAAAGCAGTACTGCAGTGTAGTACAGAAGGGAACTGAAATAAATATGCCGTGAACTAACAGATGTGACACTTTTATTCAAAGACGAAATATACACTGTAGTTACCGCGATTTCTGATGGTTCCCTGGGCGTTAACAAAGGCGGGACCTGGTTCTTAATGCACGCTCTGCAAAGTGCTTCCATGCTGGTCACAAGTTTGGCAACGATCTTGCGGTAAGGCGTTTCATCCCTCCACCAGCGTGGTTGACAATTTCTGGATGGTCATTGGTGTATGTGAAGTGATGGAGCCGGCCGCTGTTACCGAGCGCTTCTAGGCGCTTCAGTCCGGAACCGAGCTGCTGCTACGGTCGCAGATTCGAATCCTGCCTCGGGCTTGGATGTGTGTGATGTCCTTAGGTTAGTTAGGTTTAAGTAGTTCTAAGTGTAGGGGACTGATGACCTCAGATGTTAAGTCCCATAGTGCTTAGAGCCATTTGAACCATTTTTTGAAGTGATGGAATACGTCTACCCAACGCCCCCAACACTTCCTCGATGCGATTTAACTCGGCGGAACGGGTAGGCCAATCCATTCGCCGAATATCGTCTAGTTCCAATAGTTCCTCCACATTCGCTGATCGATGTGGTCGCGCATTGTCATCCATAAAAATAAATTGAGAGCAGAAATCACCCCTGAAAGACGCGCATAGGGAATGAGTAATGTGACACAATAACTCTGACCAGTGAGAGTATCGTGTTCAAAGATTTGTAGGTCAATACGCCCATATAACATTGTGACTCCCCACAACGTAACATCCGGAGCACCAAAACGATTATGTTCGAGAGTGATACACGTACCCTCGTAGGACAGAGAGTGCCACGGATATGATACACAAATGGTAGTTGCAATCATTATAAGAAACGCGTTTTTCGTTTCGGCAGAATATTCTCACGAAATTCCAGTCACCAACTTTCTCCTCAGAGAGTAAAAACATTTTGTTGGCGCCCAACTACGTAGGGAGAAATGATCATCATTATAAAATAAGAGAAATCAGAGCTCGCACGAAAAGATTTAAGTGTCCGTTTTTCCCGCACGCAGTTCGAGAGTCGAACGGTAGAGAAATAGCTTGAAAGGTTTCGATGAATACTCTGGCAGGCACTCAACTGCAAATTGCAGAATAATCATGTAGATGTACATGTATCATAGGCTGGGACACGTAATGCACCCAAGAACATTGTCGAACGTGATCAGTTTGGTGGTACAGGCGTGTGGTGTGGCCAGGATATATGTCTCATGGGCGTGCTCCCTCCAAATCTTTGAACATATCAAGCTTACCAGTTAATTTTATTGTAACACCTTACTCCTTCCCCAGGCGCTTCTTTTCAGGGCTGCTCTCGGCCCTGACGTAATTTTTATGGATGACAGTGTGCGACCGCATCGAACAGGCAGATGGAGGAGATCTCAGATGAGTAGCCTGCCCTTTACCCTAACATAAATCCTGTCGAGCGCATGTCGGATGCATTGAGGAGACGTACTGCAGCACATTCACATGCGCCAACGATCATCAACCGCGCTGATGGAGGAATAGAGCGCCCCACCTCAAGAACTCCTTAACAACCTTGTGGCCAGTATGGGTGCACGTTGCAAGGCATGCATCGTTGCCAGTGGTGCTCATACACCCTATTATGAACCATCTCTCGCCTTTTGTAATGCCCAAGAGACCACCATAAATCGCACTGACTTCAGTGCAAGTATACTTATATGGATATGGTGTCTGTTCTTTCGGACAGCAGTTAATTCCATAAATTATCTGGGAGAGACCACCATAAATCGCACTGACTTCAGTGCAAGTATACTTATATGGATATGGTGTCTGTTCTTTAGGACAGCAGTTAATTCCATAAATTATCTGGGAGAGACCACCATAAATCGCACTGACTTCAGTGCCAGTATACTTATATGGATATGGTGTCTGTTCTTTCGGACAGCAGTTAATTCCATAAATTATCTGGGAGTAGGCATATATATATATATATATATATATATATATATATATATATATCATTTAGCTACAGTATAACAGTTCAGCAACTGGAAGCAGTTAATTCCATAAATTATCTGGGAGTAGGCATTAGGAATGATTTAAAATGGAGTGACCATATAAAATTAATCGTCGGTAAAGCAGATGCCACACTGAGATTCATTGGAAGAATTCTAAGGAAATGCAGTCCGAAAAAAAACTAAGTAGGTTACGGTACACTTGTTCGCCCACTGCTTGAATACTTCTCACAGGTGTGGGATCCGTACTAGATAGGGCTGATAGAAGAGATAGACACGATCCACGGAGAGCAGCGCACTTCGTTACAGGATCATTTAGTAATCGCGAAAGCGTTACGGAGATGATAGAAGTTTTGAGAATATATATATATATATATATATATATATATATATATATATATATATATATATATGGATAGAGCGTCTGCATTGTAAGCAGGAGATCCCGGGTTCGAGTCCCGGTCGGGGTACACATTTTCACCTGTTCCCGTTGATGTATATCAACGCCCGTCAGCAGCTGAAGGTATTACTATATGATTCTAAATTCAGTGCAAGTATGTTTTTTGAACAGAAGTATCGTTTCTGTTCGTCTTATTGCGTATTTCTTTCAGTTACCTTCTAAACTATAGTGTGGCAGTTTGTTTCTATGTGTGGTCCAGGCTTCATCGAGCTATGTTACTTATCAGTGACACATCACGCGAAAGTTATTTCCGTCCTTAAGTTTTGCACACGAATGTATTTATAATTATATAGAAAGAAGAGGGGTCAGATATTGTTCCATTCCTGAAAAAAGAAAGTCACTGCGGCTGCTAGAAACTAAAGATAACACAACAAACTTAGTTATACTCAAGAGATTGGAGAGAGGGGAGTGTGGAGGGAGCGGCAACACCGTGGTGAGTTAGGTGCTAGGTTTGAGAGAGGAAGCGTATTCAGTTTCTGCTTTGTCCTTACAAATTCAAGATTTATCGAAAAGCCATCTTTAGTTCCTTCAACTAACTCATAGTCCGATTCTCCATTACTAACAAGCTGAACCAGTGACCCATTTCTGGCGATCGTACCGTTAAATGAACATTGATTACGAGAAGAGGCTGGTATATTTCAAATATGGTAACTGTAGTAAATATGAAGCTATATTAAAGACTCGTGCTCCTTTGCTTTCTGAACCTTTCCTCCCACATCGAATACATCAAACGTCATTAACTCAGGAACCTAATCCGTCCAAATTTCTCCGAATGTTGTTATACACATAATAAGTTACAGTTTCGTAGTGAACCTGTTCGTTGATACTGAGCGAATAAATCTTGCACATTGTTTTCTACGACATTTTGAGTTGCTAGACAGGTCCTTCTGAATGATATTCCATTGCCTTCCCCCAGCATGATAATCGTCTCACACAGCTAGCTACATGAATTACAAGCACGGTGCATTTTGACTGCAGCATTTCCAAATATCCAAAATGCGTTAACCGTATGAAACATTACAATAACCAACGAAGGGACAAATTTTGGACTTCTGAATTTGTCAGCATATACCATGATTTATGGATGAAGCTACCAACATACCTTTATGGAAATTAACTGGGGACTGTAACGAAAATGCATCTGATCCACAGATTTTATTCTAAATCAGAGGTTCAACTATTCCGATTCTTGTCATGCAGTAAGCACAATTTACATGCGATTCTTCTGTTTCTCCTAGCATGTTAGTTGATCAAACAGTCCATGGGTGCACTGCCAAGTACACTACTGGCCATTAAAATTGCTACACCACGAAGATGACGTGCTACAGACGCGAAATTTAACAGACAGGAAGACGATGATGTGATATGCAAATGATTAGCTTTTCAGAGCATTCACACAAGGTTGGCGCCGGTGGCGACACCTACAACGTGCTGACATGAGGAAGTTTCCAACCGATTTCTCATACACAAACAGCAGTTGACCGACGTTGCCTGGTGAAACGTTGTTGTGATGCCTCGTGTAAGGAGGGGAAATGCGTACCATCACGTTTCCTGCTTTGATAAAGGTCGGATTGTAGCCTACCGCGATTGCGGTTTATCAAAAATGGTTCAAATGGCTCTGAGTACTATGGGACTTAACAGCTGAGGTCATCAGTCCCCTAGAACTACTTAAACCTAACTAACCTAAGGACATCAGGACATCACACACAGCCATGCCCGAGTCAGGATTCGAACCTGCGACCGTAGCGGTAGCGCGGTTCCAGACTGAAGCGCCTAGAACCGCTCGGCCACACCGGCCGGCTGCTGTTTATCTTATAGCGACATTGCTGCTCGCGTTGGTCGAGATCCAATGACTGTTAGCAGAATATGGAAGCGGTGCGTTCAGGAGGGTAATACGGAACGCCGTGCTGGATCCCAACGGCTTCGTATCACTAGCAGTCCAGATGACAGGCATCTTATCCGCATGGCTGTAACGGATCGTGCAGCCACGTCTCGATGAGGGAAGCGTCAACGAACGTTTTGTCTCTAACAAAAGTTGTTCCCCTGAAGTGATCTATCATCCCTAGGGATACATTTCGTCTTGACTTCATTTTTATGGATGACAATGTTTGACCGGATCGAAATGCTCAGGTGGAGGAACTGTTGGAAAGACAGTATATTCGGCGAATGGACGAGCGTGCCCTTTCCCCCGACTGAAATCCCATCGAGCAAGACTGGGATGCATTGCGGCACGTCCACCTGCAGCAACGATCTCACAGCAGCTAATCGTGCTGAAGGTGGAATGGAACTCTCTACCACAAGAACTCCGAACCAACCATGTGGCCAAGATGTGAGGTCATTGCAGAGCATGCCTGGTCGTCCGTTAAGATCACACAACCTATTAAGAACACGTCCCGCCTTTTTCAATATCCAGGAACCATCGTAAATAGCGGTGACTTCAGCGTAATTATTGTCTTTGAATAAAAGTGTCATTTCTGTTTCACCTCACTGGGCATTTCTTTCAGTTACCGTCTATACTATAGTGTAGCAGTTCTTTCTATGCGTTGTCCAAGTTTCATCGGGCTATGTTATTTAACTGTGACGCATCGTGCGACAGCTGCTTTAATCCTTCAGTTTTTCACACCAGTGTAAAATCAAACGAATTTCGTCACCCCCTGGTACCATATTCGCTTTAAAGTGCCTTATTTCTCAATGCCGAAAACAAATAGGAACCTACGAAAGGGCTTAACGTCCCTTTGCAACAAGGTCATTAGAGACGGAGGCTGAATCAAGGATAAGGAAGGAAATCTGACGTGCCCTTTCATACAAATCATACCGGAATTTGCCTGGAGCCGGCCGCTGTGACCGAGCAGGTCTAGGCGCTTCAGTCCGGAACCGTGCTGCTGCTACGGTCGCAGGTTTGAATCCTGCCTCGGGCATGGATGTGTGTGTTGTCCTTTGGTTAGTTAGGTTCAAGTAGTTCTAAGTCTAGGGGGCTGATGACCTCAGATGTAAAGTCTCATAGTGCTTAGAGCCATTTGAACCATTTGACTTTGCCTGGAGCGATTTGGCGAAATCACGGAAAACCTAAATCTGGATGGTCGGACGCGAGTTTGAACCGTCGCCCTCCCGAATGCGAGTCCACTGTGGTAACAACTGCGCCACCTCGCACAGTCCTCGTCTTTCCATCTGTGCGCCAGTCAAGCAGTGGTACGGTAGTACCCTGACGTGCAAATACGTTTTGAAATGCAGTATATTATATTTCTGTTTTCTGTCTGCTGTCTTGACTTTCAACACTACACAGATCCACGAGAGATTGAACGGAACGTTTGGACCCGTTCATTGACTTTACTTATGACTGCAACTTCCTAGAATTTCCTGACAGATCTTTCGCCAAGATCAGAGTGTGAAATTCATTACAGGTTTCACGCCTGCCCTTTATAATGGTGCACGAGTTGCTACTAAGTTTGCTCTGTCAGTTTCCCTGCAGTCTTTTTGGTACTGAAAGTGACATAGTCTCTCTTTTCACATTATTCTCTGCATTATATCACTAATGGAAGGTAGATATTCGCTGTATTTTGTTACTTGGGATGTATTTATTTAGCTGCAGCTTATAACGTCCTTCAGCTTTAACCCAAATTGTTCTGCGTTTGACAGATCTGAAGTAAACCTTCTCCGTTTCTCTTTTGATTTAGCAGTGATTGTCCCTCAGATTGAGCAAACGCAAATACTCTTCTAGTTTTCTTCATTACCTTTCAGTCTTTGGTGGCCATCGTTCCTGTACTAGTATCATAGTAGCTATTTCGTCTCTTATTGGTAACACCTTCGAAAATGTCGCGTGTGCTACGGTGTAGGGTGTAAAGACAATTCCAGTCAATTCATATCGGACATAAATGTACCTTTCTATTTCATCCCTCTCATCGAAACTTCTTGTGGTAAACTGGAATAAATGATTACTATGATGAATCGAATTCTTCATCAATACTTGTTCCTCTATAGCATGAATAATTCAGCCTTCATTGCTTGAACTGTTTCATTTTCAACTTGAGAACCAAAATTATTCCCATATAACAGACTGGTTTGATATGACGTACATCTGCATCTACATCTACATGGCTACTCTGCAAATCACACTTAAGTGTCTCCGGAGAGGGTTCATCAAACCACTTTCCCACCATTTCTTCATTATTCCAACCTCGACAGCGCGCGGAAGAAAAGGACACTTATATCTTTCCGTGCGAGCTCTGATTTCCCTTGGTTTATTATGATGATCGCTTCTCCCTATGTCGGTCGGCGTCAAAACCATATTTTCGCATGCAGAAGAGGAAGTTGGTGATTGAAATTTCGTGAGAAGATCCCGTCGCATCGAAAAACACCTCTCCCCTATTTACCGATGATACTAAACGTGTTGCCTTTCTTTTCATTTTCCCGATGTATTCCATTAATCCTATCTGGTAATGATCCCACACCGCGCAGCAGTATTCCGGAAGAAGACGGATAAGCGTAGACTATGCAGACTCTTAAGTAAATATGTTGCATCTTCCAAGGGTTCTGCCAATAAAACGCAGTCTACGATTCACCTTCCCCACAGCATTTTCTGTGAGTTCTTTCCAATTCAAGTAGTTCGTAATTGGAATTCCTAGGTATGCAATTGAATTTACGGTCTTCACATTTGATTGATTTATCAGGCAGCCTAAATTTAACGGATTACTTTTAGCATTCACGTAAATGACCTCACTCTCTTCATTATTTAGGGTCAATTGCCTATATTCACACCATATAGACACCTTACCTACATCGTTTTGCAATTGATTTTGACCTTCTCATAACTTTGCTACACGATAAAAGGCAGCATCATCTACAAATAACCTAGGAGGGCTGTGCATATTGTCTCCCAAATCGTTTATATAGATAAGGAACAACAGATGGCCTATAGCACTACCTTGGGGAACGCCAGAAATCACTTCTGTTTTCCTCGATGACTTCCCATCAATCACTACGAACTGTAACCTCTCTGACAGGAAATAATGAATCCAGTCGCATGCATGAGACGATATTCCAAAAGCACGCAATTTGATTACAATCAGCTTTTGTGCGGTACAGTGTCAAAAGGCTTCTGGAAATCTAGAAACACAGAATCAGTTTGAAATCCCATGTCAATAGCACTCAGAACGTGTGAGTAAAAAGCTAGTTGTGTTTCACAAGAGTGATGTTTCCTAATTCCGTGTTGACTGTCTGTCAATATACAGCTCTCTGAGGTAATTCATAATGTTCGAACACAATATCTGTTCCAAAGTCCTGCTGCATACCGATGTTAATGATATTGGCCAGAAATTTTGTGGATTACGCCTGTTGCCTTTCTTGAATATTGGTGTGACCTGTGCAACTTTCCAGTCTTTAGGTACGACTCTTTCGTCATGTGAGTGGTTGTGTATGATTGTTCAATATGGAGCTCTTGCATCAGCATAATCCGAAAGCAACCTGTTGGTATACAGTCTGGACCAGAAGTCTTACTTTTGTTTAGTGATTTAAGTTTCTCCACTGTTCTGGGGATATCTGCTTCTAAGTTACTAATGTTGGCAGCTGTTCTTGATTTCTGAAGGAATATCGGAAGACTGTGTTTAGTAACTAAGCTTTTGCAGCATTGTCATCGATAGTATTTCCATTGCTATCGCGCAGAGAATGCATTGACTCTGTCTTGCCGCCAGCATATTTTACATACAACTAGAATCTCTTTGGATTTTCTGCCAGATTTCGAGAAAAAAGTTCCGTTGTGGAAACTATCATAAGCATCTCGCGTTAGAGTCCGCGCTAAATTTCGAGCTATTGTAAAGGATCGCCATTCTTTCGAATTTTGAGCTCGTTTGAATTCGGCATGCTTTTTTCGTTGTTTCTGCAACAGTGTTCTGACCTGTTTTGTGTGCCATGGGGGATGTTAATTTATCTGGTATAAATCAATTGATGCCGATACTATTTCTCTGAATTCAAGCCACATCCGGTCTAAATTTACATTGTTAATTTGCAGGGAGTGGAGATTGTCTACCAGGAAGGCGTGAAGAGAATTTTTTCTGCTTTTTTGAATAGATGAATTTTTTGTTTATTTTTGGTGGATGTAGGAGTTACGGTATTCAGTCTATGATGACCCTGTGTTCGCTAATCCCTATATCCGTACCTTTTAACTGGTTTCTACAACCCACACTTCTGGAAGTTTCTCGTTGACGGTACATACTGAGGTGACAAAAGTCATAGGATAGCGATGCGCACATATGCAAATTTCGGTAGTATCACGTACACAAGAAATTACGGGGCAGTGCACTGGCAGAGCACTCAAGTGATTCGTGTGAAGACGTTTCCGACGTCATTATGGCCGCACGGCACGACGGGAATTAACAAACTTTGAACACGGAATTGCAATTTGAACTAGACGCATGAGACATTCCACTGCGAATATCTTTAGGGAATTCAATATTCCGAGATTCACAATGTAAAGGGTGTGCCGGGAAAACAAATTTCAGGCATTACCTCTCACCATGGACGACTAAGTGACCGACTGCCTTCGCTTAACGACCGAGAGCAGCGGCGTTTGCGTAGAACTGTGAGTGCTAGCAGACAAGCAACACTGCGTGAAGTAACCGCAGAAGTCAATTTGCGATGTACGACGGAGGAATTAGATAGGACAGTACAGCGAAATTTGGCGTTAAATGGCTATGGCAGCAGACGACCGACGGGAGTGCCTTTGCTAACAGCACGACATCGCCTGCATCGCCTCTCCTGGGCTCGTGACCATATCGGTTGAACGCTAGATGACTGTAAAACAGTGGCCTGATCAGATTAGTCTCGATTTCAGTTGGTAAGAGCTCGTAAGAGCTCATGGTTAAGTCGAGTGTGGAGCAGACCCCGCGAAATCATTGACCCTAGTTCTCAACAAGGCACTATGCAAGCTGTTGGTGGTGTGGGTTGTGTTGACATGGAATGGACTGGGTCCTCTGGTATGTTCGGCTACATGGAGACCATTCGCAGGCCTTCAAGGACTTCATCTTTCCAAACAACGGTATCATGTCACCGGGCCACAGTTGTTTGCGATTGGTTTGAAAAACATTCTGCACTTTTCGAGCGAATGATTTGGCCACTCAACTTGAATACCATCTAACTTTTACGGCACATAATCGAGAGGTCAGTTCGTGCTCAAAATCCTCACCCGTCACAAAAAATGGCTCTGAGCACTATGGGACTTAACTTCTAAGGTCATCAGTCCCCTAGAACTTAGAACTACTTAAACCTAACTAACATAAGGACATCACGCACATCCATGCCCGAGGCACGATTCGAACCTGCGACCGTAGCGGTCGCGCGGTTCGAGACTATAGTGCCTAGAACCGCTCGGCCAACCCGGACGGCGGCACCCGTAACACTCCCATAATTATTGACAGCTATAGAGGGGCATGTCTGAATATTTCTGAAGGGGTCTTCCAACGACTTGTTGAGTCTATGCCATGTCGAGTTGCTGCACTACGCCGGGAAAAAGAAGGTCCGACACAATATTAGGACGTATCCCACGACATTTGTCATCTCAGTGGATATTTAAGTATTTCTTTTTCTTGTGGCTATTCTCTTCCTTTACGTTATGCTAAGTTCAACTGATCACTGATGATTTAAATTACACGTTTTTTATAGAAACGAATACTTGGTTTGCGAATGATTTCATGCACATGCAAAATACACTGCCAGGCAAAGAAAGTGAAGCACCCAGAAGATATGGTCGGATGTCAACCTAACTTTTTAGACCTACACACCAACGGCAGGTACGTCAATGATTAGAGTTGTGACAGGCAGAACGGCCAACAGAGTAGATTAGTATTGTTCGGTTTTAGTGTAACAAGTAATGTACTCCCTAGAACATTCTGTGTCATCCCTTACCATTGGTCCGAGACTAGCAGCAGCCGGTGTTGGTAATAACTGTTTCACGCGTACTCTGCCGTTAACAACCAAACACAAACGGCGGCGTTTGGAGTGGTGCCGTCACCGGGATGCATCGACTGCTGACGAAAGGTGTCGCATTGTGTTCAGGGATATTGTCGGCGAGTATGGCGGTGAACTGAGAAGTAATCCCAGGCTTCCAACGTTTTGTAGAGGCACAATGCTGTTACTGCTGGCATCATGGTGCAGGAAGCCATTGGGTATGACTTCAGATCATTGCCGGTAGTGATTAAGGGAACCCTGAGGGAACAACAGAACGTCAGTCTTCCCGCGTCCTCGTGGTTACCTCTCATGTGACATTATTATGGTGCTGTAAAGTCTCATTTCGTTCCTTGCACTCTTTCTGAGTACTTCACCCAGTTGTTTTCAAGCAATATACCATTAATATTTAAACATCTAAATATACAATACTACGTGTTAGTTTGCGAAAATTTTCACCAATATTGTTCCAAACAAAATTTACGCACCTTTGTGTGGTAAAAATAAACTAAATGATGCTGCATTGCGCTATTCTCGTGCAGAACACTGCCTGGGCGCCCACTGTTGCTCCGACCTTCGTTAAGAGTCAGTCGAGGGAGGACAAGTGGGCAGCACATTGCCGTCCCGGTCATTATATCGGCTTTCGAACCGTAATACACTTTCTCGAAGTACGCCTTTAGTTTTTCCCAATAGGCTCGTAAAACCGTGTTACAATCCTCTCATAACAGAAAAAATCCCTGTATGGAGAATCGAATGCGATCCCTGTGTGTGGCTGTTAGACACACTGATGTGGGATTCCCGCCAACAACTTCGATATTTCAAATTATTTACAATAATAACAGGTTCGCAGGAGAGCTTCTGTAAAGTTTGGAAGGTAGGAGACGAGGTACTGGCAGAAGTAAAGCTGCGAGGACGCGCTGTGAGTCGTGCTTGGGTAGCTCAGATAGTAGAGCACTTGCCCGCGAAAGGCAAAGGTCCCGAGTTCGAATCTCGGTCCGGCACACAGTTTTAATCTGCCAGGGAGTTTCATATCAACGCACACTCCGCTGCAGAGTGAAAATCTCATTCTACAATAATAGCTGATCAACTACTACATCGATTGGCTGACCTTTTTCTTTGACATAGCTGATCCATCCAAACGATTTCTTCTCCTGAAGATGTTAGTGTTTGAAAATAGATAGGGAAGCTGTAGTTCAAGTAATAAACGTCAGCAGCTTTCGTCATTTACGGAAACCATTTAGTCGTCCTATACTTACTGCAGTCTGGTAGCTTAATTAACGTATTGACAGAACATAGAGTACAAAAGTGTAGAGACTTCCATCCATATTTCAGAGTTTTCGCGTTTCTCGTGTAATGTGTTGTATCATCACATTAAGTTCATAAACAAAACCACAAAGAGTATTATCTAATTCACTATCGAAGGACCAAAGAGATAAAACAAAGAGTTCTTACCAAGGAGGTATACCAAGATCGTTTAATGGACAAGGCGGCTGCTCGAGATAGTTAGGAGATCGGGTTTCGAATCCTGGTCTGGAACAACTTTCTATTTCTCACCACATATTCTTTCGTAGCTCGGTCAGTTGTAAAGAGGACTGGAATGTGCTTACAAACACGCTTCAGACTCCTTAGTATCAGTGAAAACACATGATGAATAATTGAGCCTCTTTCAGCACGTAAAGAGTGGTACAGATAGTCGTATTTTTTTACGCTGCATTCATAGACCGTCTATATGGCATAAAGTACTTAATAACATGATGAAATAAATACAGCTTTCTACCATACTCCTCAGAGATGTTTACAGGCCGTTTTAGGGCCGATTCATATTTGTTAGAACGCAACGTCACATCACGTCAAAACATTGCACACTGGATTTCGAATGGCGGCATTCAAATTGACCGCCAACGGCACGTCACTGTCAGGGTTTCTCGGGAAGAAAGTCGGACGGTGACGTCGATCGTCTATTGTTGATCACGTGACCAACAAGATCATTTCCTTTCGCTACACAGCCATGCTCTCACCACGCTTTCCCACTCCGTACTTAGTTTCGCCGTGCTTGTGTAAGTTGTGGTTCTCACTACTAGTTATCGTCTTTGCTTTTGATATACAAGTTTGTCACTGTTCCGTAATTTATTATTGATTGTTGTTTTTTTTCGTTATTCGTTGTTTCCTTTTCTACTCTTAGTAATGAATAACAAATTTTGGCTGAGTTAGTAAGACAGCACTCTAAACTGAACGACATGAGTGATAGTACATCTTCAAATTACCTTAGGAAAGGAAGATTGTGGAACAAAATATGAAACGAAATTGGAGTCTCAGGTAGGAGAAATTGAAATATATTTATTTTAAGATTTACTTAAAACAACAATTTAGACACACATTTTGTCTGACATGAATTAAGCAGGGTCAGGTGGTTCCTCCCGTACAAGAGCTCCTTGAAAAAGTGTTTATATATTGTTTTGATAAGAAATGCCGAATTTGTACAGCAACTACCTTGCCTATTAAGATTGTTTCCTAGTTTGTCTAATGAATCGTAGGTCGGTCATGCACAACGTAATATTTTATTCAATTATGTAAAATGCGTGAAATCATTGTAATTCTGCCTACGTTTCCTGTGATAGCATGTATTCCTCGGAAGTGTATTCGAAATTTTTGTGTTCTTTGTTTTTTTCTTTTTTTGCAGAAACGTCTTCATAACCTGGTATTATCCTGATTGCTCCATTTACCTGAACACTGATTTTTACATGTTTACATGTGGAGTATTAACCCACACCGTAGCACAGTATTCAGCGGCACAATAGACGAGTTGTAAGGAATAATATCGTAGTGTTGTAGCTTTTACAGCACATGAAGTACCACTCAGCTCCTGTATTATGTTACTGCGAGATCTCTACTTTGCAGCGGTGTTTTCTATTGTTTCTTGAGCTTCCTCGACTCTGTTTCAGAAAATCAGATGTATACAAGTTGAAGAGAACTGGTACCAAAACAGAGTCCTAGGGAGTACCATTATTAAGTTTCTTCTGTCTCCCTAATCGATTTCCGAGGACCACTTGGAAGTGTTGCCCAAATGACATGTTGTTTGAGTCTAATTATGGTTTGGCGGTGTATAACACTTGCGAGTTTGTACAGAAGTCATTGTTTCTATTCTGTATCAAAGACAAATATAAAATCTAGAAAGCTACTGATATTTTGCGTTGGAACTCAGCCTCTATATGTGCGGTTAAGCTAAATACTTGATCTGTACACGTTCTGTTTGGTCCGGACGCTGTTTGTCCGATGGGAGTAACTTCATGGATCTTTGAACCGACTCTGTTAAGGATGAGTGTTTCTAAAAGCTTATATCGGCAGCTCAGGATGGCGACTGGACGGTAGCTAACAGCTTTATTCTCATGTTTATTAGCTTGCCGTACAGCCATGATTTTTATTCTTTTGAAGGCTTTTGGAAGGCAACCCGATTGCGTAATATTGACGAAGAAGCTCGCAAGCCTCTGGCGAGTCTTGCTTCCACAATCGATGAGGAACTCTGAGTGTACCTTGACAAATCCTGAGCCTTTGCCTTTTTTTCATATCTTTGAGTGCTGCCTCGATCTCATCTAAGATGAACTCTTCGGAATACTCTGATTTGTTGGGTGCCTTTTGCTTCAGGTTGCTAGGTTCTTTCTTAACGATTCCTGTGTTTAGCTTATATCAGGGTGCTCTGAAGAGGGAAGTTATTCTATTTGCACACATATTTTAGGAGAGAAAGAGTCGTTCTCTAGAATTGCTTAAAGTGTTTACTGTAAGTGCTTGGCAGATTCTCCTCCTTGGGGACGTTCAATGTATTCCTTCCAGCGCTTTACCTAGTTTGGGATGTGCATTGATGACCTCATCATTGTTTTTACCATAAGATCAAATGAATTCGCATCGTGCATCAACCAATGCAAGCAGCACGATCGACAATTTATGTTTCTAGTAACATAATCGTTAGCCACTGTGTGGTGGTGCAAAAATTTGTACATGTTTGCCATCAGTGGCACCCAGCAATTTGGAAAGTTCCACATTTGCCAGAATTCTTCTTAAATTCGCTTCTAGTACTCCTTAGTTATCCAGGGCGGTAACGGAGTTATCATGACATCACTTAAAGCTTGACACTGTAGAGTGACCAGGGCGGAAACTGAAAAAGTGAGTTTGCAACAAATCGCCGGTTGCTATGTACCTGCAGATTTTCAGAAACGGTCTTAAGAAATGCACGTTATAATAATGGTATCTTACAAATCATATTTAGAAATATTTTAACAGTTCGCTTTATGTAAACTATATTAATGAAACGCAGTAGTTTTCTGTGTTTTATACTTTCCTATGCTACTGTACAATTTTGAAAATAATCTGAGATTTAATTGTCTTTCTCCACTTTAGTGTACATAGAACATATCTTATAAACTGATTCAAATTATTAATGATTCTGTCATTACTCATAATGTACACTAGTCACAGTTAAGTAACTATCTTAAGCTTATTAATTAGTTCTGAGAAACAGTTTTTCCATCCTGTGGCCTTGGATGTGTACTTGTGTGTGAATCAAATTACTATAATTTGTGTTTATTTCAGGTCACTAATTCAGATCTAGGATGGTCTCTTTCATGGACCCGAACAGGAACATACTCACTAACAAATGTTGCCTCACCAACTACTGACGAGTAAATAGTGTGTGTAGAAGAAGATTAAAAATATCAAGGACATCATCATCTGACTCCACCAGTTTCACAGCTGAGGGCTTGTCAACTCCAATTAGCTGAGTCAGTAAGCAGAAGAGGGCTGGATCAACATAGATCTCATCTCACTTACTTAAAGAACTGTTGCATCAGGAAAGACAGTGCCCAGTTATGTTGTCTTTCAAATGTTCAAATGTGTGTGAATTTCTAAGGGACCAAACTGCTGAGGTCATCGGTCCCTAGACTTACACACTACGCTAAGGACAACACACACAGCCATGCCCGAGGGAGGACTCGATCCTCCGGCGGGAGAAGCCACGCAATTCAAAAATGGTTCAAATGGCTCTGAGCACTATTGGACTTAAATTCTTAGGTCATCAGTCCCCTAGAACTTAGAACTACTTAAGCCTAAATAACCTAAGGACATCACACACACCCATGCCCGAGGGAGGATTCGAACCTGCGACCGTAGCGGTCGCGCGGTTCCAGACTCTAGCGCCTAGAACCACTCTGCCATCCCTGCCGGCCCACGCAATTCGTGACATGGCGCCTCTAACCGCGCGGCCACTCCGCACGGCTGTTGTCCTTCATAAGCATGAAAGCTACGGTGGGAACACTAACATTTCATAGACAGAGAATTGCCAGGCACGTAGTATGTAAAATGGTCAGTCTGGCGTGAGGTCGGTCGCTTGACGGCGCGGCCCTGCCCGTTGCCGGCGCGCCGTAAGGCACCGAGGCTCGCACTGGGGCGTATCGCTTCTAGTCGGGCGTGCCGCGGCAGTCCTCACGGGCGCTGTGATGCGTCTCTTATAGCCTCTACTTCCCAAGTGGCTCTTTCCGCCTTCCCTTGGTGCCAGATGTTAAGCTTGGCGTTCTGCCTTGCGACAAAAGGGAGAGCTGCGACCCAACCCGATGCGAAGGCGAAGGGTGCGTGGCACAGGGGGAGCTGTGTCGAGGGACCGAACACCAGTCCCTTTCCGTTCGCAGGGCACAGACCAGCAGGTGCTCTGCATGCCGGCGACTTCGTTTGTCGGCGTGGGATCGCGGCACGAGTCGGCAAGGGTGCTTCGCCGCGCCCCTGGGTAACCGGGGCGTGTTCTTCCAAACCCAGGAGGTGGTGACATCGCCTGGGCTAGGTTAGATGGGCCCAGACCGCCGAACGACTGGGGGACCGACCCACCACCTGAGTAGGAGTGGGTCCTTGGCCTTCAGGTGGAAGCTCGGGCAAGTAGGCGGCGAAGGGCGAGGGGTGCATCCGCCTCTCCGGAGTGCGGGGTGCACTTGCCGAGGAGCGTCGTGTGAAATCGTCGACGACGAGGCCATCGATGGGGACCAGTGCGCTGGCGACAGCGCGCTGAACCCGGCAGCTCTGGAGTGCCGTTGACCTAGGGGCGATGTCGGTGGGCGACGTCGGTGGGCGAGGGCGAGCTGCAGAAGTCCCCCCCCCCCCCCCCCCATGCCAGAGGAGCCCGTCCGGGGCAAGAGACGGGCTCCCATCCTTTTTCACTCGTCTACAAACATGGCTGACTTAGAGACGAGTGACTCTTGTGCGACCTCGAGGGCGTCGATAGCGACCGTTGCTGCCTCACAGGAGGAAGCGGAACAGAATGAGCAAAACACTCTTGAAAGACACACTAAAATAAATCAAATTTTGGACTCAAGTGTGAAAAATGGAAAAATCAGCCAGGCTGCAGTCCTGGCAATCAAAAACGAGCTCGCCGCCTGGGCTATTGCCAGTGCAAAGCTTGAGGGGCGACTCGAAGAATTAGAGAAAGAGAACAATAGATTAAGGCAGCAACCAACCAAAACCTGGCTTGCAGTGGCTGCGCAAGCAGTCACAAAATCTCAAACCACAAAGGAAACAATCGCAAAGGTCTCAAAAAGGCCGGAAACGGCGGTCTTCTTAAGACAGACAGTCAAAAAAGTGCAAGAAATATTCACCATTACCATTGACCCCGTTAAGGACAAAATAAAAATAAACAAAGTCAAGGCAACCAAAAACGTAGTTGTAGTTGATGTGGCAACTGAGGAGGACAGAGACAAGATTTTAAACAACACCAAACTTAACACAGCAGTCAAAAGTGAACCACCAAAAAAGCGGAATCCGCTGGTGATCCTTTACGATGTACCGGTAGCACTAACAGAAGTAGACATATACGAAACCCTATCCAATCAAAATTTTGACGACATGGAATGGGAAACATTCAAAAACGATTTTAAATTACGTTTCAGAACAGGGCCCCGGGAGCGTGACGTCGTACATCACGTTGCAGAGGTCTCTGGAAAGATGTGGCGCAAAATCACCACCACGGGGAGAGTCTACATAGGTTTCCATGCGATAAATGTAAGAGATTACCTAGTGGTTCCCAGATGCCACAACTGTGGCGACTTAGATCACGTACACAAGCATTGTGAGAGGAAGCCGGTCTGTTCCAGGTGCGGGGCAGAGGATCATACGAGAAAGAACTGCAGCAAAGCTGGAATCTGCATACCCTGTATAAAGAGAGGCAAAAAGTCATGCAACACCACTGGCAGAAATTGACCTACCTACAGGATGCTTGAGCAGAGACTCATAGCACGAATCGACTATGGCTGACTCCCTAAATGGGAACAGGAAGCCCAAAAGAAAGTCTCCAAGCAAGAGGTTGAGGGATGCAATAAGGGCCAATAAATTCAAAGAATTTATTCAGAAGATCACCAGGCCACAACACTACACAATCACAATGAAAGATGTCTGTATCCAAACAGACCCTTGTGATCAGAATGATGCACCCTCCCCTCCGAATCGGGGACAAAGGTCGCCTAAAGATCAAGCACGACCACTTGGGCATCCTGTGGTAGGGAAATTATCACTGACAGCAGATCCAAAGGCAAATAGTCACGAAGAGCAAGTGCAGGTAAACACAGTAAGCAGCACAAGTGTACCAACAAACACAAGTACACCAATAAGCCCACCTACCGAACGAGGGCTGGGAATAGATCCTGCTAGGATTTACCCCAACCTGGAGCACGCTTTACAGCTGTCTGGACTGGAAGAGCCAGCCACCCTCACAACAGCCTTAAGGCATGTGGTGCGTGTCGGCCATGAATATGGCAGAGACATCACCTTCCCAGTCATGGAGGCTGTAGACAGAATACAGCTTAAGACAATGAATCTCTCCACAGACTTCGGAGCCCTGCGGGACCTAGTTAAGAAAGTATTCGAAAGGCGAAATGAAAAGTTCGACCTTAATGAATTGTACAATCAATCTGTCATCACTAACGGCAGAATAGCACACGACTGGCGCAAAAACTGGCCGGAGTCTCACATTCACACATACTTCCCACGTGAGCCAGTTAAAAGTGGGACAGATAAACTCACACAATAGCAAACTGGTTCTGCAGGAACTCCGGAGAGTGGTGGAGGAGAACAGTCTAGATGTACTCTGTATGCAGGAGCCATACTCCCTGGCTGGATGGATCCCATTCACCGCAGTCAACTGGCAACAGATCTATAGCGGAGAGGAAACAAGAGCCGCGGTCATAATCACAAACAAAGCACTGAGAGCCACAGTATTAGCACAACTTTCTGATGACCACTACAACGTCGTGGAGCTTCATTCACCAACGGGAGTACTATATGTTGTTAACATGTACTTCCAGTACGGAAGACAAATAGACGAATTCCTGGACAAGCTCGTCCAAATAGCCACGGCGTTGCGTGGACGAAAAATTCTCGTGACAGCAGACATTAACGCAAAATCCCTCCTGTGGTTCAGTGGTACTCAGGACGATCGAGGAGAAAAAGCTGTCGACACAATCATGGCACTACAATTAATGGTCGCTAACAAACAGGGAAACCCTCCCACCTACACTGGTGGTGGAGGACAGAGCACAAACATTGACGTTACTGTGGTAACGCCAAACCTCGCAGCAAAAACATCGCACTGGACAGTATGGGACCAAATCACCACTAGTAACCATAACGTAATAACATTCACCATTGGAGACAGCGAGTGCCACTGGGACATGGGGTGGGAAACGCAGCTCAACTACAATAAAACCGACTGGAATCGCTTGGCGAGGGAGTGTGACATTCCTGCATTGCTGGAGGGTGATGTCAACGTAGAAGAGTATGCCAGAGATCTAACAAGTGCGATAACTAGGGCAGTGAAGGCAGCTGTACCAGCCAGGAGGAGGGCCGTCGCGGCCTCCCCCTCACCATGGTCAGCCAAACTGGGGCAAATGCGCCAGGCAGCAAGGAGGGCGAGGAGGTATTACCAGCGGTGTGTCGTCTGGCATGAAAAGCAATGCTGGCTGCAGGTATACAGAGAAGCCAGAGAACAGTTCCAACAGGAACTCAAGGCTGTCAGGATGAGGAGCTGGGAGAACTATGTACAAAGCCAATTGGCTACAGACCCCTGGGGACTATCATACAAAATAGTACGGGAAAAAATCAAATCACCTATGGTGCTATCTACCGTCAGGGACGGGGATCGGATGACGGAGACCTGGCAGGAAACTGCGGGGGTCCTACTCCGTGCCCTGCTACCTGACGATAGAGAGGATGATGACTCTGATGAACAACAGAGAATAAGAAGAGAGAACCAACGGGTCTACGAAAACAACCGAGTGGTTTACCCCTTCTCCGAAGAAGAGGTAAGCTCCCAAATAAAAACTCTTAAAAAAGGCAAAGCTCCTGGCCCAGGCGGCATTACTGCGGAAGTGATGCAATACCTCGCCCCCCCAGCTGGTGGCACCTCTCACTCAGCTGTACGATGAGTGTTTACAGCTTCAGACATTCCCCTCAATATGGAAGAAGGCGAATGTAGTTATAATCAAAAAAGGCCCAGACAAAGATCCCAAAGAAGCCAAGTCGTACAGACCTATATGTCTACTGGACTTGTTGGGCAAGCTTTTTGAGAGGTTGCTGGCAGACAGGCTGGCTGCACACCGAGTCCTGTGCGCGATGAGTGACAGACAATTCGGTTTTCGGACAGGACGATCGGCGTCTGACGCAATCGCCCTGGCTGCGGATGTCTGTGACTCTGCCCCGCACAAGTGCATAGTCGGCATCATGCTGGACATCAGTGGCGCCTTTGATAACCTGTGGTTGCCTTCGCTCTTCTCCTGCTTGCGGGAGAAGGAATGCCCAGGGCCGCTGTATGGCTATCTCAGGAGCTATTGTGAAGAAAGGGAGGTCTGGCTATCGCCCCTAGCGGCAAAGTCAGCAAGAAAATCACCAAGGGGTGTCCTCAGGGATCCGTCCTGGGGCCACTCTTTTGGGACATAAACATGGAACCACTCTTAGAAGAACTAAAGAGCAGTGAAGATGTGCTAGAGGTCATAGCCTACGCAGACGACCTCCTCCTGCTGGTCGGCGGCCGTAGCCGCGAAGATTTAGAGCCGAAAGTAGAAAGAGCCATGACAATATTGACCACATGGTGTCATAAAACAAATATGACCATCGCACCTAACAAGTCAACCTACCTGTTGCTCAAAGGTCAACTTATAAGAAATTCCACAGTCAGAATAAATGGCCTACCGGTCCTCAGGCGCCGAGAAGCCCGGTATCTTGGTGTCATCGTCGACGAGAGGTGGAACTATGCATCACACATTGACACGGTAACACAGAGATCACTAACATACTAAACAATTTAATCGGAATTGGACACAAAAGATTCCATCTCCCACCTGATCTAATCAAATTGTATCATAACAGCATCCTTATATCCATAGTAGGCTACGGGTCAGCGGTCTGGGCACACAGGCTCACGAGGGTCATGCATGCCGTGGCCGTAAGAAGAGTGCAGCGAAATATGCTCCTACGTTCAGTAGGCGCATATAGAACAACTCCAGGAGGGGCACTTTTAGTACTGATGGGGTTATGTCCACTGGACATAAAAATTAGGGAACAGGCCACCTGGTATTGGATAAAGAAGAATAGAAGAGAAAAAATTGAAGAAATCATGGGGGTATATGTAGGGGATAAACAAAGTATTAAAAGAAGGGGAATTGAATTATGGCAGGAACTTTGGGATAATGATGAGACAGGCCGAAGAACACACGAGCTACTTCCAAACATACAGGAACGCCTAAAACTCACTTACATCAAACCCACTAGAGGCTTGCTGCACATTCTTACTGGGCACGGACCCTACCCGACATATCTGTGTCGGTTTGGGAAAAGGGCAACATCAGCCTGTGACTGTGGAGCAGTGCAGGGCACTCCAGACCATGTGGTGTACGAGTGTCCCCTCTTCGACGATGTTGCACAACAATTTAGGGAACAACTGCCGAATAACGATACGCACCACTTGCTCAGGCACGAAAACACTTTTAACGTCTCGAATCACCTAGCAGACGCAATCTCAGGTAATGTCCTCAAAGAATATCTAAGAAATAATCAATAAATAAATACCAGACTTGATACGCACACCATCCCTGTTCCGCCGGGACTTGGACTTGGCCAGCCGCCTCACGGCTGGAACCCGCCAGGTCTTCGGAATAGGTTGGGGGGGGGGGGGGGGCAGAACATCACCACCGGACTTGACAACGCACCAATTACGACATTAGATATGGGGCTAGTTATAGTTTCAAATTAGGATAATAGAAATAGTGTAGAACTGCAGCGACCACGTCACCGGCCAGCCCAGTGCCTGGGGCACTCCCACTGGGATTAGCTCAGTGGGAAAGGACAACAATTAGGTTTGTATCTTATTCTGGCACACCTGTAACGCTGCAGGTAGAGTAGTCATTGTAACCTATTACAAGTAGTATCCCAATTAACAGTAGCTAAAATTAAGGTAACACTAAAACAATAGCATAGTACATTATAGTAGAATAACCCCCATAGTGTGAAGGATCACAGTAGAAACCTGTAGTGTTAAAAATAGCAATAGCTGCAGATTGAATAGTGTAATAGTTAAAAATTGGACCTACTAATGTATTTAGGTAGTAGGTTAAATTGTATCATAATAATGATAGGATAAAGTTTTTTTTTTTTTAAATGGTCAGTAAGCTAGAGAGTAAAGATGCAGATGTCATAAATTACCTATTAGGATTCAATCGTGGTTTACAGTAATGTAATTTTTTTAATAATAAATTACTTTAAAGAATGTGTAAGTTCTGATGCATAAACATCTCAGACCTATTTTTTACATTTATGTTGTAGGTGTCACATACCTACATAGGATTTTCAGTAAGACTTCTCAGTTACTTGCCCTCTAATAAATTTATAAAGTGGATATTTACATACAATGACGTGCAAAAAATGGCTCTGAGCACTATGGGACTTAACATATCAGGTCATCAGTCCCCTAGACTTAGAACTACTTAAACCTAACTAACCTAAGGACATCACACACATCCATGCCCGAGGCAGGATTCGAACCTGCGACCGTAGCGGTCGCGCGGTTCCAGACCCTAGCGCCTAGAACCATTCTGTCATCCCTACCGGCCCACGCAATTCGTGACATGGTGCCTCTAACCGCGCGGCCACTCCGTACGGCTGTTGTCCTTCATAAGCATGAAAGCTACGGTAGGAACACTAACATTTCATAGACAGAGAATTGCCAGGCACGTAGTATGTAAAATGGTCAGTCTGGCGTGAGGTCGGTCGCTTGACGGCGCGTTCGGCGCGGCCCTGCCCGTTGCCGGCGCGCCGTAAGGCACGGAGGCTCGCACTGGGGCTATCGCTTCTAGTCGGGCGTGCCGCGGCAGTCCTCACGGGCGCTGTGATGCGTCTCTTATAGCCTCTACTTCCCAAGTGGCTCTTTCCGCCTTCCCTTGGTGCCAGATGTTAAGCTTGGCGTTCTGCCTTGCGACAAAAGGGAGAGCTGCGACCCAACCCGATGCGAAGGCGAAGGGTGCGTGGCACAGGGGGAGCTGTGTCGAGGGACCGAACACCAGTCCCTTTCCGTTCGCAGGGCACAGACCAGCAGGTGCTCTGCATGCCGGCGACTTCGTTTGTCGGCGTGGGATCGCGGCACGAGTCGGCAAGGGTGCTTCGCCGCGCCCCTGGGTAACCGGGGCGTGTTCTTCCAAACCCAGGAGGTGGTGACATCGCCTGGGCTAGGTTAGATGGGCCCAGACCGCCGAACGACTGGGGGACCGACCCACCACCTGAGTAGGAGTGGGTCCTTGGCCTTCAGGTGGAAGCTCGGGCAAGTAGGCGGCGAAGGGCGAGGGGTGCATCCGCCTCTCCGGAGTGCGAGGTGCACTTGCCGAGGAGCGTCGTGTGAAATCGTCGACGACGAGGCCATCGATGGGGACCAGTGCGCTGGCGACAGCGCGCTGAACCCGGCAGCTCTGGAGTGCCGTTGACCTAGGGGCGATGTCGGTGGGCGACGTCGGTGGGCGAGGGCGAGCTGCAGAAGTCCCCCCCCCCCCCCCCCCCCCCCCATGCCAGAGGAGCCCGTCCGGGGCAAGAGACGGGCTCCCATCCTTTTTCACTCGTCTACAAACATGGCTGACTTAGAGACGAGTGACTCTTGTGCGACCTCGAGGGCGTCGATAGCGACCGTTGCTGCCTCACAGGAGGAAGCGGAACAGAATGAGCAAAACACTCTTGAAAGACACACTAAAATAAATCAAATTTTGGACTCAAGTGTGAAAAATGGAAAAATCAGCCAGGCTGCAGTCCTGGCAATCAAAAACGAGCTCGCCGCCTGGGCTATTGCCAGTGCAAAGCTTGAGGGGCGACTCGAAGAATTAGAGAAAGAGAACAATAGATTAAGGCAGCAACCAACCAAAACCTGGCTTGCAGTGGCTGCGCAAGCAGTCACAAAATCTCAAACCACAAAGGAAACAATCGCAAAGGTCTCAAAAAGGCCGGACACGGTGGTCTTCTTAAGACCCCTGCCCGGACAGACAGTCAAAAAAGTGCAAGAAATATTCACCATTACCATTGACCCCGCTAAGGACAAAATAAAAATAAACAAAGTCAAGGCAACCAAAAACGTAGTTGTAGTTAATGTGGCAACTGAGGAGGACAGAGACAAGATTTTAAACAACACCAAACTTAACACAGCAGTCAAAAGTGAACCACCAAAAAAGCGGAATCCGCTGGTGGTCCTTTACGATGTACCGGTAGCACTAACAGAAGTAGACATATACGAAACCCTATACAATCAAAATTTTGACGACATGGAATGGGAAACATTCAAAAACGATTTTAAATTACGTTTCAGAACAGAGCCCCGGGAGCGTGACGTCGTACATCACGTTGCCGAGGTCTCTGGAAAGATGTGGCGCAAAATCACCACCATGGGGAGAGTCTACATAGGTTTCTATGCGATGAATGTAAGAGATTACCTAGTGGTTCCCAGATGCCACAACTGTGGCGACTTAGATCACGTACACAAGCATTGTGAGAGGAAGCTGGCCTGTTCCAGGTGCGGGGCAGAGGATCATACGAGAAAGAACTGCAGTAAAGCTGGAATCTGCATACCCTGTATAAAGAGAGGCAAAAAGTCATGCAACACCACTGGCAGAAATTGACTTACCTACAGGATGCTTGAGCAGAGACTCATAGCACGAATCGACTATGACTGACTCCCTAAATGGGAACAGGAAGCCCAAAAGAAAGTCTCCAAGCAAGAGGTTGAGGGATGCAATAAGGGCCAATAAATTCAAAGAATTTATTCAGAAGATCACCAGGCCACAACACTACACAATCACAATGAAAGATGTCTGTATCCAAACAGACCCTTGTGATCAGAATGATGCACCCTCCCCTGCGAATCGGGGACAAAGGTCGCCGAAAGATCAAGCACGACCACTTGGGCATCCTGTGGTAGGGAAATTATCACTGACAGCAGATCCAAAGCGCCTTGAACTGCTCGGCCACACCGGTCGGCTGACGTGCAAAACTTAAGGACGAAAATAGCTCGGTAAAATTGGCACCATACATGGAAAAAATTGCTACAGTGTAGCGCAGAATGTAAGTGATAGAAATACGGAATTAGACAAACAGAAATGACACTTTCATTCAAAGACAATAATAACCCTGAAGTCAACGCGATCAATGATGCTCACTTGGACATTAAAAAAAAGCGGGACATGGTCCTTAATATTGTGTGTGGGTATCCCGGGCAACAGTGTATACTCTGCAATGTGCTTCCACGCTGGTCACAAGGTTCGTTAGGAGTTCTTGTGGTAGAGCTTTCCATTCCACCACCAGCGTGGCTGCCAACTGCTGTACGGTCTTTGGTGCATGCGGACGTGCTGCAGTACGTCTGCTCAACATGAACAAGACGCGCTCGGTGGAACTTAAGTCGGGGGAACGGTCAGACCAGTCCATTCGCCGAACATCCTCTGGTTCCAAGAGCTCCTCTATCTGCGCGGTTCGATAAAGTCGCGCATTGTCATCCATAAAATGAAGCCAGGGCCGAATTGACCCCTGAAAAGACGAACTCGGGGAAGGAGTACGGTATCGCAATGACTTGACCAGTGAGTGTACCGTGTTCGAAGATTTGGAGGTCAGTACGCCAATTTAACGTTACGCCTCCCCACATCATAATACGTGGACCACCAAAACGATCATGTTCGACAATGGGTGCATTATGTGTTCCCACATTTCACCATACGAGTGTATGTCCAGAATCACAATTCAAACTTAATCTGACCTCATCCGGGAAGATTCAAATGTTTCAAACGGCTCTAAGCACTATGAGACTTAACATCTGAGGTCATCAGTCCCCTAGAACTTAGAACTACTTAAACCTACCTAACCTACGGACATCACACACGTGCATGCCCGAGGCAGGATTCGAACCTCCGACCGTAGCAGCAGCGCGGTTCCGGATTGAAGCGCCTAGAACCGCTCGGTCACAATGACCGGCCATACGGGAAGAGACCGTGCTTCCAATCCTAGTCGGCCCAGTCCCTATGCTCTTGACGCCATCTCAATCGGTACCGCCGATGTCCATATGATAGCCGGCCGGGGTAGCCGATCGGTTCTAGGCGCTAAAGTCTGGAACTGCGCGACCGCTACGGTCGCAGGTTCGAATCCTGCCTCGGGCATGGATGTGTGTGATGTCCTTAGGTTAGTTAGGTTTGTGTAGTTTTAAGATCTAAGGGACTGATGACCTCAGAAGTTAAGTCCCATAGTTCTCAGAACCATATGAACCATTTTATCCGTATGATAATGGAACACAACGTACTGGTCGTCGGACAAAGAGACCACCCTCATGCAGTCGATGTGCCACTGTGGCGTGTGATATTGCGTGCCTTGCAGTCCTGTTTGACGCGGGTCCCGTCTTGCCTGTTGCACAACGCAGTGGTCACGTACTGCTGCAGTTGACATTGATTGACCACCTCCTCTCCATTGGGGAGCAATATCTGTGGCTCGGAACGCTCCCCAAGTAAGTGAAAGAATGCACTGAGCAGTGCCAAACTGCTGGGGTACACTAGTCACACTTCGTCCTTCTTCAAGTTTCACGATGACTCCTCGCCGCGTGAAGTCATCTAGATGTTGTCTCCGGACCATGTTCTAACGAAGAACGCTACCACAGTGCACTTTAACTGCTCGGTGGTTCACACACATTGTCTTTTCCCTTTCCGTCAACTGCCTGGTGTGGCGGTGCCAGCCCCATTTGGCGATTTGGTCACCCTGATCTTATACCGTGTGGCGCCCACTTCTCTCTGCACGACTGGGAGACCCCTGGCAACGTGCTTACGCAGTTCCATTGATTTGCACCGAGTTTTCGATATGTTATGAACCTTTATCTATTTCTTCCTTAAGTTTTTCAGAGAAGTATAAATATTATTTTAAAATGAAATGAATAGCGAATTGGCTGCAATTTGACGTGAAAAGGGTACTGTGGGTAGAAGCAGATTGGTCCGTATGTGGAATTAGTTGGTATGTTGTCTTGCATTTGTATTGTTTTATAAAGAAATGGAATGAAATCTTCTGATACTGCGACAGAACAATACATCAAGAAATGTATTGCAGTTGTTTGTTTAAATAAGGTATACAATATTCGCATGTGGTTCGTAATGTCTAACAACCAAGAGTTTGTGAAAGTTAGACTGTTATGGAACCTAGCATCATTTGTGCTACATTACTTTTACATCTATTTGCCTGTGGTTACTATTCATAAAATTGCTTATTGCTGGCATCTTTCAGATTAGTGATAATCTGAGCTCTTATTTGTGGATCGACGACAGGACATACCAATGTTACATTATATAGGGTGGCCCAAGAGCAATTTTCACTACTCAGAGACATGACAGGAACACTCATTTGAAGCGAAAAAATTCATACGGACATATACCCTATTTCTAATGGTTTTCGAGATAGAATACATTTACTATCACTTTTTACTTTTTTCTTGAGTAACTCGAAAATTGCGGTCTCTAGCGAAAGCGTGTCGCAGTAGGATATCAAACTACGTTAAATATTCTACGAAAACGGTCGTATTCATTTTTCTCTAGGAATAATAGTTTGGTCGCAGAGAGCGAGAGAATATAGAAAATCTCATGCGATTCTCGTGTGCTGAAGGTAGGTAGTTTCTGTAGGTCAATACGAGGTCGTTTCCCGACTAGATAGACCACAAGTGTGCTATATAATTGTTCGTCTCGACTTTCTCTACAGTACCGTAGTACATTATAAAAAATGTACAGAATAATACAGAAAATAAATAACAGTGTACATTAAATGCGTTCTATTTCGGAAACCATTAGGAATAGGGCATACGTCCATATGAAGTTTTTGTTTCAAATGATCTTTCCTATCATATCACCGAATACTGACCATTCCTCTTGGGACACCCTGCCGACTCTCAGCACCACATAATTCTTGATAAATTTCAATTTGTTGTGAAAGATAAAACAAGAGATAAAATAATTTAGAGATTCCATTTTCCACATTTTGATACACAAACAAGCTGAGCCCATTTTTAAAAGATTTTGAGTCAATACAACACTATAATTGCGTGTGAATAATGTAACAACCATATTGAATTGTAGAATTAATAACGATGTACTAATCTCACTCACTATCTCTTTCTCTTGTGTGTAAAATAGTTGTTGCAAGCAGCAAAGGTCCACGTTTACGTAGTTTCAGTAGTTATCCCCAGTGCACTTGAACAATTAAAACTCAAGTACAAGATATAATGAAAACCTACAAATCTTTAAGGGAAGCATATTGCGGAAGATGTAACTATTACACAAAAATTTGCACAGGGCTGGCATCCAAACGTACCTTAAACAAACCGTCAGTACTTGTGCGCGGTTGACGGCAGCTCCCTTTGAGTAATTTTGGATACTATTTGACGCAAACAATGAAAAAAATTGGTGCTTCAATATTCTGAAATATTTATAAAACGCCTATTCTTCTTCCACTAGTTCCTTGTAGAGCGCATGAATTTCCCCTCCTGGACTACGTAATGATAACATTTTTCGGATCCACACTCTCCGTTTGCGTTGCTTCACACTTTTCCTTCCTCCTCTAGTATAAGATCAATCACGGCAAGTTTTGAACTACTGAGCCTGATAAATACCATTTTCATACAAATGTGGACTCCAGCACTCACGTATGTAAGCTACCACACTGAGTCTGTACTTCCCGGTGTAAAAACTGCAGAAAAGCGTCTTGTGAAGTGCGCAGTACTCGCGATAAAACCATATGTGGTGAGATGACGTGACGTGACGTGAAGAGGCGAGACGAGAGTTGACCTGACGTGACGTCCAGTGTGAATACATCCTAATGTTGACGCGACGTGACGTAACGTGGCGTCCCGTCCCGTTCTGGTCCGTTGACGTCTAGTGTGAATAGGTTTTATGTGGACGGAAGCACACCAGAATATGCATTTCTAGCGTTCTGGAAGCATTTCACACCAAATTTTCGCTGGCGTAAAAAAAAAATGCCTCGCATTTGCTGTAACGAAGAAAACAAGATGTACACTGCAGAACGATATGACAGTCTAATTGCTTTATCTGAAACAGGTAAAAGCAGAAAACTGGTTCTAGATGAATCTATGAGCCATGCCAAGAAAGTAAATAAAAGCAAAATAGTAAGAAAGGCAAAGCTGTCATCAACTGGAAGACTGGTTTAAACACCGCAGTGGTTTTCCTTATGCCTTCCCCCGACCTTTGAACAGATATACCTAGTCAGTTATAGGTCGATCTACATACAGTTTAACGTGGACTCCGAGCTACGGTGCAACTCAGAATTCTTCTCGAAAACAAGCACCTCCAGATGTGAAATAAGTCACAACAGACAGATAAAAATTGTAACACTTACCAGTGATCGAAGCCCAGACCTTTGAAAGCCTAGTTTGCCACTTGACCACCAAGCCATTTAGTCACAAGTAAAATAAACTCACTAAGGATGCTTCCAGAGGCACATGTTTTATTATCAAGGAATAAAAGGAAGAATGTTTAGAGTCTGACATGCTGTCGACGAAGAGTTTGTTAGATACTGAGCACAAGCTACGATTTGGGACATGTGACGAAGGTAATCGGCAGTCTTTTCATTGACAGAATTGGAGAAACCACACACTGTCTACACTGCCTAATAGAAAAAGTGAAGCACCGAGATGGGAAGGAGGAAACGAAATGAGACTTCACGGGTTGATGGGGTATTTGATGTTAATGCAGTGATTAAAAAATCGAGTCAAATTTACAAAGAACCTTGTAGCATGCACCCACTTATCAGTATGACGTTGCACCCCATATGGCCTGCATGCATGCACTGATTCGGTTGGGAAGGGTGTCATAAAGCCGTTATATCCACTTCTGAGGCAAACAGGCTCACAACTGTTGTAAATGGTACTTGATATCCCTGACGCTGGCACTGGGATGGAGCTGGTCCCACAAATGTTCTATTGGGGACAGATTTGCGGATCTTGCTGGCCACAGGATTACTTTAACACCACTTAACAGTTCACAGAGATACGCGCCACATGTGGACGAGCGTTGTCCTGTTGAAAAATGGCATCACGATAATGTCATAATGTCGCGCGAGAGGTTAGAAATGAGTATGCAGGATGTCGGTGCCGTCAGAGTTTCTTCAGTCACAACCTGCCGTAATCTGAACTCGTACCCAATGGTTCCCCACACCGCGACAGCAGGAGTAACACCGCTTTGCCTCTACAAAACATCGGAAGATCGAACCTCTCCCCCTGACGCTGACATATTCGCCGACGATGGTCACCCATGGTACTGCAGAACAGCGATGCATCGCTGAACGCAATGCGAAGCCATCCATCAGTAATGGATGCTTTCTAGTCACGGCACCGCTTCAAACGCAGCAGTTTATGTTGGGGTGTTAGCAGCAGCCCACACATGGATAGTCATTCCCTAGTCCGATTGCTGCTAGCCTCTGACTAATGGCGTAGGATGAGACAGAATGTTTCAGGGAGTCCATTACTTGTTCTGACCATATCTGATGGGGTTACGATGTGTTTGATGCGCGGTAATCTTCTTTTGTGGTGATCGGACATCGTCGACCGGAAACTTGGTGACTAGCATGCCTGCCCTCAAGTTCCCATTTGGTCCAACATCGGGTCACTGCCAGATCCGAATTCCCATCAAATCTGGATACTGCTCGATTCGACCAGCCAGCCAGATAAGACTCACAATGATGCCCCTTCCAAATTCTGTCAGTTGCTGATAACGCTGTCTCAGACGAGTACGGAGGATCTACTTTTGTGGTGATCGGACATGGTCGACCGGAAACTTAATGACTAGCATGCCTGCCCTCAAGTTCCCATTTGGTCCAACATCGGGTCACTGCCACATCCGAATGCCCATCAAATCTGGATACTGCTCGATTCGACCAGCCAGCCAGATAAGACTCACAATGATGCCCCTTCCAAATTCTGTCGGTTGCTGATAACGCTGTCTCAGACGAGTACGGAGGATCTACTTTTGTGGTGATCGGACATGGTCGACCGGAAACGTAATGACTAGCATGCCTGCCCTCAAGTTCCCATTTGGTCCAACATCGGGTCACCTCCACATCCGATTGCCCATCAAATCTGGATACTGCTCGATTCGACCAGCCAGCCAGATAAGACTCACAATGATGCCCCTTCCAAATTCTGTCGGTTGCTGATAACGCTGTCTCAGACGAGTACGGAGGATCTACGTGTCCTACACAGTAATCACTCAACTTGTGACGCAGTTCATACCCTTTATACAAATTATACCCTACCACACCTGGTCATAACACCAAACACGAACAACGCTAATCTACTCTGGTGGTCAGAGACAATTGCAGCTCTAATCGTTTACATACCCAGTGATGTTGTGTACATGTACGAAGTTATATTGACATCCGAGGACTGTGTCTCTTGGTGCTTAACTTGTCTTGTCAGGCAGTGTAAATATAGACAGACGGACAGGGATTTGAGCTAGCGTCCTCCGGAATGTGAGTCCAGTATCTTACGCTGGGCCACATCGATCAGTATCAGGGAGAGAAACTATATAGCCATTGATGGAATAGCTATCGCTAAGGACATGAGCCGCTAAAGGTCAAGAGATCCAACAGATAAGTAGTAAATTTGGAAAAAGTTCTATGGGACCAAACTGCTGAGGTCATCGGTCCCTAGGCTTAAACACTACTTAATCTAATTTAAACTAACTTACGCTAAGAACAACACACACACCCATGCCCAAGGGAGGATTCGAACCTCCGAGCTAAATTGTAACGATCACATAGATAATTTTGTAGGTAGAGCAAACCAAAGACTGTGTTTCATTGGCAGAACACTTAGAAGGTGCAACAGGTCAGCTAAAGAGACTGCTTACACCATGCTTGTCCGCCCTATTCTGGAGTATTGCTGTGCGGTGTGGGATCCGCATCAGGTGGGACTGACGGATGACATCGAAAAGGTACAAAGAAGGGCAGCTCGTTTTGTATTATCGCGAAATAGGGGAGATAGTGTCACAGACATGATACGTGAATTGGAGTGGCAGTCATTAAAACAAAGGCGTTTTTCGTTGCGATGAAATCTTCTCATGAAATTTCAATCACCAGTTTTCTTCTCCGATTGCGAAAACATTCTGTTGGAACCCACCTACATAGGGAGAAATGATCATCACGATAAAATAAGAGAAATCAGGGCTCGCACAGAAAAATTTAAGTGCTCGTTTTTCCCGCGTGCCGTTAGAGAGTGGAACGGTAGAGAGACAGCTTGAAGGTGGTTCACTGAACCCTCTGCCAGGCACTTTATTGTGAATAGCAGAGTAATCACGTAGATGTAGATGTAGATATAGGGGAGCAGCGCGAACCGTAGCAAGGCGCCCAAGCCCGCACGGCTGCCCCGCGCGGCAGAGATAAGGAATGAAGCATTTTATATCTACAGCAAAATTATAAAGAATTACATGAAACTATGAAGCATAATTCAGCGAAATATTAGCGCGTAACTAGGAAGTAGCAACACCGTCTCGTCCTTTCATTCCTTAACTATGAAGAGACCTTAGTTTTATGAACTAACCTAGTTCTCACCTAAAGCAGACAATAGGAGTAGCTGCTAAAGGACGAGTCTTGGGCGTATCGGATACTTTCCCACTGAAAAATGATATTCGTAGTCGTAAAGTAGAGGTCTTACAATAGTTAGTCACAATCAAAGGCCAGAGCGAAGTCTTAAACAGCTTATAAGTCACGTCTTTAACTCTATGGAAGCTACTGTTACTGCATCTTGAGCGATAATACGGCGTTAAGAGAGTTGTTAACACGCCGCCTGTTGCTCATTCAGTAAAGAACGCGCTTGTCTTTCACGGATCGTGTTAGACAGTGTGAGTGTGCCGTAACTGGATCGCTCTGGATGCAAAATGTTTGTAGAAATTAACAAGTTCTAGGTTTTTGGTGTCGAAGTGACGTCACGGTAATGAAAACGCGTCCTACATGCGCGGAGAGGAAGGCTCGCGGGGAGCGCGTGTGCCAAGACGAGGTTTTGCGCATGCGCGTGTTAGGCGCCGCGCAGACTTGAACGCCGGCTGCTGCCGCAGGCGCGAATTCGCGCTTTCTTACGAGTACCAACACTGCTCGCCCGTCCTTCGCCTGTCTGCCACCAGAGGAGCGCCACTTCACCGTGAGTACTTAGCCTGCACTCCTTCCGTAACAGCATCAGCTATGACACCGTATCACTTGTCACGTCACGCCAGTTACACTGCCATTAATTCACAATGGAAGCATGCACCCAACAGCTTACCGATTTTGCTTGTCTTTCGCACGACCGCAATACATACTTCTACGTGACTTTTTTTTGCTAATCATTGCCAGACATATTTGTATCATTGCACCTAATCATCTTTCTTTAGAAAGGAACAGTGATATTGATAAGCCGTGCGGTTAAAGGCGCTGCAGTCTGGAACCGCAAGACCGCTACGGTCGCAGGTTCGAATCCTGCCTCGGGCATGGATGTTTGTGATGTCCTTAGGTTAGTTAGGTTTAACTAGTTCTAAGTTCTAGGGGACTAATGACCTCAGCAGTTGAGTCCCATAGTGCTCAGAGCCATTTGAACCATTTGATATTGATAAACATTATGGTACATTCATGGCGAGGTATAATCAAAATGTGATAAGGAATCACGATGACATGAACTTTTATTTGTCCATAAATTGATGCGCGTATAGCAATGACATCATACTGAACTAAACCTGCATTGAATAACGTACCTTACATTTGCTATACGCGCATAAATTTTTCGATAAATGAATATTCATTTCACCACGGTTCCTTATTACATCTCATCATGAATATACCAGAATGATCATTATGATTATTATTATTGTTGTTCCTTTCCGAAGAAAAATGATTAGTTTTTGCCATACAAGCGTTTAGTGAAAGATCAGAGAAAAAAAAAAGTTATGCGACTCGAAGCACCACGAGCAGAGTTCTAGTCTGTCGCATTAGCCGCTTCCGCTTACTCCGCTGCTCGACAAAATGTACTCTGGTAAGGTTTTAGACAGACTCGTAGGAATTTGAACTGCGATTTCTCGAATAGGCTTGAAGAGCACATCGCTCTAAATCAGCATCTGTTACACCTACGTACGTGCTACAATTATGTGAAAGGTAAGCAAAACCAGTGACCCTTTGAGTGCATGCTTCCCTTATCAGAGAAGACCCTTTCTACCGCAATCTCTGTTGTCGGTTACAGTTTCCCTACGACGCTCTACAAAGTTCAGTGAATTTCTCTAATGAATATTATAGACATAGGATACAAATCCTCAAGATACGCAGGATCATATTTTTGCTTTTTGTCATGGAAGAACGTATTTCCCTTTCGCAACGAGAACAGCTGCTAGAAGTTCTATATCAATACTTTCCAGAACATTCCCACACGTGAAATGACAAGGATTCGAAGACTCTGATAATTTTGTACCAGAGGCTGCTAAACAGATGTCAATTACCATGCGCTACGTTCACATTATATCTATTCTAGTCAGTGAATATCTTTCCGTGCATATTGCAAGTCATGTACCTGAAAATTTCTCGAAGTTAAGGACGTTTGTTAAGTTTTTCAGAAGCGAAAATCTTATAACAAAATTATGAAACCTGAAATATACACTAACAAAGGCAACTTCACGTTATTTTTCTATTGGAAGCAACAGCAATATATGCTTGGACTACATCGCGATTATGCATTGCACGGGTACCATCAATGTTTGAAAGAGCTCTTTCGCGAAAATAGTTTCCGTCAACCCTATTAAAAGACGTCTACTAAAAAAAACAATAAATGCATAGTTTCCACTCAATAAATAGACTGTACAACTGTTTGCAGCTGCATAATCATACAGTGTTTGTGCTGCTTTTGCACAGACAAAAATTTCAATGATTTCTGGAAACTGAATGACGCTTCACGAAATTAATAGTAGTCGAACCTCTCCATTTGCAGTATTAAAAGAGCATGAACCATACATTGATTATCTTTCGTGTCTCCTGTATATGATATCAGTTATAACGAGTTTGTTTGCGTGGCAAGCACAGAAATATTCATTTTGTAAATAAAAACCGCCTTTTCTTGCTGCAGTATATTTTATTTCTTCCAGACGCGTTTCGTCTTTTACTTTAAGGCATCTTCAGTGGAATCTAGAACGATACAGTTTTGTTTTGATATGCGATATTTGTAGATTATAAAGCGGGTGCCAACCAAACATGCGAATAACTGTAAGTAATCATTTATTTACGTAAAAAACAAGGAGTCAACTTTTTTATAATCTACAAATTTCGCATATCGAAAGAAAATTTTATCATTCGAGATTCCACTGAAGATAAGTAAAAGGCCACTGGAAGAAATAAAATACATTGCAGCAGAACAATACGAAAGATCAGTTATTTCTCCCATGTGGATTTTTCTGTAGCAGTACCTTCCCTACTGTATTCATCATAACGTAAGTTCCTAACAAGGCCAAACTGTGCAGATGCGTACATATGTTCTAGAATTTCGCTCATTTGTAGTACTTGATTCATACGTTCCTCACCTTTTCTGGAAGCCGAAATTTCTTGAGAAGGGCAACACATCATTTATATACCAATCGACTGCTTTGAAAGTATTATTTAATGAAGACGGCCATATTATTGACTATTCATTGCTGATTCCATGCGCTGCACTCGTTGAAATAAAAAATTCCGAATGTGTATTGAAAAAAGTTAAGCTGTAAAATATGTAATTCAGATAAGTTGGTGCACCTTTGTTTCTATATTAATGCTCATTTTACTCGTACGGAAGGTACTCCCTCCTGGACAGCCTCGGTGGGGCATTCTGTAAATATACTCTCTCCTGCCTTCCTGTTTTCCTGTCTACTTGGTACACAAATTGTTAATTTGAAGAATATCCATTTGTTAATTACTTTTAAGTTTCCAAGTATTTAAAGCTGCAACTTTTGTAAGACTTTGTTGAAATACTAATAGATCAATTAAGCTTCGTATAATGTATATGTACAATTTAATACTGTGGAAAACGACCTGTGTTAGTCACTAGTTATAATAATCTACTCGATTACAGTTTGGAAAGCCGTATTTATCCAGATAATATTTTATTCACAAGTAACATAGATAAGCACTTACTGTATAGTTCACATTTTGAAATATTTACAAACAACAACATTATTAGGGCAGTATAATAATGAACATCAAGCTAAGCTCCAAACGTAACAATACGAAATTGTACCTGGCTAGAACTGATTACGAAATTCACCTCTTGCAGACAGCAGCGAATGCCGTGTTCCTTTAGATACCTACTAGAATTCATTCTCGTCCAGCACAATGGGCATATTTTCAACAGGGACGTATCCAGTGAACTTTCGGGTAGCATAAATTCCACACATTAAAGAACAATGTGAAGCTCTTAATATTACAAAACTGTTCAATACAATGTGAAGAAATTCTATAGCCCTAGGAAACCTGCACAACGACTATTGAACATATGCCGCTTTTTACTGTCGTAGAACAACCACTGGTGAGTGACGCTAAGCCTACGCTTGTATTATATTCCCAGAGATTGTTAATAATGTCTCCTACTCCACCACAGCATTAGGACAGCATTTCGTACGAAGCTGTTTGTCTTGTACAGTACGAGTATGGACCCAAAATTCTCTATAAACCCTTTCCTGGTCGTTTCGAAGACCGTAATCATGGAACTCATTCAGTGAATTATCCCTTTTGCTACTATTGCAGTGTTTTATCTTCAGAAATCGCTTCCAAATAAATTGCCATACACGGAAGACTGAATTTGTTTCCGGAACTACTGATGCAGTGTGAATAGTTATTTCTGGGTTTCTGGGCGAAATCGAGTCTATAATTAATCCCAAAGATGTGCGATGGGGTTTAGTTCAGTAAATACACTAAGTTTACTTCGAATGATGGTGCAGTGTGCTTTCTTTGTGGAGAGGAGTGTAAGAATGCTGATACAGAAACGGATTGATTACGAACTGTTGCCAGCGCATAGAAACTACAGTGTTATCTGAAATAGTATCATAAGCAACTGTAGTGTTTTTTCCTTCAATCAAAACTAATAGCACGAACCCACAGCGTTGCTGTAGTAATGCTATTCTAGCGTTTAAGAATTATGTCACCTCTAGTGAATCGAAGTAAGGAACAAGATTGCGGAAGAATTGCGAGACTTTCACAAGGTGTTGTCAGTTAGAATGAGACTGAAATTAAAAATGAGAATTAGATTCAATCAGTAAGACTTTAGAGATACCGAGCATCGCATTCTCATTTACAGGTAAGCTTGGAAGCTGTAATCAAGAAACTCTGGAAATAGTGCAGTTCTTTCATCCAACCAACAAATTTAAGCTTTAGATGTGCAGTTAGATCTTCAAAATATGTAACGAGAAAATGTAAACATATTCTCGTATTTATGATCTTACTTATACGGTGATAAAGGAAATGAGAGGATGAAAGCAGCTATGCTCGTAGCTTACATCCCTGCAGGAACCAGTAAAGGACCTCCACGTTTAAAGCCTGTCTCTATGCGGAATAATCATCAATAGTTTCTTCTTACAAGGTTACGTGGTGAACCTGAAAGGGATTATATTCCGACCATATTATTTCCTTCAGTACTGTCGTTTACTTTATTTCATTTTCGGCAATGCGAACCACAGACCAACCTATTTCACATGTAATCTTGATCATGTTAGGCGCACAGCTGACATTAATGTTAACGATTAATGGAAACCACCTCGCTGTATGATTACAAATTTATTGTGCTACTGCCTATTTCGTGTCTTTGAACATCGTCAAATTGCCTTACAGTAAATGTTCACAGAATTGTACCGTAGTCACGACTTAAATGACCGTTAATGTCATGAATTCAGCATAACTCGGTGAGGACGTAGTTTAAGGCGACCTAAAGATCTTCAAATAAATGAAATGACCAGACCAAAGATGTTCAAAGAAACGAAACCGGTCGTAACACAATAAATGTTTAATCTTACAGCTGGGGTGGTTTTCATTAATCATTAACTATTCCAGATGTTCACTTTCCTGTGTTTAACTTTTCAAAAATCTTTTCGCACTCACATTCGAGAAGCTCCCGTTAAACCCAGCTGTTATCTGTTCCTGTTTTACGATTTTCCTTGCAGCCTTACCATATTATCTTGTCCTTTTAAAGAAAATTACCTTTCTCGGTATCTGCCTTGGTAATCCTCCTAACAAATTACTCTCCACTTCAGTAAATCGCCCATTTTAACGTTCTTAATTAAAAATATGTAAAAATTCCATCAATCGAACTTTTTAAGCACATTCTTTCAGAACTTTATGAACGTTTCTTAGGCATCTAAGGTAACTAAGCTTCAAATGAGAAATGGAGATTAGGTTTAACGCTCTTCTATGGCGATGTCTTTAAAGACGGGGCCCTTGAACCTGATGTGGTTAACTAGAGAGGTGAAGAAAAAGTAGAATCACATTAATGCTCATCATCATCAGCATCATCATCTTGTTCTTCTTCTTTTTCTGCTTCTTCTTCGGCACTACAGCCCATGACGGGCCTTCACCTCTTTATCAACAAGCCTCTATACATCTCTGTTCTCTGCTTTTCTCTTCCTTCCTCGGATGTCCATTTTGGTAAGGTCAGCCAACACAGTGTCCAGCCATCTAGCTTTTGGTCAGCCCTTCCTTCTGATGAGATACAATCTGCGTTTCATTATTCGTTTGAGAATCATGTCGTCTATCCCCCACTTCATATGTTCTAACCAGCGAATTATTTGAGATTTCATGAATTTCACCATAACTTTCTCTTGTATAAGCCCTTGTATTTCAAGGTTGTACCATAGTCTCCTATCCTCTGTATCTCTCACACGTCCATATATATATATATATATATATATATATATATATATATATATATATATATATATATATATTTTATTTTTTTTTTTTTTTGCAGAATCTTTTCCCAAATTTCCTTAGGTCGTTTATGCTAGTTTCTGTCATCGTCCACATTTCTGACCCATTTGTAACAACTGGTCGTACAAGGTGGTGGTGGTGGGTAGTGTTTAACGTCTCGTCGACAACGAGGTCATTAGAGACGGAGCGCAAGCTCGGGTTAGGGAAGGATTGGGAAGGAAATCGGCCGTGCCCTTTCAAAGGAACCATCCGGGCATTTGCCTGAAACGATTTAGGGAAATCACGGAAAACCTAAATCAGGATGGCCGGAGACGGGATTGAACCGTCGTCCTACCGAATGCGAGTCCAGTGTGCTAACCACTGCGCTACCTCGCTCGGTGGTCGTACAAGGGAATATTATACCCTTAATTCATTGTACTTGTGACTGAAGACTTCTTAATACCTGTAAGATCAAGTAACTGGTTCTGTTTCTCGCTTGTATCCTTTGGTTCAAATGGCTCTGAGCACTATGGGACTCAACTGCTGAGGTCATTAGTCCCCTAGAACTTAGAACTAGTTAAACCTAACTAACCTAAGGACATCACACACATCCATGCCCGAGGCAGGATTCGAACCCGCGACCGTAGCAGTCGCGCGGTTCCGGACTGCGCGCTTGTATCCTTTCTCTGATACGTTGTCTGACATATTATCGTTGGTTAAGAGGACACCTAGACAGATGAAGCACATGATAGCTTTAAAATATTTATTGGAGGTCTTCAGGTTATGTGCTGTTTTTCTATCCTCACAATTCGACATTGCTTTGTATTTTGCCTTGTTTTCGTTAACAGTAAGTCCAATTTTTGTTCCTTCTGTTTCCAATATTTAGTACATTTCTTTAAGAGTGTTTACATATCTTTACACGATTGCAACATCACCTGCATATGCACTTATCTAACGGATTTCACCATTCTTGTTCCTCTCTTGTCTATTTCTTGTATCAGACTAAGCAGTGTTAAGTTAACAGGACTAACGAGAGACCATCACCCTGTTTCACTGCATCTGTTAAATTAAAGTTCTTGGTCATTTGTTATTCACTTTTACTTTTGCCTTTGTATCCTTTACTGTTAACCTAACTAACCTTCTTAGCTTGTCACAGGTGTCCAATTCTTTTAGCACTTTGTATAATGCTGGCCTGTTAACATTATAAAAACCTGTTTCAAATCAATTGACAGGAAGTGGAGATCTCTGTCAATTTAACAAATTTTTCCAATTTTTTGCTAATAGTAAAAAAGTTGGTCAGAAGTGCTTCTGTTTGGCCGGAAACCATATTGTTTTCCTCCAAGGATATTTTTCAACGTACTTTTTTATCCTTTTATTCAGCACCCCTGAAAATATCTTGTAGGTTGAATTCAATAGAAGTCATGCCTCTACAATTTTCACAACGTAAGTTTTCTCCTTTATTATATATATTGTGAAAATTATAGAGGCATGGCTTCTATTGAATACAGGCTACAAATTATTTTCAGGGATGATGATTATATATATGGGGCATATTATCCTGTTAATGCTCGTACCACCAATGATGAAACGTTCTCTATATTGAATACGCCTTGAGGAACATTATCCTAACCTGCGTGTAAAATTGTTCTATTTGCCTGTACCGAATATATTACGAAACACTCTCTCTATAAAACAGCTACCGAAATCCACTAAATCCAGTGCGCTGCAAGATTTCTCTCAGTTTATGCTTAAATGATCTCGCGATGAAGTGCAACTTCTGCAACATAATCGCTGGTAAGAACTGCCAAAACTTTGTGTTGGGGACAGTAATTCAACATCACAGGTTCACGTCAAGCTTTTAAGAATTCTAATACTTTGTAATGAAGTTTAGCGCATACCACTAGTTCATTTTGCCTGATTAATTCTAACACTGTGCACCTAACACTTTCACACGATTTATAACCCGTGTTATACACATGAAATCAGAAGCGTCAAGGATTAACGTAGTAACTGCTACAGATGTTAGTAGTTTATGCGTTAAAACTAGTGCAAGAATTTTTATAATTTCAAAATTCGAACTCCTGATTTTTAGCAAATGAGAGCTTTTCTGACATCTGTAACTGAGAGATCAATGAAAAAAATGTAATTGGTTGAAGTGAACTTTATGTTTCAATTAATTGTGAAAATCAATTTTCTGTGTTGCGCATGTTGGTATTATGCAAATAACGGTGGCATTTGTGAGTTTTTGAACCAAATAACGAGGCGAGGGCAGCATGACTGGCTTTCTTTGTAGTGAGTAGAACAGTCGTGAGGAAAGTCAGTAATATGTCAGAACAATAATAATCTCTTTATTCGAACTAAGAGGCAACGATTTAGACGAATATTTAATCCAATACGTAATATTTATTTATATTACTGCAGATATATCTACTGAAAGACTTGGAAGCATATCATGCTATTTAATTCTTCGATGAAAAATTTTGCAATTGATCGTATTAGAATGAAGGGATTAATCTCAGTGCTTATGACAGAGCTCTAGCTCCGCTTTACTCGCAGCGGGTCACGGGGAGTGTGACGCGGCTGTTGAGCTTGCAGTAAAATTTGCGGCTGCAAGTGGCGACCGGGAGTAGGGGACTGCTAGGGTGTTGGTAGGGCGGGGGAGCTCCCTGCTGGCAACAAGTGTTAATGGGTTGCCTACGGGCAGGCGCATGCTGTGAACCGAGCGACCACCCAGCGTTTGCACAGTCTCCCATCACGACAGCAGCTTCTGAGATCGGCGTATACGGCTTAATTTCTGTTATTCTAGACCATATAAAAAATTATCTTAAATATATCACTGCTCACGTAACACAATGAACATATCTCTAGTTTCCTGAGAATTTCTCCTGTAAGTAACAATCCCAGCATTTCTGCAAAATGATGGTCGATTTTATCTTATATCGTCTGCGGGACGTCTTATAACAAATTCCACGTTGTCAAAGCAACTGTTTCTACGACTTTTATTTATTCCTAACGATATAGGGATATTTAGACAGGTTATTTATTCATTGCAGTGATTTGAGCTGTTCTGAACTTTAATTGTATACGGTATTTCTACAACACGAGATACTCATCGTTTGTGTACCGTTGGCATCGTAAACAGTTTATCAGTGTATGTGGATCTAGCCAGTTCTCCCAAAACGGGAATAAATGCGTGTAAAATGCCATCTTCGAAGCTAAAACTGATTATCAGCAATCCAGCTGTATCTTCTACTGACGTGCATTGCCTTTTACATTTCAACAACTTCATTCCCACAGGTATCTCAATTATTTGATTATCATTGAATTTCAAACAAGTATTTGAAATACTTTCGCAATGATCTTTATTTCTGTACACAACATTGACAAATTGCAACTCTACCAGTGGTAAGTGTCCCAGATTCGCAGTTAGTTTACTTCTTATGAAAGAAATTAATAAAGAAGCGACAATAAGTGCTTCGATAGGTATAACAAAGCAGAAAAGCCTCCATCACCATCACCTTCAGAACCACAACACAGTGATTTTTAATTTCAAGTAGTTTTTTAATTCTGACTGAAAGCACAAAAATTCGCTTTGCGAAAATAGCATTTACATTTAGTATCTGTTAGTGTATGCAAATTTTTACCTGCAAACTGGTAACCGAGGAAATATGACTCCATAGCAGGTAATTGCTGGTTCAAATGGTTCAAATGGCTCTGAGCACTATGGGACTCAACTGCTGAGGTCATTAGTCCCCTAGAACTTAGAACTAGTTAAACCTAACTAACCTAAGGACTTCACAAACATCCATGCCCGAGGCAGGATTCGAACCTGCGACCGTAGCGGTCTTGCGGTTCCAGACTGCAGCGCCTTTAACCGCACGGCCACTTCGGCCGGCGGTAATTGCTGCAGAACCTTAGTCAAACCTCTATAATATTTCATAAGTAAGAAAAAATGAAAGAGATTAGACAGCTTCTATAGCTCGTCTGATGTATTCATTTATCTTTTGCGTACCTTTGAGATAAAATTAATTTCATATATGTCATTTCTCTCAGAAATATGAAGAAATCATGCTGTTACCACCACAGAGGTTAGGAAGATACATTTGTCACAGTTTTAGAAAATTACGTTTGCGCAAAATTACAGTAGCCAAGGAATGTTACATTTTACAATTCAAGTCACAGCTATTACTTATACGTTATAACAGAGAAAAGGCAAAGAGATAGTAATGATCAGCAGTCCATCCTGTATTCATTTAGAGGCATCGTTCACTGTAAGTAGTACCAATGTATCACGTGATCCATCCCTGTCGTAAACAATCGTGCCACTAATCTTCACAGATCCAATACCTCATGTATTTATTGGTTGCTTTTTGTCGACTGTTTGTAAAACTTACGAAGAACCCTGAACTCGTGTTCTGGAGGGGCCGAATTAAAATACTGAGTCCGCCTCCTGATTTGGGTTTTAAATCACTTCGACCAAGAAGGTCACGTCCGATTCCTATTTTGGTCTTGGTCATTCGCCACTTCCTTCTCCTTTCCTCTCCGAAATGAACCAGCGCTCCGCCTCTAAGGACGTCGGCGAAGTTGTGACGTCAATCTCAGTCTTTCTCTCCTTTCTGCCTCTTCATCTATATCGATAGCAGTCCTTCAAAAACTTGCGGTATGCACAGTCAAATTATATTTCGTTATTTCGCGTAACCGAAAGTGATGGTGGAACGCATGTTGCTGAACTGACATTTGATAGGCACAGAAATTAATACACTCTCTGGCCAGTTTGAATCATGCTTTTTTTCTTTTTGTTCCACCGTATGTCTTGTTGGCCGCAGTGATCAGCCCTGTTACTATTTCCCATCCCTATACAAGGATGCGAACGGCCCGTTTCACCTAATCGTGACGGAACGTGAAATTCCTATCTTTTTCTTTAGGGAGGTCTTCCGACAGCAGGAATGAAATAGTGCTAAATCCAGTATATCCTTCACTTGTTTAACCCCCTTCCCGGCTACCCCACCCCCACCATGTAGAATCGAAAGAAACCCCAAAGTTTTCGCTATACAGCTATCAGCTGAGATTCCTCGTTCCACTTTTTCTTGTATCGAAAGAAATGGTGTGATCATTAAGTCACTGAACTGACATTCGGAAGGCGCGGGAGTAAATTCACTGAGTAGCCAGCCAGATCAACATTTCCCTTGCTTATCCTCGTCAATGATGCTGAATATCTGCTCATCCGCTTCAATTTGACCAATTACCTTTTTTGTCCTTATGCAAGAAAAAGCGTGGTCCGTTTCACCTAAACGTAACACATTGTTAAATTCTATCTTTCCTTCCTTCTTAGACAGATTTCCTTCCACACTTCTTTCAGAGGAAGACCATAAGACCACAGAAATGAAATAGTACCGCATTACACGTAGACCCCTTTTGCTTGGTTCCCCGGTATCAAGTATGTCGAATGTCTCCTTTTTCACTATGATGATACTAATTGTTTTTTCTGCCCTTATCGAAGGGATAAGCTAATCATGACACTATGTTAAATTATATCTTCCGTACCTTCGTAGACAGATTTCTCTGCGCACTAAGTGGTGGTGGTAAGTTCCTGTGGAGCCAAACTGGTGAGGTCATCGGTCCCTAGGCTTTCACACTATTCAATGTAACTTTAACTTAATCTAAGGACCACACACACACACCCATGCCCCATGGAGGACTGGACTCTCTGACGGGGCAGCCGCGCGAACAGTGGCAAGGCACCCGAGACCGCGCGGCTCCCTCCACACTTCTTTGACAGTAATGTCACCAGACTGGAGTAATAAATAATGTTAAATCCAGTCTAACCCTCAGTCTCAGTCTTCTTCCTGGTTCCCCAGTGCTAAGTAGATCGAGTACCTGGTTTGTCCTGTCCTTTATCTAAGAAGGTGAATGCTCCGTCCCAGTTAATCGTGACGGAACGTTCTATCGTTCTTGCCTTCATTTTTAGATGTTCCTGCACTTTTTTTTTTTTTTTTGACAGGAAGGTCATCCGACGGCAGAAAAGAAATTGTGGTAAATCCAGTGTAGGTCCCCCATATGTAAAAATGGTGCCAAATAAAAAGAAAGTCAACGTTGTGTTCCTCGGAGATACAGCCTTTCAATCCCTACCAGGAAATACGTGAGTCTCCGTTCCCGGAACAGGAAGAGGAAATCGAAACGGGATTCCGTAGGACGGCGACGACTAAGGGCAGAGGGTGGAGGAGGGGGTAGGGGGGTGTCATGCAGACGTGGGATCTCACTACGGGAAACTATAAATTGTGCGTCGCTTGTCAACACCTTGCGCTGGCGTGTGAATTCGCAGGATGCGGTAGATTGTGGCGGCGTGGGGCGACGCGGCGATTGGCCGCGCCTGAGGTAGATTTATGTGTTTCCTGGGCGCCGGCGGGCGCGGCGCGCTGCGCACCGGCGCGCGCAGTCGCTCTCTTGCTTGAGTGGTGTGCTGGTGCTGGTGGCGCGGATACTAGCCTAGCGCTCGGCGGACGCGACACTCGTCGGCAGCCGCGCAGCGCACGTGCTACACCTCGGGATACGCTCCAGGACAGCTCACGGTAACCGCTGCTGCTAATACCTCATCTCTGGATAGCAATTACTTTTGTCCTTACCTATCCCACCTCGACGCGTCAAATGGTAGCTCGTGTCTGTAACATATTTTGTGTAGGCTTCGTTGTGCGATCTCGTAGCACTCTCCGTCGTAACACTACTATCCGTAATTACTTTTATTTTCAAGTCTTTCCTTAACACACAAATGACGCTCGATGTTAGCTGTTTTGTAATCGTAGTTGAACTGTAGCTGTCGGAATTAAAAACTGTTTTAACGTTAAATAAAGGCAACTTTTCTTCTGGACGTCGTCTAGTCGTTCAGCGGAGCTTCGTGTGTTTTTGTGCTGTGACTGTCGAAGGAATCTACACTCGTGACGCGAATTCTCATTTAAAACCGTAGATATCAACCATTTTGTCCACTTTCAGTAGCTACAATTTTTTTTCTTCTAAAAGTCGTACAGCCACATGAGTGATATCTCTGTTTTATCTGCACCACTGGTTTGAGTCCCATATGCGTAGATTTGGTCAGTCTTCTCACTGGAGAAGCCCTCGATTTCACTAGCAGGTACTTATCTCTTAGTTTCTCTTGTTCGGTTTTTCTGCCGTATAGATAAGTATAAACGCGGTATAGATTTATTTCATTGGTATACCTAACTGTTGGCCCCAGAAACTGGAAAATGAAATATGGTGAAATGTTTCGAGCCCTTTATCAGGAAGTCTGTACTGTCAACAGAGCGCTTCCTGTATCTACTGTCTTTATACGAAATATACGATCCCTATAGGATACTCAAATACTTGCTTCTCTCACTGCCGAAGTCTTTGGTTATACAAGCAGGTACGTACTCTTAGCTTCTCTTGTTCGCTTTTTTACCGTATAAATAACTATGCATATGGTGTAGATTAATTTTGTTGGCACCCCCAAGCGTTGGCTACAGAAACTGACAAATAAAGTATAGCGAAATTTATCCAGCTCTTCCTCAGGAAGTCTTTCCTGTAGACAGAGTGCTTCCTGTAACTACTTCTTTATACAAAACATACGATCCCTAAGGGACACTCAAAACGCTTGTTGCTTGCTTCTGTTACCGCCGAAGCCATTCTTTATATAAACAGGTACATCCTCCTAGTTTCTCTTCTTCACCTTTGTGCCGTGTATATTAATTTCGCTAAGAATATAAATAAATAAAGTATAGAGAAACTCTGTAGAATCAGCAGAATCCTTCCTGTAACCACTGTTTTTGCACGAAATGTTCACTGCCTAAAGGCCATTTAAAATGCTAATTTGTTGGTTCTCTCACTGTACACGTCTTTGGTTATACAAGCAGGTACATCCCCTTTGTTTCTCTTTTTTTTCTTTTTTTCTTATTTTTTTTTGCTTTGGGGATGAATATAAATAAATACGGTATAGGTTAATTTCATTGGAATCCCAGCGCGTTCTCTGCAGAAGTTGGTAAATAATGGACAACGAAACTTATTGAGCTCTTCCTAAGGACGTCTGTGCTGTCAAGAGAGTGCTTCCTGTAGCTACCATCTCTACGGAATTATACGGTACTCTAAGGCTACTCAAAATGCTATTTTCGGATATTTTGGTCTTATGCGTCATCCGTGTGTTGAGGATTGTGTGAGCAACAGGTAGCCAGGAGGCGTCGCTCAACAGGTGTGAGTGCTGCTGCCATACACTTTGTGTAATTCCGACGTAGGTGGCAGCGAACGCATGGATTCGCACATCTGATCGTGTATCATTTGATTTTTTATTCGTTTTGGAACGCGGTGCACAGTGAATAATCTGTTTGGAAAATTTACACACTATATCGAAAAACTGTACTGTATAATGTTATTACACATTGGAAGGTGCACGTCCCACAATGCATAGAGAAACATTGTAGTGGACAGACAGACGCGTGTCCTACCTAATGTGGTGCGTGTGTGTTCTGTGGATCAGACTATTATGAGAACTCGTTGCCTGTTTCTCAATCCGTGCACGGTTAGCGAATTTCCGCTATACTGTACGTTAGGCTGCTTGCCAGTGGAGAAGTGGTAGAGTTGGAAAAAGATATTTCGGTCATTCTATTAAAGTATAGAAGTGGGTCGCTAGACTGTCGGTACGAAACGGTCGCCAAATGACCGTGACACCTTTTTAATCTCATCCGGTCTGAATAATTCATGCGAGTCGGCGGGGGACGATAATGAATGACGGTTCGCTGAAGGGCTGAGGATTTTCGCTCAATAAACGAGGAATTTAGGAGAAGGACAGTTATAGTAAGTCTGAGAAGCGTGCATAATAAGAGCCTCACATGCTCCGCTAGATCATCCAGTTCACTTGTTCTTGAATTTCTTCTTTCCACAACTGTAACTGCTAAATGAACGCATTCACATGCTGCTCCTTTAGACCAAAAAATAGTTTTCTTAATAAGTGTTCGCATAAACTTAAAGTTTAAAAGTGGCTTCACGTTGGATAAATGTCAGACTATTAATTCTAATATCCGGGGTTCGATCCTCTTTTGGTTTCTGGACCTTTTGTGGTTGCTAACGCGACTTCCGCATCCGGCAGCATTTTTCTGTATGTAAACAAATCACGTTACGCGGCGATAATTGATATTACACGTTACACTGAAGGTAAATGAGTGAATGTGTCTATTGACAGCTCTGAGAGACACGAAACGGACCACGCCCAGTAGAGTATTGCCCTGCTCAGTCAAACATCTGGCTCAGTAGCAGCTTTACTTCACCATAAATTTTCATAGAACAATCTGTACTGCAAGGGACACCCACCACAATGGTACCATGGAATGATTCCATTCAAAAGTAATCACCACACGCGTTAAGACATTTATCGCACTGAGAGACGCGTTTCGTAGAACGCGGCAGGCTGCTCAGGGGCCACAACTGTACCCACTTTTACATTGCTTCGTCCGACTGAAACAGACGTTCACGCATGTTGTTCTTCAGGTCGCCAAAGATGTGAAAGTCACACGGTGAACAATCCGAGCTGCAGTGTTTCCCAACTGAATCACGGAAGCGTAGCCATCATCCGACTGGTAGTGTGGGAGCTGACGTTGTAGTGCATCGGGATGATTCTGCCCGACAGCGTTCTCGGGCTAAAGATTTTATAGCGAGTCGCAGTTTCTGCAAAACGTCTTCATAGCGAGGCGTGCTGTTATGGTTCATTGCTCGAGGAACTCGGCGAGCGGAGAGCCCCTGCAGTCGAAATAAGGTCCTCATGACCATACGTGATCCCACCATTTCGAGTCCGAGGGCAAACGGCGATTCAAGCAATGGAAACATTCCATATGCTTCCCGCCAAATAAAGCCAAAGCTGTGCACACAAATTCTAGTAAGACATGTTTGGACGTTGACCTCAGTCGGACGAGGAAGTGCGCGAGTGGCTGCGGTTGTGGATCCGTCTGCGGTCGACCGCGTTCTAAGTAACTGGAATCGATGGTCTAGTCTCCCATTGAGATAAGTGTCTTAATGCATGTGCTGATTATTTTTGAATGGAACCATTCCATAGTCCCACTGTCGCGCGTTTTCGGTTTTTATTTGACTGCCCCTCATACAGCTGACACGTTTTTTTTTAGCGTAGGTTAATTATACATAATTAAATATTAAAAAGCTTTTGAACTACTCATGAGCCAACTAGCCGTCGTTGAATTAAATAATAAGTGCGTTATTTTCACAAATGTAGTTTTCTTATAGCTAGTTTAAGGAGTCTTTACTCCTGCCAACGGATGATAAAAAGTTTCAAAGTTATATACACTTCCGCATCCGTTAATTTTTTTATTACAACACTTCTGTAAGATCTTGGTTTCAAAATTACACATAAATTTTGTGGGAGCTGAATTTACGGGTTGACAAAATGGCAAAACTTTTTAATGTTATATATCGCGATAACCAGTATAGGCTTTAGAAAGCCCGTGTTTCTTTGGTATATACTCGTCACGTATCTGGTGTTTCCAGTAGCTGTTGACTCACAGGCATGTTAATTTTATAACCATTGTCAGGAAATGGTAATGAAATTTGTTCACAACTTTCTTAGATGTAGTGGATGTGAACTGACTGAAGCTGCCTTCATTTTGTGTGGTGCATAAACTACTCCCCAATTATTAAATTATAATAAAAGAAGTTAGTTGGACGCATGTCAAATCTCTGTCCGTGAATGAAAGACCTGCACTCTAGACTGACGCACTAGTGACTAAATAACCGCTGCCGTGTGATACACGACCTCGTGTCTCTTCGTCCGCGTCCGGCAATAACAGAGCTGTCCGCTGCGAAGTTTCATCTCAACTCACAACAGTGGTTGTATTTTATTTTCAGACCAGCTGGATGAAAAGTACGTACAAGCTACAATTTTAATCTCTCGGCAATCTCTGTTTCATTCTGGCTGGTGGTGATGAAACGTTGAGATGAAGGAAAGATTTCGGTATTCCAGTTGTATTTCATAGTAACCGCATAATTATGACTGGAAAAGAATACGCATTCGCTCAGATTACGAGTCAGAGGAAAATAACGGAGCATTTCGTGCGACATGCAAAAACTTTGTTTCGTCTTCTCTAAACCAGGACTCAAGATTTCCATTACGCAAATCTAATTTCCTCCAAAAGAGTTGTATTTTTATGTGCTTAATATCCTTCAGTACGTCGTATAAGTACTTTGTAGTATCGTGTGTAGCAGTACATTCATTCCACCTGAGACGCGTCTTTTAATTTTCTCTGCCCATAAGATATTAAATCAACGTCAGAATGAAACTGGATCTTTACGTAAATAGTAATGAAAATATCAACAGCCGGGTCTCAACATTTTATTTTGTTTTGAATGATATATGAGTTCACTATGCCACTAAATGATTTATGTACCTTAAAGTAGAGTTTTCGGAAATTAATCAAAGTGATCTCTCAACTGAATCAATCATTATCTACGTCCGAAAGTTTTCACAGTACATACGATGTATTAGGTGAATATTCTCACTTTTATATCTCTGCTTGGCCGAACATGGTGTTGCAATGGTTGAGACACTCGGTTCGTATTTGAAGGAAGCGCAGTTCAAAGCTCATTCTATTATTCGTTTAATGTACTCTGTGGTTTCCGTAATCACTTCAGGACAGTGTCCCTAAGACATTTTTCGACAGAACTAATGCTTCAACATCGATGAGACTTTTAATTCCAACCTTCCTTCGTTTGATGCCTCTTCTAGGACGAAATGTTGATACTTTGCCAAGGGCATCTCATTCACGTCTTCTATAATCCACTGTTGTCATAAGTCGGCCTTACATGGTTCCTTATCATACTTACATTTAGCAGCTTTCTTTTATATTTAATTAAGTATTTCAGAAAAGAGAGCTCTCAAAGAGATAGTTATGTACGATATATGCCTTAGGACTTTTACCAGTCATCTTCCACCGGTAAGGTATACCGTTACGCCACTCACCACCCTCCAGTATAAGAAGTGAAACGTTTTTACTTTTGGGATGTACCATTAAAGAAATATTATTTGTAACATTTTGGAATGGTAACGTTAAGTTTAATAGGAATACATAAAGCAGCAATAGATCTAAGAGGTCATGAACCTCCGAGTTCCATAATAAGCGAAATGTCTGCGGGACGGTAGCCCCATGGCCGTTGAAGGCTTGCCACTACTCCGTAGTTTCAACCTATAGTTGTTGTACTGTTGAGAATCTCTCCCCTGGGAGTTGACAGCACGTTTCCATGTAGCTCTGGAGCATCTGAGCGAATGACGCACTCACCGAACACGTAAATTTACAAGTTTATAAATAGAATATACGTGGGATAAAATGAAAACCACGACTTTCATCGCTCGGACGCGTACAGCTGGCGGCCAGCCAAGATGTATCTGGACCACAGATATGAATGAAGCCGTACCGGCGCGTCTTACGTGCTTCTCTACTTGGCGTCTAGCCTTGCATTTTTTTTTATATTAGTAAGACACTTAAGTATCAGAACGTGAAACAGAATTACTCCCTAACTACATCTATAACCCCTAAGCTACCTTAAGGTTTGTGTCAGACGGTACTTCTGATACCATTCTCTGAGGCCCCCTTCCCTGTTTCATTAGCGAATGGAACTTGTAAAGCATGACTGTCGTCAGACCTCCTTAGCAAGTCTAGTTCCTCCGCTTTTCTCGTTGTGGTCATTCCGCGAGACGTATCAGATATAGGTAACACCCTCATCCAGGAAAGCATGATCTCGGAAATTCAACAGTAAACCTGTCCATCATTCACAACGCCTCTTTTGTAGCGTCTGCAACTGGAGTTTGCTGAGCCTCTCAATAGCGCTTTCGAGCCAACTAAACGATTCCATGACTAAAAGTGTTGCTCTTCTTTGGATCTTCTTTATCTCTCCTATTAATCCCACGTGTTATGGGTCACCGACTGATGAGCCACACTCAAGACGCTGCCGAACGAGAGTTTTTTTTCGTGGATGAATTACATTTATTTAAGACTCTCCCAACGAATTTCAGCCTTGTATCTGCCTTACCTACAAATTAGTTTTATGTGGCCATTCCAACTTTAGGTCGCCCCGGACGGTTACTCCTTGGTACTTTACAGCAGTTACCGTTTCCAGCAATTTGGCGCCAATAGCGTAATCGAGCATCAGCTGTATGACGACGATTGATTTACAATTCAGATATAATTGATGACATATTCGGCGTGCGACTAGAGTATCGTGGGATTAACGAATTAGCATTGCATACGAAGTTCCTCAGATATCACGGTTGTAACGCGTCCTGTTATAATGCTGTCTAAGCCCCGTTTACACAGCTCAGTTTCCCTGACTGCAGGCTTGTGCATGCCATTAAGCTCGTACGTCAGCTGCACGCCGAACCCGTGTGTAGGGTACCTGCCTGTGCTATACAATATGCCGTGTGAAATATGGCCCCCAATGTTTTTGAAATTTTAAAATGTGTTATGGACACGAACTTCCTGATTGTAAAGTAAGCCAATGGTGCTCTCTACAGAGATTCGAGCATAAAACTCTGTGTTTATTTTGCAAGAGATGAAATTTACAGGTAAGCACAGTGGTGTATAGAACATCAGACACCCGATTTGTTATAGCATGCTTGCGTGTGAGCCTTCGTGTCGAGAAATATGTGAAAATCACCCTACAAAAGTGAAGCACCAGACGCTCTTCCAAACTGAGGTGTGTGGAGCTGGTCGGTACTGTGCGTCCGTCCTGGTACGTTCGCGTAACTCTAGCCCTGAATTGTGTTTCAGAAATAACGCCGAATACATTCTCGTATGCTGGATGAATTGCTTCCGACTCATGGCAGGCCGTTGAATTGGCTGACATTAAGATTGCACGCTTAACATTAAATAAATTGGTAGTCATGCATCTGCGTTGCAATGCCACAAATTCTAATGCACACGCAGAAATGAGGATTTATGCACAATATTGTCCTCGGTTTGATGCATCTACTCGAAATACTAATTTCTGAGAACATTTCTCGTGGAGAAACAGCGGTGTGGCTAAAAGTGCTTTAAAATTAATTAAAAAACAGTCTTGACGACAAAAAAATGCGGTGTTAATCGGTTTCGGTCAGTGTTGACCATCCTCGGACCCTCATACCATGATGGTAGGGCGTGGCGGTGTTTTTGTTAATGAAAGCCCTCATTGCACCTTCCAATGTTGCGAAAGACAAAATTTCAAGGCGAATTTGTGGGCTGGTGTCTTAGGATAGTACATCATGGAATTCTGTGTTATTCCACCGAATCTAAGTGACGTGAATTTAGTTGATTTTAGTAAATGCTACCGCATTTAGTCGAAGTTGTTGTTGAAACTGGGGCGAACGTCTGCATATAGTGCTATGTCATTAGATTCAACTGTAATTGTGCGAAACAACATTCGTCAGACGTAGGTGTATGTAGCGGTTCGGTCCATTTCGTGGCCTGAAAAGAGCACAAATCTAAATTCCTCGTTTTTTTTCTGTATTTATAACACCCTCGTCGTATCCTAAACGGATCACAGCACTCGTATTGCTGTCTCTACCCTTGTAATTCAGACGAACTATGGCGTTTTATCACGCCTGGGTGAAGCTGTGGCAAAGCGGTGAGACACTGCATTGGGGCAAGCGTGCTAAACATCGAGCATGTATTGTGACACGTGACATTCTTATACGCTTTTGCTGTCGTCACATATAGAAACTTTCCTTTGTGACATTTATATGTCTATCATGTTTGTTTGTTAAGCATAGGCTGCTGTCAATAACATGGAACGTTTTAAGCTGGGGCGTGTGGCGTGGAGGTTTTTGCAATTTCTTGCCTTGTTAACAAATCTTAGAACTTTTCTGTGTTTATAAGACAAAACAAACACTTATTTATAAGGAGTGCTGAAATGAAAAAGTACGAAATGTCGTTACAACCTAACCGGTTGAAATTTACATGTGCCTCTTTCGGGTAACGTAGTGAGTCATCTAGGGACGTGAATATAGTGTCTTCACTGTCCCCTAAAATATTCAGAGCTGTGCACTCAGCAGGCAACTTGATTCTGACCGTCTTTTTCGACGTCCGAAGTCCTGTAGTCATCGAATTCCTCGACCACGGCAAATTCATTATCAGTAACGCATACGGTGTTATACTATGTAGCCTAGCAAGTCTATCAAGAGCAAATGGCCTGTCCTGTTCACGGAGGGGGTGATTCTACTCCGCGATAACGCACGTACACACGTCTCCAAGGTTACACGAAGTGTTATGGCCAAGTTCCAGTCGGAGCGGCTTGAGCATCCGCCCTACAACCCGGACATGTCGCCCTGCGACTTCCATGTGTTTGGTCCGCTAGAAAAAACATCTCAAAGAGAAGCCTCTCAACTCGGACGACGAACTGCAGGACCCTGTGGAGTACTGTATCCTTTCACAGCCGTCGGAATTTGGGAGACAGGCAATACTTCGGCTCGTGAAACAGTGGGGTAGTTATCGTTTCTGGCCAAATGTGCCCTCCGAAGAATCTCGCTGCAACGGACCATTTGAGGGATTAAATAGGAACGCACGCCAGGGCTCTACTAGCTCAGATGGCACGTATGTGTGTGCAGGGAAGAGTATTGTAGCTAGAGGCTAGTGCACCTACGAACCCATAATGTTTCTTGGTCGATACTTGAATCTAGTGGCTGATTTTTAAATCTCATGAAGAAATGCACACCAGAGAGTGCCATAAACACTTTCTGCAATTTTTTGTTATTGTTAGGGATGAGGTTTCTTTGTGTAGCATTTGTAAATATTTCCAGTTGTACACATTTAAGTGCTGTTTGTAATATACTGTTAATTTGTCAGTTACAGAATTTTATGGCAAGTAAAATCGTATATATTTTTAAAACTAGTTATATAACCCGTGGACGGTAAAGCCGTACTTGGTCAGTCGTGTACCATCTTTTACATCGGAACGGAAGGAGGTCTTTCTCCAGGATAAGTGGGATATTCGCAAATTAATCGATTTTCACTAATCTGTTAACAATTTACCTGTCTTGAAGATGAAAATTTGCGATAGATTCCAATAGCTTCGATTTCAAAATGTTTTAAACTTGTAACTGGTTTTTGATGATAATTCCGCTTAGTTTGAATTCTCTTGACGATTATTGGTCCTTAGTGGAATAATAATGTAAGAGTATTAAATACAGCAATGACAAGATTTTCTCGATTAAAGCGCTTTTAAATTTCAATAGACTATTTGCTTCTAGGTACATGATCATGTTGTACGTTGGAACAATTTTTTTTTATTTTTCTGGAGTAATTTCCCAGAGACATTTTTGTCATTTCAGAAAAATACTGCAGCACAAAACAGAGAATGGCATCATTTAAAAATGGAATAACAAAATGTATTAAATTTCTGTTATAAAGAAGTGAAAATTTGGAAAGTGTCACAAAGCACAACACTCATCCTTGCTGTATATTCTGTAAAGCGGTCTCCAGATGTCTCGCCAACTGATGGACAACAAACATTCAGTATAAAACGGCTTGTCTCGGAGTCCTGTGTATACTTGTAAATGCCCTTCGTTTACTCCCTGTAGAAAAAGAATATACACAGTTTGGTTGTAGGTCATAGGATGACATTGAATATTGGTCGCCGGCTGCTGAGACCTATAGAGTGAATTTACAGTCCTGGAAGGAATGGGTTTCTGACGATACCCATTCAAATCGGGAGCTATCTGACTTACGGTATACGCAGATCGTCCCGTATGGCGCTGCTGACGCAACATCTGCGGTCGTCAAACATTTGTGGTCCGTCATTGCGGCGATTTACTCATGTGGAAACATCGTCTCGGCTGTGTTGAAAATCAACTCTAAGACGCCGATGACCTCGTAAACCCGAAGTCTTGTGTAATCGCCGATATGTTATGACCCGTAAGCCTTGCACCGATTATCATCCCACGTTCGAAGTTCGATAACTCCCGGCGTACTGCCATGTTCATTTCACACATTTCTGTTACACAGAGATACCGCGTTTACACAGCGCCACTCGTCGCATCTAGCCGCATCATTCGGCACATTGTCAAGTAGCACCACCCATCTTTCGATACTTTTGACGAGTCATTTTATTAAATTACCTCATTGAGGTGTTAGGCTAGGAGATGAGGCATTTGAAAGACTAGTTAATGAGATATTAGGAAGTACTGTAACTGCATTTTCTGTCGGTCCTTGGCAGAACATGATAATAGAATCGAAAATGAAAAATTGTTCCTGATGCTCTGCAAAATTATATTCATTTGGTCATGAAGCGGCTTTCGGCTTCTCAGGCCATCTTTAGGTGACAACTGAAAGTCGCAGATACAGATAAATATGATGTGCGACTTAGTATTCATTTAGAAGATACAAAAATGACAGTGTTATCATAGGAAAACATTAATTTTTCACATAGTAATAATCTTTTAGCAAAAAGCCGGAGATCATCAAACACATGACACAGCCTGCCAGCCTAGCAATAAAAGTTTCCATTTTCCCCTTTGTTAAATTAAGTTTTCATTACAAATACTAGATTCAAACTGTAAAGGCATCTTATTCTTCATCTGTTGTTAGGCATACCCCCATCGAAAAACTTTGTTTACCGCTCTTTTAGTTAATGTTGTTATTTCTGTGTGACAAAAACAAAAATAAAAAGTAAGGTTTTCCTATGAAACACTGTCATTTTCTATCTTCTGTATAAATAATATCAGTGTAACTTGCACATCGTGTTTATTTTGTTTGCAACATTCAGTTGCACCTGAAGATGGCCTCAGAAGCCGAAATCCGGCTCGTGGCCAAACAAATATATTTTTGCAGAATGTCAGGATGCTTTCCTCCATTTTAATATTGTTATAAAGTATGCTCAGCTATCAGTCCCAGAAAATATTTAAGCCACGACTATCTAGACCTAGAACATAGCATAAAACTTGATTTGGTATATTCACTACATGTTTCGGCATTTATATCTCAGAGTAGCACTTGCAACCTACATCCTCAATTATTTGCTGGATGTATTAAAATCTCTGTCTTCCTCTACAGCTTTTACCCTCTACAGCTCCCTCTAGTACCGTGGAAGTCATTCCATCATGTCTTAACAGATGTCGTATCATCCTGTCCCTTCTCCTTGTCAGTGTTTTCCACATACTCCTTTCCTCTCCGATTCTGCGCAGAACCTCGTCGTTCCTTACCTTACCAGTCCACCTAATTTTCAACATTCGTCTGTAGCGCCACATCTCAAATGTTTCGTTTTCTTCTGTTCCGGTTCTCTCCCAGTCCATGTTCCACTACCATACAATGCTGTGCTCCACGTGGCTACAGTTCCACAAACACTTCATTTCTTCGTAAAATGGATGGACTTAATAGCTTCAATTTGAAAGCAATTCCGTTGGTAATTGTATGCCATCAGATTTGGTAGGTGGTAAAATTATTTGCCAGATGCTAATTGTCCCGCACAGCAATATCCCGTTCCCAGTTAAACATAGAAGGTTGCAAGCGAATGGCATTCGAACCCAATAGATGAATATCAATCAATTTGTGTTCGTGTATCCATTAGTCAAACGTCAGAATAATGTGTAAATGAAGTGACCCTAGCTTTCGAAGGAGAGAAAAGAGGGAGGCTAGGGTTAGCTTCCCATTGACGACAACCTGGAGAACTCATACAGCTCGTAATCAAAAACTGAAGGTCTTGCAGTGTATCTTTAATTCACACAAATATACAGAATCATATTTTATTACATTAGACACAAAAGCACCTAAGGATATCTGCGACCATATTGACACTAAATGTTGAGACAATTGTTTCGTAGCCAAAACAATTTTATCATCTCAAGAAGCTTCTGATGATGAGGTTCTCCCGAAAGGAGTCCTGAGCTGATAACTAAAAAATTATATTGGCGATCAAGACAAATATCTCACTGTTTACACAGACTCATGTTCTTTTATTTAAAAGAAAACAGTCGTCGAACCTACTGCAAAGTGAACTGTTTATATTAGAATTCGACTCTATTGAATATGAAGGGGATCCGTATCAATTTAGACTACCAGGTAATACAGAGCACAGCACGAATAGGCTCAGTATTTTTTGTTTCACGGGAAAGTGTAACGGAAGTGATGAAAAATACAAACAGGCAAACAGTTGAAGGTGGGCAACTGATAAACGGTAAAACATTTGCTCCGGAACTTTGAAGAACTGGTTACAATGAGATATGTAAGAATATTCTTCAACCTATTTTCTACATCGTCCCTAGGGTTCGTGAAGATAAAACTGAATGAGATCAGTTTGCGGAGACGTATATAAGCCGTAATTCTTTCTGTCTTTCATGTGTAAATGGAAATGAAATAAAGCTTTCCCTATGCTGCAGTAAAATATTCACTTTCCCATACATTTTACAGTAATTGATGGAGAATGCAGTAATGTAGAGAAACGTACGTTTTTGCCGCCAGCAAGAGCAAGTGACTCGCAGATGAGGATGGATTCAAACTATCATTTTCTCTTATTGGCGTTCCAGACCTTTGCTATAGGGCAGGATTGAGGCAGGTTAGATTTCAATGACATGTCGATTTGAGGTTACTAGGAGCGGAATGCAAACTCAGTTGCACAAGGACGTGGAAGGATATCGGCAACTGCTTTGTGAAAGCCCATCTCTTCAAATGCCTGCGGTGTTTTACGTAAACAACGGAAAACATATGAGAGAGTGTCGAAAAGTAACGACTACGCATATTTTATGTAAATTCTCTTAAAGCTTTTTAAATGAGACGAACTTTATTAACATTCTAAATCCTTATTCTTAAAGTCTACATATTTATTTCTCAACATACTCACCCTGGCGATGAAAGCATTTCTCCGAGCGAGAGACCAATTTGTTGAACCGTCACTGTAGAATGTTTCACTTTGTTGACGGAGCCACAACCTCTCCTCTGATTGCACCGCTTCATCACTGTCAAAGTGAAGTCCTCGAAGGTGTTCTTTGAGTTCTGGAAACAGATGATAGTTGGATGGGGCCAAGTCGGGACTGTATCGAGGATTATGGATGACAGTGAAACCAAGGCGTCATACTGATGCAGATGTCGCAGTGCTCGTGTGTGCTCTGACATTGCCATGCTGAAAGAGAAAGTGCTCCATGTGTGGAGGAACTCTTCGAATTCGAAACCCGATTGGAGAACGCTGTTTCTCACCCACCGACATAGTTATGTTACACACCGCCACGTTACATGCTACAATCCGGGGCCCTCTAGCGGCAGAGGACTGCAGATATGTAGGTATGAAGAATAAAGATGTAGAATGTTAATAACATATGTTTTATTTAAAAAACTTAAAGGTTTTCACATAAAACATTCGGAGGCACTACTTTTCAGCACGCCCTGTATATCATTATGATGACTACATGAACACCACTCCCTCCTACTAAAATTCAAGTGTTTTTTAAAATGTGTCGCTACACATAGGATACTATCTGAATTTTATTGTAATGGATTTTGGCATCGACCCTGATACATAATGTAACTTTTTTCCAAAACCAGTTTCTTAGACCGGATATTTATTGTAGTTGCGCAGAGTATACAGTCTCTTCTCAAAAACTACATAACCTTGCAATTAAACATCCTTCGGTCTACGACGGAACAGAAAAATTTCTCTCCCCGATAGTGAAAAACAGTGCACTGATTAGCCGACACACTTCCCTTTTAGGTCGATGCACGTGGTCCAACTTTTTTTCAATGATTATAACCACTTCGTAGGACTCAAAACATTTATTAGCTACAAATTTCATTTTTTGTGTGAACAGGTGGTAGATATACGAGTAGGTCATAATTCTCTTTAATGTAGTAGCTGTTCAGGAAAATTTTACCTCATATTTATTTTTCCCACTGCCAAAGCACCTTTTTGAACACGTTCACTTTTTCAGAAAATAATTCTTTTTTATATATTTTTCTGAAAGCCAGGACTCATCTCGCGTTATTTTCATCAAGGTCGTCCAGGAGACGTGAAAAGTATTCAAAAATCACTGTTTTGCTCTTTTTGAAGCACTCAGTTAGAAGAACTCCTTTTGCGCTCCAGAAAACGTCATCTATAATCTTTCCAGCATTTGAAATAAACATTGCGTTTTTGCTTCCAGGGCACTGCCTTGAAGCCATTCCTTTGGTTGCCATATCGATTGAGGTGTGAACTGCTGGACCCACATCTCGTACACAGCAACAACATGGTGCTCAAAATCAGTTCTTCTGTCGCTCTCCTGTTCGTTGTGAATCTTAGTCTTCAAAAATTCTCCACCAGTTATCACGCTCCAAACATCGTGCGTTCCATACCCTCCAGCTGATTTTCTGTAGATCCTCCATAGCTCTATCTATCCATTTTGTTCTCTCTTGATCCCGTTCTCTTTGACCCTCTGGATTTCCGTCTCATTTCCTTTTAGTTACTTCTGTATCACTCATCCGCGTCAGGCGCCCCGCCTGTCTCAATCTGGCTGATTTCACTAGTCTTCTAATACGTAGATCTTTATATATGGTGCACAGTTCGTCGTTGCACCTCCTCCCACATATTCCCCTTTTACAGTTGGAGCCAACGGTTCTTCAGAGTAACATTCGCTTTCTTCATGTTAATAAACACGTTTCCGAGGCATATGTAAACACTGGTCTTATAAAAGAAGCAAAGCAAAGCTGTGCGTTCTGACCCAGATGGACCAATCGTGACCGGTTGACCGTCGTGCCACCCTCCGCCAATGGTGTCATCTGGATTCAGCAAGGAGGGAATGAGGTCGGCACGCCGCTCAGCCCGTCGTTGTCAGCCGTCTCGACATTGGAACCACTATTTCTCAATCAAGCAGCTCCTCAATTGGCCCCAAGATGCTGAGTGCACCCCGTTCCAATACTCCCACCAAGGAAAGGTTCTTCGTAGAGTCGCGAATCGAACCCAGATGCCGGCCGGGGTGGCCGAGCGGTTCTAGGCGCTAAAGTCTGGAACTGCGCGAACGCTACGGTCGCAGGTTCGAATCCTGCCTCGGGCATGGATGTGTGTGATGTCCTTAGGTCAGTAAGGTTTAAGTAGTTCTAAGTTCTAGAGGACTGATGACCATAGAAGTTAAGTCCCATAGTGCTCAGAGCCATTTGAACCATTTTTTGAGTCAAACTAGTAGCATAAAGCCAACTCAAATACAATTTTCGTTTAAATGTACCGACTCTCTCGGCCGATATTGCGCCTTCGACTGCCGATCGTCTTATACCACATTGCGAATTCTCTCGATATGTTCATATTCTGTTGCAGTTTATGAGACGCCCTTAATAAACTGAAGGAAAAGAAATCGCAACACCAAGACGGAGTTGTACGACATAAACGAAAGTTGGCAGACATATTTTCTACATCTGATAGATGATGTCTACTCAAATTTCGCGCCAGTCGCGCGAGAGCGGCGCTAGTAGAACCAGAAGGAGGAATCAGATCTGGTTTGTTTTAACAACACGCTGTAACCGCCGTGAGAGTTAGTTACCTTTGAGATTGGAAGTGGTGAGTTAATTTTAGTCAAGAATGCCTTTAAGGCGATAAAGACGCCTTTATCAACAACTCACTGAGTGTGAAAGAGGTCTTGCAATAGGACTACGAGGAGCTGCATGTTCGTTCTGCGATACTGCAGAAAGACTTGGCAGAACTGTAGGCACTGTACATGACTGCAGTCAACGGTGCTCACGAGAATGTACGGTCGCAAGAAGACTGGGCTCCGGACGGCCACGTGGCACTACAGAGTGTGAAGACCATTGTGTTCGGTCTATGACTCTGATGCATCGTACTGCATCTGCAAAAGCAATTTGAGCAGCAGTTGGCGACACAATGAACTGTTACAAATGGTTCAAATGGCTCTGAGCACTATGGGACTTAACTGCTGAGGTCATCAGTCCCCTAGAACTTAGAACTACTTAAACCTAACTAACCTAAGGACATCACACACATCCAAGCCCGAGGCAGGATTCGAACATGCGACCGTAGCGGTCGCGCGGCTCCAGACGAACTGTTACAAATCGGTTACTTCGAGGACAGCTCCGAGACAGATACCCTGTAGCGTGCATTCCACTGAACCAAAAGCAACGTCGTTTGCGACTTCAGTGGTGCAAATCAAGAGCTGATTGAAGGGCAGGGTGGAGGTCTGTTGTGTCTTTTAATCAAAACTGGTTCTGCCGCGGTGCCAGTGATGGCTGTGTGTTGGTTAGTAGGAGGCCAGCTGAGAGCTTGCAGCCAACCTTTCTGCGTGGTAGACGCGCTGGACTTACCCCTGGAGTTATGGTCTGGGATGCGATTTCGCATGACAGCAGGAACTCTCTCTTGGTTATCCCACGCATCCTGACTGCAAATCTGTACATCAGTCTGATGATTCGATCCGTTGTGGTGCCATTCATGAACAGCATTCGTGGGTGTGTCTTGCAATAGCGTAACGCTCGCCCACATACCGCTGTTGTAACCCAACACGCTGCACATGGTGTCCACACGTCGCCTTGGCTTGCTCGCTCACCAGATCTGTCTCCAATTAAGCACATATGCGACATCGTCGAACGACAACTCAGGTGTCATCCACAAGCAGCATTGACTGACCCTGTATTTACCGACCAAGTACAACAGGCATGGAACTCCACCCGCAAACTGACATCCGGCACCTGTATGTTTACATATTTGTATTCAGCATTCTGGCAGTTACTCCGATTAGTAATTTACCGCATTTACATTTGCAATAGCTTATCTCGCGCTTAGATTAACCTGTGATTTTGGGATGTTAACAGTGAAATATGTTTCCTCGACAAATATATTCACGCAATTTCATTACTCTACTCTAATAATTTCTTTTGGTGTTGCTATTTTTTCCCGTCGGTGTATCTATAACCTTACAAAGATTTTTTTTACCTTCTAAAGGAAGCGAAAGGCTAATAAGTAGGCTACCATTTCATAACAGTTGAAAATGAAAAAGCCGTTACTAACATTGTCTTCAATTACAGTTTATCCATTGAACTGAACATAGCTATTACGAATACTTTGCAACATATATAAAGAAAACAAAAACTCTTTTTTCATGTTTTCCATCGTTCTTTAATTGCTTCTATATTCTTGGAGGTGTGGTCCATCAGTTCAACCAAATAAAAGCCTGATTGTTTTGTACTACACGCGTTTCGCTTCTTTTTATTTGTGATGCTTCTTGAATGCCATATAACAGATGTTTGTTCTATGTATATAATAATTGCGTTATACAATAATTACAGATATGTTACTAAATTACACTTTTTTTTGTTCCTTTGTCGTTGGGCGAGGAACAACTTTTTGCAGAGCAAGTTTTGTAAGGTTGAATTATAAGGAGCGATCGAAAAGCTTCCGCCTGAAGGCATTCCTGGAGCTATATGCAACGAAGCGCGACTCCGAAGCTGGTATGTAAGCACCGACATGTATGTAAGGGATTGGTGTAGCATTTCTGTGTTTTCGACGAGCGTGCGGTAAATGCAGGTACGTCAACTACTGCGACGTTATTACCAAACGCAACCAAACAAGAGCCACGCTTGGCTGCCGAAGGTCGAACACCGGTAGACATTCATCGGTGAATGAATAACGAGTATGGGGCAGCATGTTTGTTGAAAACCACCGTTGTGGAATGAAAATTGCGACAAGGCGTGCTGCTGCTTCATGATCACACACGTTCCCATGCCGCAAATGTCGTAACGCAAAACTTCGCCAACTCAAGTGGGAGACACTCGAGAACCAGCCCTATAATACTGGTCTCTTCCCAAGTAATTTTTACGCCTTCGGTCCCTTAAAGAAGAGCATGAACGGTCGACGGTTCCATCGAACGAGGATGTGCAGCAGGCAGTTACGGAGTTCTTAACGCAGCAGGACAACGTGTTTTACCCAACGGGTATCTTCAACCTGGTGAGTCGGTGGGATGATTGTCTCAACGCTCACGGCGATTTTAACTAATTGGCATATCGATTATGGACTGTGCAGCCTTAGAACTGAAACATTTTGATTGTCCCTTATTCTATTTGGTTTTACTTACGAACTGTGATGTTATTAATTCATATGTGTCGTCATGGAATTTTGCCTAGATAGTCTCTGTACACCAGACGGCCCGACTTTCTGAGTTTTTCGAACACATTTCTGTTGAGTGATTCACTTTTCCTGTTCACTGTGTGTTGGTTGTGTGTGTGTCTCCCGTATGTAGTGATGTAGTATTGTCTAATTTCGCTCTGTTGTTTTCTATTTTTGTTTTATGTAGTATGATATTCGTTTGTTTGTAATTCTTTTTTATGCAGCCCAACAAAGTTAAACTGGAGGGAGTCACATATGGATTAGTAAGGTCACAAGTCTGTGCGGCTGGTCCCGGCGGAGGTTCGAATCCTCCCTCCGGCATGGATGTGTGTGTTTGTCCTTAGGATAATTTAGGTTAAGTAGTGTGTAAGCTTAGGGACTGATGACCTTAGCAGTTAAGTCCCATAAGATTTCACACACATTTGAACATTAAGATCACAAATCGTTAGCAGAACCAAACAGCAATTTAACCTTACAACACTCGTGCATCAAAACGTTGTTTCTCGCCTAAAAACAAGGGGATAGCAAAAAAATGAAATGATGTACCAGGCCTGTAATTATTATTTAACGCAATCTCTCTCTCTCTCTCTCTCTCTCTCTCTCTCTCTCTCTCTCTCTCTCCCTCTCTCCCCCTCCCCCTCCCTAGTCATTTAGTCTGTTCCGACTGTCCGTGACCCCATGAATTAAAACACGCCAATTTTTTCTGTCCTACACTATCTCCCGCGGACTTTTCCTGTTAGAATCCATTACTCCTGTGATGCCATAGATCCATCTCATCCTTTTTCGCCCTATTCTCCTTGTGCCTCCGATCTTACCCACCACTTAAACCTTTTCCAGCGAATCATGTCCTCTTATAATGTGTCCAAAGTAGGTCAGTTTTTGTTTCAGTATTAGACCACCCAAGGAGCAATCTGGTTTTATTTGCTGTAATACACCGACCTCTTTGCTGTCCATGGAACTCCAAGGAGGTTCCTCCACCATCTCAATTCAAATGAGTATTCTACGCCGTTCATCTTTTCTTACGGGCTTGGACTCGCATCCGCACATGACAAATGGCTAGACCATAGTCCTTACTATTCGGATCTTTGTTGTTAAATTTATGTCTCTATCCCTTAATATATTGTTAAGGTTGGACGCTGCCTTTCTCACAAGTAACAAGCTTATCTTGATTTCGTGGCTGCAGTCACCATCACCAGAAATCTGGGAGCCGAGGTAACTGAACTATATAGAAACTAATCTCAATTGATTCTCTTCCTATATTCCATGAAGTGTTAGGTGTAGTTGCCATAATTTTCGTTTTCTTGACATTCATCATTACGTCATCCTTTGCACTTTCTTCTTTCACCTTCAGTAAGAGGATCTTTTACGCTTCTTCACTCCCTGCCATCAGTATGGTACCGACTGCATATCCAACGTTACTTATATTAATCGTAGCTATTTTAATTCCGGTTTCTTCTACATCTAATCCGACATTCCTGATAATGTGCTCAGCTCACAGATTGAATAAATAAGCTGACAATATGCTGCCTTGCCCCACTCCTTTCTGAATCTTGATACATTTCGTTGCTCTATATAGGTTTCTCACTGTGGCTTCTTGGTTAGTGTATAAATTCCGTATAACGTAAATGAGGTGATCTGGTACTGCCACGTTTTTGTACCCCCATAATTTGCTGTAGTCGTCATAGTGCAAAGCTTCAGCATAATCAGTATCGCAAAGACACACATGTTTCTGGAATTCTCTTGCCTTCTCCGTAATCCATCGGAAGCTGGCAGTTTGATGTCTGGTCCCTCTACGAAATCCAGCTTGTTCTTAAGGCAGCCCTTGGTCTGTCTACGAGGTGTGATCAAAAAGTAACAGGAATTTTTGTTTTTCTTAAGGGCTCTTTATTTATTCATCGTCATCAGCTTTGTCTCCTTCAAAGTAGTCCCTGTCATACATTACACACTTAGGCCAGCGCCTTTTTTCGATTTTGAAAGCATTTCTGGAACTAAGTTTTCGTCATAGTGTTCAGCTCCTTCAGCGATTCCGTTTTCATCTCTTCAATGGTGACAGAACGACATTCTTTCGTGATTCTTTTCAACCTCTGGAATAGAAAGAAATTGCAGGGGCCTGTTTCCGACGAATACGGTGGCTGAGGTAACATAACGGTTTTGTTTTTTGCCAAAAAGTCACGAACAAGCATCGAGGTGTGAGCAAGTGCCGAAACAAATATTTAGCAGTGCAAGCATTTGATAATATAATTCACATTTGACATATTCACAAATATTTGTTTTGTAAGTAATATCCTGTATAACTGATAATACAATGACTTTGTGTCTCTTTTGAAATAATATCTGTGTATTTGTGGAAATGCAGCGTCTTTTCATTTGAAATTCGTTGACTTGCTTTTACTTGCATTTACAGAATGTGGTATAGAATGAAAAGTGTTCTAGGCGCTACGGTCTGGAACCGCGCGACCGCTACTGTCGCAGGTTCGAATCCTGCCTCAGGCATGGGTGTGTGTGATGTCCTTAGGTTAGTTAGGTTTAAGTAGTTCTAAGTTCTAGGGGACTGATGACCTCAGAAGTTAAGTCTCATAGTGCTCAGAGCCATTTGAACCATTTGAAACGTGTTTCTATGTACATAAGCATGTTTACTCATACTGCGCTTCAAAATAATGTGTCCACCACTGGAAACAGTAAGTTATTTTTCGATTTGTATTAGTTTTGTAAACTTATATTTTCAATGTACCTGCTTTGTAATATACTATTGTAATCTTACCAGGATCAGAATTAACCTAAATCCTGAAAGATAATTGATGTCAAAACACCTGAAAATAAGCCCCCGGGTTCCAAATACATAGTGTATTGAAATAAAATCACCATTGTAACTGAAGGCGGATGTTCTTTATTATACGGAAGTAACACAGTCACAGAAGAAACACTGACGGCAATGGATAAAATTAAGTGATAAGTTTTCCTTTTGCTGTTGTAGTATTAATTATAGTATAATAGTAACTAACACAACCGGAAGAGTCGAAAATGCGCGTACAGCTTCCAAAATAAGGCAGCTGGTTTGCGTTGACGGAAGGCAGCGCAATTTGTGAGTTGTAGGCGCGGTATCGTTTTGGGCGTGGAACGCGTGGGCGGTGTAGGTGGCGGTGGCGCGGGCGGACGCGCCTTGTTATCGGCCCCCGGCGCCCAATCACGGCCCCCGCGCCGCGCCAGCCGGCCGGCCGGCCACGCCGCCGCCGCCCGTGCGCCCAGAGACCGATCCGGCGCCGCCTTCCGCTCCCCACATCCTAAACGCGCCCTCTGCCGGCTACATTCGTCCCACGTGTCACACACCGACAGGAGGCGTAACCGACTGTGACAAAACCCTGGAGCTGGTCTCTGTATTAATACAAAATTCTGGGTGTACACATACGTATGGGTGTATACATACGTTGAGCATTCGTGAAAGAAATGGTGTATCGAGGATACTTCCGGTAATATTACAAACATAGAATTTCGTCCGAGGGTGTATATTTACTAGCAAGCACTAGAAATCATGTATATATTTTTTTTCGTGCTCACTTTTTAGCAAACTTACTGAAATGACAGGCACGATGTTGGCACACTGTACATGAAAAAATTCCGTTCTCGTTCCTTAACCGTTTCGTCTTGTACAGTACATGACGGAGATTGTTCTTCTTTCGAAGCACACTAGACATAGTTCACCCTACGGGACCCTCTCTTATCGCATCTCGCAAGGGAAGCGTAGATGCAGCGGGTATAAGAACTACGACTATCGGTAGTGTTATGACATAGTCAGTGGTACCCCTTACAACGTTTTAATTTTAAGCTGGCCGATCCACGCGCTCCTGATTCGGTACAGGTCGGTAAAAGTCAGAGGGCTTCGGCTGGTAGCTATTTGCTTTCGCCTGCAGCCAGTATTAGATGGCTTACAGTACTGAGTGAGGTAGTCATTGATGTCTGCTGGGTTACTTTGTTAAGCTTCACTGCAATTCGAACAGTTTCCTTTCTTTGCAATAAGTGTTCGTAATTGCTGCGGTTAGGATCTTTATTAAACATTTTAGTGCGTAAGACGATTTCAGCTTCGTGTACGAACAACATTAAGCGATTTTTACTCCTGTGCCTCACTTCCGCTTCCGCGAAAGCGTGAAGCGTAGTTCATGGTGCCAGTACTGCAGCGGTCGCGTTCGTTTCATTCCCAGCTTACTCCGAAATAAACGTCAAAACGACGTGGCACTCGCTGTGACTGCGAAACTCGCAGTCTGCCCAGGAAACCGGGAGTGATACCAGCTCCTCCGCGGTGCGAGTCGACCCCCGGAAATCGATACGTATTTACAGAAAAAACAGTTAAATATTTGTGACGGGGGAGAATATGAATATCATAATGTAAGCTGTCCTCTTAGACTCCCGCCTAACCTCACTCTAAGAAACTGCGACGTATTAGGAAGAAACCGCCAAATATTTGTGACAAGCAAGAACACAAAAGCCATTGCTTGTCGTGTCATGCGCAGCACATTCTTCTTTTGTCTCTTAAGCAGTCACAAAATCGAACAAACTCATTTCCGAGAGGGCACACCCTTATACGTAAATAATATCAAATGTTTCAGAACTTACTTCTACAACATTAGTAGGAAATTCTGGGAGTTTGTTAGAAATGCGAAGGTAAAACAAAGTAAATTAACATGTACTGGTACACCGACCTGTTGTCCCAGAACTCCATACCTCTACTCAGTGGTTAATTTTTAAAATTTTAGGTGCCGGAACACACTTATTCAACTGTACAACCTCACCCCTCCCCTTCCAAGCCATAAAAATCAAAAGTTTCAATTTCTGAAAGCTTGTAATACAACTAACAACGAGAAATCATTTCTTTTCACAAAATACGGTTCTGATTACAGGTTTTCAAAACAATTTATTGTAATCAACACTATAAAATCATAAAGTTTAATGCTACTTCCCGTCCCCGTAACAGTGTCATTTTGCCCTCGACACGTATCAGCACAAATCGGCAGTATTCGATACTATGACGTTACATTTTCAACTGCTGCCAGCCGCACAGTTCAAACTGTCGCACTGTAGCTACTCGGTGAACGTGTCTCCAGTATTAATTAAAACAGCGTTGAACGATGAATGATGATGTTGATGAAGACAGTAGTGGCCCATTAGGGTCATGTACAATTCTAACTCCACAAGGAGTTGAGGAAAGCATAACACGATTTGACATGAGTTACGGAGTTAGATGCTTAGTAAATGCTTTATACGTTATTTGTATTATACTCATTGAGTTGTACTATAACTGGATTGATTTAAGTTCATATTCAATACAACAAATAAGCAGCACATTTGAACAAGAACATTCACTTAATACGTCTTCACGAAACGTAAATTTCTTATGCCAGTTGTACGACAGAAGCGGATCGTTCCGTGGCTCCAGAATTGGTAGCAATGCAAGAGAAAACCATTCCCCACCTCCACCCCTCATTGCGCGGTTGCGATACCTTCCCCCTCTCATCACCAACTCATGTGACCCTGTTATGGGGACAGACTGCACGTAATATTATGTGGTCAGATTTCGTCGTTCGTAACTTTCATAATAATGAGAAAGACAGAAGTCTCTAGTTTTATTTATACAAGTTATAAGCAAGCTTCTAACCGTAAAATCTAACAAGTCGAGCAAAAAATATCTGCGACATATGTACCGATCCCAACTTCGGAACGAAGCTCAAATTATCTAGGGTAAACTGCGAAAACACACACACACACACACACACACACACACACAGACACACGGTACCTCGCCCATCCCCTGCCCCTGCCCATGGCCCCACGTTTGTCACCCATTGTCACTTTCAATGGGGGTGGTAGCGGGGCGCCAAATTATAGTTACGTTGCGATTTGATACACGTGTACTATTTTAAAAGTCCAGTGCCTACTTGTTCCAGTGAGTCAAAAAAAATCCCTGCGACCTGCCAGACCGGGACCCCGCGCATTCGGGGCGAAATTAGACCCTACCTTTGCTCACTACGCTACAGGGAATTCCAGCTTCGGATACTAGCTGTTATCGTACGTTTTCCTTAAGGCTAATCGACCAATGTGCCATTAATAGACGCTTAATTGTAACAAATATATATTTACAATAAATCTTCATGCGCCATTGTCTTGAAACAGTATACTGTCATAACACGCAACTTGTAACACCACAGCAACGCAATTCTTAAATCCAACGTGGAGTCTCTAAAGTAATTTGTCAACTGCTGTCGAGTTTCGTGTCGCATCGAGCTGCACGTCATTTTGACGTCTTTTCCGAGCAAGACACGGACATATCCCACGCTGCAGAGGGCAGTCATGGTCTGTTCACCACGCACCTCTCCTCACCCCGTGGCGGCCTATGTGGGGGCCAGGCTTTCTTTCTCCGCTCCACACTCCACCCTTCTGAAATCACCCAACTTGCCGTTAACAGACTGTACGCATAGCTCGGTCTCAGGAACATTCGAAGCTGAAAGCCCCTTTTCCGGCGTTAGAAGTCGTTTGTCTTCCACTCATTGTCCAACCGGTCACGGCCCTTAGACGATCAGTCTTATAGAGCAATACTACCGAATGTGCAACAATTTTGAACATGTGGGGTTAAACTGAGAGGTTCTGCAATAATATTGAGCCCACGCAAATCTTTTGAAATATATTCTGCTTCCTGGATATATAACGCCGTCTGTGAGCAGTATTGTCAATGTCCATGATAGTCACTCATGTGCTATAGTCTTTGGGCCTCTTTGTGTTCGCTATTCGTTTTTGTTGTTGTTGCGTTGAAAATGAGTTGAAACTAAGGCATTGTGTTCGCCTTAGAGTGCACCGATATGTGTAAATCAGTGATAATTTTGTTTGTATGTGCGTCCACAGGCTAGATGTATTTCATAAAAGAAAACGTCCGTTATAAGCTGTAAATTTATCTTTTATTTTTTGCGTTTTTCGCTAGTTTCAACCAACGAGTGACTATCAGGTAACTATACAACACATCAACTACTGAAGAGTGAAGTACATAATTTGTATAACAGTCTGACTGTCTTATAAACATAGTAAACGTCGTAATTGCGGCATACGATATCTTCCATTACTTGCGACCTCAATCTGTATGTTGATGTAACAAATGCAGACTGCCCAGACCTGAATAACCACCTTTTGCAGTGCTTATCGCTGCGACAGGTGTAGGAAGAGAGTCAGTGAGGTTTCTGGAAGGTACCAACATGAATATAGAGCCACGCAGACTCCCATACCGTGCTGCGCTAGGTTTCTCGGTTAAGGATCCATATACCGGCCGGTGGGGCCGAGCGGTTCTAGGCGCTTCAGTCTGGAACCGCGCGACCGATACGGTCGCAGGTTCGAATCCTGCCTCGGGCATGGATGTGTGTGATGCCCTTAGGTTAGTTAGGTTTAAGTAGTTCTAACTTCTAGAGGACTGATGACCATAGATGTTAAGTCCCATAGTGCTCAGAGCCATTTGAACCATTTTTTTTATTCTCGATTGGGTTTAAACCCGGAAGTTTTTGGCCAAGGAAGCACGGTAAATTCATCCTCGTGCGCTTCGAAACACAACCGTGCACTGCGAGCTGTATGACTCATAGCATTGTCCTGGCGATGGATGCCATCCTGCCGAGGAAAAACAAACCGGATATAGGGCTGGACATGGTCTCCAAGGATAGATACATGCTTGTGTTGATCCACTGAGCCACGACAACATTTCCCAGACCATAGAGCTCCCTCCTCCGGCCTAGACCATTCCGACGATTGTGCAGGGTGTTGGCCATCAGACGTTTCATGCTCTACACGTCAACGGCCGTCTGTCCGATGGAGCATAAAATGCGACTCAACTGAAAAGGCCACCTGTCACTGCGCAGTGGATACCCAGTTGCGTACTGGCGTGCGAATTCCAAATTTCGATGCCGATGAACAGTAGTCAGGATGGATGCATGAACCAGGCGCTGCAGCAACATTCGCTGAACGGTCGTTGAGCAGACACTGTTAGTAGTCCCTTGGTTCATCTGACCGATCCGATCAGTTGCCCAACAGTTGCCCATCTGTTCGCTCGTAACATGTCAGCAGCCATAATTCAGCCCTGTTATCTATGGCCTGTGATGCACGACAGCTGCCTCGGCACCGATTTTGGATAGTGCCTGTTTTGGATAGCTCCATTTTGCTATGCACGGTGTACTTTAACCACGGCGACACGCGAACAGGTCACAAACTTACCCCTTTCGGAACTGCTTCCATCCTTGACCCGAAAGCCAAAGATCATGTCCTTTTGGACGTCAGATAAATCGCTCGGTTTCCGCATTACGACAACGACTGCACTGTTTTCCGCGTGCCTCCGATACGCTTTATATACCCTCCACTGCTCTTGCTCCCACCTGCCCTTTGTGAGTGGTTATTGCACGTTGATGTCAAACATAGGTTGTGGTCGCATTAATGTTGCTTGACCATGTATGTTGATCCGTTGTGCATTCCAGATTGATGATATCATCCAGAAAATTCTACGAAATAATTCACCAGACAATAATGCTCCCTCTCCCGGCGTGGACCCTTCCTTCGATTGTTACAGTGCGTTTGCTTTCAGACGTTTCACGCCGTACACGTCAACGACCATCTGTCCAATGAAGCATAAAACGTGATTCATCCGATAAGGCCACCTGACGCCATACAGGTGTGGTACTGGCGCACAAATTCGTCTTCGTCGCCAATGAACTGCAGTCAGCACGAGTGCATGATCCATGTGCCTGCTGTAGAGGCCCAAACGCAACAACCTTCACTGAACAGTTGTTGAGGAGAACCGTTGGCAGCCCCTTGGTTCACCTGGGCAGTCAGCTGCTCAACAGTTGCACGTCTACTCGCAGCTGTCGTTCGCTCCTGTCATCTATGGCCCGTGGTGCACCACAGTTACCTCGGCGCCGGTTTTGGATAGCACTATTTTGCCATGCAAGGAATAACTTAACGACGTCGGCAGGCGAACAGTTTACAAACTTAGCGATTTCTGAAATGCTTCCACCCTTGACCCGAAAACCAATGATCATGCTCTTTTGGACGTCAGATGAATCGCACTGTTTCCGCGTTACAACAATGACTGCACTGTTTCCCGCGTCCCTCCCTCCTCAACAGCCGGCCGCGGTGGTCTCGCGGTTCTAGGCGCGCAGTCCGGAACCGTACGACTGCTACGGTCGCAGGTTCGAATCCTGCCTTGGGCATGGATGTGTATGATGTCCTTAGGTTAGTTAGGTTTAAGTAGTTCTAAGTTCTAGGGGACTAATGACCACAGCAGTTGAGTCCCATAGTGCTCAGAGCCATTTTTGAACCTCCTCAACACACTTTATATACCCTCCACCGCTAGTGCTGCTACCTACCGTCTGTGAGTAGTTACAGCACGTTGACATCGAACATTGGCGTTGGTCACATTAATGTGACTGGACCTTGTATTATTTGAAGTTCGCACGTGATATGACGTGGTCCTTTGGCGAATGGATGTTAACTGCGTCCTCAAATTATGCTATACGAGGAGCCACCACATATGCTACTCTCCTTTATCATATTCGATACAGAGCATTGAAGTGTGCATTCGCACGTAGACAGGAAAATTAATTTGCGCATTACATCTCATGCAACTTGGTGCATAATGTTACTGCATATGTGAGGGATGGATCGTAACTTATGCTGAAATTCCATATTTTTCATTTATTATGTTTTATGATCTTTAGACTGTTATACATACAATGTATTTGTTTCTTCTGTAGTTGATATGTTTTATAGTTGTTTGATAATGACGCTTTAGTTGAAATTGGCCAATAGCACAAGAAATAAACGATAAATTTACAGCCAATAGTGGACTGACTTTTCTCGAATCATTTCAGGATTTGTAGGATGTTAGAGTAGATTAGTATTAAAACAGTAATATTAAGAACGAATCGTATGAGTTGTTGCTCAAAAAGTGAGGGAATGGTATCCTCCTACCACGAAAGTAGGTGTTTTAAAAAATGTAATTAATTGATATGTATATATATATATATATATATATATATATATATATATATATATATATATATATGTGTGTGTGTGTGTGTGTGTGTGTGTGTGTGTGTGTGTGTGTGTACACACACATTACTTACCCGAATATAAACCTGTAGTGCACCTATAACTGCATGACACGTTTCTATATCTATGTCGCAAATACTTTGAAGTGAAACTGCACTTGTAAATTTCATATCTTCAAAAGAACTGCCAGTAGCAAGATATAGATAAGCGCTGACTTGGTGGACATGCGTCCCTCATTGTAGAGTTTGGTTTTGTGATCGTGGGGATAACCATTTCCAGGAATGTATCAAATGCTGGATCAACACAGAGTAAAAATTTATGATAATTTTTTTCAATCTTTGTTCTCTCAACAAGTTTTTGTGAGTGAATCTATGATGCTCCTTATATCAATTTTTCATCCACTTTCCTTCTTTTTCCTGTTTGCCACAAAGGAGAGCAAGTATCGAAGCTAAAGCGTATTGGTCGTCCGACATTCTGAACTAGAGTAAATAGCGCACAATATTATTGCACATTTCAATGAGCAGTCTAAGGAGAGCTTCACTGTTACTGTACAATATTACTGTGCAATAATATTGACCGTCTAGGGTCCGCTCTATGCGAGGCGAAGGCGGTCGTTTATATTTCACGTGCATTGGTCGTATGCAGTAAAGTCGCAGCAAAAATATATCGTCAGTTTGCATATTTAGTAGCAACAGGGTCCACAGACGTGATAAACTAGTTGAAAGAAATAAGTTTCCTGCATTGACTATTATTCATTTCCATTTTATTTTGTGTAGACGTGTCCGCTTTTTAGCCATTTCTAAATTAAATGTTTAGTCAGTTAACTACATATGTTTTGGGTTACAGCCATATAATTTCATGGGCAGTTCGTGGTAGGCCAGGCTTGAGTGCTATGGCCATGATATTCGGTTCAGTACAGTAGTCGCACACAGCAAAGCAATTTACTAGTGTGAGGGAACACTGAACCGTGTGCAGCGACATCTCGTGAGAAACAAGGCAAAGATAAACCTGTGTGGGGAGGTACGATCCATGCATGACCTACGTTATCTAAGTTGGTAGATGCTGATAAAATGTGAATTTGGAAGTGAGTGAATCGGTTAATTTACCGAGGGTTGCGGGTAATTACACACGAATTCTGTTAATAAATCAGTAACGTCATTCTTAGTCAGCGGTATCCGTTGGCAGCCTATATTATTATCTGAACCATTATTAAGACTTCCATGAGGTGTTGTAAGGTGATAGTTGACTTTGTAAAAGCAATAATGCAATAAAGAACTGTGTTACTTACGAACTCAATAAAGGACGTAAATGGCTAGAACTGTTAGTCTTTTAAAGATACCTTTCTCACTTCAACTGAAAAACTTTAATATTCGTAAAGAAAAGAGATACGTTTTCGTTGCCTTTAAAACGTTTACATTTTATACGAATCGCGTTCTTTCTGTTAAGCATGCCTTACCCATGTTTGGTCGTCATAAAAAAAGTTGTTCCAGTTAACAATCAGCAGAATATGGCGGAAGGGAGGTTATAGACCGTAGTACATACATATGTTACAAATTTTGCACTAATATGATACGCTTCTCAAGCGTTTTCGAGTAATCGAAGTTCAGAGGTTTAAGAATGTGTTAAACACCGTACGAAAGTACCAACTGTCGGGCAGTGACATTAACGTAAAGGCTACGGCTGTGCTCTACTCACTTCTTTTTCTAGTCTTCCAAGAAAACACTTGTTTTGATACAATGATTAATGTTTCTTCAGAAAGGTATGATAACTATGAGAATAAATATTGTGGTACATTCCGGAAGAGCAATACTCAAGGTGTAAACAGGATCTTTGATGAATTTGACATTTACTTGTAGATTCACCCATGCGTGTATCGCATTGAAGTCATATCCAGCGTATCTGTTCTGAATAATGTCCACTGCATTTGAGGTACAGGCATCACGTATCTTTCTCTACACTAATAATAAAACTAAAACTGTCGTGTCTGCACATTGAAAATAGTTGTTAAAAACTGATTGTGAGTGATGTAGGGAGTGTAACAGAATTCAATAAGACTATTTTTAAAAACTTTTTCTGTCTGCCTGTTTGAACATTCTTATCTCCAAAACCAATGGTCGAATTTTCACGGTGTTTTTACAGTAACCTGAGCGTAACTTGTGGCAAAATACAGGCTTTATTTCATTAAAATCGCATAACGAAAAAATATATCTGAATTTAAATTTTTGGGAGTCTGTTCAGCTTAGTACGAAGACCTGCTGAGAAGTAATGCCTCCAAATTATTAAGTAAAAACTCTTAATATTTTTTAAATACAGAAACGTTACTAACACTCTACATCTTTATTCTTCGTGTCTACATGTTTGCAGCCCTCTGCCGCTAGAGGGTTCCATATGGTAGCGTGTAACATGGCGACGTGTAACATAATTATATCGATGCGTCAGAAACAACGTACTGTAATCGAGTTTCGAATTCGAAGAGTTCGTTCACACATGGTGCACCCTCTCATTCCGCATGACGCCGGCCGGTGTGGCCGTGCGGTTAAAGGCGCTTCAGTCTGGAACCGCGTGACCGCTACGGTCGCAGGTTCGAATCCTGCCTCGGGCATGGATGTGTGTGATGTCCTTAGGTTAGTTAGGTTTAATTAGTTCTAAGTTCTAGGCGACTGATGACCTCAGAAGTTAAGTCGCATAGTGCTCAGAGCCATTTGAACCATTCCGCATGACAGTGTCAGACCACACACACGAGCACTCCACGATTTGCAGCAAGCCAACGCCTTGGGTTCATTGTCATCGGTCATCTTCCATATAGTTCCGATTTGGCCTCATCGGTTTTCCATCAGTATCAAAACCTTAAAGAACACCTTCGTAGACTTCACTTTGATAGTGATGAAGCGGTGCTAGCGTGATGTGAGGTTGTGGCTCCGTCAACAAAGTCAGACGTGCTACAATATCGGTATCAGCGAATTGGTCTCTAGTTGGGAGGAATGTGTTCATCACCAGAGAGACTATGTTGGAAAATAAATATATAGGCATGAAAAATAAAGATGTAGAATTTGTTTTATTTAAAAAGCTTTAAGAGTTTTCATATAAAAATTCGGAGGCATTACTTTTCAACATGCCCTCATAGTTCAGATGCTTACTTTAGTGACATGATCATCGGCAGTGTTAGTTTTTTTTCACCTCATTGACAGAAGTATTTTCGGAAGTTTACATCAAAGACAAAAATAAGCGCCACAATCTTATCTTTGCGAATACAAACTAATATTGAATTTACTTGGCTAGGATATATAAAATTTTCTGATTTCGATTTGTGAGTAAAAACTTAACCTTATTACTGTGCTTCTTTCGATAGTTTTTATTCGTATTTGACTTCTTGGTTAGGAAAGACGATTTAATGAGTTTTGAGTGATTTCAAAAAATTGTTCAAATGGCTCTGAGCACTATGGGACTTAACATCTATGGTCATCATTCCCCTAGAACTTGGAACTGCTTAAACCTAACTAACCTAAGGACATCACACAACACCCAGTCATCACGAGGCAGAGAAAATCCCTGACCCCGCCGGGAATCGAACCCGGGAACCAGTGCGCGGGAAGCGAGAACGCTACCGCACGACCATGAGCTGCGGACTTTGAGTGATTTCGACGCCTACTTATTACGTTTTGATTTCTTTTCCTTTACAAACATAAATGCCAAAAAATGATTGTCTTTCTTAATGAGCTATAATGTGTAAAAGACTAGGGACTAAGCCGTCTAAAGAAACCAATGAAGATCGCGAGGCGAGATTTGCTGCAGCTCGATAACATCAGCCCTGAACTCACTGTTTGTAAACTCCTTCCAGAAACGAGACGCGATATAACTCTGATCGAGGACATTATGGAGTATTACGCTCCTATAAACAAGTCGTCCGGTCGTAGTTAGTTAGTGCTACCTTTGCGAAACTAGAGCGGGTCGCTAGTCAATAAATAACTGAAGAGTGGAAATTACTAACGTTCTAAGCGTCAGATCTCACATTTGTCAGGATAGTCAGGAAACAATATATCTCTTTCTATGAATAACTTATTTATATCCAAAAAATTGAGAAGGTTACCCACATCACCACTGTATACAATAATGAGACAAATTATAAAATAAATAATTTATGCAGCATGTTCTAAGTGCCCTACCAGGGAACGGATTGGTTCTAACTGCCAGTACGAACTTTTTTTTCAAGTTAATACGGAGGCACTACGATTTGTTTGTGATAGTACAGGTGCAGAAATTCAGCAGCAGTGTTCTAACTAATAGAATTGTTGACAACAAAAATCATTTCTCATATGATTTAAATTTTTGAAAGAGAATAACGAAATTAATTTCAAGAAGAAAATCTCTCAGTACTGACAGTTGTTTCTTGCACAAGCTCATGCTTAGGATCAGTTGTTACTAAGTATACTGTAGCTCCATGTGCTGTTGAGAAAGAAATGGCAACATGATCAACGAGTTTTTTTGGTTTACAAGTGATAAACATGGCTAGTCTTCCAGATCAAGTACGGCATGGCATACATCCGCCATACTCTCTGCTCTTTTGGATACACTGACTATTCTCATTTTTCTGTTTCAGAATGTGAATTTTAATAGGTGTTTAAGATGGCTGAGTTTGTAACACTTTTATTACAATGCATTTGGAACCTTACACGCCTCCATTGACAACAATGTTTCAGTACCATCTTTAAAATCAAAGAAGTCAGTCTGTATGCATTGAATTTAAATGGAATGGATTCATAACTTTAACTAACTAAACAATATTGTGTAAATCTTGCGGAACAAAGAGTTTGCCTACCTTTCTTTGTTTCTCTGTAATTGCGAAATCTTTGTCACAACTCAAACAAGTTGTGCCCACTCACCAAAAACTGTTGTTACTTCTTCATACCGTCCCAGGTTAAATAGAAGAGACCCTGGCGCATAGCATTTGGAACTCAACAAGGAGCCACTGCCTAGCGCGAAGACCATGCACCATCTAGTAGCGAATGCTTGAAACATTTTCTCCATGATTTGACACTTGGAACAAGTCTGCGGACGCAACAGAGTACCGAGAATAAAACAGCACTGAAAACGCGTTTTGTGACAACGCTAAGAACGTTTTTTCATCACGGTTCCTTATTACACCTCGATTATATCTCGCCACGAAACAACCGGAATGACTATCATTATTATTATTTTTTGCTTTCCGAAGAAATGTGATTCGTTGTAGCGATAAACGATTTTGCAGGAAGAATAGAAAAAAATGGTCGGACTCAAGACAGAACGGGCGGACCTTTCTTGCCCGTTGGGCTAACGGGGAGACTCAACGCCTGGTGCTGTCATACGATATTTACCAGCCTCGTAAAAATCTGAACATCGATTCCCTGCAGAAGCTTCAGAAGCGCATCGTACTATAGAAGCTTTTGTTACTTCTAACAATTAAGTACAAAGTACAATTGTGCGAAACGTGAGCCAATTGGTTGGTCCGTTGGGTGTACGCGTGCCTTGTGAGTAAACAAACTGTCAGTTCTGGAGAGGTGAGGTTCAAGTTCAGCATCATAGTCTCCCTCAATAGTTTACGGTGGTTTCTTTGACATCGGCATGGCCCGTTTACCACCCCATCTTTGTCTAACACGAGTTTGTGCCCAGTATCTAACGACCGCGTAGTCGATAGGACATTAAACTGTATTCTTCCTTCTCTCATTTTTCTGGTAATCCATTTCCGGTAATGTCTAATTTGAGGATAGCCACCGCCAGGAGACAACACAGGATGTCACACTCTCCAAGAATTCTCAGATTAAAATTTACATCCATGTCCGGAATGAGAAACTACCAGCACCTAGTCTTAGCTACCATTGCATATCGTAAATCTACCGCATTTAAATACAGTAGTAGCAGCATGACGATATAAATGTCATCACCTGTTCGACACTACCAGTAGATAATTTTTCTACGGATTTTGTCTGCCAGTGATTGACAGTAGGTGTATCTTTTAAAGCTGGACACAACGGATAACAGAAAAGAACTGTTTTCAAAACAAATTTGTTAGGTGCCTCATTTCTCTCTTTTAAATACGAAGAAATGTCGAGCAACGGTTAAGAGTAAATCTCTAGACATATATTTGGCAGGAGTAGTACTCTTAACTCTGTTATACCACTCTGATTTAGATATGCCATGGTTTCCCCGAACATCACTTCAGAAAATACCACGATATTTCCATAAATAGACTACGACTGTTTCCTTCATTCCCCAAATGAGCTTACCTTCCGTCGATGATGAGATCGACATCGACATCGACGAGTCGAAAATTCTATTCTTCTGTGTTTTTCTTCAAACGTATGAATATCGAGAGTAGTGCATGTGTCTTCGTATACAGGCCTAAAGTATGCCAAACCACTGCACGTTATTTGAATGCATCTTTATCTCTGTCAATAAAAGTAGTCATAAAAAGTTCAAGATCGTAAGTTTATTTTTCTTTGGCTGTTAATACTGGCCACATATGAATAGTCACCGTACCAAACCTCATCGTACATTATAATCTTCATTTAATATGCGCCTTAATCTCGGTTTGAAGGTAATAGTACCAAAATAATTTTAAATCGTTTCTAATGCGCACAGTCGCAGGAGAGCTTACACTGTGTATCCGTAATTCTCATGTGGTCGCCGTAATCGTTGTTACTATGTTTTTACAAAACTTATCTCTGTTCCATACAGTGAGGCATCTGCCCGGGCACATTATGCGTGATTATGTGTGTAAGCAGCTACTGAAGTGGCTTCTATGGTCTGCCTCACTGAGTACACTCTCTGGCTCATACAGGGGGTTCAGAAATTCCCGGTACAAACTTCTAGAACTTGTAGAGGGAAGTGAATGCACAATATTTTGAATCGGATCCCATATCCAGAAACGTATCGTTTCCGTTCTACGACGATTTCAGTTCAGCTGTGTACCGCGTCCACGTCTGCTGAGGGAAAGAGAAAAGTCTCACAGTTGCTTGCCCTGGTATGCAATTGGGTAGACAGAATGATGTGGACTACTTCTTGTGGGGTCGTGTGCAACATTCTGGCCACTGCACGAGAAACTGAAGAGACACCACTTGGGATGGAGAGCGTGCACCAGAACACGCTTCTTAAGTAAAATGTCTGTAACAACGCTGGTGGTTGCCACATCGCGCCGCTGGGGTAATGCATCACCACTGTTCTGTACGTACCGTATGTTGGGTTCATTTTTGATTTGGAATAATGTAAACACGTAATGTTTAAGTGATAATACAAACAAATATGCTTAAATGACAAATGGATGCTTCGTTATGTTTTCTTTCGAACTGTTACCAAATGATTGTACTGCGTCACGCCTAATACTATTCCTTTCAAGCGGAAGTGGATGAGTTAAACATCTGAATAAGACCGCCCTAGAACGGAAAAGGTACGTTTCGGGACATGGAATCCTACTTAAAATATTATGTACTCACTTCTTCCTACAAGTCCTAGAAGTTTGTAATGGGAATCTCCGAACACTCTGTATTTATAAGATGATCAAAATAAGTTACACAACCGGAAATCCTGCTTGATGTTAAATCTATTCTACAATAATTTTTCACTGAGAAAAAATCGCAATGCTATTGATTGTCACTAAAAAATTATGCTGTCTGCCGGATCGAATGCGACGAGTGAGTGAGGTCAATGGTGTCGAGTGTTTTAAGAACAGAAGGAGATATAGAAAGTCCGCCCGTCTGTAGACTGTACATAAAATGCTAAAAAAATTAGAAAAAACAGGGGTCTCGCAATATCTTAACTATCAGACAAAACTCTGTAGATATGTGGTATTGTCGTCACCGAAAGATTAGGATATCACAAGTGCTTTAGTCGTTGGGTGCGAAACTCCTTACATACCGAGAACCACAAACCACAACTGCTGACTACTTTTATTTAACTTATTTTTCGTAAGAAAAAGGCCCAGTGGGGAAAAATCGTGATCACACATGACTTTACCATACTAGATCGGAGACAAAGCGGCAATCAATATTGCCTCAGCAAACAAAGTAAAATCGAACGCGCCTAATTTTACCAGCTGTAAGCTTACGAGAACCGTTTTTAGATGCTATAGAAATTGTGTTTGTGTGTTTTATGAAGTAGAGAACAACAATCAACACTGAAGTCGGCTCTAGAAGTCACCAAAATTAGAAAAAGACAGCCGAGATAAATATGGGCTTTTGACTACCAGTATTGTGCTTTAGCACGACAATGAATGACCTGAGTCTGCTCGCCAAACCAAGAATTATTGCGTCAGTTCGAGTGTGACGTTACTCCACATTCACACTATATGCTGGACTTAACTCTGATTTCCATATCTTCATGCATTTGCTCTCTCGCTTGACTAGAAACGTTTTGACTCCGAGGTAAAACTGAGAGACCCTATCGCGTGCTGGCTACGATCTCATGTGGCAGAACGTGATACAGAGAAAATTTATTGACTATACATGAACTGTGACAACTGGTCAAATGTACATAGTGCGTGTGTAAAAAAGTAATACGAAGGTTAGGATTTAAGATCTTTCTAATCAATTTTCTTTACGTATTCAAGAATTGTATTTGTAACGCAACGAAGATTACGTTCTGAATATCTGTCCTACATATACTAATTTCTAATTATTTTCTCTTCAATAAGTAGAAAGTGAGCCCGTTAATACCCTAAGCGGGTGTCCGGATTTTCCATACCCGTCCTAATTTAGTTACTATTTTAGGCTCTCAGATCACTGCAGGCACCTCAGTAAACGTTTTAAGTAAGCAGATAAAATCAAATAACTTTCAAAGTATCCATTAAAGGATCTCTTATATTTCAATGAAATGAAAGTGTCACACGCACAAATTTTGTAGTACATTCCAGTACTACAAACTCCATACGAAGATGATGACAATCTTAGAAACGTATGATGGAGAAGGAGATACACTAATGTAACTGGTATTAAATGTAATGTGATCCAAAAGTGGAACATTCATTTAGAATGACGGTCTCTTATAAACTAACAGTTAAAACTGGGTTAATGAAATAAATTAGAAAATACATCCGGGAATAATATCTAACTGTCTTACCTACTTGAGCTGATCGACAAACACTGAAATTAAAATTTGTTTTACGACAACCGGTAATATAAAATATTAACGTATTTCATAATAAAATTCGGTCGCCAGTTGCAAATATATTTAAATTTCGCTTTATTGGTTTCAACAAGAAGGTAAAATTAGAAGTAGGATTATAACCAAAATTCTGATAATGTAAATATTCCGGAAAAAATGATTTTACGATAACAATAACAGTGAGTTCTGTAAGTACACTGTTTCTGCTATTACTGAACGCCGAAATTGGACAGTATATGCATAACTTGTATCTAGGATCGGAAGTTTCGAATTATCCATTAAGGAATGAAACATTTAATGCATGTATACCATGTTAATTTGAAACTAGAATATAAGTTCATGCAGCAAAAGAACAACTACACATAAAACATCCGATTTTTGAAATAATTATCAGCTTAGGGCATTTTCCAATAGTTTTATGCGGGAATTTAAAATTCTTTATCAAGTGTTTAACCAGTGGCAGCTTACCTAATTACATCTTGTAATTTTTTACGAAGCTTTTTAGCGGTGAAGGTGCTCTTACAACTGACCATACACTTCCAAGACCAAATACGCGGGTATTACACTTTTCATTAAGCAACCGCGACTCAGACTGCGTGCGCGTTGTTCAGAAAATTGTGCACCATAATGAATGACGTGAATTGCCGTACTACATTTATATAACATAGTTTTTCACGAGACACAGAACCAATGTGCTCAAATCTCTCTAAATTTCGACAGTATTCGAATTTCTTAAATGTGTCAGTTTTGTAGCCATTTTCTCTTTTTAACATTAATGGTAATATGTTTCCCTACTTTCACGCCGTTCTGTAATACTCGTAAATCCCATATTATAATGTACTAGAAATTATCCTCTGTTTATGACGCAAGGCATGTTGTTCGCATAGTCGTGCCCCTGATTCATGATATCTGACACAGCTGTGTAGTATTTCTCTAAAGGTAAAATAGGAGAACTCAAAATAATTCCCCTGAAATAGGGGAAATCACACTGAATAATGTCTTTTGTCGTACAGTCGTATTCGTAACAAAATCAACTCGCTCATCCCGTAACAAAATCAACTCGCTCATCCCGAGTAGTCGTCCTTTGCACATTCGGCTGTTGTACTATGCGATAAACATCTTCTGAGTGTTAGAATGTGCGGCTATATCAGCTAATCTCTAGATTCCGTGAAAATCTATCATTTCTCCTATCTCCAGGTATTGTATATCACATCTCCAAAACCAGTTCACTCACACACCGTGACTCTAGTGACAGTAATTTAGCCACAATTACACATGCCTACGCAATGTAATATATCATTCCATTCATAACATTTTGAAAAATATTCGTATTTGCTTACGTACACCACCAGAGGGTATATTTTCTAATATTATAAATTATTTTACAAGTGAGCAAGTCTTCCTGTTCTTTCTGTTTATTTTTACATCCACTTCATGTATTATTCCTTATATCTCTCAAATTATGATTGCCCGTTTTCCCATTTCCTTCTATCAGCTGTCTGTGCTTCTAGCAGGTAACCACCATCTAATCGAATCTCAGTGCTGGGAGAAATCAATACTCCCTCCACTTATCCCTTTTGCCATCCCGTGTGACTATGTGTTCTATATGCATGTGTGTCCAAATTATTCAGATGTGACTGGCCTGCTAGTCCATCGTCCACCAGTATAGGCATAAGATACTGCCTGTCGGTGTGTCAGATGCGCTGTCGTCAAACCAACATTCAGATTGTTTCCGAAATTGCCCACTTCACCGTTCCAAGTTTCAAAGTTAATAGTTACGTACAGATAACTTTTCCTGGTTTTCCGCACGTTGGTCTTTATAAAAATAGCACATAAGATTAATGTCACCATGATTCTTCAAGATAAATATAAATCTTTTCCTTGTACGCAACAGAATCCTAGCCTAGCATCCGTTTTTAGAAGATGAGGCAGATTTTAATTGCGCGACAATCACCTTACATCTTCAAAACATTATTATGCTTTTTCGTAGTTATTGATGAAGAAAATTAATGACAACATCACGTACTGCACCACTATTCTTTCTGACCGGTACGACTGTAGTGTCAAGACGTCAACCAACCGTATACAATATATCACTTATATCGCTTATGCATATTGCTTCATGTAACATGTTTCACTGGAAACTAATCTTTACAGTAAATGGAGCTGTACAACATTTCATGACACTAATATAGCGTCTGTAGAGCCTTCATTTCCCTTGGACATCCGTAGGTTTTAGAATTTGACGAAAATGTTTAAATGCAACTAGACATTTTCTGCTCGATCGCCTTAAATAAAATTATATTTGCGTAGCACAAAACAGAACCCAGTTGTTAAAACAAATTTCAAAGCAGAAATTATATCTAGTGTACCTCAGGACTGACAAATAACCATATGGTAATGGTGTGTGCTGCTGTCTCCGGAAATGACCCGCTCGGTTTTGGGTAATTTGTAGGATTGTTTCGAGTGGTTTCTGTACGTGGAAGTAACAGCAAAGTCAATAAGCTGTTGTAATCCCTTCTTTACTACGGTTTGGCAAACCATGCGCTTTGCTTCCAAATAAAAAAAATCAGTGTCAAACCCGACTGAAGATTACAAATTTCAGTTTGCTTACAATTACGGAGCGGGAGGAAGTGTCGCCCACTATTAAACTTTAAGTCCGTGGCAGAATGTACGGTATTAAGAAACCTCATGACAGATTAAGGCTATACACTGAAATGGGAGTCGAATACGCACCCTTGGCTTCACAGGCATCGACTGAATTATCCGCCCAAGGCTCGGATAACATTTTCAGTCCAAGTGTACCTATATCTTACTTACCAAACTCTTGTCCAGAAGGGTTCAGAGATGAATTTCTACGCTGTTGATGAAAAAGGAAGATAAACTCTACGGCATATTTAAACTGTTACGGTGTCCCCAGAATTTTTGCTCAGTAGTAGCATAGCTCCTGAAAAGTCAGGCTCCAGGTTCGGATCTGGTGCGGTACACACTTTTAATCTGTCAGGAAGTTTCACGACAGATATGCTTCGTTTTTTATGTACGGAAAACGTCATTCATCGCTCGCAACTCATCTACAGCTGTATTTAGGGCTGTGGCACGAATGTCCTGGTGGTGGCTGTCTTCTCCACAGAGACAAGTCTTTACATGTGTATCAGATAAAGTATGTAAAGAGAGACTAAATTATATGCTAACAGTGAAGCCTGTGTAAACTGTTATTCCAATTCCAAACAAAAATGATCCACATATTAAAATTCCACGTTATATCCTGTATAAGATAGCATACAAACGTCATAAAAGGCCTCAAGAAATGACTTTTGTTTTCAAATAAACAGTCTGTAAGCTCAGACTTTCAGCATAACGGCCTATACTACTCGTACCTGAGAGGAATCCCGGTTGCTAAACGTGATCGTGTTCAGTGAATCAGCAGAGCGGACGGCAAAAGCGCCATAATTAACTCAGTCAAGTCTCTTTAAAACTTTCTCATACCGAAAGTAGCGCTATCTATTACAAGAGATATTGTTATACAGGCTGTCATGAAATTTGATGACAGATTAAAGCTATTTGGCAGTACGGAACTCCAATTCGGACCCTTGTCACGTAATGTGTAAGTAGGAGAGCGCTCGAGGCTTCATCATTCCCTCGTGTTAATGAGTATGGCAAAGGAATCTGTATAGTGGTTTCTTTTATCCAGGAATCAGGGGTCACTTCTGTCGCAAATTTTGAACTCCAGGAGACGACTTCGAAATTATCGATCAAAGGTTTTGCCGCATAGGCCCGCTGTTTTGGCTTTACAAATTGAAATATGAGAATGTTAGAGTAGTTCAAGATAGTGAGAACTCTTCGACAATATTTGTTTCATTCCAGCATCCTTGTCCGTTACCGGAATTTCCTCTCTTAGTTTTAAAATTCGTATACGTGCACCTAACCACGATGTCTTGGACGTGCCACAAGACAGTTATTAGTAGAGTGCTGTCTTCAGTTTTTATTAATCATCGAGTAAACATACCACTATTAGGTATCGACGGAATCATTCAACTGTTTACCGCCTTATAATCTGGAAAATAATATAAAAAGTGTGCTAGTGGCAAATTGGATGAATTTAAATATTTTCGAGAGTGTATTTAGCGTTTCACTTTTCGTACGAAAACTGAGTTCGGGAAGAGCAAGAAATACATTTATAGACATGGTGTTAAGTTAACCGAGGCGAATATAATCCGAAAATGATTTTGACAGATGAGAGCTGAAAAAAACCGTTAAACTTCTAACAGTAGGAATAAGAATATCAAGATTTTCGTCTGTGCTCTGCAATAGACATTTCTTAACGCATTTGGCTGCTAGTATTACTGGCTTCGTCTTTGCTGTTTCATAATCATACACAAAAATGTGCTAGATTATTAACAGGCGATTTTTTTTCACTCTCAAATATTTGGCTGCTTATTATTTCATCTCGTTAATGTAAATAAATCATTATATTGTACAAGAACTCGGATAGCATATATCTGTCCCCGTGGAAGACAATTAAATTTTCAGAAGAAGGTAGGGCCTATGGACAAAATTTCCTATCTACTAGTTTCCCTCCTATTCTTACCTTGTGAAGTACAAGAACTGTGCACATATCATGTCGATCAAATAATCCTCTTTTCCGCTGTCGGTGCTATTCGCATAGCCATTCTCACAACCAAATCACTGGAAAACCTCACCTGATTTAGTGAAACAGCAGGTAGTGGTGTCAACTCGTAAAATTCCTAATGATTATCAACATGTACGGTGGTTGTTCGTGAAAGTAATGTGCGATGGAGAGCATCGCTCGTTACTTGCACGATTATGGTGACTGTACGGACACTGTCATCATTGTAATAATGGTTGAAATCAGCACTACGAGGAAATCTCGCCAACACTATTCTGACTTATACATACACAGGCGTGTATTGGCCAGTAGAATTTTCTCCGCTTCGTTTGGTGTTGTGCGACAAGTTTCACACTCAGTTTCTCGAATGTTTTACAACATTGCAGCAAAGAAACGAATATATGATTAACATCACATATTTCACAGTGACTCTTTATGAGTACCGTAGGAGTCACTTCTAAGTTATGACTTGCGAGTGATATGTCGTATGTTCTAAGGCGACAAATAACTGAGCCGTATCTCTGCTACGTTATACGATCGAGTAATCGAGTCACTTTTGTTCCACAGCTTCGAAAATTTGATCGTCAGTTTGCGTTTCTCAGAATGAGATTCAGTGGATGAGCAGAAAGGGAAGAAACTTGCATTTATTTTCAAGCTATACGGGCACCAGTTTCACCATTCTGAGCGAACCGTGTGGGCGTGACCTTTTCTGTCACCTGAATTTTTGATACCACTATACAAAGTTCAAACTCTATATACCATTCATCTGTCAGTTTCTCACAGGTACTAAAAAGTAAAAGCATAAACGGAAACAAACAGTTCAAAAGTCTTCTGCCACATCTAATTACTATACTTTACGTCACTTTCCTCGAACTTTCGAAAGAATTCACATTTTTCTGTTCCCTGTTCTATAACAAGTGACTAGTACATTGCCTGACGAAAGGTATCTGGACACCCATAAGTGAAATTTAGTATCGGGTGTGTCTACCCTTATATTTTATGATGGCTTGATCTCTACTGGGGACACCTTCACTGAGGTTTCTGAAAGCTTGTGAGGGAACTGCAGTCGGTTATGTCTCAAAAGCCGAAACCAGGGAAGGGAGTGACGTTGGACGTTGGGACGAAGTCGGCGTTCTAACTCGTCCAAAGATGTTTCATTGGATTCACGTCGGGACTCAGGACAGACCAGCCGATTTCAGGAATGTTATTATCCTCAGACATTTGCCTCACATGTGGCTCTATAACAGAGTACTTTCTCATGCTGATGCAAACACTCGTCGTCTCCGAACTGTTCCTTTACTGTACGCAATACACACAATTCTTGAATGTGTGTTCATATCCTTCCGCGTTCAGCGTTTTCTTAACCGCAATAATGGAACCGCACCATAACAACGGGAAGAACCACTGTACCATAACACCACCTCCTCTGTACTTCAATGTTGGTACTACACATGAGACAGGTGACGTTCCCAAACCTACGCATCAGTGACGTCATCCACTGTCCAGTGACGTGACTCTGTACACCTCAAGCGTCGCTTAACACTGACTACAGAAATGTGTGGCTTTTGAGAGGCTGCTCGACGATTGTATCTCATTCTTTTTAAGTCCCTCTTTGCAGGCAATGTGCTAGCTACACTGCTGGTCCACTTCACAATCACATCACCAACGGTCAACTTGGGCAGAGTGAAAATGTCCGTTATGGATTTGTTACTCAGGAGACATCCAGTAACTAGGTTCAAATGGCTCTGAGCACTATGAGACTTAACACCTGAGGTCACCAGTCCCCTAGAATTTAGAACTACTTAAACCGAACTAACCTAAGGACATCACACACATCCATGCCTGCGGCAGGATTCGAACCTGCAACCGCAGCGGTCGCGCGGTTCCAGACTGGAGGGGCCTATAACTGCTCGGCCACCCTGGCCGGCTCCCAGTAACTAGTCCACACTCGCAGTGACTGAGCTCTCCTGTCCGACCCATTCTGCTATTACTGCGTCTCTATTCATAACACAATGCTCCCCACCTACTTGTATAATGACGGAACCGCCTTCCGTGACGTCGTGTGATTAATTCCGCATGACACTGGAATGGAAATTGGAAATTTGTGGTAATTCTACGGGACCAAACAGCTCAGGTCATCGGTCCCTAGACTTACGCACTACTTAATCTAACTTAAACTATCTTACACTGAGGACAACACACACACATGCCCAATGGAGGACTCGAACTTCCGACGGGGGGAGCCGCGCGAACCGTGGCAAGGCCCCCCAGACCGCTCGGCTACCTCGCGCGGCTACACTGGGATGCTCAGATGATTTTATCAGATTGTGTATGTTCGCATGAACCAAGTCTTCGGTGCAAGATAACTTCGTATATGACTTCGCATCGCTAATTTTGTCTATTTATGCGACTTTTGTCTGTTTGTCTCTTTCCTCTTCAACTTCATTTAGCAAATTATCAGATTTATATTCTACATTTCGTTTTTGCCGTCGTACACACGAAGCAGATATGGAGTACGTTCCTCTAAGTGTAGTCTATGCGAACCATTTTGAGAAGTAAGTCATCATCTTCATTTCAGAATTACCGACAAAGCTGATCCATCGTCATCTTGCCGAGCTTTTACCATGGTTGTGTTAACTACGCTGGGCGAATTCCAAAAGCCTCTGGAGGAAAGCGGGCATTTTTATCTGGCCTGCAAACGCAAACGGAATTGCGTCCATAATTATACGACGAAGGAAAGCGCCAAAGCCTCGTGAATAATGAAAATAAGCATAAAATAAAAGAACTAAGAATTAATTATAAGAATTTAAAAAGATTCTAAACACTGAGAATACCATATACATATGTATTACTTAATAAATTCATGGCATTTATTGTGAAAGTCAGTTGTAAGTTGCGTCCTTGTACCCCCTAACTTGATAATAAACGTCCGTGTAGTAACTTTCTAAACACGTGGGTAGATAAATGAAAAAAATAAAAACAATAAAAGGGTTTCAAGCACGGGACGCAGAAATGAGAGGCCGCGACGCCAGCCACTGTAGCACCAGTTCGGCCCAGTGTCCGCTAAAATCCATCTAAGTTACGTCGAAAACTTTTACGATAGTTTCCTCAGAAACGGTCAGATATCTACCGATAAGGCGAGACACGTCTTCGCTTATTTTGGCTCCTCTTCCACTGAGCGAAGTTTCTGAGACATCGGGTTATAGCACTTTCCGTGCTTTCTCGTCGATCACTTACACTGTCACCAAAATTGAGTAGCAGTAGTTGTTGTATGAATTAGCGAAAGATGGAGCATTTTCTTCGCTATCCGCGCTTAATTACGTGACTGTAGATGGTAGTATGAATGTGACAAGCAGCACACACTGAATATTGTTGTAAGGCGTTCTCTTAAGACACTACACATGCTTTCCTCAACTAAAAGACACAACAGTAAGTAAGGAGTAAATTTACTCAATTACTCTTTAATGTCGTCCATGAAGTAGAATGTCGCAAAAGAAAGCGACGTTTTCTTTCCTAGACAATAGATACTGCATTAAATTAATTCCTATTTGCTACTCAAACGTGGTGAACTGAAATCATCTTACATTAGTGTATCGTCCTCTTCGAATAATTCCTAAAAAACAGGCAATACTTACTTCAACTGAAGCGGTAGTGAATATGGAAGACTTATCTGTTAGTGATTCACTGGTGATTAGACAAAACAGAGAAAGATTTTCGTTCAGCAAGTTGCACATGATGGTTCAAAGCATCCGAAACTGTAGTAATTAATCGGAAACAATTCATAGTATCAGCTGCAATTTTGCTTTTTAAGACTAAAAATTTAGATTTCAGCTGGTGCTGTAATTCTTTTCCTCTTAGAGCTGAGAAACGTAAGGGATGATGCGTAAATGATATTTGACATCTGCAAGAAAGGCCACTGTAATCCTTAAGCGTGACTTGATGTCTGTTCTCAGAGACGCAATCTGTGTTGAGATGCCGACCTAAAAGGATTTAGTGAGATTAACTTTTAAGAATATTTCATCCCAGTTTCTCTAGTCCTGCTTGAAGAGAAAACCTGCATCGTTGTTGTATCATAGCAACTCTTTCCCCTTAATCGAGACTATTTCGAGATCCCTAAACAGTAATTTAGCCGTATTCCATGGATCCAGCGATGAGGGGATTCAGCGATGTGGCAATAAATCGATGATGCACGCTTCACTCATTCACAATACAGTTAAATGACCTGACAATATGCATTATGGTTGTATTAAAATGCTAATCTTTATTCCGTTATAATTTAATAATTTAAGAGTTTCTATGAAGATATTTTTCAATTTCGTATGAGGAGTTTCTCAAAATAAATTATAGGCGGTCAGAAACAGCCTGCAAAGCTTGTAAGGCTGTTGCAGGGGAGCTGGTTCTGTGAAATAACTGTAAAGAAAAAGAGTCGATACGTTGCACCGTTTCCTAGTTATTTAGCATTGGAGTTGGCCAATCAGGTAGCCGGGCGCGCCACTTCAAGCAGCCTGCCTGAGTGTCGCCAAACGCGTTATTCGCTTGGTTTCCTCAAACCGAACAAACGTAGCTTTTGCTCGTCTAGCGTAAATTAATCCCCTACGAAAAAGGCACATTTAACTGGCAATGACCATTTCAGTAAGTGGTAACTAAAGGACCCACAGATGTCTGTCTATTACCTTTTAGTCCGTGCAAGTGCTTCAATTTTGAGCGCGCAATGACCTGATTGGCTAACTTCAATGTTAAACAACTCGGAAACGGCACAACGTAACGAATTTTTTTCTTAAGTTATTTCTCAGCACAATCTCCCTTGCAACACCTTACAAGGTTTTCAAACCGTTTCTGACCGCCTTATATGTGTACTCTTAAGTTTGTCTAGTTCCTCTACCAAAGTGAATTCATTCTGATCTTGTAGAAGGTTGTTTTCTGATCCAATCTGATATTCAAGCCTTGCACTATATTTTCAGAAAACATGGTAACGATAAGGGCATTGGCGAATATACAAGATGTTTAAATGTCTTTGTGACAAACGTCTCATGGTGGTGGATCATGGCATAGGGAACAACTTTTGTTAGTCAGAATTTTTGCCGACGCTTCCCGACGACGGCAGGCGTCCATTATTATTCGACGGCCCTGGGACGACGAAATTTCATCGAACCAGAAGTGGCTACTAACCAGGTGTGCAGCTTACTACGTACCCCAGTAAACCGATAGACTGATTTTCAACAAGAAAACCACAACAATTAGTGTTTCTAAGCGGAAAAAAAATTTTAGAATCGAATCAGGAACTTCAGTTTTGCTGGGCCTACCGCCTTTCGCAGATGATTGTATGATGAGCAACACACACCACATACGAATGCTGCAGAGTGCATAAGCCTCGCTGCCTGTCAGGGGCATAATCGCTCTTAAACGACACCTAGCATCGCTGGGGAGCATCAGCGACCATTTTGTCTCTAACAGCAGTTGTTCCCCAAGACCTGATTGTTGCAAGGAAAATGAAACACTCTGCATGTACTGAGTATCTACTTAAAAGCACCCTCATGGAGAAATGCTGGTTCGTTGCTTGAAATGAAATAGTCTTTATGAACTTGGTACAATGCTATTCACTATGATTACACAAAAATTATTATCTCGCACTTTCTATAAAGGTGTTCCCAAGTGGATGTGGCATGCCCTACAGATATACCTTAAATACATTATTTGTTGTACAGACGATGCTGACTTGTGCACATGGTGTTTACTTCGCGATAACATCTGGCTTTGGGACTTAGGCCGTGGTCTGAAGCATAATTATCTGCTTTCAGATGGAGACGAAATGTTGAATAGAAATTTATGTCGATGACTAGGCTTCAGAAACTATAAATCACCCAGCAACGTTATTTTCTATGTTCCAATCAGCTACCGATCAGTTTGTGCGTAAAATCGAGTATAGCAATTATTCAGCGCCCAGTATCTTATCATAAGCGGCCCTACACACCGCGTGAAAGGTGTACAGTATATGAGACTGAACGACGTAGATTAGTGGTTACATGAACCAGTGTAAATAATCGCCGAAAAGTACAGTCATTCTAACAGGCAGATGGAGTACACGTCAAATTCGTGTCACGTGCTGGCGTCGTCCACCTTCTCCAGGTGACCAATGCACTCAGATTGGTAGCTGCTTTCCTTCTGAATCAGTGGCGTTTGTGGCGCATTTTTCTTTGCATGTTTTGTAGTCATGATTACAAGGTCTTCATTGAGGTAATCAAGTGCCTAAACAGCGCTTGTTTGGAATGGTAAAAGCCTGCAGATTGCCTTACATATAAACTTAATTCTGTACCGTTCCTCTCTCTAGACGCTGATTTTCCATATTTGTAAATAAATGCGTTCCAAAAAGCCGCCCAGAATTCTTCGTTTTGGTTCAATCTGCGCTCGTTAATATTTCCATTGCATGTCACAAGTAGACGGACAGGCGGAACGGAACTAGGGCAAGTCACAGCCAGCTATTGGCAGCTACCGTATATTTTCTTGACAATTCTGCTACTCTGTTGTGTTTAATACCTACCCCATTTGCTTTTGTAAGCTCTGCGTGGCCAAAACTCGTGGGAACATACTGTGCGACGTGCCGACCGTCAGATGCTGAAGCCTGCGCGATGCATTTGTCTGCGAACAGTCCTGGTAAAAACATGTTCCTCATGCCGAGTTGACTCCTAGCAGTCCGTCGATCGACCCATGTTCATCTGCAGAGCCGACGAGACGACCATTCGTATAACACTTGTGATCGCCCTGTGCGGCGATTTACGCGTGTGGAATCACTGTCTCCATATGTTCATTACACACCTGTCGGTAACAGACTGCTCAGAAATCTGTCTACACTCGCTCATATGCAACATTCTAGTGCACGTCAAGTTCTGATTATGGAACGTTACTGAAACACTTAGACGCCACATTAAGCTCACGAGTAGTTCCTTTCAGTTTTCATTCTGTCATATTTAATTACGTGTGTGTGAAATCTTATGGGACTTAACTGCTAAGGTCGTCAGTCCCTAAGCTTACACACTACTTAACCTAAATTATCCTAAGGACAAACACACACAAACATGCCCGAGGGAGGACTCGAACCTCCGCAGGGACCAGCCGCACAGTCCATGACTGCAGCGCCTTAGACCGCTCGGCTATTTAATTACGAAAAAAACCGCCCCCCCACACCGGACAGCCGTGCGTGTAAAAGCGCAGCTTCGGGGACAGGGAGGCGCGTCGATCCCGGATCCAATCCGCTCGACGGATTAATGCCGTGGGTCGGTGTGCCAACCAGCCTGGATGTGGCTTTTAGGCAGTTTCTCACATTCCACTAAATGAATACCCGGCTCGTAACGAAGTCCCGGCTCAGTTACACGATTCGCAAAAATTTCGAAAACTTTCGCTCACTTTCACATAAATAACGCCAAATGCAGACACTTGGGACACACATACTCCGTCCTGGCAGGTAGCACGGTGGCGACAGGAAGGCCATCTGGCCGCCCCTTAACACTAACGATGCCAAATGCGCTAATAACCATGCCGACCCCGATCCGATGGGGGACACAGGCACAAGAAAAAAGAAGATATTTAATTACCAAAAACTGAACTGTGCAAGAAACTAAGCTTTTTAAGTTTTACTCAGCCCGTTGGTAGGGGTATAAGTTGCATATATTGTAATCATTGGTACCTTAATACATACCCACTTCAGTGTTTTTGTTGTTTTTTCTCCGCGTCTAACATTCTTCACGCAAACACCTTACATAATTTACTACCTGATATTTCCTGCACGACCGTAACCGCACCACTAAGTGGACTAAGCCTGTCACTATAGACTGACCGTTTTGCATCCGCACGTCCACTCTTCAACGCCTGACGTGCTGTCCAGGGAAAAATTAGCATTAATGACTTGCTCTTGCCATATGTACCAGGAGGTACTGACCAACCTAAAAACATGCTGCCCCTAATAGTTATGAATAGTAGCCCGCAAATGAAGTAAATACTGATGTAATGGTGTTCAGTACACTGCACTCAGTCACCAATAAAGATATGTGCACTTATACCCATAACACCATGCATAGTGTTTCGATTCTTCCTCTACATTGTGAACCAGAACTCCACCGACAACTTTCAGAAGTGATAGTATGGACAAAAACAAGAAGAAATGTTCAGTAAACGTGGGCTCTAAAGTGTGTACCTTAAGAGCTATGATCACCCGTTCAACTTCGCTACTGTGGAACTCAACTCTACTACTATACAAGTACTCATAGCTCTTAAGATATGCATTTTAGAGCCCATGTTTACTGGACGTTTTTCTTGTCTAGGTCTGTACATTCTCCTCCCGAATAATGGAAAGCAAAGAGCTTGCAGTAGAAGAGATGTATTTCACAGTACCGAAAACGAAGAAGTGCCCTTACATCTTGAAGTACGCATTTTAGAGCCCATGTTAACTAAAAATACTACCACGTCTGTAAGTTTGTCGGTGGAGTTCTGGTTCACCTTGTACAAGGACAAGTTTGGTAGAAATTAATGTTGAGACTGATATGAAACTGCCTACGACAGCTTTGTGTATTTCGACGCATTTCACATTCTCGTTACACATAATTTTCATACCAGCTAAAAGTGGTAATAAATCCTCTTCTTTATTTTTAAAAGCGCGGAAAGTTTTTTGATATAAACAAAAAATATGACCTATACAAAGTCAGGAAAAATAAGGAGAAAGAGAAAATAGAAGGGATAGGAGTTAATGCATCGTCGATGATAGTTATTTGAGGTGGAACATAAATAAGGATATGTCATAGACAGGATGGAAACTGGGCATGTTCTATGTAAAGGAACCATTCGGTAATTCTCGTTAATCTATTTAAGAGAGCAATGGAAACCCTAAGTCTGAATAGCCGCATAGATATTTGTAACAACGATTTTCCCGAACATGATTTCAGTGCCTTCATCGCATCGTACTCACGCTTGCTGAATGGACACAAAGCTATTAAAACTGCAGTTAGGAAAAGTTTCCCTGAAATATTAATTATGCTATTCCGCGTGATGAGTTACATGTGTATGAGGGAACAAAAAACAAATTCAGTACTGACCTACGGAAATGAAGTATCACCTTAAAGACTTCATGACGTCTTGCCGTCGAGTTGCTACGTTCCCTCCTTCTACAGGTGCGGGTATGCAGCATGTCAGTCTGATGCAAAAGATAACAATAACATAACGACAACAACCAGCAATGCAATAAAAAGACAGGGCCAAATTATTCGGAGTAGCTGCCACGTTTTAATAAACAACGTTTCAACGGTTAGTAGGTGACGACATAGCAATTTATTCACGTTTACGACTGCTAACAAGCACAAACAGCTCCTCATCTGCCATTCAGTGCGTATCAGCACCGCTGAAGCAATTTGGGGCAACGGAGAAGGCGGCACAAAGGAGCGCTATTTGAGAGGAGGGCGTGAGAAAGCCGTTGCCAGCTGCGACAATCATCACTCTCGGCGGAGCTTAAACTCTGCTAATAGAATCAACTTGCAAAGAAAGACGCCGAATTGGCTAGGAAGCGGCCCAAAGTAATGGGCTCGATTGCCTAGTTCCGCTTAAGCCGCCTACAGGCTGCGCAACCTCTTGATAGAGCTTCCCACCCACATGTTGTGAGTGGGCGCCACACACAACAAAGCCGTGCAACCACATGTGTCACGCCGGCTGTAGGTTGCCGTCGGCCGGCCGGTGTGGCCGTGCGGTTAAAGGCGCTTCAGTCTGGAACCGCGTGACCGCTACGGTCGCAGGTTCGAATCCTGCCTCGGGCATGGATGTGTGTGATGTCCTTAGGTTAGTTAGGTTTAAGTAGTTCTAAGTTCTAGGGGACTGATGACCACAGATGTTAAGTCCCATAGTGCTCAGAGCCATTACGTTGCCGTCGAGGTAGCACGCTACAGTTACAAAGATCGTAGAAGCAGGGTGCGAATAAGCATCAATTCCGAGATATAAATTAGGAATCAGATGTGCAAGTTATCAACTAAGCATGAGTAATAAAAAAAAAAAAAAAACGCATGGCAACCTACAAACCCTTCCCTCTCTCCTCCCACTTCTCCACCGAGAAAATTTGTAAAACTCACCCAGTCACTGCACCGTATTTCATAGTTCATACCTGGTTATTGCTTTGACGAGAAAAACTCCCTGAAAAACGATAGTGTTAAACACAATCTACATTTCGTGCCATAACAATCTGACATTTCATATAATGTCCCGTCCTACTGCAGAAAGATTTTTTCAGAGGAAGGTTTTTGGTATAGATTTCATGGATGGCTAAAATTTTCAGCGTAGTCGTAATACAGTTGATTGTTGATTCTACTGCCAACGAGTTTTCAGCAACCACATTACCATGTTCCATCCGGGAACAAATTTTTTCCTGAAGTTCGGACAATGATCGAGGAGGCCCGATACTTCAAACACTTGCCCTGAATTCGTCATATCGTAGAAGCGTCTACGCTTCTTTGAATACTCCTTTATCCTGAAGTATAAACGTTTGGATATCTAATATTGGACCGAACGATACGATTCTCTTTACATTTTCCTATCAAATCTTTAGAATATTTAGTAGTGAGATGATTATATCATGAAAGTAATATACAATGTTACTTTCTAGCTGCACAGAGAAATATCGCCTTACACACGGAATCGGACTCGCAAACTATTGTGCATTTCTCATGCACAAGGTAGCATACTCTGAAGACTGTGTTCGCTGTGACAATATTTTGTTTGATAAAAAATTTAAGTTAACTTATTGCACCTTTAAAGTCATTTGCAATGGAAGGAATAAATCGCACTATCTGATTTAAGCAAACTGATGGAATTTCTCATTGCTTCTTACATCCAAGGTACCCAAGGAATAAAATTGGAAAATGATATTACCGCAATTTAAAATCGCATTTCAACGCATCTACTTTCCGTGTCTTTCACCTTGCATATAAACCGATGCAAAGGTACAATTAGTAAAGTCTGTGGCAGAAGTATAACTAAATGACACCAGGACTGGTTTTCTCAAATACAGCTTTCCAAACTCAGCAAGAAATCTCCACGCATGCGCACAATATCTGAGGTAAATTAAGCGTATATTTCTATTTAACTGTTATAGAGATTTGCATTTTTATACAGACATGCACCAATAACCATTTATGTAGATAGTGGTGAATTTTCAAACACACAAGAATTACGAGTCCCGACAAAATATTTACAAATGGTATAGAAAATGAAGCTATAGGCATTCTTTATCATACGGAAAACAACAATTACACTTAGGTGTACACAATTGCCTTTTTAAATTAGATGGGAATGAATTATTTTTATTATACCGATACACAAATATATTTCAAAAAAGATTTTTTTTGCTGTAAAGTACAAGACATTTATTATAATGTCGACGAGTAGAATTAGGAAGCAGTTTATTTGTGAATTTGGAGATACAGATAACCACTCAGTTATGTACGTTTCAAAGAGTGGGATTACAGTGACGATACAACACGAATAAATATATTCCGGTTTAATATATAACTCCTTTAACAAGTACACAGCAACTCTGTGTGTTTTTAAAAAACATAAAGCTTTAATATTCAGGTGTTTCAGGTCTATCAAAGGCTAACGACGAAAACTACTTTATTGTACAAACTACACCTGGAAGTTGCAATAATTCATTTCTCTAGATGGTAATGATCTCGATCATCTTATGACTGAAGGATCTCAGTGGGGGCGTCATGAGCTCTACTGGTTACAATTCTGTTTCCTTCGTAGGAAGAAGTCAATACATCCCAGCGTCTGAGGAACTAAAAGTGCACTAGGGATTTGTTTTACATCCCCAAGCGCACTCTTTTGTTGTGGAAAACGTAAGTGGATGCTGAGTCAGACATGCGACTGAAAGTAAATCGAGAAATGGAGGAAAATTGTATTTGATACAATAAAAAGAAAGAGGATGATAAATGGAATTACACTAACTTTGGATAATGCACATCATTTTAATTCTGTTACGCACTCCTTGATTTAACATAAATGATGCAGCTCTTCCTGTAATAAGTTTGTGTCAGTTTCAGTTCCTGTCATAGTCGAGTAATTTCTCAGTCATCCAGTACACCATTTTGGATTTAGACCGTAACTATTCCGTACGTCTCACAAGTAACTCATCGTCAAAGATACAAAACGGGCTTTGGTGGGCTTATTAAAGATAAACTGATGTTTGCTCTGTTGTATAACCTTTGTTCAGATATTCCCTGAGATTTAACAAGGAATTGGCAAAAGGATGAAGATTTGTTTATCCGACGTTACATTAGATTTGATTCTGAAATAAACTGGCGATTACGAAGCCAGCCGTAGTAAGTTTACTGAGTAACCTGACATTCAATACAAGTCTAACATGAAGCTATAGGTGCAAATTCTCAACTGAACAATTTTGATTTCGATTCTGAACTCAATTGACGGTAAAAATTTAGCAAAAGTTTCCATATCAGCACCCTTAAAATATTGTGTAGTTTATATTTGTAGTTTAACATAAGCCCAGTCAAATTTTCGTGATTACATTTAAAATTTACGCCAATACCTTCGACATTTCAGATGTTGTTTACTGTGTTGTATTTTCTGTTTCATTTTATGAAAACGAGGAATGAGAAACGAAGTGTAGCAGTTAGTGAACACACATGTCAGTTACGTTACTACTCACACAGATACAGCAAAAATTAGTTACGCAACGTATAGTACCATCCTAATGAAGGATAAACATCTGGATTCTATTTAAATCACAAATAATCCCTAAACACCAGATGTAATAATATGGAACGTACTTTTTTGCTTCTGAGGATCCTCGATTCTTCCAACATCCAGTCTTAACACATATTATAAAACATGGACAGTATTTTTGACCTCGTGATGAAGCAGTCTCTTTTTATGGAATACCTGTGACAGAAAAACTATTTCATTATTTCACGCAAATTTAACAGTTGTCAATGTTCCAATCAGCCGCACATTTCAGCCGCCTGTTTGGTGATGCGATGCCGTCGACCTTAAGGTTCCCCCTTGCGGCGGAAGCAATTTACTCGTGCAGCATCTGACTATCAAATGGAGGGTATGTGGCGGAATGCTGTTTGTCATCACCAGATTGTGTTCCAGCTTAAGTTCGACGACGGTTCAATCCCGTCTCCAGCCATCCTGATTTAGGTTTTCCGTGATTTCCCTAAATCGTTTCCGGCAAATGCCGGGATGGTTCCTTTGAAAGGGCACGGCCGATTTACTTCCCCATCCTTCCCTAACCCGAGCTTGCGCTCCGTCTCTAATGACCTCGTTGTCGACGGGACGTTAAAACAACACTAACCTAACCAGCTTAAGTTTCATATCTTTCCGTTTTGCCATACGGTATGGTGACATGAAATTTTCGACGGTGAACCGTCAGTAACCAGGGGGCGTAAGTCTCGGTAGCTATGTTGGTATTTTCTGGTATTTTCAGCTGGAGCAGTTGTTTCCTTTTATTTTTTCCATAACCATCAAGAACAACGGCAACACATCTCTGCAGTGTACAACTACTCTCAACGTTACTCAAACTGTGCAGCTACACATCATAAGTATACTTTGTATAAAGATAAAGGCCTTACAGGAAGTGTAATGTGAGCAGTTTCACATTGTTACGTATGTCACTTAGTGAGATGCGTATGACAGATAATATAATTACTATTACCCCTAATCCCAGCAGCGGTTCCTCTTGCAATAAACTGGCTACAATCATCTCAAATGTCGTATGCATTAGAGGTTTTCATCTGAAGTTTATGCTCACTACAACTGATCAGTGTATGTAGTTCCACGTAAATCCGGAGATGGGGGTGTTGAGGGAGGGGGGGCGACACCTGCACTCGAATTCCTTGACACTCGTTCGAGCATGAAATGCTCGAACTGATCGGCCATCTACTACAGTTACCCGAGCTCCGCTCAGTCGACCGCTGCTGGATCATGGCACGTGAAGCAGAGTACGAAAGCGAAACATCATTCGAAAGAATGTCATGAGTGCGGAATACGGTGATGGTAACAATGTTTGGGAGAGATTTTCATTAGTGACTAATAGGGATATTGACTATATGTACTGCGGAAAGTGCTCTGCTATCCTGTCTTACAGATCCGCCACCATACACCTGAGGGCATATGACTGCAGAACACGATAAAGTGTAAGTTCTGAAGTATTACCAGGTTTAGTGAAAGCTATAGTAATGAAAAAAGTGCGTTCAAATGTGTACCAGAGATAATCGACCGTTTATTTTAACATCAGCTGTGGGATTCAGCGCTTTATGTCAGGAGCTTGTAAACGTCGGTTCAGAATTGGGACATATAGTCGTCTCCAACATTTTGCCTCATTCTCTGTCAGTAGCACGAAACACTGAAATACGAGCGGATGAAATACGAGCGCGTATGGCGCCCACCATTATCCAGGCCATAGACGGAAAGCATGTGGATGCACAGCGGATATATGGACCGATAAAATGAGTTACCTATCTATTACTGAATACGTTTTTCATAAACGTTAGATACTACCAAATACAGTCGTATTATAGTGTATTAACTGCAGATAGTACGATTGCTGGAAGATCGCTGTCTCTGACAGATTAGAAATTCCAAATTCGGGCGTTGCACAAAATAGTAACATTCCTATGGTCGCCCTTCCGATTACTGGAAACGATGTCTATTTCTGATAGAGATCAGACTTTAAATACTGTGCGTCCAGTGTGAGATGAAATATCAGCTCCTGATAAGCTGGAACAAAATTATAACGTGTCAGTAATATCTCACTCTGTTTTTATGATATCTGTAGATATTTATTTAGTGGCGTTGAGAGAAGAACGGTCACGCTCAGGAGCCAAAAAATATTCTGTTTTCGGAGTGGTCAGACTGTGGATAACGTCGTACTCTGTCTACCGATGAGGTTGATTTCTATTTAACCCCAAGTGATAATGGCGACGACGAAAATCCGCTTGAAAGGTGAAGGCGTAACCGTAGACTCTTTCCCAAGCTGTCTAATTTAACGATAGGAATGTTTTCTATTCCAGTCTCAAATGCGGATAGCGAAAGAAATTTCAGTGCGGAATGGAACCTTATCTCGAACAGACGAAGCAAACCTAATCCGAAACGAGTCGCTCCATTGTAATCAAGCCAACATGAAATAATTTGGAGACAATTTTGTTCCTGTTAGATTTCTAATTTATTAGATGGTCAAGTAATCGATGTACATTTGAATCAATAAATCACATGGTATTATATGGAAAAAACAGCAATGTGATTTTTCATTATGAGGCTGTCAGAAGTTGGCAGTTACATAGTTTTCCTGTGAAATTCCAAACAGTTTCTTAATTTTTGTTATTGCATAAAGCAAGTTATTATCTCGTATGTGCCACAGTGATGTCACGATTGGACACTAAAGCCTAGTTCCATCATCTGGTGGGTGTATGTCAGGAACGGCACGAGCCTGCAGACACAGAGAGGCTGTTACTAAAATGGCCGCAACAGCAGTGTGGCATTCATAGTGGCCTCTCCCTCCGCAGGATGCCCCGTTCTACCACAGCCTGCCTCGTATGCGGGCAAGCCATGCACCTGCGCGGTAGGGTCAAGCGAGTATGAGCCATCAAAACGCCCTATTTGCAGACCTCTAGTATGAATGTTACTGTCTGCTATCTTTCCTATCTTCCCTCACTTGGAACAAACGATTTCGCTTTGATGTCTCAACGACTGCAAAGTGATTACACATGCAGTTCGCACTGCAGTCGTCTGTAACGAACTCACTCCGGTCAGTCCTTTATAAACACTACAGATATCGTCATAAAAAGTGCTAGAATATTCTTTTTTTCGTCAGAGATTCTGGGTCGTGATAACCTGTTGCGAGCACCTTGTCGCATCAGTTACTCAGTTTCAAAAAATTAGACGCTGAGATTGCTTAAAAGTAAAGCCGATTACATTTCAAGTTTTTGTGTCCATCCTTCTAACCGGAGGTATGAAGGTCTTCAGCCGTTCCCTTATGTAATAAAACGGAACAAAGAAACATGGTTCAAATGGCTGTAAGCACTATGGGACTTAACATCTGAGGTCATCAGTCCTCTAGACTTTGAACTACTTAAACCTAACTAACCTAAGGACATCACACACATCCATGCCCGAGGCAGGATTCGAACCTGCGACTGTAGCAGCAGCGTGGTTCCGGATTGAAGCGCCTAGAACCGCTCGGCCACAGCGGCCAGCAAAACGGAACACCTACTGCTATCGTTACGATGTTATTTATTATGTGGCTACCAGTTTCGGTGCTTCAGTGGACCATCTTCAGGCCTTAACTGACGCTGAGCGTATACACGATTCATCAATGGCCAACATCTATGAACTGGGTTTCGCAGACTACCTGTAACAGCCATCAACTACCAGTAGTTGACGGTTAGAGACACAACACAGTTGTTACAGGTGGTCTGCGAAAATCAGTTCTTAGGTGTTGGCCACTGCTTAATCATGTATACGATTGGAGTTAACCCCCTGAGTGTCAGTTAAGGCCTGAAGATGATACACTGAAGCATCGAAGTTGATAGTCATACAATAAATGACATCGTAAGGGCGACTGTAGATGTTCCATTTGATTACAGTTCGTGTTGCTGTTTTTTTAGAGATAAGGTGAAGAGATCTTGGTCTGTGAAGGACAGTGTTTTCTTAGACACTAGTTTATGAAATAGATCCCGTCTATGACAATGCACATTGTCCAACAGTTTTCCATGAGTAGATTTCATCACTGGGATTCGGCTGTGGAAGGTCTTGATGGTACCTCGTATAGCTGCCATAACAGCTTCGTTGGACACAATATTAGCTGCTCTTTTTTATAATTCTCGAAGAAGGGTTGGAAAATTCGTTTTTGGATTTGCTTATGATCAGCGATATATTTCTTTATACGCGAGAATAGGTGGAATTTAGCGGGGTGCCAAAATCTGTATAATATTGTCGCTGTCTTTAGTCATTCGTGCTTCCAGTTCTCAGATTTCCCATTGCCAGAGCCTGTTCACAGGCTGCCGTATTGCCCTGATGAAAAATCTATTTTTCTTATACAATCCTGGCCTCATGTTATGTATGATTTGATTCAGATGGCGCAGAAGACCTGCATTACATTCGCTACTTACGGCTTTACTCCCCTCAAAGTTTTTAAAAAGAGAAACTCTTTTGAATTTCAGACGATATTGTCTACAGTCTTTTCGGGGACTTTATCTGTCTCGAAGCTGATCGTAGGTTATGTTCCAAAAATGAACAGCATACAGACAGAAGTGATGACACTTTCTGCGGGACCTGACCATCATTTTGCAGGACAATGCTCGAGCACGTACAGTGCAAACTGATTTGTTTGACTGATGGGGCTGCTGAGCGCTATACCACCTACTGCATTCCCCTGACTTAAGCCCTCATGAGTTCAACTCGATTTCTAAACTGAAGGAAACACTTCACGGCATTCGCTTCAGAACTGCTACAAATTCGTCGGGCAATAGACCGCGCCTCTCGAACTGTCAAAACAACTGGCACTGCTAAGAGTATCCTACGACTTCCACATCGTTGGAAACGGGTTATACACAATGCTGGTGACTACTTAGGTCAGTAAAACTTTGAAACACGCATCTATTTTATTCGAGCTGTAAATAAATAGTTACCACTATTAAAGTTCCAACTCTCGTATATTCTCCATTCTCCGATGAATGTCTGCTGGTGTAGTCCGTCGGCAGCCAAGAAAAGACTATCAGCACGTTGGTCTTGTTTGGACACATTTGGTAATAACATCGCCATAGTTAACGTTTCCGCGTTTGCCACACGCACGTTGGAATGCCACATTGATCTCTTCCTAGATACCTGTGCTTATGTACCCGCATTATACTCAAAATGGTTCAAATGGATCTGAGCACTATGGGACTTAACATCTGAGGTCATCAGTCCCCTAGAACTTAGAACTACTTAAACCTAACTAACCTAAGGACATCACCCACATCCATGCCCGAGGTAGGATTCGAACCTGCGACGTAACGGTCGCGCGGTTCCAGACTGAAGCGCCTAGAAACGCTCGGCCACACTGACCGGTCCGCATTATACTCTGCAGCAACGCACTGAAACGGAAACTTTGTGGTCGCCCCTTATATATGCGTGGATTTGTATGTAGATGTAGAATACGAGAGTATTAGAATCAAATCCTGGCACATTCACCCTGGTTTAAATTCTCTGCAATGTGTTTCACTTGAATACTACGATCTCCGCTTTCTCAGACAATGGTCTGTTGATTCCGTCTGAGCTAGTAATCCGTATCTAATCGAACGTGGCACTGGCGGATTGTTTAACGCAAAGAAAACAAAAAAGAGAGTACAGCCAAACATGTTCTTATGCAATAAGATGTTGTCATGTTATTTTGTATTTTTATTTTATGCATAAATGGCAATATCTCCTAAAATTTGCCGTGTTAACACTTCTGTATGCCATACTAATAAAGAAAATCAAACCGCAGCTCCCATTCTTATCTCCGTTCCCGCGCGAGCCTGATCAGAGAACAGCGTAAGGCTTCTCTGATCCTCAACATATGTTTACAAGCCATCGACAAAGCATGCTGTTCTTCTTTAAGGTCGTCTTCGTTTTTGAGCGACTCCTAATAGCTTTGTTTAGACTACCAAGAATAGAGCACAGCAGCGCCTCAAGAATTTATTTTCTGAAGGACGTTGCGTCTGTGTTAAATTCAGTTTGCTTTTTGCCTCACTCGCGAGTTATTCCTTGTCTTCCAACTATTTGTGGTCCATCCTTTCGGAGATTACTATTATGTATATTACATCCGATTCTAACAATTTACTTACTTGTTTCAAATGCTCGTCAAAGGCATGGAAAAAATTTCTTGAGAAATATAAGAGCTTAACTGCGTATCGTGGTCCCAGATTTAATTTCAGCTCGATGTAATTATCCCCCCTGTACTGACTGTTTTTCTTTGGGTATGATCGTTTGCTTTAGAAATGATTCTGTGTTTGTGGGCCTTCCTATTGGTACATTATCTTAGCCTATGTCCTGAGAGCGCTCTGTATTTCTGTTTGTAGTGTGCTCTTTGTCATGTGTTGACAACTGCTAAAACTAATGGGGAGTTGTTGCAGCATTATCTTAAAATTTATGGAAAACTGTTTACAAATGACATAAGATTAAAGGCGTATGGTGGTGGTCCTTTTCTGGAACAGCGATTCGATCTAGAAACTGTTCATCTCCGTATCTTTGGAACAACGATATTTTTCGTCCAGTCAGAGCTGGCTTGACCTGCAGCTTAGAGTATGTCTTTAAATTCATAACACAGACAAACAGCTACGACGGTTTTACTTGAAACCATCCCTGGCACCTGAAATTCTTAATTTGAGCTGGAGACGTTCCACTTTGTAAAATAAAGAATGGAGGTTAGAATTTAACATCTGTTTCTGTGTCCTTCACACATTACCATGAATTTTTTTACGTTAACATCAATACGAAATTTCATAAGCTATGGAGAAGAAAACAAAGGGGCAATTTCATGTAAGGAACATTGTTCATGCCAAAGTTCTCAGCTAAAACCGTTTGAAATACCTATTAATATGGAGTGAGAAAAGTAACATAACTTCATTAGTAGGCTTAATAATTGCATTATACAGTCATAGACAAAATGTGCAAAATCAGGTCGAGCTCCAAATTGAAATCTCACACTGTTCTCTTGTCACTGAACTAGGCGATATAGATGAGGCAAGAGCGAACTTCTCGATCTGCAGTGGAGCGTACATTGTAATTAAACTACTTCACTGTGTAAAATTGACAGATTGAGTGATTCGAGGCACTTTTAGTCCACAAGAAATAGCTAAAAGTACTTTCCAGGAATGTTGCGATTATACATATAGCAGATGAGAATAATTTCAGCATCTCGATGCAATACGAGACTCCATGTTTTCCACGAAACTATTAATTAGGTATCACAGAGCAATTATAATGCAATATTTTAAGTTTCTCTATTGGACAGAATGTGCGCTGCAAGAACTGGGAGCACATTTTCATTATTTACATTAAAAAGTGTGTCCGTCTCTGTTTCGTAATCGGCCGCTAAACACACGATTTTAGTGTTCTCAAACCAATATTTCATGACCATCGTTATGGTCATTGTAACCACTGCTATAAGTATTTATATTTCTCTTCCATACCTCAACTAAGTCTTTGCTCAAAGCAGGAAATTAATAATCTCTCCTTCATCCGTCTCGGTACTTATGAATGTAAATTTCTTGGAAATTTAATACTGAGTTCGGTGAGAAAAGTTTAAAATGAAGAGCAATTTGTTCAGTGACTTACTGTTAGACTTCTTTTGATTACATAGGGTAATTACCCTGTTGTGGTGGTTGTTCCCGTGTGTTAATCACGAATTAGGAAACTTCAGCTTCTCTAGATTCCAGATCACTTGTAGTGTAATTCCCTCCAGAGTGAAAGAAAGAAAGGACGATCACGGTCCAAGCAGATCAGCAAGACTAATTAACATGTCGACTAAGCAATATGGGACTTGTTCGAACAAGAAAAAGTGATTATTCAGCGAGTTTAGACTTCTGAAATTAAGTTAGTTCAGTTCTGTACTACACAGAAACTGATAGCTTAATTTCACACTAAAACTCCAAATATTTATGAGAATGTCAGGAGTGATGACCATACATGGTTTGAGGCTTCAGGTTTCTCTGTAAATAATAAATACGATATTCCATTGATGAATAAAAAAAGAAGCTGGATTAATGAAAGAGGAACTGGATGGTGAACCTATTACTGAAATGACTTTGAAATCGGTTATGGAGACGAGTTTTTGGTGAATTTATACTTTGGAATAACATTGTTTACTTTGACAACTCTCATCAACAAGTTCTCACTTAGCTGTAAGTTAGATCATCAGTAGTACTCACGTGTGTTTTGCAGTCTTATAGGACCATTCTATGAATTTCGTGCACGGTATTAATGCGTGGTACGAAGATCGAACTACGCTCATCTACTAACATGTAGTTTATTTTGGTAGTCCCTGTAAGCACTACTGGCCATTAAAATTGCTACACCAAGAAGAAATGCAGATGATAAACGTGTATTCATTGGACAAATATATTACACTAGAACTGACAAGTGATTACATTTTCACGTAATTAGGGTGCATAGACCCTGCGAAATCAGTACCCAGAAGAACCATCTCTGGCCACAATAATGGCCTTGATACGCCTGGGCATTGAGTCAAACAGAGCTTGGATGGATGTACAGGTACACCTGCCCATGCAGCTTCAACACGATACCACAGTTCAAGAGTAGTGACCGGCTAATTGTGACGAGCCAGTTGCTCGGCCACCATTGACCAGACGTTTTCAATTGGTGAGAGATCTGGAAAATGTGCTGGCCAGGGCAGCAGTCGAACATTTTCTGTATCCAGAAAGGCCCGTACAGGACCTGCAACATGCGGTAGTGCATTATCTTGCTGAAATGTAGGGTTTCGCATGGATCGAATGAAGGGTAGAGCCACGGGTCGTAACACATCTGAAACGTAACGTCCATTGTTCAAAGTGTCGTCAATGTGAACAAGAGGTGATCGAGACGTGTAACCAATACCATCACGCCGGGTGATACGCAAGTATGGCGATGACGAATACACGCTTCCAGTGTGCGTTCACCGCGATGTCACCAAACACGGATGCGACCATCATGATGCTGTAAACAGAACCTCGATTCATCCCAAAAAATGACTTTTTGCCATTCGTGCACCCAGGTTCGTCGTTGAGTACACCAATCGCAGGCGCTCCTGTCTGTGATGCAGCGTCAAGGGTAACCGCAGCCATGGTCTCCGAGCTGATAGTCCATGCTGCTGCAAACGTCGTCGAACTGTTCGTGCAGATTGTTGTTGTCTTACAAACGTCCCCAGCTGTTGACTCAGCATACGAGGCCGTTGGGATCCAGCACGGCGTTCTGTATTACCCTCCTGAACCCACCGATTCAACATTCTGCTAACAGTCATTGGATCTCGACCAACGCGAGCAGCAATGTCGCGATACGATAAATCACAATCGCGATAGGCTACAATCCGACCTTTATCAAAGTCGGAAACGTGATGGTACGCATTTCTCCTCCTTACACGAGGCATCACAACAACGTTCCACCAGACAACGCTGGTCAATTACTGTTTGTGTACGAGAAATCGGTTGGAAACATTCCTCATATCAGCACGTTGTAGGTTTCGCGACCGGCGCCAACCTTGTGTGAATGCTCTGAAAAGCTAATCATTTGCATATCACAGCATCTTCTTCTTGTCGGTTAAATTTCGTGTCTGTAGCACATCATCTTCCTGGTGTAGCAATTTTAATGGCCAGTAGTGTATAAGCAATACAGAAAATTTAGATGTGGAAAGATTTCATTTGAATGTCCTTCATTTATGTAAACTGTGGAACCAAAATTAAAATTTTGGTCGTTAATATGTGCTCCTTAACCATGAGTTCTGTCAGCAGTGCCAATATGCAGGCACATCTATCTTTTATCTTAAAGAATGTTTAATATATGGCAGAAGTTCCGTGTGTATTTTGTGCTCAAAGACTTATGTATTTTGAGAACTAATGCAATTTTATTTTTGTGCAGAGTTTGAAGTTTCATTGGCAGTCAGATATCTGTAATTATACTAGCATATTATGATAAGCAACCTGCGTGAGTTTTGCACTAGACAAAAGATAATTTTTTTTTTTTTTTTTGGTTACAAGGATTTTATTTTAGGGATATCGACATTTAACCTCTATTTTGTTTCGCCATCGGCTTTGGCCCTGTCTCATCTCTGTCTCCTTCCACGATCACTACCGTCTTTGGTCGTGTTTCCGCTGAATATAAGCAAGCAGTTTTGTGTATTACGAAAAGATGCAGTTTAGATGACAGATTGCAAAAAAATGGTGGTTGCTGAGGTAAAAAGGTTACCGAAAATACTTGTATAAATCACACATGACAGTTCGTTATATAAACCACCATTAAAAGCATCAGATTGAAATGCCAACATCCTTTAAATATCTGGGATGTTGAAATATAATTGTAACACTTGACAAGCATCATAGAACAATTTAAATGTGGTAATATTTAATTTGAGGATTTACCGTACCTTACACTAAGTGTAGGATTAACTAACAGGATAAATTACATTCTTTCAGTAGCTTGCAGTAATTCAGACTGCCTGTTTATTTGCATGCTTCACTGCTTAGCGTAGTATTTTCGAACGTGCGTTTTCTGCTGTTATAAGCTCATTCAAGTTAGTTATGATTTGGGGTCAGAGGAATGCACGCTACGGCGCTTCTGGCTCGGAACCGCCCTTGGAGTAGCCGATTTGTAACAGTTCATTGTGTAACTGTGGTGCCAACTGGTGCTGAAATGCCATTCGATGCGCCGGACCCATACGCCGAACACGATGGTCTTCCCTCGGTAGTGCCGCACACTAAGGAGTTATGCGACATAAACGAAAATTGGTAGGCTCATCTGAAAGATGAGGTCTGCTCAAATTTCACCCCAGTCTCGTAAGTGTGGTACTAGTAGCGCCACTATGAGGACGGAAATCAGGTTACCTTTAGTAACATGCTGCTAAGGTCGTGAGCATTAGTTACTTTTGAGATTGGACATTGTGAGTTGATTTTATTCAACAAGGCCTTTAAGGCCGCGACAAAGACGCCATTATCAGTACCTTACTGAGGTTGAACGCGGTCGTGTAATAGGGCTACGAGAAGTAGAATGTCCCTTCCGCGATATTGCAGAAAGTAATGTAGCCACTGTGCATGAATGCTGACAGCGGTGGTCACGAAAATGTGTGGTCGCAAAAAGACTGGACTGCGATCGGCCTCGCGGCACTACCGAGGGAAGACCATCGTGTTCGGCGTGTGGGTCTGGCGCATCGCATGGCATTTCAGCACCAGTTGGCACCACAGTTACACAATGAACTGTTACAAATCGGCTACTCCAAGGGCGGTTCCGAGCCAGAAGCGCCGCAGCGTGCATTCCTCTGACCCCAAATCATAACCATTTGCGACTTCAGTGGTGTCAAGCGAGAGCTCATTGGAAGACAGGGTGGAGGTCTCTTGTGTTTCCTGACGAAAGTCAGTTTTCCCTCGGCGTCACTGATGTTCGTGTGTTGGTTAGAAGGACGCGAGTTGATGGCCTGCAACCAATCTGCCTGCGTGCTAGACACACTGGACCTACACCTGGAGTTATGGTCTGGCGTGTGATTTCGTATGACAGCAGGAGCACTCTCGTGGTTATCCTACGCACCCTGACAGCAAATTTGTACTTCGATCTGGTGATTCGATCCGTTGTGCTGCGTTCATGAACAGCATTCCAGGGGTGTTTTCTAATAGAAGAACGCTCACCCATATACCGCTATTAGAATCCAACATATTCGTAGTCTACAGAGTGTCAACATGTTGCCTTGGCCTACTCGATCACCAGATCTGTCACCAATCGAGCACGTATGGTTGAGCATTAACACTACCTGTACTGACCCGCCAAGTGCAACAGTCATGAACTCCGTTCCAGAAAGTGACATCCAGCACCTCTACACACAACGCATGCTTGTTGGCATCCTTGCATTCAACATTCTGGCGGTTTTACCGGTTACTAATGTGCCAGCATTTCACATTTGCAATATTAATCACTTAAAATGTTACCTAGACAAATGTATTCCCGAAATTTCATTACTGTGCGTTAATTACTTTATGATTTTACGATATTTTTCCGTCAACGTATATGACCACGGGCAGCACCTGTGCAGTGCCCTCAATACGTTGCAATGTCAGTCATAGTCAGAACAGTGTTCTGTTTAGTTGCGAACGTGGACAAATTGTTGGTGCTCGTACTGTGTGCGCTTCCGTAACCAGGCTAGCCGAAGTGTTTAGTGTTCATATCGAATACTCATACCGCATACGGCGAATACAGTAAAACATTATCCGCTAGGAATATTGTGACGTAAAACAATAGGAAGACAGCTGCAAAAGTCACAGCGAAACTGAATGTCACACTCGCGAATACTGTCAGTCCCAAAACAACACGAAGGGAGCTCCATAAGCTGGGAACACAGAGCAAGTTGGAAGTCAAAAACTACACATCAGTTATGAAAATATCCGTAACAGGAAAATGCAGTGCCGAAGCCATAAGAGCTGGGTTATGGAGCAATGTAAGAAAGTCATTTGGTCGGACGAGTCTTGTTTCACACTGTTTCCAACTACTGGCACAGTTTACGTGCCACGGGTGAGACATGGCGGGAGCTCGGTGATGATTTTGGCAGCAATATAGTGGTATACCACGGGCCCCATGGGTACTCTGCGAGGTCACATTACCGCCAAGGATTATGTGACCATTTTGGCTGATCAGGTCCATCCCATGGTACAATGTTTGTTCCCCAATGACGATGGTGCGTTCCAAAACGACATGTTCCCTGTTCACACAACTCGTACCATCCAGGACGGGTTTTGTGAGCACGAATATGAATTGTTACATTTCTTCTGGTAACCACAGTTCAAATGGTTCAAATGGCTCTGAGCACTATGGGACTTAACTTCTGAGGTCATCAGTCCCCTATAACTTAGAACTACTTAAACCTAACTAACCTAAGGACATCACACACATCCATGCCCGAGGCAGGATTCGAACCTGCGGCCGTAGCGGTCACGCGGTTGCAGACTGTAGCGCCTAGAACCGCTCGGCCACACCGGTCGGTGGTAACCACAGTCACCGTATGTCAACATTATTGAACATTTGTGGTGTACTTTGGAGAGAAAACCATACAGAAAATGTAGTAGTATCCATTCCGAGACGACTTGAAGCTGTTTTAAGTGCCAATGGTTTCCCTACATCGTATCAGGCATGGTAATGTGTTGTGTTTCTGATTATCCATATTGTTGTCCACCACTTGTAGGCGATTCTCGGTACGTCGTTCTAAACTGAAGAGCATCGTCAGATGCTCTCTGAGGCTGCTCGCAAACGATGCAGTCGTTTGTAGGGAGTTGACATCGTTAGAGACGTGTTACAAAATGCAAAAAGACATGAAAATGATGAAATCCTGGTGCAAATATTGGCAGCTGATCCTCAACATAAACAAATTCAACAGAATATTTGTAAGTGAAAGGTCAGATTTCGTTCGCCTACATAGTTAACGACCACTCATTGGAATCAGTCACACCCGTAAAGTATTTAGGAGAGATTTAAAATAGAAAACTAGACAATCTAGCTGTGAGGGAGACACATGCCACATTCAGATTTATAGGAAGAACGCTAGTGACGTGCAAATCACTGACAAAAGAGGTTCCCTTAAAAAAAAAAACAACAAAAAAACAAAAAAAAAAACGCGTTCTACCAATGTCTGTGTTTCATTCGACGGACTAGAATTTTTACCAAGTTGGTTCAAAGGAAGAGAGAGATGATTCAAAGAAGAGCTGTGCCTTATTTCATGGGTTCGTTTGGTCAGTGAGAGAGTTTCATAGAAGTTGTCAATAAACTACGGTGGGAGGCACCACAAGCAACGCATTGTACATCAAAGGGAGCCCACATTCCAAATGAGCCAATAAACATATCATTCCTCAAACACAAACCACGGAGGTGAAATTAGAGAAACTTTGTCTTGTACTGAGAAATGTCAACTACCTTCTTCCTCGTACGATAAGAACAGAACGGGAAGGAAGAAAATGAATCTGTGCCCTCCGCTCCACAACGTAAGGTTGTTCATGGAGAGGAGATATAGGTGCAAATGTTCAATAAGATTCCAGTCTTGGTGACACGATAGCTACGATTTTCGAAGATTCACTCACTTGGTAACATGCCGTTCACCACCTGAGCTCTGTGGAACGAATGGCGTCACTCATAACAAACAGAGAAGAGTCGATAACACAAGCAAAAGGTCGAGGATCTAGTCTCTATACCAACGACTAATCGAAGACCCTTTCCGTAATATGTTGACATTGACTCAGTACCACACATACGCTTATTATCGGAAGTACAGTCGTATGAAATACCAGTCGAGATTTGTGACTGGATTGAGAATTTCTTGATGGAAAGGACACAGCATGCTACCTTGGATGGAGGATCATCGACAGATGTAGAACTAACTTCATGAGTGCCCCAGGGAAGTGTATTGGGACTCTTGCAGCTCATGTTGTATATTAATGACCTTGCAGATAATATTAATAGTGACATAAGACTTTTCGCAGGTGATGCAGTTATCTGTAATGGAGTACTTTCTGTAGAAATCTGCACAAATATTCAGTCAGATCTTGATAAGATATCACAATGATGCGAAGATTGGCAACTTGATTTAATGTTTAGAAATGTCAAATATCGCGTTTCAAAAAAACCCAATACTCATTGTCTGCCTCTTTAATATCAATGATTCACTGTTGGATCTGGTCAGCTCGTATAAATACCTGGGTGGAACAGTCGGTAGGGATATGAAATGGAACGATCACATAGGCTCAATCGTAAGTAAGGCAGGTGGCAGGTTGCTGTTCATTGATAGACTACCCGATTCATTAGTGTATGAAAGTGATTACATGCAAAACACTCGTGCGACCCATCCTATAATATTTTACAAAGTATAGATGTAGATTTACATGTAGAGGTAGACGTCCGTACATCCACCAGCGCAGACTGCCACTTGCATCATCAGTCCACTACTGAGATACTAGTGTGTTTCGGGCAGAAATGTGTAGTGTTTTCTGATGTTCCAAGCTATCTCCAGATGTACTGTAGTAGCATCGGTTGTCAAGCTTGTCTCCAGTCTGTGTGCCCAAAACAGGACTGAATCAATACTGATACTGATACTTATTTGTCTAAAGTCACTTAATGTGGCTTACATCTTGGATATTCGTGACTAATAATAGTTTCACGAAGATGACTGCGAACAATTTTGTTGATATTCGACTTGCTGTTTCTGTTTGCAGAGCCTGCTGTTGTTGAGATTTGCTCTACCACCTTTGCCGGCGGATCGTGAGCTGGAATAATCGATTATCTCGGAATGAAACTGTTGTTGGACGACCTTGCCCTGATCATAGAAAGTCTACTGTTGTGTGACAGCGAATTCACAGTCGGGTAATGAAGCTCCGAGGCAATCCCATATATTTCGCTATTTCACATTGTAACTATGTATCTAACAACGGCTCACAATTCATAGATTCCAGTAAATCTCTTTACCAAGACATTGCACCATCCTCAATCTATCGTGCCTCCTAAAGACACAGTGCTAAAACAACGACACACTTACCAGAGACTTGTCTGCATGAATTGAACGACGTTCTTCTTCTTGCTGTAATAATTCTGAGCAGTTTAACTTGATTATGTTCCAGGCTCGATGGTCCCTATGTGTATCTTACTTTATGCCCTTTTTGTTTTGATCAATGTAGTTCGTTCATTTTATAATCAAAATATGACAAGTTTAATACACTGTCAAGGTACGTTAATGTGACCACCTGCGAAAGTCTGAGTAACCACCTTCTGCAGCGCCGACCGCCGCGAGGTTCGCAGGAAGAGAGTGAGACAGATTCTGGAAGATACCGACAGGGATGTGGAACCAAGTCGATTCCAGTGCCGTGGCCAGGTGCGGTGGGTTTTTCAGTTGAGAATCCGTGCCGTCAACAGCCCGATAGAAGTGGTCCCACAGATTCTCGATTGGATTTAAATCCAGGAAGTTTTGGGGCCAGAGGAATACGGTAAACTAATCCTGGTGCTCTTCGAACCACTCACGTACACTGCGATATTGTGTGACACGTTACACTGTCCTGCCATCGAGCCGAGGAAAGACAAACTGCGTACAGGGGTGGACGTGGTCCTCAGGGATAGCTGCATACTTGTATTGATCCAGTGTGCCTTCCAAAATGACAAGATCACCCACGGAATGCCCTCCGGCCTGGACCCTTCTTACGCTTTTTGCAGAGTATTTACTTGCAGACGTTTCACACGATATTCACCAACGGCCATCTCTTCGATGGAGCAAAAACCCGATTCATTCGAAAAGGCCACCTGTCACCACTCGTTGGTCGTCTAGTACCGATATTGGCGTGCTAATTCCAGCTTTCGTCGCCAATGAACAGCAGTCACCATGGCTGCATGAACCAGACAACTTTCGCCGAACGGTCGTTGAGGATACACTGCTGGTAGCCTCTCGGTTCATTCGGGCCGTCAGTTGACCTACAGACGCACGTCTATTCGCCAAACACATCTCAACAGCCGTCATTCGCCTTTGTCATCCTTGGCACACACAGTTGCCTCCAAGCCGGTTTTGGCTAGCACCATTTTGCAACGCACACTATATTTTATCCACGGCGGCAAGTGAACAGTTTAAATACTTAGCCTTTTCAGATATACTTCCACTCTTGGCCCGAAAGCCAATGATCGTACGCTTTTGAACGTCAGATAAATCACTCCGTTTCTGGATTACGGCAACGACTGCACTGTTTTTCTGCGTCCCCCCAACATGCTTTATATATCCTCCACTGCTAGCACTGCCACCTGCCCCGTGTCAGCGATCATTGCACATATACGTTGAACATAGGCAGTGATCACATTATTGTAAATGGTCCGTGTATAATTCCAGGACATTCAGCTAACGAGGTAATCTTGTATACAGAAACGACAGGTCTGTGCGACCAGATAATTCTCCCAGGTCTGTTTCCAGTGACACGTATACTGACACCTCTGACAACTGCAACACCTTGGAGGCGTCACGCAACAAATGTGAATGTGGCATCAAGATTACTAGCCCACAAGCATTAATATGTAAATGACTAGCAATTTAGGTAGGACTATCGCTACCTGCACTCTGTACATAAGGGAAGGTTACGCAACGGATTTCTCACTCTGATATTTCATATGAATATTAGTTGTTTGTAAGATGATCGAATGAGGCCTCGTGTTAGAAAAAGAGACGTCTACCAGCACGTATTGGAATTCGAAAGCGGCAGGATCGTGACCTCTCGAGATTGTGATTTATCTTTTTTACATTGCTACTCTCGTTGGTCGGGATCCCTTGATTTTCACACGAATATGGTGTCGACTGAAACAGAAGGGCAATACTCAGCGCCGTACAGTATGTCAACGGCCCCACACGAATGGCTACCGAGAGCACAGACGTTCTCGTATTGTTCACTTTTCCCTGCAGGGCCGCACAACCACGTCACGTACCTTGAGTAATGAAATAAGCTTCTTTGCAGCAAGACAAGCATCTACATGGTCAGTGCGACGAAGTCTGGAGCACTACGAGCGAGCAGAATGGCAACCATTGTTGCATCCTCCCATGGTGCTGCAGCAGGGAGAGACGCGTCGACTGTGTTGCGCCCAACGATAACACTGGGCACAGGAGTGCCCCTACGTCGTCTGTTCCTGACGTCCTGTACATTCTGCACGGTCAAGCGAATAATGTGTCTGTGCTCTCGGGCGATAGTCGCGTGGGGCCATTCATGTCCTCCATACTGTTGACTGTGACCATCCTGTATCCGTGGTTACCATATACGAGAGCTGAATCATCATAATTTTTTTTACGCTCATAGTTTCTCACGCTAGAATTTGATCTTATGATATTCTGTTAGCTTAATGCGGACTAAAAACCCTGCACTAGTTTCACAGTTGTCATTCCCGGTTCCTGGCTGTGAAGGGTGACCAAGATGAGGCATGTTCTGTATCACCTACCACACCAATGGAGGTGACGCTCGATAATATCGGAAGATCCGGAGTTTTTTCAAACGCAATCACTCCTGATGCAACTTGGTTACATCGTTTTGATCCTGAGAGCAAGCAGCAAAGCCCAGTGCGAAATCTCCATCACCAACCCCCCAAAAAGCAAAAATCGTTTCTTCTGCTGGGAAAGTTATGATAATCTCATTTATTTCTATTTTCATGAAATGGTTTATCTACACACACAGCAAGAACAGGACTGTACTATAGAGATGTCCTGAAAACTTTGCAAGACCATATCAGGCACAAAAACCGCATATCCGTGAGACAGTCTAGATGCTGCACCACGATACTGCACGGCCGCATACTGAAAGTACTGTTACTGCATATCTTGCAAAAATTTATGTGAAGTGCCTCCTCACACGTCCTATAGTCCGCATTTAGCCCCGCGTGACATTTTTCTGTTCCATAACCTGAAACAAAATCTTCGTGGGAGGCATTTCCCATCATCAGAAGCACCAGTGAAGGCTGCGGAGGTACTTTCAAAAAATTGTTTTCAGAAAGTCTTCTCAGACTTGCACAAACGCTAAGACAATTGCATCGCATCCAAAGGTGACGATTTTGAGAAGTAGCATCAAATTTATCCGAATGAGTGGAGGAATGTTGTCAGAGATTAATGATTACTCTTTATTGAACGGCCCACGTAGTTACGAGGGGCATTCAGTGAGTAAAACCCTATTTTTCAACATGATCTCCGTTCAATGCGATGGCCTTACGCCACCTCACTGGGAGGGCCTGTGTACCCGCATGGTACCACTCTACTGGTCGACTTCGGAACCAACGTTTTGCTGCATCAATAAACTGTCCATCTTCCAGGCATTTTTTCCCGTGGAGTGGATCCTTCATTGGGTCAAACAGATGGAAGTAGGAAGGTGTGAGATCCTGGCTGCAGGGTGGATGAGGAAAAACAGTACAACGAAATTTTGTGAGCTCCTATCAGGTGCATCAATAAACTGCCCATCTTCCAGGCATTGTTTCCCGTGGAGTGGATTCTTCATTGGGCCAAACAGATGGAAGAAGGAAGGTGTGAGATCCGGGCTGCAGGGTGGATGAGGAAAAACAGTACAACGAAATTTTGTGAGCTCCTATCGGGTTCCGAGATGACTTGTTGTGCAGGGGGGTGTTTGATTGTGATAAATCGATCACCTCGAATGAGAGTGCTCGCACATTCCAACATTGCAGGTGTCACAGTTGTGTGTGGTCAGCCGGCACGTGGGAGATCGGACATGTTTGCTCGACCTTGTCGCGATGACAGACGACTCGCCGTGCTTTTCTCCACTGCCAGGTCTCCGAAGACATTCTGGAAGCGGCTATGAAAGTCTGCGATGCTCTGGTTTTTCCGCCAAAATAAGCTCTCCGCTTGGAACGCACTTCCGTTACAGTCGCCATTTTGAAGGCTAAGTATGGCGCCGATCAGAGCTTCATTAATTATAGGGGCTGAAACGGGAATATTCCACGAGGTTCCACAACAAATTCCGCAGTTTTTCAACCAAAATTTGCCGATAAAGAAGTGTGTTGCGTCACTTATTCAACCTAGAAGGCAACAACGTAGCGGAATGAAAACCATAGTCTCAATAGGGCACGATCCTACCGCTGTAGAATTACAGCAGGTGTTGGTACACTGTTCTCCTTCGTGCAAATGACATAGCACGATCTTCTAACACAAAAAAGAAAAAAAAACTAAATTGAAGTGCAGTTTCTGAATGAGATGTCTGGTAGTAATGTTTCCTTAAGTACATAATTTAGAACCCCTTACTGCCTACTTTGTGCGACTGCGCTCAAACACTAAAAATTTGCTTATCCAAGCGTGTAGTACACTTCATACCAATATGACGCTTGCTGCACGCCGCTTCAATGGCGTCGCAACTTTAATGGCCAGCGGTGTATTGGAGTTTGTACTGCGTGTCATCTGGGATACCAGAGATATGTTGCACAACGGCTAACCCGCATCTTCTGTTACTGGCTTGTATTTTAAAAAAGCTAATGTATGATGAGAGTCCACTACATCTGAATTTTCAACAGCCTGGCAAGTTTCTACCTCATGATAACGTAATACAAACAGAGTAAAGCCGAAGTATTTACTTAAACGTACGTCACAGAGAACTACATTCATTCCTTTTCTCTTCATTTTATTTTTTGGTTAATTCATTTAGTAATGATACTTTTCTGCCATGAACAAATTGAAACGAATAGACTTTGAGAGTGTTTATATTTTATCTTTGATTATATCTCAGGAGCTCTATGACTTCAGAAACACGTTTTAAAGTGCGTAAAATACCCGAAATTGAATACGATATAATCAAAGCCCTTTCCGCTATGAATTATGTTCTGTAATGGTGGTTATTACAGTGACCATATGTCGTTCTTTACGCTTATTACCTGTAGAGCGTTCGGTTTTTAACCACGTAATATTTATATTTTATATTTTCGTCAGAAAAATAGAAAGTTTTGACAAATAGAGGAATAAACATTACCCAATAATGTTTTATCGAAAATACCACAAATCTTCCACAAGAGTAGACATTTCTGTTGAAAACGTTTGTAGAAACTTCATGTAAAAGGAGAGTAATATCCCAGCCAAATAAGTTGGAAGTTTCATTGTGATAATAAGGAATAAAGTAAATATTTAGTCCCAAAAGAACGGGAATATTGATTATTTTGCAATCATTATTTTCTTTCAAGCTTTGTCAGTTTAAGAGATGGTCTATAATTTACAACATGGCTGCAAAAACTTACAAGCCTTTAATCGCTGTATTTAATTTCAACTAAGTTCCTTATTCAAAAGCCAGAGTGATCCCATACTCGAGGAACAAATGTAGGAGAGTAGGTGCAGGAATCCTGCATAGCCACTTTCGGCAACGTCCTATTAGAGGTGGTTTGCCGTTGCCTTTCTCCGACTAGTTTTGAAGTGACAAGTGTGTTTCTATGTCTTTTGTGTGACTGTGATAAGAGCTTGTAGAGCGTAATGTTGTATTTGTACTGTAGTGAATGAAGGGAAGGTAGAGGGAGAAACATGGTGCCTACGCCTCTCTAATAACACCAAGGTGACAACTGAGCTTAGCGCTCCAATCCAAAGGGTGGATCACAATCAGTGGTATATGTAGATTGAAGGTGGAGGTTGGAGAAAGGAAAGGAATTATTGATATCAGCTGCATCGGGACATTACGCGGAATCAGCAGCGGCGAGTGAAAATGTGTGCCGGACCGGTATCTCCCGCTTCCTAGGCAGTTGCGTTAACCACAACCCCACCCGGACACAGGGTTTATCATAACCGCGCGGACTGTCTTGGCAACCCTCTTAGCCGAGCCACGCTCTCACCTAGCGCCAACAATCCGCAGTTTCTGTCCATGTCCTCCATGCTGGCTACTCAGAGATTTCCACAGGAGGTCGGACGTATCCGTGCATCAGCGCTGAAGACGTTGGATTCGTTGCCCGCCTAGGAGAATCAGTTATATGAATGCTTGGTGTTTTTCTTCTGGATATATCCGAAAGAACAGACACCACGCATTCATATAACCACCAACAGTGTCACATACCTTCACCTCACGAGACATTGTGTAGAGGTCTGGAATTTAATTCAGAACATTGGCGTAAAAGTTGGTTAGCTAATTTACGCCACCATCTCCCCTCCCCTTGCCAGCCAAATAGTGAAGTGAAAATTTTACACCGCTAGAATTAGAACAGGCTTACTTCCAACTCAAGCGTCACCGCAGAGGCGTGCGTTAGGGTCCTTGGCTTCGGAGGTAGTCAAAATTTTACTTGTGCAACTGCCAGCCTTCACGCGGCTATCCCCGTCGGAGGTTTGAGCCCTCCTTCGGGCATGGGTGTCGAGGCGTAGAACTCCATTATAATAAACCACTACCAGCTCGCTAGCTGTTTGTTACCTGAGAGCTGAAAAGTGCAGTAACTGCACTTATCTGCAAGAATAAGTGGCGGAGAGTAGAGAAGACAAAAAAGCTTACGTTGTTTGTTTCTTCTTTTCCTTCATGGTGTTGCAGAACAAGTAGTTTACCATCGCCAACACCGATGACCCAGAACACTGCTTTAAAAACCAGCCCAGTAAACAAAGACTAAAAAACGTCGAATAGGGAAAAAATCGCAGTCACAAATTTTTGTACACTCTTAAGATGGAGTGTCACGATGGGGTGATTGCGTGGTTTCTTTTTTTTTGGGGGGGGGGGGGGAGGTGGCGTTTAGAGGTCACTTTCTTACGTTTTTCTTGAATAACTCCAAAACCGCGGCTTCTAGTGTAAATGTTTCCAGTACACTGTTAAACTAGATTAAATTGCCTACAGCAAAAGTCCTATTCATTTTTTCTCTAGGGCCATCAGATTCCGCGTTGCAGCAGATGGAAAAATCACAGATTATGAAAAAAATAGTCTTTTAATGGTATAAAATTAATTTCACTGTTAAATGAATAGCCGGGAGGTCGGAGGCGCCTCGCCAGGCTTCGCGCGACTTCACCCGTCGGAGGTTCGAGTCCTCCCTCGGGTATGTGTGTGTATCTTGTCCTTAGTGTAAGTTAGTTTAAGTTAGATCAAGTAGTGTGTAAGCCTAGGGACCGATGACCTAAGCAGTTTGGTCCATAGGAACTTACCACAAATTTCCAAATTAAGTGTATTAAGGAAATATATTAAATGTGTTTGCCTGTCTAACAAGGGAATGGTTGAAACCTACCCTGACTTTTTTCACGCAGGTAGAATACACCGAAAGAAATGCACTGACCAAATGTTAACTGCTAAGGCGCACTGCAAGTATTTTTAAAAAAATATTAGTCACTCATTTCTGCTGCACGAAGAACCGCTTAAAACAGCGGTTTACACAGCCCTTCCAGCGTAGCGCTCGAATCGGCGAATAAATAGACAGCCGTGACAAGATAATGTTGCGCCAAGTAGCGCGAATACCAAAGTGCAATTTTAAGCACTTAAACCATATCAAAAATGTCTCAAATTATCAATTTTTTTAATAACTTCCTGTGCTGACGTAATTGCTGCACAAGTGACTAACAGAGGAAAGAAAGTCAAAGCAGTATCTGATGTTGCATTACAGACGACCACCATCAAACGGTACTTTAATTTGTTAACATTAAACATTTTATATCAATTCTTGTATTACACTTCTTACCATAATTTTTGAATAATGTATATTTTGCTAACAATGCAACAGTTCCCTGTGTATTACCCGTAGTCAAGTAGCACACCTGATAAATGAAAAATTAATGCATTCAGGCGCTTTTCAATAATTACTAGTTTTACTTTTGAATACATTATGGGAGTGGCAGTGATCAATGTCTTATAAATGTTTACTATTAAAAACAGTCTTGATTACGGTTTATTTATCAAGGTGACCGGTTTCGACCACTATTGTGGTCATCTTCAGACCTACAAGTTGTATACAAACCATTAAGTAGAGGGTTACATACATTAAAGAAAATACATAAAGTTATAAAGCTATAAACCGATGATTTACCATTGAGTAGGAACCTCTTTCTGTTGGAGAATCACTACTGGAGAAATCAGTGCACGTCTTACTGTATATAATGGAGGCTCCGCCCACTTCTGATGGCATGATGTCATTACTAACCAATGAGTTATAAGTAGAATAACAATGTAAAATTTCTTAGTTAAAATAACATTGTCATGAATTAAAAATAAATACACACTAAACTTAACTTATTAAACAGCTATTGTCCATTAAGAAGCGTTAAAAACATATAAATATGTAGGATAAATGAACTTCGGTTTGGCAGTACATGGGTTGCCCTCTCAAGGCCTAGTGGTCGAAACTGGTCACCTTGATAAATAAACCGTGATCAAGACTGTTTTTAAAGGTAAAAAAAAAATTACATGGCCGTTGTTCTGCATATCGTGCTGCGTAGCAGGCATACTTCATCAAATTCATAGAATGTCGTCAAGCAAGCTGACAATGCTGAAATGACCGAAGTATAATAATATTGTTCCGCTGAGAAACCTGAAATGACAAAGAGCTGTAGGTATTTATATTGTCCGACAGTTATCTGAAAAATACTTTACATCGTTGAGAAATGTAAACTACTAGTTCCGTGTGGAATACTAATTATATTAAGTCTTTTCATCGTCGGCGCGGCGGTGGCCGAGCGGTTCTAGGCGCTTCAGTCTGGAACCGCGCGACTGCTACGGTCGCAGGTTCGAATCCCCCCTCGGGCATGAATGTGTGTGATGTCCTTAGGTTAGTTAGGTTTAAGTAGTTCTATGTTTTAGGGGACTCATGACCTCAGATGTTAAGTCCCATAGTGCTCAGAGCCATTTGAACCTTTTTTTTTTTTCATCGTCCTCCTGAAGACTTTTCGGATGTAACATTCAAAATTATTCTCTCCCATTTTTCTAGATTTTGCTATATCGATTAGATTTTCACTAATAAACAGTCCTTTTTTAAATTGTTTGTCCTAATTTTCCTTGGCGTTCCTGAAGACAGAGGTGAAATAGCGAAAACGTATACGAAAGTGTCGTAGCATTCATAGCCTGCGCAAGCAACTCAATCGTGCTTTCGCACCAAATGATAAAGTGCGGTTTGCACAAAACCTGACTGATTGGCTTTATATGCAGCTTTCAGGGAATAACAAGAAGCTTCTCGTCAGCTACGAATTTTTCTATAGTATTACTTGTTAATGACATATCCTATACACGTTTGTTTGAGGTAAACTTCGTAGATTTGTGACTTCCTTCTCCCTATACTTCCCTAAATCTGTTTAATCAGACCGAAGAAGCTTGGAAATCAATAATGTTCATCTCACCTGTAATTCAGAGCGGCCAGTCTTGGTAATGGTTCACTGAATCTTACGAGCATTGTTAAATCTTTCGGTCTGAGGTGCCATGTCTCGGCCCGCGCGGATACCCCCATCGGAGGTTCGAGTCCTCCCTCGTGCATGGGCGTGTGTGTTGTCCTTAGCGTAAGTTAGTTTAAGTTAGATTAAGTTAGCTTAGAGACCGATGATCTCAGCAGTTTGGTCTCATAAGACCTGACCACAAATTTGCAATTTTTGTTAAAACTTTCGAATAGGTTTTCTGTCACACTTTCACGAGTTTCATTCTGGCGCCTATTTGGTACTTCGTGTAAATCTTTCTATAATTCATGTTCAGATTTTATAAAACGAAACTGGCTTTGCACAATAGTTTTCTCCCTCCTTCGATAAGTAAAAAAATTTACAGGCCTTTCTTTGTCGCAGAAATCTATTACTGTACATGTTTTACTTGGCCTCGCAAGAGAGTCTATTTTTCTTCTGAAGTTTAGTTAGCACAACGGTCATTGTTTGAACCAATATTTATGGAATTGTCCGAGTTACTTCCTGCTTCTTATAATGTTTCCAAAATTTCTAACGAAACGTCGACATTATTGGAATGAATGTCCAAGAAATTTACTACTAATAACACATACATTGGTCTTCAGGAGAAGTAGGTGATTTCGATTGCGACGGCCGTAGTGACCGAGCGGTTCTAGGCGCTACAGTCTGGAACCGCGCGACCGCTACGGTCGCAGATTCGAATCCTGCCTTGGGCATGGATGTGTGTGCTGTCCTTAGGTTAGTTAGGTTTAAGTAGTTCTAAGTTCTAGGGGACTGATAACGTCAGAAGTTAAGTCCCATAGTGCTCAGAGCCATTTGATTTCGATTGTATAACACGTTCTTCATATCTTATGTTTACAAGATTGAAGACATCAATTGGATTACACGTTTCTGTGAAACTCTGGAACGTGCACAGAGACATATGCTACCCGCAAGCATATGCCAAGAAATCGCAAAGAAAATAAATTCAGTTTTATCTCCATTGTTTACACTTAACGATACCGCAAAAGAAACTGCAAATTCTAGCGAACAGCAACTGCGAATAACTGTGTCTGATAAACTATCAACGGAACCTGGATGAGCTTCACAAATTACGGTACTGTTGTGCCGTGTTACCTGTTTACCGATGCGCCGTCAGTCAAGGATATGCGTCCGTCCTGTAGCGCATGGGCTGTATACTACAGTCACAGGTGCACACAATTATCCAGCGCCAGGAGAACTTGGTTCAAATGGCTCTGAGCACTATGGGACTTAACATCTGAGGTCATCAGTCCCCTAGAACTTAGAACCACTTCAACCTAACTAACCTAAGGACATCACACACATCCATGCCCGAGGCAGAATTCGAACCTGCGACCGTAGCGGTCGCGCGGTTCCAGATGGTAGAGCCTAGTACCACTCGGTCACCCTGGCCGGTGCCTGGAGAACTAGGAATTTGGTGAATTTCAAGAAAAAAATACTTGTAGTTTGTCTTAGCAACTAAAATTTTGACATTGTGTTTCTTTCGGTGTATTCTTCCTGTATGTAAAATTTCAGGTCACGTTTCGACCTGTTGGTTTGGATAGTCCCCTTGTAAGTGCATAAGAGGCGAACTAAGGGACAAATTATGTTCTCGTGGTGTAACAGAGCGGAAGGTATAAGCGCGAGCAAAGGCAGTCGCCAAATTGGCGTCATGCACTTCCCTCCTTTATAGGTCTGCTAACCGAAGAGCGAGCAGACGATTTCACACTCTATCTACCCTACAATGCCACAAGAAGCAACTACAAGGTGATTTACGAAGCTATACTGATCCTCCGCAGTGCACCATATGTGCTGACACATTTTAAACAAAGTGCAATAACACATAAAATACAGATACATGTTGTTAATAAAACTAAAGCGAGAAACGCATATGGAGAGAAGATACGTAAATCTCTGCACACTGTTCTATAATGATAGTGAGGAAATTGATTCCTGGTCATCCTCTATGGCAGCTGTAGCATTCTTCCAGAAAAGGCAACTTCCTCCATCACGAGCGCTGCTCGTTTTTCATTTCTCAGCCAGACTATACCTCCTCATCATTTCTTATCCAGTTCTCTTATGTGCGTAAACAAAATAACTTAACTGAGCTCGTGTTTATATAGTGGAGTCATTTCCATTTTATTAAGCGAGTACTTATTTGCAGTTAAATGGGCTATTATGTAAAAAAGTGCAACAGCTGTAGCTGTCTACAGCCTACTACACTAAAGAGCCTGTCTCAAGTGTAACATGCTGTGAATGTGTATTCGACAATGTCGATTTAATTGTCTCCACTGTCACTGGCTGGAATACTTTCCCCAGAAGGAGGGGTACCAAAAATGCATCACCCCAGCTTAGCTCTCCCAATCTCTGAAAAGATGTCTCCCGCTGCAAAAGGAGGAGGTCACCTATGTGTTATGCAACGTCAGCTATTCCTTCTTAAGTCAAGCATTACATTACAGCAGATAGAAAGATATGCTGTGGATGTGTGGTAAGAGGTTCCACTCACTGCAGCCCATTCTACTAGCGCCAGCAATTCCTGAATCGAAGAGATTTATGCAGTCTGCTAGCAACACAATTAATTGTGAAAGAAGTGCAGTAACTTTTTGGTTATTCATTAATTCACCATCAAGTGACTCTATTACAATCACACAGCTCTACAATATGCTATTACCGTTAGACAACGGCAAGGTGCCACATTTACCAATCCAGTCCCTTTCCCGCCAACACTACAAAGTACGCTGACAACATCACGCTTACGAATTTTACACTTCTGAGTCATTGTCGACAATAACGTATTTTAGATAAAAGCCCACTTAAATGGGAGTCGTATGCAAAATTGCAATACTTGGGAAAAAAAGCTTATAAAGCCATAATTTTTCACGACAGTGTCACCAAATTTGGCACAGTTATTAAGAAACGTTATATGCATACGCACATTAGTTTTAATGCTTAATCACGTTACACATTTTTAATTAGAAAAACAATTTAATTTTTGTCAGCAAAGTGAGCACGAATGTTTCTTTTTTGAAAACTCCATCTGAACTAAATTAATGAACTTTTATACAAAGTCTGATATACCATTATTACAAATACCTGTGGAACTGAATTTTGATATCTTCTTTTACTGGATTTTTACAGCTCTCCAAACATCTATGAAAAATGAAACCACACATTTCAGAGATTTTCTCTTACATAAATGCCTTATTATTGTATTAAATGAGGACTCCTTCCGCCGAATGTTTCGCTATAGCATTGACTAGTTACTTGCTAAATTTAAGTACTCTAACGTCAGTGGTTTGCGAGGGAAAGGTATATAAACTTTCCAAAATGTACGTTGCGAGAAGTCTGAATCAAAGATTTGACAGTGTTTATATTAGGTCTTACCTTATCTGGGTGAACTAGTGCAATCCATACGCATACTGCTCTTTATCTTCAAGCAGTCTTTTCTTTGCTTGTCTTCTTTCGTTAACCTAGGTGGCAATGATGTCAGCTTCAGCAGTTCTGCCGGCCGGAGTGGCCGAGCGTTTCTAGGCGCTTCAGTCTGGAACCGCGCGACCGCTACGGTCGCGTGTTCGAATCCTGCCTTGGGCATGGACGTGTGTGATGTCCTTAGGTTAGTTAGATTTAAGTAGTTCTACGTTCTAGGCGACTGATGACCTCATAAGTTAAGTCCCATAGTGCTCAGAGCCATTTGAACCATTTTTCAGCAGTTCTCCTCTTATCTATTTCCTCAATATCGATAGTTTGAACGTTCTGGATCAAATCATAGCCTCTGTGGAGTCTCTAGTCTACAAGATGAACACAGTAAAAAACTAAACAACCATCATATGCTGAAATTTCAGCAGCGGTTGTGGAGAGAAGTGTTACCTTGGGACATCGCTTCCATATCGGAGAGTTGTAACTTTCATTACGATATTGAGTTTTCCCATTCACACACTTTTGTAGAAGTCTTGGCTCAAACTTTCACTGCATTTTCATTCCATAAAACTGGAAGAAAATACCGCATGATTATAAAACATAAGGAAATATAGTGCAAAAAAGGCCAGGCTCCGTGCAAGCTTTCTTTAATTATTATTTTTGTCACACTTATAAGCGAAATTGGAACCTAATATTCAGGAATTGTAATTTCAGTACCTTGTAGTAAATGAAGATCCCATAAAACATGTTTCAGAATTTTGGCCGCTTTCATGTATGTCCCGCTTTAACAACTGTAAATAAATACAAACACAAGCTGAGCCATTTTACCTGCGCACATAAAAGAACTGGACAGGAAATCCCAGGGTGGTATAGTCTGTCTGGAAAATGAAAAGCGACCAGCACTCGTGGTGGGGGACGTAGCCTTTCCTGGAAGAACGCTTCAACTCCCGTACAGTATGGCCAGGAATCAATTTCCTCTCTAGTAGTGTAGAACAGTGTTCAGAGCTTTACGTAGAATCTGTCTAGATGAGCGTCTTGCGTTAGCATAATTAGTAACTCTTATCTCTATTCCACTTAGTGTTAATGAACTTTGTACTAACATACCTCACCCCACTCCCCCCTCCCCCCTCCCCCCTCCCCCCTCCCCAGTGCCCTGACCACCTGTCGTACACCACTGATTCATAAGGCACACTACGGAGGGCCGGTATAACTTTCTAAATCAGTAGTTGCGTCTTGTGACGCTGTAGGATAGACAGTATGGAATCCGCTGCTTGCTCTCCAGTTTTCAGACCTATGAAGGAGGGAAGTGGATGACGACAGTCCGGCGACTACTTTACCTCGCGCTTCTACGCTTCTATTCTCGACCTCGCACCCCACCACAGTGTTACACCTGAAGAACACTATTTGCTCTTAATACCGTTCTACTGCACTGAGACGTGGTAAATACATTTGATATTTGTGCTTAACCCACTTCATTTAACAGTGAACATTGATTTCACGCCATTAAAACGCTGTTTTAATAGTTTGCATTTTTTTCTATCCCCTGCAACACAGCACTATTAGTCCTATAAAAATTAATAGAACTTTCGTTGCTGGAAATTTAAACTAGTTTTATTTTGCACTGGAAACATTTTCCTTTTCGAATTATTCAAGAAAAACATAGAAAAGTGACCTTTAAAGCCCCCCTCCCTCCGACGCTCACGTCTCACCGGTGGACATATTCAGTATTATCTTGATGATGCCCGCCCGGCTAGCCACGCGGTCTTACGCGCTGCTTCCTGAGCGGGAAGGCGTGCCGGTCCCCAGCACGAATTCGCCCGGCGGATTAGTGTCGAGGTCCGCTGTGCCGGCCAGCCTGTGGATGGTTTTTAAGGCGGCTTTCAATCTGCCTCGGCGAATGCGGGCCGGTCCCCTTATTCCGCCTCAGTCACACTGTGTCGGCAATTGCTGGGCAAACATCGTTTCCACGTACACACACACCACCATTACTCTACCACGCAAACATTTGGGGCTACACACGCCTGGTATGAGACGTTCCCAGGGGGCTCCACTGGGGGCCGAACCGGAAAATAACCCTGGGTTCGGCGTGGGGCGGCGGTGAGGTGGGTGGACTGCTGTGGCCTGTTGTGGGGTTGTGAACTACTGAGGGCTACGGCGGGACAAAGCCTCTCTTCCGTTTCTAGGTCCCCAGTACAATACAATTATCTTGATGATACTCCCTCTTACTAGTGTACAAAAATTTGTGAGTGCATTTTTTTAACTTACTTTTCCGTCGCTGACTGAGCTAAGCGCAATACAACAGCGATACTGTGTGCCACGGATTTGACAAGCCCTTGGTTCATTTCCCGAGGACTCTGACACCAGATTTTCATGCACAAGTCACGCAGTTCCCGTAAATTATAGGCCAGTTGTTTTTGAGCGCAGAGTTGGTGCTCTATAGCGTCCATATATGTTCCATCGTGTTCAGATCAGGTGAATCTGGCGCAAAGATGTCAATGTGTGTTCACTATGATGTTTCTCAAGCCCCTGTAGCACGAGTGTGGCCTTGTGACACGTACAGTTATCCCACTGGAAGATGCCATCGCCGTCAGGTACGACATCAAGCGTGAAGAGATTCAGGTGGCCCGCAGTAAGTAAATGTAGCCCTTGAAAGCGCAGGCCCATCCCCCAAAGAATAAAAGTGCTCCCTCCAGCCTGCATCCATAGAGCGATGAACATTTCGAGCAGCCGTTGGCCTAGATGTGTCGTATCCGGACACGACCATCGACTTGGTGACAATAATCGTGACTCATTCGATCAGGTGACACTCTTCCATTGATACACGGTCTAGTCTTGACGAGCCCATCACCACATAAAACTCAGTTGACGATATCGTTGGGTCAGCATGAGAACAGGTGGAGGTCACATGCTACAGAGCTCAATGTATGCTGAATTGTGTGCTCCGAAACAATTGTGTCTGCACCAGCATTGTACTCTGTCGTCAGATCTTCCACACATCGTCACCTATGCTTCTCTGCCGAGCAGGCGGTGCGGACGTCCAACACTGGGTCGCCTACTCGTGGTTTCACTGTCCTTCAACCATTTGTCAATGTCGCTTATGTCGGTGGATTGCCCCATTTGCGACCCGTATCATCGCTAGAACCATTCCCCATTCGTCTCGATACTTATTGGCAGACATTAATATAGGGCATATTTACCCTTCGCCTTTGTGGTGGCTTGAACTCTGCTTCTGATGCCTTCACTGAGGTGTCCAAATGTCTGTGGAGGAACAGCAGCCTATTCTTCCTCAAGAGCCGAAACCAGAGAAGAAAATGTTGCTGGACGCTGGGGTCTGGAGCGAAGCTGACCTACTAACTCAGTGGTTCTCAATCTGGGGTAACTGCCCCTCATGACTAAAATGAAATTTTCTGAGCGATAAAAACTAAACGATTTGGTTCTGTTTCAGTCACGAAACTAAATTATTTTCGAAAGATCATTACTATTACGACAGTTTTTTAAAACGCTAATATTGATTGTATACAGAATGACAATTATTTAACTATATGAAATACAGTCGTCATAACTGCTGAACGGTTTACGTTAGGACGTTTAAACTACACGGTTGGCCGCGGGGCATGATGAGGATTATTGTATTGCGTATTAAACTTCGGACCTAGAAACGACGGAGAGGCTTCGTCCTGCCATAGCCATCAGTGGTTCACAACCCCACAACAGTCCACAGCAGTCCACCCACCCCATCGCAGCCGCCGCACACCGAACCCAGGGTTATTATGCGGTTCGGCCCCCAGTGCCCCTCCCCAGGAACGTCTCATACCAGACGAGTATAACCCCAAATATTTGCGTGGTAGAGTAATTACGGTGTACGCATACGTGGGGACAGTGTTTGCATAGCAATCGCTGACATAGTGTAACTGAAGTGGAATAAGGGGAACCAGCCCGCATTCGCCGAGGCAGATGGAAAACCGCCTTAGAAACCATCCACAGGCTGGCCGGCACTCCGGATCTCGACACTAATCGGCCGGGCGGATTCGTGCTGGGGACCGGCACGGCTTCCCGCTCGGGAAGCAGAGCGTTAGACCACGCGGCTAGCCGGGCGGGCATGATGGGGATTAGTACGCGCATGCATGGTTTGGTTTAGCGACAAAGCCCACTTTCATTTGGATGGGTTCGTCAGTAAACAAAACTGGCGCATTTGCGGGACTGAGAATCCGAATTTCGTGATCGAGAAGCCTCTTCACACTCAACGGGTGATTGTGTGGTGTGCATTGTCCAGTACGGAATAATTGGTACGGTACTCCTTGATGGTACGGTGACTACCGAACGGTACGTGAAAATTTTGGAAAATAATTTCATCCCCATTATCCAAAGTGACCCCGATTTCGACAAGATGTGGTTTATGCAAGACGGAGCTCAACCTCATAAAAGCAGGAGAGTATTTGATGTCCTAGAGGAGCACATTTGGGGACAGCATTCTCGTTCTGCGGGACCCAGAGGCCACTGGCATGGGCCTCGATTCGCCGCCATATCCTCCGTGTCTGAACACATGCGACTCCTTTTTGTGGAGCTATATCTAAAACAAGCTGTACCGCAATAGCGCCAAAACTATTGCTGAGCTTAAAACAGCAACTCAGGAGGTCATCGACAGCATGGATGTTCCGACACTTCAGCGGGTCATGCAGAATTTCGCTATTCATCTGCGCCACGTCATCGACAGTGATGTCAGGCATATCTAACATGTCATAACCTAAATCCGAATATATGTCATGACTTTTACATGTTGAATAAAGTGTGTGCACGCCGTAGTTTGTAACTAATTTACGTTTTTTTCATATAGTTCAATAATTGTCACTGTGTAAGTTATCAATAATTATTTTTTCTCAATTAGTAGTGTTAATGCGGTTGTGGTTACAGGTTCCTCAGATAGTCCACCCACTAAACACATAAGTTTTGCTTTGTCCCTTATATAGCTGATAATAAAAGTATATCTCAAGAAAATGTCTTCTCTACATAACAAATGCTAAACATCTCAAGAAAATGTCTTCCCCAAGTTGTAGATAACACCTGCAGTAGTTCATAAATTGCTTCATTACTCGCTTTGAAACAGATAGATGAATTAATTGACAGCGCGACGCAGTGGTAACTACATAAGGGCTACTAAGGTGCTGTACACAGTATTATTATTATTATTATTATTATTATTATTATTATTATTATTAGAGTGGTTAGACACAAAGCATTAACAGCCTCAGGTCGTCCAGTTCAGAAGTAAGGAATTCAACGATCAACTGATTTATAAACAGTAAGTATAGTGCACATATGTGAACTTGTTTGACTTGAAATGGGGGTTCAGAGTGCGGGTCAAGCAAGTGCCGCATTGGTGAGGAGTAATGCAGAGGAAGTATGTTTTGTAACAAGTGTGTTCCTTCACTGTGGATAGTTAGCTTTCTTATCTGAGGAGGAGTTGTGGGTAGCGCTTGTGGTGTACCATGAATTGCTTCATCACTCATTCTAACAGACGGCACACAACACACACACACGCCCAATAAAAATGTTTCAAGTAAAGTCTTACATTCTGCAGTTTAGTTAGGCACTAAATTTGGTGACAGTGGAGATGGGGCAGACGGCAGGGGGAGAGGGTAGAAAGGGAGGCACTAGCTAATGTCTGATTGGCCTCAGGGGTAATAGTCTAAGAAAGGTTTGAAACCACTGTTATAACTCATCCCAAAGGTTTTTCGTTAGGTTCAGGTCGGCACTCTAGAAAAGCCAGTCCATTTCAGGAATGTTATTGTCCACAAACCATTGCCTCATAGATGGTGCTTTATGACAGGGTGCATTGCCATACTTACACAATCAGTCATTGTCTCCAAACTGTTCCTCTATTGTATGCATAACACAATCTACATCTACATCTACATTTATACTCCGCAAGCCACCCAACGGTGTGTGGCGGAGGGCACTTTACATGCCACTGTCATTACCTCCCTTTCCTGTTCCAGTCGCGTATGGTTCGCGGGAAGAACGGCTGCCGGAAATCCTCCGTGCGCGCTCGAATCTCTCTAATTTTACATTCGTGATCTCCTCGGGAGGTATAAGTAGGGGGAAGCAATATATTCGATACCTCATCCAGAAACGCACCCTCTCGAAACCTGGACAGCAAGCTACGCCGCGATGCAGAGCGCCTCTCTTGCAGATTCTGCCATTTGAGTTTATAAACATCTCCGTAACGCTATCACGCTTACCAAATAACCCTGTGACAAAACGCGCCGCACTTCTTTGGATCTTCTCTATCTCCTCCGTCAACACGATCTGGTACGGATCCCACACTGATGAGCAATACTCAAGTATAGGTCGAACGAGTGTTTTGTAAGCCACCTCCTTTGTTGATGGACTACATTTTCTAAGGACTCTCCCAATGAATCTCAACCTGGCACCCGCCTTACCAACAATTAATTTTATATGATCATTCCACTTCAAATCGTTCCACACGCATACTCCCAGATATTTTACAGAAGTAACTGCTACCAGTGTTTGTTCCGCTATCATATAATCATACAATAAAGGATCCATCTTTCTATGTATTCGCAATACATTACATTTGTCTATGTTAAGGGTCAGTTGCCACTCCCAGCACCAAGTGCCTATCCACTGCAGATCTTCCTGCATTTCGCTACAATTTTCTAATGCTGCAACTTCTCTGTATACTACAGCATCATCCGCGAAAAGCCGCATGGAACTTCCGACACTATCTACTAGGTCAATTATATATATTGTGAAAAGCAATGGTCCCATAACACTCCCCTGTGGCACGCAAGAGGTTACTTTAACGTCTGTAGACGTCTCCCCATTGAGAACAACATGCTGTGTTCTGTTTGCTAAAAACTCTTCAATCCAGCCACACAGCTGGTCTGATATTCCGTAGGCTCTTTCTTTGTTTATCAGGCGACAGTGCGGAACTGTATCGAACGCCTTCCGGAAGTCAGGGAAAATGGCAAATACCTGGAAGCCTGTATCTAATATTTTCTGGGTCTCATGAACAAATAAAGCGAGTTGGGTCTCACACGATCGCTGTTTCCGGAATCCATGTTGATTCCTGCAGAGTAGATTCTGGGTTTCCAGAAATGACATGATACGCGAGCTAAAAACGTGTTCTAAAATTCTACAACAGATCGATGTCAGAGATATAGGCCTATAGCTTTGCGCATCTGCTCGACGACCCTTCTTGAAAACTGGGACTACCTGTGCTTTTTCCGATCATTTGGAATGCTGTAAATGTGTTTATATCCTCAACATTTAGCGTCTTATTAAGCGCAATAAGGAGACCACACTCTAAGCACGAAAAACACTTCCATACCGTAACACCTCCTCCAACGTACTTCAATAGTGGCACTTCACATGATGGCAGATAACGTTCGCCAGACCTTCGCCAGACCCAAATCCTTCCATCGGGTCCCCAGAGGGTATAGCGTGATTCCTCACTCCAAATAACTCGTTACCAGTCATCCACTGTCCAGTGGTTTTGCGCTTTACACCACCTGAAGCGTCGCTTCGCATTGACTACAGAGCTGCTCGACCATTTTACTCCACTCTTTTCTCACTCCCTGCGCATGGTGATAGCATTGCTGGTAGCAGTTTGCAATTCAAGAGTGATTCCTTCCACTGATTTCATGTGATTTTTACAACCACTCTCCAGAACGCTCGGCACTCCCTGTCTGTCAGCACGTGAGGTCTGACTGGCCTTTATTTAGCTGTGGCTGTTCATTCGCGTTACCTCTCCAGGCTCCAAGTCACTGAACTCTTCCGACCGACACATTCTGCTGTTACTGCTTCTCTACTGAAAACGCAACTCTCCCCTCCAGCTTATATATTGATGGGTTCGTCTCTCGTAATATCTAGTGGTCAATACCGCATTACATAAGGCTCCGGATACTTCTGATCAGATAGCGTCTTTTCCTTACCAAATCACGTGCCCACAACGCCACGAGGAGACATTCGGTTTCGTGGTTGACTCTTCAATGCATATACCGAGTACGGTGTACACCACTCGGCATGGAGTAACAGTTTAGGACTCGAACTGGAAAATGAGGCAATCTTACTGTTCCTTGGAAAATAATTACTGCGACTTTAATATAAATTATCTCAAAATCTTCTTAAAGAGGGTTGGTGTTAGATCTATGTTAACTGGTTAACTTCATAGAAAGTCGTTCCATAGATGAATTACTACCGAAAACGTCAATTTTTTTCTATACACGCGAATAAAAGTCATTATAATGCTCTTCGTTGGTTAAAAGAAGGCGCTACTTGTAATTGGGGTACATGATGTCTCGTGTTTGAAGTGACGCAGTACACCTAAAACTTTGACAAAATCAAATCGCTTGACGTTCCGAATTAAGGCAGCCAAGCGAATCTGAGTCGACACTTCGAGACCTACATGCGTACTCCGCAAGCCACTTGACGGCGTGTGGTGGAAAGTACATAGTGTACTTAAATTTTATTGTCCTCTTCCTGTTCCACTCGCGACTGAACAAGAGGAGGAGGATTCTCGTCGGTACTCCAGTGTCTAAGCCCGAATATCACTGAGTTTTATCCCATGATCATTGCATTATCTGAATTTAGAGGATAGCTCTCCACATTGTATAATATTTTTGTTTTATGTCATCCTGTTAGAGTTTGATGAGTATTTCCGTTACGCTCTTGGGCTGACTAAACAACTGCATCTGTGTGGTTATTCATTTACGTGAAAAGATAACAAAGATGATCTTAAAGTCCGTGACGCTATTTTGGGTTAAAAGCTTGTTAAATAGTAAATGCTCGTTATTGAAAATCTCTCTAAAGGGTTTCCCAGTAAACAATTCTTTCACGCTCAAGATCTTTACCAATATGCGATACCACCAAGTTAATAGAGAGAAATAATTTTAATAAAATTAGATTAAATGGTTCAAATGGCTCTGAGGATTATGGGACTTAACTGCTGTGGTCATCAGTCCCTTAGAACTTAGAACTACTTAAACCGAACTAACCTAAGGACGTAACACACATCCATGCCCGAGGCAGGATTCGAACCTGCGACCGTAGCGGTCACGCGGTTCCAGACTGTAGCGCCTAGAACCGCACGGCCACTCCGGCCGGCATTTCATTAAAGATGTTCAAATTTTTGTAGTTATTTCCCCCTACTTCAAAAGACACCTCATCTCTTTTCATTATAGTTTTTTTTTCGAGAGTAACCGCTCACATGCGTAAAGGATCAAATTATATTTAAATTTTTGACCTCGTGCCTATTCTACGAACATACGGTAGTTTTTGTGTACTAGAACAAATGGTGCAGATGAATAACACAGGATCTGCATCGGCCCACCAATGTATGCCTTACCTTAGACTGTTTAAATTTAAAATTTTCTCGTTTCTCAACTCAAGTGCGCAGAAGAATCATCATACGCTACTTAAAATGCGCATACCGAGGAAGGTGGCGCATTGGTTAGCACACTGGACTCGCATTCAGAAGGACGACGCGACGGTTGAAACCTACGTCCACCCATCCTGATTTGGGTTGTCTGTGATTTCTCCAAATCGCTTCAGGAAAATGCCGGTGTGGTTCCTTTGAAAGGGCACTGACGACTTCCTTCCCCATTCTTCCCTAATTCGATGGGACCGATGACCTCGCTCTATGGTCCCCTCCCGCCGAATCAACCAAACATTTCCTGAGAAAAATAAAACCCATAAACAAGGGGTATGCAATGTAAGTTATAGTTTCTTTCGAACCGTAGGGAAAACTTTAAGTAAGCAGTCGCCAACAGTGCAATATGAAATATACATCGAAATCTGATTGTTTTGCTCGACTGGAACAGGAAACGCATGTCTCATTCGACTAACTAATTGAAATCGGTGTGCTCGCCAGCCTACATGTGGTTTTAGGCAGTTTTCCACATCCCATTAAGTGAATTCCTGGCTGGTACCCAAATCGCGCCTCAGTTACACGATTCACAAACACTCAGAAAACTTTCCGTAACATTCACACACACATTCCGTGACAGGAAAGAGCATCCGGCCACCCCTTGAATTAACCACTCTACATCTGTTAATACCCATGCTGATACGGGACAAAGTAAATGTACGAATATCTCTTTCACTAGACTGAGGTCCAAGTTCTGATTGGCTAAGTATGGGTTTCACAAACTTTGGTGTCAACCTTTGAGTGCAGTACCTACTCATAAATTTTTAAAAACAAGACGAGAAACAGGTCGGCAGTTCCTGACATGTGTGAATTCTCTCTCGTTGTAGAGAAGCCCAACAATTATATATTTCACTCGGTCTGGGAACGTGTACTCAATTAATTATGCTTTTCTCGTATGACTAACAACATTATGTATTTGGGACCACAACCTTGTATTGTCTAATTGAAGATATCATCAACTCCGTAGGGACTTTGCTCTTTATAATCTTGATGATTTTTCCTATTTAGCAAGAGGCATTTGCTTTCCACGGTGTACTCATACGTTTTCTTTTCCTAACTATTTGCACAATTTTAGCCACCTGATTTTAAAAACCAATTGTTAAAAATATTTGCCAAACACGATTTTATAATAGTCCTATACTTTTTAAGAGAAATACAAGGGCGTGCAAAAATTATGGACGAGAGAAACTTTCGCACGATGTCTCGCTGCCGAGTAACATAGCTCAATGAATCGTGGATCATACATGGGAAGACATGCTACAGTATAGTTGAGAAGGTAACCGAAAGAAATATGGAACGAGACGAACAGAAACGACGCTTTTGTTCAAAGTACTAAAGTCACCGTGATTTATGATGGTCCCTTGGACAATACAAAAGGCGCGACATGATTCTTAAGAGGTTCTGTGACCACCACCACCAGCTGCAGCTCGTGCCCTGCAACGTGCTGCCACGCTGGTCACAAGGCTGATGGGTTCTTGTGGTAGGACGTTCCTTTCCTCCACAACAACTGAATGGTCGCTGGTGCATGTGGACGTGTTGCGATACGTCTGCCCAAGGAATCCTACACGTGCTCGATGGGATTTAAGTCGGGAGAACGGGCAGGTCAGTCCATTCGCCGAATATCCTCTCGTTCAAAGAGCTCCTACACCTGCGCCGTTCGATGAGATGGTGCACTAGCATCCATAAATATGAAGTCAGGGCCAAATTCATCCCTGAAAAGATGCACATGGGGAAAGTAGTACAGTCTCACAATAACGTTGACCAGTGAGTGTATCGTGTTCAAAAATTTGAAGGTCAGCACGCCCTTGCAACAGTCTGCCTCCCCACTCCATTAGCGCTGGACCACCAAAACGATCATGTTCGACAATGTTCCTGGATGCATTACGTGTTTCCACCTCTCGTCATATGAGGTACGTCCAGGATTCTCGAATATGATCGTTTTGGTGGTCCAGGTGTAATGGTGTGGGAAGTACAATGTAGCATGCATATAATGACTTCCAAATCTTTGAACACGGCACACTCAGCGATCGACGTTATTGCGACGCTGTGCTCCTTTCCTATATGCGTCTTGTCAGTGGTGCATTTGGCCCTGACTACAATTTTATGGATGACATTGAGGGACAGTGTCGAATATTGCAAGTAGAGGAGCTCGTGGAACGAGAGGATGTTCGGCGAATGGACTGGCCTCCCCGTTCCTCCAACTTAAATCTTATCGAGCACGCGTGATATATGTTGAGGAGACGTGTTGCAGTATATGAACACGCACCAATGACGATCCAGCAGTCGTCAGCCGCGCTGGTGGAGGAATGGACCGCACTATCACAAGGACTCTTCACCAACTTTGTGGCTAGCTTGGGAGCGCGTTGCAGAGCATTCACTGCTGTCCGTGGTGATCACAGACTCTGTTAAGAACCATTTCCCATCTTTTGTAAAGTCGCGATGACTTAAGTGTAATTATTCTCTTTCCTTAAAAGTCTCACTTCTATTCGTCTCGTTGCGTATTTCTCGAGCTATGTTAGTCAGCAATGACGCATTATGCCAAAGTTACTGTTGTCCTTAAGTTTTGCACACTAGTGCAGTTTAATCCTCGGTTGTTTCTTCGGCTGTCTTTCTCTTAACAATATTTAATACTTATCTTTCCTTAGTGACTAACTGCCAATTTCAGATAAGATGTCACATTCTTAGATCCTTTTATTTCGTTTCTTAATGCGTTACACCTCTTTTTAAAAAACTCATTACCCACTGACGATTTGGTAGATATCTCTATTTCATTTTGAAGATACTGTGGTATTTGTATTGGAGCAATCTTTCTTTGATTACTTCATGGTACTTCGTGTGTAGTGAGCGACAGAGAGTAACCCTGGACAATAGCATCTTGCAAAGATGACTTCCAACTGTATTGTATTGTATGTTAACCGGGGGCCTAGAAATGACGGAGAGGCTCCGTCCCCGCCGCAGCCGCAGTGGTCCACAACCCCACGACGACTACCGCAGTCCACTTCACCCCTTCGCCGCCCCACACCGAACCACTCTTTCAGGGTTATTGTGCGGTTCGGCCCCCGCCGACATAGTGTAGCTGAGGCGGAGTAAGGGGAACCAGCCCGCATTCGCCGAGGCAGATGGAAAACCGCCTAAAAACCATCCAGAGTCTGGCAGGCTCACCAGACCTCGACGCAAGTCCGCCGGGCGCATTCGTGCCGGGGACCAGGCGCTCCTTCCCAATCCGGAAAGCCGTGCTTTAGACCACACGGCTAACCGGAAGGTCACTTCCTACTGTACACATTCTGCAATGGTGAAAACAACAGTTGCAGATGTATTAAAACGATTCTAAAAGTAAGATCGGTTAGAGAATCGTCTCCATCGTGAACGTCTTCGTATTTTTACGTACCGAGACCAAACAGCGATTGCCCGCATCTCGTGGTCGTGCGGTAGCGTTCTCGCTTCCCACGCCCGGGTTCCCGGGTTCGATTCCCGGCGGGGTCAGGGATTTTCTCTGCCTCGTGATGGCTGGGTGTTGTGTGCTGTCCTTAGGTTAGTTAGGTTTAAGTAGTTCTAAGTTCTAGGGGACTTATGACCACAGCAGTTGAGTCCCATAGTGCTCAGAGCCATTTGAACCATTTGAACCAAACAGCGATTACAAAAAAATGTTATCTAGATAGAATTTATTACAGACAGAACAGTAGCTCAATTGGAAATGATATTGAATAAATATGTCTATGGAAGAAACCAGAACTTATGAAGACGTATCCTAAGATAAGGTCCTCAAGTTCCGTAGTGGCAATGGAAGCTAGACTTTGCGAGACCACTGAACTTCAGACTATTGGCAGGATGCTGCGTTAGGCTGATTTTCACTGTTGTACGCTTCTGCAAAAGTCCTTCAAAAAAATGGTTCAAATGGCTCTGAGCACTATGGGACTTAACATCTGTGGTCATCAGTCCCCTAGAACTTAGAACTACTTAAACCTAACTAACCTAATGACATCACACACATTCGAACCTGCGACCGTAGCAGTCACGCGGTTCCGGACTGCGCGCCTAGAACCGCTAGACCACCGCGGCCGGCCAAAAGTCCTTCGTGAATAGCATTTGCAAGATGAAAATATTGAAGTTCGCAAAGCAGAATTCTCAGACAGCTACTGTGCGTCGCAAACGTAAGATATTTTCGGATGAGGAGAAGTTCAAAGTGGTCGAATCTGAAAGATGGTCGTACACCTGAAGGAAACAAAAATCTCAGTTGGATCCCAATTACATGCAGGCCGATGTAAAATACGGAATTTTTAAGTATAATGGGTTGGATTATATGTAAGCTACTAACATCGGAAGCGAAGTATTTATAGACGGTTAACTGAACACCCAAAGATAATTGGTCATTTAGAGACGCAAATTTGAAACATTGCTTCACAACCAGTGACAGAAATGCTCTTGAGCCTGCAGAAAACTTCTGTAGCTCTCTAAGGCTTTTCGTAGACGACGCAGTTTTGTCCACTGAGGTGACATCGTCAGAAAATTGTTAATAACTGTAGAACTCTAAAAGATAAGCGACTAGTGAAAACAGTAGCCGCTGACACTCAACATAAGCAAAAGCAATGTATCGCGCATTAATTGAAGAAATATCCCAGACTGTTTGAATGAGTTATCGCCGCCAATTTACTTTTTTTTCAAACTGATCTCAGGGAAAGCTCATTTCTCCAGAAACAACGGTGTCTAATAATAACATAAACAGGACATTTATCAGACTTCTTTACAAAATTACAAAATACAAAACGCGACTGTACGAGATGATTACCCTACGAAATGCATTAGAGTGTCTGCAACACTACAATGAAAAATCACATATTTTTTATATATAATCCAACTATACAAGGTGATCAGAAACAGTCTATAAACTCTGTAAGGGCATTGCAGGTTAGTGTGTGCTGAGACCATTATTAAGAAAAAAATTCGATACGTTGCGCCGTTCCAAGTTAATTAGCATTGAAGTTAGCCAGTCAAGCCGTTACGTGGGCAAATTCCAACGGCCCGCCAAAGGCTGTGCCGCCAAACGTGTGTTCCGTTTGCATTTCTAAAACGAACAAGAGATCGATACAAATATTGGACATGGGACGATATTAAGGATCGAACACGAGCCAAAGGCTGAGAAGTTTCGTGCACTGTCATCTACGCTATGAGAGCCGAACGGAGTGGCCGCGCGGTTTGAGGCGCCATGTCACGGACTGGGCGGCCCCTCCCGCCGGTGGTTCGAGTCCTCCCTCTGGCATGGGTGTGTGTGTTGTTCTTAGTATAAGTTAGTTTAAGTAGTGTGTAAGTCTAGGGACCGATGACCTCTGCAGTTTGGTCCCATAGGAATTCACGCACATTTGAACATATGAGAACAACTGACACTAATTATATGTGGCTGGCGCTGGAATTTGTGCGCGCAACGGCCTGATTGGATAACTTCAACGCTAATTACCTCGGAAACGACGCAACGTATAAAATTTTTTCTTAATAACTATTTCTCAGTACAACCTACCCTGCAACACCCTTCCAAGCGGAACCGATGACCGTCGCAGTCTGGTCCCTTTAATCCCACAAACCAACCAACCAACCCTTCCAAGCTTTTCAGACTATTTCTGACCACACTGTATACGAGGGAGGGTCGAAAAGTTCCTAGCCTAACAAACAAAGAGTGACAGAAATTTCATTATACCAATTTATTTTTCAATATAATACCCGTTACACTAATATACTTGCGGGCATGCTCAGATAACTTCGGCAAACCATTCAAATAAAAGGTCTTTGATTTCGAGTTCAACCACGCCTTCACAGCATCAATCAGTGCATCACCATTGTCAAATCGTCGTCCTTTGAGGTCATTTTTTAGGTTGGGGAAAAGAAAAAAGTCTGATGGAGCCAAATTTGGAGAATATGGTGGATGACGTAACAATTCTAACCCGCAATCACGTGCGCCGGTGCATTATCCTCATGCAAAAGAACTCAGCGCGCCAATTTTGCTTCCATTTTTTTCTTTCTCTCTTCTCTCAAACGGCGCAGGAGCATGCAATAGTATGATGCATTGATAGTTACGCCTTTTTGCAAGTAATCCACCATAATTATCCCTTCCGCATCCAAGAAGACAGATGTCATCACCTTACCGGCTGATTTTTGCAGCCTGAATTTTTTTGGGATTGGGGATGAAGGATGTTTCCATTGATGTGACTGTTATTGTCACATGATCAGAGTCGTGAACCACGTTGCGTCCATTGTCACATACCTTGCAAGAAAGCCGTCTTCATCCGCTCCAAATTGGCGGACGATTTCTTCACAACACTGCAATCTCTGATCTGCATTCAAGTCTTTCGGAACCCACCGAGATGAAACGTTCCACATTCCAAAAATATCCAGTGTCATGAGCACGCCTATGGGAGATTCAATGTGCTGCAATGCTGCAATGTTGTCCGACGATCCTACAAAATCGTATCGTGAGCTGCAGTCTCTCTTTCGTCAGTGGCAACGGTGACAGGCCTTCCGCTCCTTGGCGCATCTTCCACACTCGTTCTTCCATGTTTGAAGTCGGACACCCAGTTTTTCACTGTTCCACAACACGGAGCACTGTCCTTAAGTGTATTCCGCATGTCCTCCGCAATTTACTTGGGAGTCATTCCCTTCAAATGAAGATATTCAATCACAGAATGATTCTTGATTCTCTAGATATTCGTCATTTTGCTTACACTGAGGTATACAACGTATCCTAGCGGCAAAACTAACGAAGCGGTAGCCGCGAAATTTGACTTGTAAGCGCACAAAGCGTCACTATAAAAGTAGGTGTTGTTGTTTGTGCGAGACATTACAGTAATAAACTTTTCGATCATTCCTCACATATACATAATGAAAGATAAGAAAAAATCCGTAAATTTTAACGTTCCAGTTCACAAAGGTGGATGAAATTGCAAATACACTGCCTGAAAAAATAGTGAAATAGCCAGGATACGAGAAAGAAACGAAATAAACTTTACAGGTTATTTCAGTGACTACAAAACTGAGTCAACCTCACAAAGAACTTGGCAGCATGAGCCGACATAGCAGTATGACGTTGCATCCTTCTGGCCTGGATGCAAGCACTGATTAAGTTAGGAAGGGTGTCATAAAACCGTTGCACGCTCTTCTGAGGCAAGCTGTCCCACAAATATTTTGACTAGTCCTTGATATCCTGAATGCTGGCACTGGAACGTACACTACTAGCGACGGTTCAATCCCGTCTCCAGCCATCCTGATTCAGGTTTTCCGTGATTTCCCTAAATCGTTTCAGGCAAATGCCGGGATGGTTCCTTTGAAAGGGCACGGCCGATTTCCTTCCCAATCCTTCCCTAACCCGAGCTTGCGCTCCGTCTCTAATGACCTCGTTGTCGACGGGACGTTAAACACTAACCACCGCCACCACAATACACTACTGGCCATTAAAATTGCTACACCACGAAGATGACGTGCTACAGACGAGAAATTTAACCGACAGGAAGAAGATGCTGTGATATGCAAATGATTAGCTTTTCAGAGCATTCACACAAGGTTAGCGCCGGTGGCGACACCTGCAACGTGCTGACATGAGGAAAGTTTCCAACCGATTTCTCATACACAAACAGCAGTTGACCGGCGTTGTCTGGTGAAACGTTGTTGTGATGCCTCGTGTAAGGAGGAGGAATGCCTACCATCACGTTTCCGACTTTGATAAAAGTCGAATTGTAGCCTATCGCGATTCCGGTTTATCGTATCGCGACATTGCTGCTCGCGTTGGTCGAGATCCAATGACTGTTAGCAGAATATGGAATCGGTGGGTTCAGGAGGGTAATACGGAACGCCGTGCTGGATCCCAACGGCCTCGTATCACTAGCAGTCGAGATGACAGGCATCATATCTGCCTGGCTGTAGCGGATCGTGCAGCCACGTCTCAATCCCTGAGTCAACAGATGGGGACGTTTGCAAGACAACAACCATCTGCGCGAACAGTTAGACGACGTTTGCAGCAGCATGGCCTATCAGCTCGGAGACCATGCCTGCGGTTACCCTTGACGCTGCATCACAGACAGGAGCGCCTGCGATGGTGTACTCAACGATGAACCTGGGTGCACAAATGGCAAAACGTCATTTTTTAAATGAATCCAGGTTATGTTTACAGCATCGTGATGGTCGCATCCGTGTTTGGCGACATCGCGGTGAACGCACATTGGGAGCGTGTATTCGTCATCGCCATATTGGCGTATCACCCGGCGTGACGGTATGGGGTGCGATTGGTTACACGTCTCGGTCACCTCTTGTTTTCATTGACGGCACTTTGAACAGTGCACGTTACATTTCAGATGTGTTACGACCCGTGGCTCTCCCTTCATTCGATCTCTGCGAAAGCCTACATTTCAGCAAGATAATGCACGACCGCATGTTGCAGGTCCTGTACGGGCCTTTCTGGATATAGAAAATGTTCGACTGCTGCCCTGGAAAGCACGTTCTCCAGATCTCTCACCAACTGAAAACGTCTGGTCAATGGTGGCCGAGCAACTGGCTCGTCACAATACGCCAGTCACTACTCTTGATGAACTGTGGTATCGTGTTGAAGCTGCATGTGCAGCTGTACCTGTACATACCATCCAAGCTCTGTTTGACTCAATGCCCAGGCGTATCAAGGCCGTTATTACGGCCAGAGGTGGTTGTTCTGGGTATTGATTTCTCAGGATCTATGCACCCAAATTGCGTGAAAATGTAATCACTTTGTCCAATGAATGCCCGTTTATCATCTGCACTTCTTCTTGGTGTAGCAATTTTAATGGCCAGTAGTGTAATTGACATCTGCGCTGGTAACACACATGTTCTATCAAAGACAGATCTGAGGACCTCGCTGGCACCTGTCAATATCTTAACATCACTCAGACAGTTCATAGAGTCACGTTCCGTGTACGGATTAGCAGTGTCATGTTGAAAAATGGCACCACAATACTGTTGCATGAGAGGTAACACGAGAACACATGATGTACTTCACGTACAGTTGTGCCGTTAGAGTTCGCTCAGTCAGAACCAGCCGTGACCTGCATTTATACCCGACTGTTTTCCATACCATGACGCCAAGAATAACACCGCCGAACTTCTGCAAAATGCTGGGACAATGGAACCTCGCCCCAGGTCGTCCTGAGTAGTACAGAACCATGATTCATCGCTGAAAACCTTGTGACACCATTCATCATCAGCAATGGTTCCCGCTCACGGCACCACCCCAAACTCAGCCGTTTGTGTTGTGGTGTTAACTGCAAGCTACACATGGGATCTTAATTTCATAGTCTGGCTGCTGCCATTCTCCGACCCACGGTGCGGGATAACGCAGAGTATTGCAGAGATTCTGTTACTCGTTCTAGGATATCAGGTGCAGGTATGAAAGGGTCAGTGCTTCGTACACAATACGGCAATCCTTCCTTGTAATGGTCAGATGTGGTCAACGGGAACTTTGTCGACGAGTATGCCTGCCCTCACGATCCTATGCAATCGAGTATCGGGCGTTTGTCACATGTAAATTCTCCAAAAATCTTGATATTGCGCGATTCGACCATCGGGCCAAATCGAGGACTACATAGACGCCCCTTTCAATCTTTCAGGTGCAGATAACGCTGCTCAGATGAATACGCAGCATCTCCATACCCTTCAAAGTGATCACTCAACATGTGACGTTGTTCACGCACCTTATAAACTCACGAGACCTGCTACCAACACTAAACACGAGCAACACTAACACACTCCGATGGCCGTTATAACTGCAGCATAAAACTGCAACTCTAATCAATTACATACCCGCCGATGGTGTGTACGTGTACTAAGTCACTGATATATGATCAAGTCTTCTGAATGCTTCACTTTTTTGCAAGGAAGTGTACTTTTGGCAACGGACCTACCGATGGAACAAAGAGCTACCTTAAGAAAAAAATAATCTTTAAATTTTAAAATATTATACAGTGTAATTGTTCTTGGTGACTGTTATTAATCAATGTCTATTGATTTAAATACAATGTCCTCGTCAATGATGCAGAAATCACAGCTTAGAGAGGGTATTAATTTTAGCCAGTGTCTCGTTTTAATAGTATTCGTGTGACCCGCTCTTACACTGTTAATATGACAGAGTGCAGAAAAGTAACATTTCTGATATTTTATTCTTTTCTCAACCTCGGTTGAAGTATTATATGTCAAGCATCGGCAGAGGATTCAGCAAAGTGGCAAAATCGGTCGAGTAATATGCGTGACATCTAATGCCTCAATCGACTTTCCCGCTTATATGTGACGCAAGTTTCAACCCTCGGTCACTAGAGGGCTCCGAATTGTTGCGTTTAACATGGCAGTGTGTACGTAACTATGTCAGTGGGTGAGAAACAGCGGACTGTAATCGAGTTTCTAATGGCAGAAAAAGTGGCCCCAATTTAAATCCAGAGAAGAATAAAGACTGTGTGCGGAGAATGACGGAAACGGTGGCGCTAGCTTGAACGTGTGTGACAGAGCTCGGAGTGGACGAATGCGTGCGGCAACCGACGACTCTCATCGGAATCGGGTTGATGAACTCATCGGAGAAAATCGAGGCACCCACCGTGCACACAGTTTTCCGTAGCGCAGTTCTGCAGTGATGACCAGTACACGCTCTTGTGATATGCCACAATTATTTGTGGTATCCGACGATTTTCTCTAACGAGTTCATCAACCCGTTTCCGGTGAGTCTCGTCGGCTGCCGTACGCGGTGTCCAGTCGGAGCTGTGTCACACACAGAGATTAGTACCACCGTTTCCTTCATTACGAACACGAGCACCCAACGTCACATGTTATTGATGTCTATACAGTTACCACCGTACACAGCTTCCATTCTTGTACGGATTTCTATTGGAAGCACGTTTTCTGTGGTTGTAAACTCAATTACAGCACGCTGTTTCTCACGTTACATACCGCCCTGTTACACGCTACAATTCAGAGCCCTATGGCGGCAGAGGGTTCCAACTTGCGTCAGCGAAATGGGAAAGTCTGCCGGACCGAGCGAGGTGGCGCAGTGGTTAGCACACTGGGCTCGCATTTGGGAGGACGACGGTTCCATCCCGCGTTCGACCACCCTGATTTAGGTTTTCCGTGATTTCCCTAAATCGCTCCAGGCAAATGCCGGGACGGTTCGTTTGAAAGGGCACGGCCGACTTCCTTCCTAGTCCTTCCCTAATCCGATGAGACCGATGACCTCGGAGTTTGGTCTCCTCCCCCAAACAACCCAACCCATCCCACAGTCTGCCGAGTAGTATACATGACATGTAATGCCTCAATCGATACTGAGAACGGAATAAAAATTTCAGATGCTTTACTTTTCAGCAAGGCCACGCAGTAACAACTTCTTTTCACGAGAGCACCGAGTTTAGAAGCCAAAAGTGCCATGGAATCACCCAATACCATGTACCTTTTATGTTCTGGTCCTCGTCCACAGGCATTGCCCATTCTGTTTTTGCTTCGTTGGTGAGTGTACCATGAAAATTATTCTATGGTAGAGGCATGTCAGTGGGAAGTAGACGCTACTCGATTCTCGCTAGTTGCATTCGTTCATTGCCCCCATGCCCGCAACACCAACATGTCCCGATACCCTTGATCGGTATGACAAGAGTCTAGAATACAGGTGGGCAACGGGCGGCCCGCTGGCCGGATCTGACTCGGGATTGGTTTCAATCCGGCCTGCGGGAGTAATTCGTGGAAGACAGGGACAAAGCGAGGAGCTGCAGAATTTTGCAACTGAAGTTTTTAAGGCAGCTATTGTCAAATGCCATAAGTAAAGGAACAATGTTCACGACGCGTAAATAAATATAAACTTTTGAAGATGGGGTGAACATAAAATGAATGTATTGTTGATGTGGCTTTTTGAGAAAGAGGTGCCATTCATATCGCTGCGTTTTCCAATAAATATTAACGTCACGGACGCTATAGTTTTGCCTTTATGTGATAGGAGCGCTGCTGTCGAGTCGCGTCGTGTGAAGAGGTGAGCCGTTTGCTTAACAAACAATGTGAATCAGGGCTGCGGTTCAGCAAAGGCTGACCATGCCTGGCCTACAGTTACCTATTCCGAGAGATTTGTGGTGGAACGACTAAATAAATGTAGCTGTGAACACAGTAGAGTCCACACTCACATTTCTTGAAGAAATCCTAAGGATGTGTAAATCAGGTACTCGTGAAGTCATTTACAAAACACTCGTTCTACTGATTCTTGAGAATTACTCATCTACAGGGGACCCTTACTAGGTAGGGTTAGAGAAGATATAGAAGAGCCAAAGATGAACGGCGTTTAGTAAGCACGAGAGTGCCACAGAAATGCTCAACGAATTGCGGTGAGGTACGCTACATGGAAGACAAATGCATTGTACAGAGCCTTGCTCACAACATTTTGGGATCTCACGTTCCAAACCGAGTAACGCATTACGTCCCACAACATACATTTCGCGAATGACTGGGATCGTAAAATTAGATGTCGAATTACACACTATATTGCGGCTGTAGGAGCAGACGAGATTTGTTGTACTTGCTAAATTCCTCGTCTGCTGCGACTTCCTGAGTGCACGTAAGTCTCTACAACACTTGTACCCAGCAGATATAGTAGTCCACGATGTCCAGGATGGCCTTCTTTATCCATAAAGGCTAGGAAAGATGTTGTCTTTCTGCTGCGTTCCAGGGCATATGGGTACTAAAAAAGGGAATCGAAATGATGGATGTGGCAGCGAAAGATGCGTGATGCGATCCTCAGATATTTCAGTGTGCCCTCCCACGACATGTAATCACATAAATGTTGAGGTACAGAAACATGCATAGATGGGAGGAAGAGTGACTGGAAGTGACGGACAATAAGCTACGCATAGTAAAGTCAACAAAGCGCTATGACGTACCTCTATCCAGCCACGCAGAGGGAATGAGAGCCTTCTTATTCGTCCTCTTAAAGGACACAGCCCTATGACGTATGGCTTCTTGCTCCAATGAAAAGACCGTCCAGTTTGTGGTGCTTGTGGTTTAGGGATCTCAGAGACCCATATTTTAGTAGACTGTGTTTTGTATTCAGACAAGAAGGCAGCAGCTCATTTGCCGACGGATCTGCCATCTGTTTTAACTGACAATGAAACGAATGTGGTACGACTTTTAATGTTTTGTGAAGTGTCCGAAGTGCTTCCTAAGGTTTTAGTGTTTCATTACGATGACTGGCTCATCCATGTTTTTTGTATGTTATCAGCCAGTCATATTTTCCTGTGTAACTGGCGGTTTTAGAACAGCTGCCCACTTTAACGATCCCATAGTAGATGAGAGTTAGTGTGAATGTGCTAATTATCGTGAATGAGGCTGCGAGAGGGTTTGTTAAGTGCGCAAGACTTACTCTTCCTGGTATTATGACTTTTTAACCACATTTATTCGTATTAATATTTGTAAGGGCTCTGATAACCTCGCTGTTAAGAGCCCGTTGGCCACAAACAAACACTCAGTAAAACTAGAGTGGTTTGGGCTTGTACGAAAGGGCACCGACAGCCCATCTTTATTCGTACCATCTGCAAACGGAAGTCGGCCGAAGTGGCCGTGCGGTTAAAGGCGCTGCAGTCTGGAACCGCAAGACCGCTACGGTCGCAGGTTCGAATCCTGCCTCGGGCATGGATGTTTGTGATGTCCTTAGGTTAGTTAGGTTTAACTAGTTCTAAGTTCTAGGGGACTAATGACCTCAGCAGTTGAGTCCCATAGTGCTCAGAGCCATTTGAACAATTGCAAACGGAAGAGGAAAGGGGCAAATTAATCTTGTACGATAAATGGTTCAAATGGCTCTGAGCACTATGGGGCTTAACATCTATGGTCATCAGTCCCCTAGAACTTAGAACTACTTAAACCTAACTAACCTAAGGACATCACACAACACCCAGTCATCACGAGGCAGAGAAAATCCCTGACCCCGCCGGGAATCGAACCCGGGAACCCGGGCGCGGGAAGCGAGAACGCTACCGCACGACCACGAGCTGCGGACTCTTGTACGATGCGTAACCTCTGCCTCACATCATGCAAATGCATACCGAGTACAGATATATGTAGGGGCTTCTGAAATTAAGTTGCACTTTATTATGGCAGGCCAAGTAACTTTTATTGAACGCAGTATTACACTCCAGAGTGGCACAATACGTGACAATATTTTCCAACATAGTTACCAAGTCTTTGTAACAACGGTCCCGACGTTCTACCACTCTTTCAATTCCTCGATGATAGAAATCCACTTCTTGGTTACGAAGCCATTCGAGAACGGCTGTGTGAAAGTCCTCATCGTTGGAAAATTTCTTTCCCCCAGATGTTCTTTTAGTTTGCCAAAAAGATCGAAACCGCTTGCTGGAAGATCTGGATTGTATGGCGGATCAGCACCTCCCATTTCTGTACGGCCTTGGTCAGATGGTTGGCAACGTTTCACTATGGCTGGGTCCGTTGCTTCATATGCCGTCAGAATATCACGATGACTATTTACACTATTTGCCACAAGAATAGTACTGTCGCACATACTTCAACTGTGGAGTACGTTTCCAGTTGTTGCGCCATTTCACTCCCATTTTGTTATGCACCTGTTATCCGTACCGCAGCACAACTGTCTCTGCAGTAAAGGCAGAACATGAACTCGATACGATACGATATTGCAGTGCCTGTGTTGTTCTGATGTACGATGGAAAGTCCCTTTCGACATGCATGCATGTCCAGAGGAACTTTGCATCGTAAATCGGAATAACACAGGCAATGCAATATCGTATTTATCCGCCGACACCGGGCAAGCGACCTGCACGGGAGTATACATAGTGGATGTACGAGTATAGTTGTAGACACGTGTTGTATGAAAGGAGAGACGGTCAGCACTCCCCTAGACAAGGATGGAACACATATAAGGTTGATGGTACCGCTGAGTAATCAGCGCTTGACCCATTTAAAAGCCGGCACGGTAGCTCAGCGTGTTCGGTCAGAGGGTTTAGCCATCCTCTTGTAATAAAAAAACTGAGTCAACGGATCAACGAACAACCAGAACAAGTGTCATAGGACGTCCGCCACGAACAAAGCCAACGAACAACATAGCACAAAATGAGATTTAAAAAACAAAAAAAAAAGAGGGTTAGCTGCACTCTGTAGGAAAAGAAACGAGTTAATCGATCAACGACGAACTTCAACGGGTGTCTCACGACGTCCGCCCTGAGCAGATGCAACGAACGAAGGAGAACAAAATGAGATTAAAAAAAATGGCAAGGCGACCGCTCGCGCTAAGCGGGTAATCCGGGTTCGAGTTCCAGCCCCGCACAAATTTTCCTTTTCGTCGTTCCATTCTACAGCTGATGGTTGTCCACCCTTTTCGTCATTCCATTCTACAGCTGATGATTGTCCATATTCGTAATTGCGAATACATTTAATGTAAAACATGAATTCTCTTCTGACAATGCTCTACTACTGCTGCGCTATGATCTCAGCGTGAGACGACATGTGAAACTTTCTTTCTGAAGTTGCTGTGTAGATGTGCGTGGGCGTACTGAAAAGTAATGCCTCCGAATTTCTTATACGAAAAAGCTTAAAGATTTTTAAATAAAACAAACTTAATTAACATTCTACATCTTTATTGTTCATATGTATATATTTATTTCTCGACATAGCGATCCTGCTAACGAGCACATTTCTCCCAGCGAGCGACCAGTTCTTGATACCGTAACTGTAGAATGTTTGATTTTGTTGACGGTGCCACAACCTCACCTCTGTTTGCATCGCTTTATCAATATCAAAGTGAAGTCCTCTATGGCGTTATTTGAGTTTTGGAAGCAGATGAAAATCGGTGCGGCAAGTCGAGACTGTGTGGAGGATGATCGACGTCAACGAACGCAAGGCGTCGGGTTGTTGCAGATGTCGCAGCGCTCGTGTGTGGTCTGGCATCGTCACGCTGAAGGAAAGGATGCTCCATGTGTGGACGAAGTTTGCTGCAGTTGGAAACTCGATAACAGCGCGCTGTTTCTCACGCACCGACATACACTGAGTTGACAAAAGATCATGGGATACCTTCTAATATCAAGTCGGACCTCCTCCCACCCGTCGTGGCGTGTACTCAAAAAACGTTGGCAGTATTCTGTAGAAATATAGAGCCAAGCTGCCTCTATAGGCGTCTATAAATTGCGAAAGTATTGCCAGTGCAGGATTTCGCGCTCGAACTGACACCTCGACTGTGTCCCACAAATGTTCCATGGGATTCATATCGGGCTTTCTGTGGGGCCAAATCAATCCCTCTAACTGTCCAGAATGTTCTCCAAACCAACCATGAACAACTGTGTGTCGGGTACACGGCGCACTGTCATCCATAAAAGTTCCATAGTTTTTTGGGAACATGAAGTCCATGAATGGCTACATATGGTCTCCAAGTAGCCGAACATAACCATTTTCTGTCAATGATCGCCTCAATTGAACCAGAGGACCAAGCCCATTCCATGTAAACACAGTCCACACCTTGTAGAGCCACCACCAGCTCGCACAGTGCCTTGTTGACAACTTCGGCCCATGGCTTCGTGGGAACTGCGACACACTCGAACCCTACCATCGGGACTCTTATGACCAGGTCACAGTTTTCCAGTCGCCTAAGGCACAGCCAACATGGTCGCGAGGCAGGCTACGTCGTGCTGTTAGAAAAGTCGTCTGCTGCCATTCTGCCATAGTCTATGAACGCCAAATTCCGCCGCACCGTCCTATCGGATATGTTCTTCGCAAAACCCGCATTGATTTCTGCGGTTATTCCACACGGTGTTGCTTGTCTGTTAACACTGACAACTCAACGCAAACGCCTTTGCTCTCGGTCGTTAAGTGAAGGCCGTCGGCCACTGCGTTGTGCGTGGTGAGAGATAATGCCTCAAATTTGGTATTCTCGGAACACTCTTGACACTGTGGATCTCGGGATAATGAATTCTCTAACGCTTTCCGAAATGGAATGACCCACGCATCTGCCTCCGACTACCATTCCGCATTCAAAGTCTGTTAATTCCCGTCGTGCAGCCATCTTCATGTCGAAAACCTTCTCACATGAATAACTTGAGTAGAAATGACAGCGCCACTAATCCACAGGTCTTCTTTTTACCTTGTGAACGCTATGCTACCTCCATCTGTATATGTGCTTATCGCTATCCTATGAGTTTCGTCACCTCGGTACAGTTACGTTACACACTGGCATTTACACACCACAATTCGGAGCCCTCTAGCGGCAGAGGGTTGCAACTTTCGTCATCTAAGTGGGAAAGTCGACCGAGTAATATGCATGACACGTAATAACTCAACAGATATTGAGAAGAGAATAAAAAATTCGGAGGCATTACTTTTCAGTACACTCTTGTTACAGATACACAGCCCACGTTCTAAGTTGGGACACCTAAACAACAATCTTACGCCACTTGGATATTTTATATTTTTTTTCCTTAGTATTTTGATTTTTTCTCGCATTTATTGATTTTATATTAATCACGTATCAAATATGAGCAATTATTCTCAGGTTGATTATGAGACAGATCGAAAATTTTCAGGATCCGAAAAGTCTGAAAAAATTAAACTAAGACTTAACTTATCGTCGACGATGAGGTCATTATAAATGGAGCACGAGCTAGGATCATGGAGGGCTGGAGAAAGAAAACGGTCATGCCGAGTTTTTTAAAGTGTGCTATGGAAAACAAGTGGAAAACTATTTGGATAGCTGGACGGCGATTTGAATCACCACACTTCTGAACCATGATTTGCTCTTGAGAACTGGAGGAAAAGTGTTCTGGATGAGCAGTGAATGTTAAACAAGTAATATACACTGAAGCGCTAAAGAAACTGCTATAAACATGCGTATTCAAATACAGAGATATGTAAACAGGCAGTATACGGCGCTGAGATCGGCAACGCCTATATAAGACAACAAGTGTCTGGCACATTTGTTATGTTGGTTACTGCTGCTTCAATGGCAGGTTATCAAGACTGAAGTGAGTTCGAACGTGGTCTTACAGTCGGCTCACGAGCGATGGAACACAACATCTCTCTGGTAGCGATTAAGTGGGGATTATCCCGTACGACCATTTCACGAGTGTACCGTGAATATCAGTGATCCGGTAAAACATCAAATCTCCGACATCGCTGCGGCCGGAAAAAGATCCTGCAAGAACGGAACCAACGACGACTGAAGAGAATCGTTCAACGTGGCAGAAGTGCAACCCACCCGCAAAATCCTGCATATTTCAGTGCTGGGCCATCATCAATCTCAGCGTGAGAACATTCAATGACACATCATCGATATGGGATTTCGGAGCAGAAGGCCCATTTGTGTATCCTTGGTGACTGCACGACGCAAAGCTTTACGCCTCGCCTGGGCCCGTCAAGACCGACAGTAGATTGTTGATGACTGGAAACATGTTGCCTGGTCGGGTGAGTCTCGTTTAAAATTGTATCAAGCGGATGGACGTGTACCGGTATGGAGACAATCTCATCAATCCATGGACCCTGCATGTCAGCAGGGGATTGTTCAACCTCGTGGAGGTTCTGCAATGGTGTGAAGCGTGTGCAGTTGGAGTGATATGGGAACCCTGACAAGTCTAGAAACGACTACGACAGGTGTCACGCACATGAGCATCCTGTCTGATCACCTGCATCCATTCATGTCCATTGTGCATTCTGACGGACTTGGAAAATTCCAGCAAGACACCCCACACGCCCAGAATTGCAACAGAATGGCTCCAGGAACACTCTTCTGAGCTTAAACACTTTAGCTTGCGACCAAACTCCCCAGTCATAAACGTTACTGAGCATAAGTGGGATGCCTTGCAACGTCCTGTTCAGAAGGGACCTCCACCCCCTTGTAGTCTTACGGATTTATGGACAGCCCTGCAGGATTCATAGTGTCAATTCCCTCCAGTACTACTTCAGACATTAGTCGAGTCCATGCCACGTCATATTTCGGCATCTCTGCATGCTCTCGGGGGACCTACACGATATTAGCAGGTATAAAAGTTTCTTTGACTCTGATATTAGCAGGTGTAAAAGTTTCTTTGACTCGTCAGTGTAGGATGTGAAAGATTCTGGAGCAAATGTTGTCTTCCCCTCGAAGTGTTGCATCTGCTCGTGATATGTTGCGCACTGTAAACTAAAAGCCGTGAGTTCGAGTCAATTCTTTCCTTTAATTTTTTAAACTGCATTTCGTTTGTCTGCTAAAAGTATCAGTCCGAGTGATCCTCAAATATAATTTACTACACTTTCTAACCGTCAGTAATAGCAAAACGTTCCAGAAACTTTTCCGTAAAAGACCTGGTGGCTGTACTAAGATACGAAAGAAATTTTGCTCGAGAATTTTGTGGTCACACAGTGACCACCGATCACCGGCCACCTAACATCTGCCGATACTCACCTAACGATAAACCGAGTGAACATCGTGCAATAACACAATGGTGCGGCTACTGATTACGGGCCATTAGAAATGAAGAACACTGAAGTATGTAGACTACCATGACAGTTAAAAGTTATCCAAAACAAAATTGGGAGAGTATTAATGTTTGAAACGTTTATGTTTGGCATGTTGGGGAGAAGGTTAATATGAGTGTATTTATTAATCTTAATTTTTCGCTTGAAATTTAATATTTGCCTTTGTAATTACGTATTGGATTTTGCAGACGTGGACTTAAAAATGTTGTTTATGTGTGACAAAATGGAATCTCAAGTAGGAGCAGGTATAATACCTGGAGATATACCCATGAAACGATGGACCATGCATGTCAGCAGGGGTTTGTTAGAGCTGGTGGAGGCTCTGTAATGGTGCGGGGCGTGTGCAGTTGGAGTGATATGGGGACCCAGATACGTCTAGATACGACTCTGACAGGTGACACGTACATAAGCATCCTGTCAAAAAAAATGGTTCAAATGGCTCTGAGCACTATGGGACGTAACATCTATGGTCATCAGTCCCCTATAACTTAGAACTACTTAAACCTAACTAACCTAAGGACATCACACAACACCCAGTCATCACGAGGCAGAGAAAATCCCTGACCCCGCCGGGAATCGAACCCGGGAACCCGGGCGTGGAAAGCGAGAACGCTACCGCACGACGACGAGCTGCGGACATCATCCTGTCAATCACCCACATCCATTCGTGTCCATTGTGCATTCCGACGGACTTGGGCAATTGCAGCACGACAATGCGACACCACACACGCCCACAATTACTACAGAGTTTCTCCAGAAACAATCTTCTGAGTTTAAACACTTCCGATGCCCACCAAACTCCCCAGACATGAACAGTATTGAGCATATCTGGGATGCCTTGCAACGTGCTGTGTAGAAGAGATCTCCATCCCCTCGTTCTATAACGGACTTATGGTCAGCCCTGCGGGATTCATGGTGTCAGTTCCCTTCAGCACTACTTCAGACATTAGCTGAGTCCATGCCACATCGTGTTCCGGCACTTTTGCGTGATAGCGAGGGCCCTACACGATATTAGCTGGTGTACCAGTTTCTTTGGCTCTTCAGTGTAGGAAAGACACCTTTTGTAGTAATGTGTACAATCTAACAGTAATAACACCAGCGTATCATCAAATGGGTGAATATCAAGGTGAAGACACAATGGATTTACACATAATGGCTGTGGTCGGGCATTGATTGGAATTAACTGGAAAAGTTGAAAATTCTTACCGTACCGGTATTCGAACCTGTCTTTCCTGCTTGCTGGGCAGATTCTCTGACCAATTTTTTTGTAAGCGCTACCCCTTTTCTGTTTTACTTTTTTGAAAAACTAATTGCAGTTTTTGAATGCTTTGAAACAAGGAAAACATGTCTTTTTAAATATTTTTTAAATTCTTTCGTTAGTTTTTAAATTAGGATCACATTCAGCTACAGGCTGGAGGAGACAAGATGGGCAGGAGTCGAATCTCGAGGCCTGCCCCCCCTCCCCCCTCCCCCCCTCCCCCCTCCTCCCTCTCCCCCCTTCCATCGCTTGCTGCACCCTCACGCAGCTCATTTTTATTTTACTTGCTTATTTGTTTGACACATTTATACAGTGGAGAAACAAATTAAAACTGGTTGACCCATCCGGAACCCTAGAAACCCCGCAAGGTGATAAAAGATGGTTGACCGAGTCGTAAGTTGTAGGCGCATGCCACGTCGGGAGTACGCCAACTTAGAAGGGAAGCTCCTCATCGCACCCCCGTCAGATATAGTGGTAAGAGGGCCCAGTGGACAGCCCATCAAAAACTGAACACAGGTCAAGCATGAAAACAGGAATAAGGTGTACTGGACAGTGAAAAAAAAAGCAGAACTGAAACAGTGAACGGTTCGAGAACAAGAAGTGCAATATAGAGCAGCAGGGAACGGAAATGGTGTTGTGCTTAAGAGTTTATGGTGTTGAACTGTCCCGCGATCGAGCTGTGTTCAAACCTCCCTCGTGGAAATTATTATTATTATTTTTTTTTCGCTCTTCGCTTTATCCAAATTTGTGTCTGTGCCGTGATGTAACGTCCGTTTGTGACAGCGAGGTGTAAGGTAGGGAGGGACCTATCATGACAGTTGATTCTGATCAACTACTCTATTAGCAGCCAATAACGAAGTGGCTTTCGAATGGGAAGCGCAAACGTTTGATGACAGGGCGACAAGTCAACCGGGTCCTCCACCGGAAAACACGTCTGATGTGTCGTACACGGCGTTAGTGACAGTACACGTGTCATATGAAAGGAAGCTCTTATCGACGCATCTAATTTGTACGATTGGTAAGTGAGTGAGATATGCCTCTAAACCCGATATAGGTGTTCGAATGAATGTGTATGTGATCACCCCCAAGGAAATGATGAAAACATAATAGTTTGTTACATAAGCTGCAACAAATAACGCAGTTTCTCTGTGCTTTGTCAAAACACACATTTTTTAACGTTTTTGAAGCTGCGTTCCGTTTTGGAAGTGTTGACTCTTGAATTCCTTTGTTGTAACAGAGTTCACACCCATTTATCTGGTGTTTTCATTTCTGTGAGACATCTATGTGGTATCTTGCCTGCTCTCACTATTCATTTACTTGCGACGCTAACGTATTCTTACCACATTATCCATACTCCACAACCAATTTATAATATTACAGCTGCTAATACCACAGAAAGAGAACAAACATTTCAATGGCCGAACGGACAGTTCATAATGTTGTGGAAGAAAAAGTGGCAGGAGGGACTTTTCAAGCTGGCTTGGCAATCCAGCACCATGACCACTTATCTACATCTACATCAATACTCCGCAATCCACCTGACGGTGTGTGGCGGAGGGTACCTTCAGTACCTCTATCGGTTCTCCTTTCTATTCCAGTCTCGTATTGTTCGTGGAAAGAAAGATTGTCGGTATGCCTCTGTGTGGGCTCTAATCTCTCTGATTTTATCCTCATGGTCTCTTCGTGAGATATACTTAGGAGGGAGCAATATACTGCTTGACTCCTCGGTGAAGGTATGTTCTCTAAACTTCAACAAAAGCCCGTACCGAGCTACTGAGCGTCTCTCTTGCAGAGTCTTCCACTGGTTCCACTGGAGTTTATCTATCATCTCCGTAACGCTTTCGCGATTACTAAATGATCCTGTAACGAAGCGCGCTGCTCTCCGTTAGATCTTCTCTATCTCTTCTATCAACCCTATCTGGAACGGATCCCACACTGGTGAGCAGTATTCAAGCAGTGGGCGAACAAGTGTACTGTAACCTACTTCCTTTGTTTTCGGACTTCATTTCCTTAGCATTATTCCAATGAATCTCAGGCGTAGGGAGTTGTGACTGATCATCGACGACGTCGTGGCTGTTTCACGATGCTCTTTATTGCACTTCTTGTTCTTGGACTTTTCACTGATTCTATTTCGCTTTTTTTCATAGTTCAGTACACTTTCTTCCGTTTTCATGTTTAATCTATGTTCAGTTTTTGGTGTGCTATCCACTAGGCCCTCTTGCCACTAAATCTCAGGCCGGTGCAATGGGGAGTTTCCCTTGTTATTAGGGACGAGGTAAAAACGCTGTTGCCGGCCGGAATGGCCGTGCGATTCTAGGCGCTACAGTCTGGAGCCGAGCGACCGCTACGGTCGCAGGTTCGAATCCTGCCTCGGGCATGGATGTGTGATGTCCTTAGGTTAGTTAGGTTTAATTAGTTCTAAGTTCTAGGCGACTGGATGACCTCAGAAGTTAAGTCGCATAGTGCTCAGAGCCATTTTTTTTAAAAAACGCTGTTAAGATAATCGGCAAAATACGAGCGATAATGGGAACAGCGCGCAATCTCCGCATGTGCATTCTGCAAGTGCAGCAAAAAATCAAGGCATGAGTGATGATCATCTCAATATAGATATGCCAAGGTCCATCTCTTTATCCACAGAACTGCCCGGGACCTTGTTGCAGGAAAATATTCCACTGCTGCCTAAAGAAAGGACTTTGAGTCAATAACATGCAGCGACACTCGTAGAAAACATGAGACTGTTTGTCACCGCAACAAGCCGACAGCTGCAACGACTACGCAGTTGAACCGATAGTAATCAACGTCGACACTACGGCAAACGACGCAGAGGGGAGAGTCCACCGGTCCTACAGTATGAAGCCATTAATTAGTTGGATGTTTCCCACAGGTCGCATAATACCCAGTCGATATGATACGCGTCGGAAAGAAACTGTGATGGATGTGCCGCCAAATCACAGTCTACCACCATGGGAACTTGCGTTCTACGACGTTACAGATCGTAGGAAAAGGACTTAGAAATCCTTTGCCCGCGGCCGGCGCGTTCATGGGAATTCGGCGCGAGCGTAACTGAGTTCCAATAAACGCCGCGATGTGTGCAATGGCGGGCATGATGCTGCCGACCGGGACCGGCGGGGAGAGGGACATTGGCACAAGGACGGCAAGTAAATGGTGCGTAATGGAGGCCTCGACACCGCGCCATTGTTTATACGTCGTGGCCATGTGAATTGTTGCCGCACGAAAGCGTACGTTCGTAAGACCAAGCTCTCCTGCACACGGGGTGGGGGAGTAAGTCTGTCACAGCGTAATTTGAAGATGGACCCAGAAGTCATAAAATATTCGAATATCGCTTGAATACAACATACTATCGTAATTGGCATCGCTAGAATGTGTGCAATATGAACCATTCTGGATGTCACATAGGCATTCAGGTAAGCAACACGCTGCAAAAGATCGAGGCGGCGTAGGGAGTTGTGACTGATCATCATACGGGTAAGTCTCAAAACTTTCCGAAATTTGATCGTCGCTGTACGACGCGTTGACGACGTTTAGGTGACCCCAAGATAGCTGAGATGTTGCACACAGGACAGGGTCGCCAGATCTTGCGGGGGTAGTCCGCGACTTTTAGACAGCGCCGTGGACTTGCACACATTCATCACACTTCTAGCCACCCTCCCATGAGCCGCAATAATGTCGAGGATCTGTGCGACCTCCTGTTGAGAACGAACCAGCCGCAGATCATCTGCGTATGCGCGAAATCGGAAGGTGTAACCGAATGAGGAGAGTCCAGACAACTGCCTACGAGCGACTCCAGCGCCACTGCATAAAAGTGCATGAATAGGGGGCAACCTCGGCCGACAGACTGTTGAATCGGTATCGGACGCGCCACACGCCCACTGACCTGAACCAACGAACGCGCGCTGCTAAAAGGCCGCCAAAGGACGCTGAGGAACCGGGCAGGGAGACTCATCCGTTCTAAGAATATAGAAATACATATCCCACCCTGTCAAGCGCGCTATCAAAATCTTCTGCTACCATCGCCGCACGACGTCTGCACGCCTCTGCCAGCACAATCACATCACGACAGTCTCCAGTGGTTGTCTGGACGTTAACTGTGCCATCTTGCATAGTTTGCTCGGTCGATAGGACACGTGGGAAGAGAGGTCTGCAGCGCACCTCCAATAACCACGCAAATATCTTGTAATTAGTATTTAATAAGGTAATAGGGCGGTAGTGGGCCGTATTAATTCCAGATGTCGGTTTACGAACAGGAACAATGCCTTCCACAAAAACTTGCGGAATCGCAGCTGCAGACGTGATCAGTTCGTTGTATATGTGTCCATCGTGTTTCAATATGCAGCCCGTCGATGTCTGGCCGCTTGCACAGTGCACCCCTGGAGATATCAGTAGTGACCCCCTTGGAGGTAAAAGGCTCCATTAACGTAACCCCTTCCTCAAGCTTGACGCGTGTATCGTCCATGGTGACAGGATGGAAGTTTAAGACGGCCACATCATCGGCACGTTAGACTCGGCGCTAATGTTCGACTGTGTCCGCTTGGGAGGTGACCCGCTGCGCATGGTGATCTACGAGTTTGGTGACTAAGTTTTGTCTGCGGTGTCTGCGATCGTGCACAGTGTGATGCATGGAGGGATTCTCCCGCCACACCACATCAGGCCTGTGGGCACGCACCACAGCCCCCGTAGTCTCCGGCGACCAATCACTAGTAGCTTCGCCTTAATCGTGCACTTCCGGAGAATGTTACTGGCCATCAAGGTCACCGATGGCGCTGGAGTAGAAGTCTGTAGTGTGCCTGTGCCAAGCGGCCACCTCCCTGCTGTAAGTGATAAATGTGCATCGATTTGGCACGTTCCAGCCACCGGTCCACCACCAGCGCGCAGGATCAGAGACGCCGCTCACACCTCACCCACCTCTCCGTGATATGTTGGCGACCACTAGGATCCTGTAGATACTAAGTGTTGAGTTTCCACGGTGCCCGACTCATCCAAAAGTCCTAACGGGGAAGGAGCAGTGTACACATATACGCACAGTGGTCTGAGAACACCAAAAGCCAGCGCTCTACGTCGAGCACCGCATCAACCAGCCTACGGGAGACATAAATGCGGTCTAACCGACTTGCCAAATGGCTCCTGTTAAACGCGAATCCCGGGTCGTCTGCAAGCTGTATCTCCCATGTATCCGTCAGGGCTATATCACAAACAATGAGATGCAACTCCTGGCACGTTGTAAAAATCTGGTGTTGATCTTTCCGACCAAGCGCGCAGTTAAAGTCCCCTCCAAAGAGAAGAGGTTCATGTCGAACCTAAGAAAAGTGGAGCAATCTCCTCCGCATAAAATCGTGCCCTTTCACGCCGACGCCGGTACCAGAAGGCGCATAAACATAATGACATGCATGGAGTGAATATCAAAGGCTATACCCGTGGCAGCCGGGAGATACATGATGTCATCAATCAGGATGCCTTCTCGTACATACATCGCCACTCCACGGCCGAGGTGATCGCCATGAGAGGCACAGAAATCATATTCTGCTATCCGTGGTAGCGCTGCTAACTGAACCTCCTGTAACAGTATAATATCTAGTTCCGAAGCCCATATCATTTCTTTCAGGAGATGGATCTTGAAGGGCGCGCAGACGCCTTTGACATTCAGTGTCGTGAAGCGGTATGCGTGGAACTGCGCCCTCCCTGGGTGGGGGACTACAGGTCGCTGCTGTGAAGATGCGGGGGCGCCAGGCAGCAGGCGCTGCCGGCGCCCCTCGCACGGTGCAAAAGCTGACATCTGCATGTTGCCTCCCCTAACGGTGGAGAATCCTGTTCGGGATCTGCTGTTTCTTCAAAATCCGCCCTCCACGCCAGCTGTCCGTCGTACATCATTATGGCCCGACATCCGCTGATAGTCAGATAAGATGGGACACGACTACACAGATTAGTTGCGATTTGACACACCCCGTTAAGAAGAAAGTATGTGCGGAAGTGGACCCAGCGTTCTGCCTTATGATCATGAACAGCGCCGTATGGCTGGAAAGCCGCCATGACGTCCTCTGCTGGTACCTCGAATGGCAGTTCTAACACGCGAATAGTTCTAAGGCCTAATCCCGCATGCTCGATTTCGAACACGCCGACGTTTCCGTCAGCGTAACGGAAACGGAGTCCCTGTTTGCTAGCGTTTAAAACGCGCTCGCATACTGCGTCATCGATCATTTTATCGTAAACGGTGCTACTGTGAATCGAGAAGTGAATACCCAGAAGTTCCGATGGTGGGATCTTCGTTTCCTCACCGGACGAAACTTCCACATCTAAGGCTTTCGGTCGTGCATATTCCAGACAAAAATGGAACGTAATGTCGATTTCCCGAACCTTTTTGCTATGATCTCACTGCGCGAAGCAATGTAAACAAACTCGAACTCACTCGCTCCGCAAGCGGCAGTACGGAACGTCCTCTCCCAGCGGGTGCTAAAGCCAGACTTTTGAGCCATCCCGACACGATGGTCATTGCAGCATCACTGACTGCCCTAGCACGCCTCCCGTCAGACCCAGATTCTCAACTGATTCACAGACTAATGTAGTACCCATTGCCCATTATCCTCATTAACCGCGACATTTCGCCGATTCCCGTAAGGGTTTTAGCCCGTTGTGCATCTGCACTGAAGAGATCATTGGCCGGTATCACCCTATATATATATATATATATATATATATCAGTGAGCAGTCATATATATATGAGGTGTATTTGGAAAGTAAGTTCCGATTAGGCACGAAATGGAAACCACTGTTAAAATCCAATGGATCTTTCCACAGATATGTTGGGTTGTGTATTTAGTATGCATGTCGACCGTTTCACGTCGCTCTTTTCAGCTGAGAGCGCAAAATGACTATTTAGAAATCCCTAAAACAACAGTGTCTCCCGCCAAGTATATGGATTTGGTGAGAGATTTCGCCTGAAGCTATGCAGCCAACATAATATAAATGTAATGCGTTTCTTTCTTCAAGACAATTTTCAGCTGCATTCTGCAGGGGCAATGAAGACGCCCCTGCAGCGTTTCGATGGGAAGTGTGTGATCACCCACAATACAGCCCTTAATTGGCTCCCTCCGTTGTTCATCTCTGCTCACATGAACCGCTGGGTACGAAAAATACATTTTGGCACAAACAACAAAAGGCAGACCAGCGCAGAGAATTGGCGGATAGCACAGGTGGCTGCTTTCTGTGACGAGGCTACTGGAAAGTTTGTACAAAGCCACGACAAATGTCCGTCGACTATTTAGAGAGGCAGCTGGCGGACCTTACTTTTAGAACACTCCTCGTATATATATATATATATATATATATATATATATATATATGTATATATATATATATATATATGTATGTATGTATGTATGTATGTATGTATAATACGTCCGAAGGAACAGAAACCACACACACCTGAGACAAACTGCAGGGACGGATTCCTGACTAGAAATGGAGGGAAAAGATACTATGAACTGTAAGGTTGCGGGGGTTATGTAGTTCTTACTTGCTTATTCTTGAATTGAGAACACTGTGTGAGTTGTGAGTGTGAGTTTAATGTCGCAATAATTCTCACCACATTACAGCTTTTTACACAGTTTTCAACTCGTCAACATAAAAACAGCGCAATGGATAACGCATCTTGCCAACATCAAAAAGTGAAAAAGTTTAAAATGGATCAAATGGCTCTGAGTGCTATGGGACTCAACAACTGAGGTCATAAGTCCCCTAGAACTTAGAACTACTTAAACCTAACTAACCTAAGGACATCACACACATCCATGCCCGTGGCAGGATTCGAACCTGCGACCGTAGCAGTCGCGCGGTTCCGGACTGAAGCGCCTAGAACCGCTCGGTCACCGCGGCCGGCGAAATAAGTTTATACACAACAATGTTAAATATTAACTCTCTGAAAGAACATTAATCTTAAGCACAATATTATGAAAGTTTGATTGGAAGTTTCTTTACATTAATGCTAAGCACAATAATATGAAAGTTTAATTGGACGTTTCTTTACAAAATTGCTCCTACACATACGTTATGATGTTGGTCAGTACTACGAAAATCGTCCGATTCCGGTTCAAAGTTCGGTACTATTTAGGATGCAATCAAGTCTACGGTGGATGGTTAGTTAAGTGAAAAATTTGAGTGCAAGATTACCCAAGGCCGCTCGAGTTTACAGCGGACGCAAGCTGGTAGGCCAACAAAGTTTACACCTCTGTACGCAGTATTTACCTTAAGCTGCGACGTGCTGCTGTCTGCAAGGCCGCTCTCTCCCACTGAAATTCCAACAAAACTAATCTGGCCTTTGCTGAACTTTCCAGCAGAAAATTTTCCTATGTTTCTCGTTATGCGAGAAAATATGTACTCAGCCCTAGTCTTATTATGTGGCGATATACACGCGCATGGTTGTAGCAGCGTGCATATTATAGTGCCCTCTCAGTTCTCGCAAAGAACAGTTAACTAATTTGGCTGGTTCGTTTCTCCACAGTTGGAGCTAAACGTTGCTACAACTAATTTTAGATGGAGTGCAGCCACTGTGAATGCAGTGTCCACACCAATTTTTCTCTGCGTCGTACGGAGCGTTAAGCACTCTGATCTGCACTTGACGCCAATTAAGAGAAGAGTTCAAAAATGGTTCAAAATGGCTCTGAGCACTATGGGACTCAACTGCTGAGGTCATTAGTCCCCTAGAACTTAGAACTAGTTAAACCTAACTAACCTAAGGACATCACAAACATCCATGCCCGAGGCAGGATTCGAACCTGCGACCGTAGCGGTCTTGCGGTTCCAGACTGCAGCGCCTTTAACCGCACGGCCACTTCGGCCGACAGAGAAGAGTCCTCACCAAATTTTCTCTCTTGTCCTCTTGTGGCAGAACTGCCTTCCTCCACTTGGGTTCCTTCCTCACGTCACGGCTTTTATAGGAGCGTTACTCTCATTTTGTAGAAACACCCTCTACCAATGGCAACGTCCCTTCTATCAAACTGCGTCGAAACTTCGGTAGTTTTCTCCTTCCTCGTGAGTTTCCGCCAATCGGACGTTTTGTGCCCTTTCTACATGCCTAAAGTACATTGACCTTTCCGTGTGTCGCACTCACTGGACGAAAATGCGTCACTTGCTTTTGTTCATATCCCGTTAGAATATCGAAATGCACTTTTCTAAAGCTTCTTCTCTGCTCTTGTACTGATGCCCTCGCTACACGCGGCTCTCCAGTTTGAATCACCTGGCCCGGGGTCGCTGTCCTCTTTCCTGCCACCCACTTAAATGGTCGCCGGAGTAATTCCTGCGGCGCGGTTTCGCTATACCATTGTGGAACTGGATTTTCAAAACTAAGAGCGACTCGACTCGCATTCCCTGTTCTACTTTCCGCTCAAAGACATGCATTTCATAGGAATGGTGTGTTAATTACCGTCGATTGACTGTCATCCCTTTTTGTATTACATATTGATAGGCAAATGTTCTCATAACTGTCGATTTACGTTAGGTGTCATCTTCACCTTCTCATTACGATTTGTAAAGGTCTCATGTAAGGTGCGAATTCGACCATTTATTCTGCCATCTTACAGAACATGTCTGGAAATGCATCGCTACCATGGTAGATGGCGATGACGAATAACAGTTCCTCTGACCACTTGTCGTGTGTGCGGCGTGTGCTGCAGGCTGTGTGATTGATGCAGCATACTGTAAGCAGCAGAATGGTCAGGTATTCATGTTAGGAACGAGCGAAGATGGTGTTTGTGTACGGCCAAGCGGATGGAAACGATGTAGAGGCAGCACAGCTATACCAGATCAACTACTTTCACAGACACCAAACACATCACACAACATTTCAGCCCTTTTTTGGGCGTTTGTGTGATCATGGATCCTTACAGACAGACGAACGTGCAGGAAGATGACGGACTGTGTGTACACCAGATTTGGAGGATCGGGTTCTACAGGATATGCTGCCTCTCGACCGTTCCCATCTACTTGGCCGTAAACGGACACCATCTCGTCTTATCCCCGACATGAATAAAATGGTTCAAATGGCTCTGAGCACTATGCGACTTAACTTCTGAGGTCATCAGTCGACTAGAACTTAGAACTAGTTAAACCTAACTAACCTAAGGACATCACACACATCCATGCCCGAGGCAGGATTCGAACCTGCGACCGTAGCGCCTAGAACCGCACGGCCACTCAGGCCGGCCGACATGAATACCGGACCATTCTGCTGCTAACAGCACACTGCATCGATCACACAGCCTGCAGCACCCAAGGAACCCACGGCACATGGTGAGAGGAACTTTCCTTCGTCAGCGCCATCTACCGTGGTAACGCTGCATTTCCGGACGCACGTTTTCCTCCAATCCGTCTCTCCTGTTTATCCGTTTTATTAATGTTCACCATCCATCTGAAGTTTCGGATGAGATTATCTCGAAAACTATACATCGGGTAAAAATAGTGGATAAGACAAATTCGTAAGCTCAGAGGGGGACATCAAATGATACGACACGTGACCTCCAGCCCCCGCCCCCTTGGGTGGGGCAGGGGGGGGGGGCAACTTTTAAACTTTAGATGGAAATACCCATTTTTATTACAGATTCGGATTCTCCATAAAAAAGTAATCAAGTTTTGTGTGAAACATTTTTAAACCATTGACAGATGGCATTGAAATCGAGAAAAAAGTAAAACTGGTGAAGAACTCTGATTTACTTAGAATTATCCGAGAAAGACACGTCAAATCTATACAAAATGTGCACCAATTCTTTCGTTACGTCAAATTAAGCTACTTTTGTACAAAATGTACTCCATCCTACTTTTAGCGTTACCCAGGAACAACGACATGGACGTAGTAGAAAGATGTTCCCATGGGGTGCTTCATTAGTGTGAGTCCCTTTGCCTCTCACAATTTGGGGTGCTTAATTAATGAAATTAGCCACGAAGAAATTGTTCAAAATTATCCCCATTTTCTTCAATGCATGAAGTCAATCGTCTGCGAAGTTGTCCACAGTCTTGAGCAGCACATCCCGTGGTATGGCTGTACACGATCTTCGAATGCGCTGCTCCATATCGTTTCGGGTTGTGGGCTGTCTTTCATAAACAATATTTATTTAAATAACCCCACAAGAAAAAATCATGAGACGTTAGGTCTGGTGAACGTGGAGGCCACTTAATTGGTTCGCCGCGTCCTATCCACCGGCCAGGGTACCGTAAATTTAAAAAATTATGCACATTTTTAGCATAATGGGGAGCTGCTCCGTCCTGTTAGAACCAAATTCGTTGCCTATTTTCTAAGTCAACATCTTCCATTTGCTCCAACAAATCATTGCGGAGAAGTTGTAAATAAGATTCCCCAGTAACATTTCGGTCAAAAAATACGGTCCTATCAAGAAACCGTTTAAAATTCCACACCAGACCATTAACGACCATTTGTGTTGATTTTCAACGGGTCTGTGCCAGTGTGGATTGTCAGGGGACCGATAATGACAATCATGACGATTTAATTCGCCATTGTTGTTGAATGTGGTGACATCGGTGAACATAGCGATTCAAAAAAAATCATTGTCACCTCTTATCGTTTCCAAGGCCCATTGGCAGAAATGCACGCGTATTTGCATATCTTTCGGCGTTAATGCCTGTGTCGGTGTGATATGATACACATGATATTTATGTGCCATCAAAATCCTCAAAACAGTTGATTTCGGTATTCCAGTTTGTCTCTGAATCGCACGAGTACTCAATTCGGGATCCAGTTGAACACAGGTGAGAACGGTAAGGGAACGAGCGTCATTTTCATTGTATTCGCGATGACGAGGTGGACGGTGAATGTATCCATTTCGATCTCGTTGAGTGCAGTTTCGAATAATGTTTTCGCTTGGATGTCGTCTGTTTGGGGAAACGATCCGCATACAATTGCACGCCTGCAGCGTAACTTTTATGGCATTCACGTAAAATTAACATCATATCAACAATCTCTGTAGGATGATAGTGAGCCATGTTTCGTTAAAGAATAATTTACTTTCGTCAGTTGATGTTTACGGTTCACAACCTGAAAGTGGAGTGACGTCTGATCGCATTGCACCGATCTTTATATTGAGCCATAGTTCACAGTTTGGCCAAGGTAGCGCCACAGTCAGGTGAGTAATGCAATTGTGAAGAGTTCTCTAAAAAGATTTTAATACCATTCCGCCTCTCTCCATCAAAAACTGTGGCGGGTAGGATACATTTTGTAAAAAAAATAGCTTAATTTGGCGTAATGAAAGAATTGGTGCTCATTTTGTATCTATTTGATGCGTCCTTCTCGGATCATTCTAAATAAATCGGAGTTCTTCCCCAATTTTAATTTTTCTCGATTTCATCGCCATCTGTCAATGGTGTAAAAAATGTTTCAGACAAAACTTGATTACTTTTTTCATGGAGAATCCGAATCTGCAATAAAAAATGAGTGTTTCCATTTAAGATTTAAAAGTTGCCCCCCTAGGGCGTGGGGGCTGGAGGTCACGTGTAGTATCATTTGATGTCCGCCTTTGAGCTTACAAACTTGTCTTACCCACTATTTTTACCCGATGTATAGTTTTCGAGATAACCTCATCTGAAACTTCAGATGGACCGCCATATATATATATATTTTTTTTTCAAGGTGGTTTCATAAAAGGAAGATCCTATGTGGAACAGATTTTCTCTCTGAAAATCATCCTCATTGCAAGAGTAATAAGAGGTTGTTGTGTTCGCTTCTCTAGAAATGCCATTACCAAGAGAAAATCTAAAAGTATAATAGTGTTTAAAATTAAGTTAGATTAAGTAGTGTATAAGCCTAGGGACCAACAACCTCAGCAGTTTGGTTCCATAGGAACTTACCACAAATTTCCAAACCGTCATGGATTTCTATTCCTCTATTTTCGTGAGTTTGTAGACTGATGGACTTACGCATTTACAGATAGATACCGATAAACGAGAAATGTGTCTTGCAAATGAGGAGTCTTTCACCAATCACTAATTGTAAAATTTTTTAGTTATTCAGAGTCAGAAGAGGGCTTCAAATCAGTACCATCTTTAAAAATAAGTCAATCCTGCAACTGAGATGAGCTACTGGACACTCACTATGACTTATGTGAATCAGAAAAACGCTAAGAGTAGAATTTACTATGGCTTCTAAAATGGTTCGGCAGTAGCAGGGAAGAGTGCTGTACCTGGAGGATTGTGAACCTAGGAGCACAGGCTGTTTTCTGGTCAGTGTTTTGGTCTAGTGACTGATTTTAGAATCATATGAATGAATGTGCATTAGAAACCGCCATAAACTGTTTCCGGAATTTTGCGCCGTTTTTGTTGTTGTGACAAATGAGGTTTGTCTTGTACAGCGTTTGTAAATATTGCAATTTCTACATAGTATGTTCTCTTTAATTTATTAAAGCTATTTGAAGGATACTGCTAATTCTTCATTTACATAGTATTATGGTGAGTAAAATTCTGTGTATTTTTAAAACTAATTACAAAGTTGTGGACTTTAAGCCATACTTCGTCGGTCGTGGACCATGGTGTATCTTGAAACATAAACAAGCCGTCTATCATGGAACACGTGATAGTTGCAAATGAAATGATTTTCTTTAATGTCTTCATAATTTTCTCTGTCTTGAAAACTGAAATTTGTGTTAATTGCCAATAGCTTCTATTTCAAAATGTCTTTAACTTTTAACTGGTTTTTCATAATACTTGTTTTGAATTGATATCGTTTACTGAATATTGGTGTGTAGTAGAGTAATAGTGTAATACATTGGCTATTAAATTCACTGCTGACATGACTTTCTCAATTTCAACACTTTTATATCTGAATGATACATTTGTTCCTAGGTAGATGACCAGAACCTGTTTCTTGGAACAGATTTTCAAAGTTATAAAAAGATTTCTTTTCCGGAGTCATTTTTGTAATTTCAGGAAAAGACAGCAGCACACCCAAACTGGATGCTATTATTTGAAAATGAATTAAGAAAATACATTAAACTTCTGATACTGGGCTGGCTACATTAGAAAGTTTTAAGAGAGTTCTCAATTACAACACTATCCCTTAGGTACGACATAAATTCAATATCAGCACCCTTACCTCGCTCCTAATAGTTAACTGAGATAAATCGATCCTACTAGGTACACAGAAAGTTTTCCAATGTTTTTAGTCTAACTTAGAAAATAAAAAGAAAAAACCTGATCCAACTGCTTGTAAGGTACAAGTATAAAACATGAATATCATAACAACAATCACCTTATACACGAAAGTAAGGAGCACAAAATAAATAAATATCGCACATACGCACTGCAACTAGTCTGAATTTATAAACAACGTTTCCTAATGCCTGCCTCAAAAGACACGAAATGCAATGATTATTGCAGATGCAGTGACATATGCAAAGAGTTGTCACAAGGAGACACCCACTGAACTTAACGTAGCAAAGAAACAAAAATCACAAATAGTTTTCAATGGCAGCCGCCACAAATGGGTGAATCAAATATACGCACTGTGAAACGCGGTACGGACTGTCTTTATGTACAAATGAGTTTCCGCTTCCGTTATCCCACATGACTGCCATAATATCACTTCTCCCAAACTAAGTATTGTTTTTGCATTCTGTACTTGTATGCTTCTATACTACCACGTATATATTCTTTATGAAAAGCAAGATGCACTGCATCTCCATTTTCATCAGATGTTGTGCACTAAGCCTGAAACATATCCATTTAGCAAGCAAGGCGGGGAAAATGTAACAAACTAAATCGTGTAACGATGTACATGTACGTAGCAAAGAGAAGAAACATAAAACGCTGGTCTTCATCTGCTGTTACGGCTGTGGATCATATTCTGGACTCTGAACTGGACTGCGTATTATTAGTAGTTCTATGAACGCGTGCAAATGCATACGTGGCGCCACACCGACTTTCGTCGCGCATAGCATTATAGACTGAAACTGAAACTCCATTCTGAGGAAGTACTAGCAGGAAGTTATTTAGTCTCAAAAATACGTTGCTACATGACGTTACCACTTCCGCTAAAGGCACAAGAAACTGTAAGATTACAGTAATCATTAAATGTATGCCACCTTGATTACATGATCCCACCCAAAGAAAAATTTCTGCATAGAGGTCGTATGGTTACTTCCCCAGAGCTTCGGAGAATAAATGCCAGTGAAATAGACAGCCCGAGGCAGGGAGATGCAGCAGAACAGGCACCTCTGGCAAAAGGGTCGACGCTTCACTGAGCACCTAATCAAGCTTCTGCTTCTGGCCCTGATTAAAAGTACGACAGTCATAACCAAGGTGCTCCGGGATTCAAACGCACTACCTATTCATTTTTTTTTTCGTTTCTCTTCTTTCCTTGGCTATTCAGTCAGTCCAATCCCGCTGTCTGGGAGGCACTCTAGTATAATAAAAGAAAAAATTACAAGAGAAGAGCGGAACTACATTTCTGGAAAAAAAATCCGTAAGGATTGTGGAAGGAACACCCCTGTTATTATACTTCCCCCTCTATCAGAACCACGACAAAAGATACAATGCAAATATCACTGAAGTACGACACACAGAAACCTTCTTTCTTCCTATTGATACATGTCCTGATAACATAAAAATTCTGAGAACAAGCTGTTTACACTCGTTATCTTTCAAGCAAGTATATTTTATTGTTAATTTTTCGTTCTGTGTTGCTGCACTTCAGTGGATATTGAGCTCATTGGAAGAAATGGAGAACTATATTTTCTCCGATAAATCTTTTCTGCCATGACAGATATTTTGTACTTCGACGTACTTATTCGTGTCATCATGCCGAAATAAATTAAATGTGCATATAGCTAGAGCCTCGTGGTGCAAGTCTGTTTAGTTGTCGCCACTTCGGCGACTTGCATGTCCATGAGGATGAAATGATGATGAAGACAACACAACACCCAGTCCCCGAGCGGAGAAAATTCCCGACGCGGCAGGGAATCGAAACCAGGCCCCTCGCAGGACATTTTGCCACGCTGACCATCCAGCTACGGAGGTGGAAGTCAAACAGGAGAAGATGATGCAAGGGATAGGACATCCCTATTTAGGTGGAAAAGATTTTAAAATTTCTTCCTTGCTACCCTTGTAAATGTTTCCCTCGATTTAAATAAATTGAGGTTAACACCCGTGATCCTGCTCAATCTTTAATGAATGAGTTAAGCTGTAACTGCCTTTTCTTCTCCTAGAGTACCCTCTGGCCTGATGTTATAACTGCTCATTTCGGATGGCTGTCCCAAAGTGTGCAGGTCGAACACAGGAAGAACGTAGATCCAGGGACCATCGGTATAACTGTTCTAAATTGTCACAGCTGTTTTGGGAAAGCAACAGAGCTCCAAACGCTAATAGAAAGCACTGTGCTCAAAACGTTATAGGCACTGAAAGGTGCAGGTCGGACACAGGAAGAACGTAGATCCAGGGACCGTCGGTATAACAGTTGTAAATGGTCACAGCTGTTTTGGGAAAGCACCAGAGCTCCAAACGCTAATAGAAAGCACTGATGCTCAAACCGTTATAGGCACTGAAAGCTGTCTAAAGCCGGAGATGAGTTCAGTCGAAACTTTTGCCAAGAACCTAATGGTGTTCCGGAAGGATAGGCTAAACACAGTTGGCGGTGGTGTGTTTGTTGCTGTTAGAAGTAGTTTATCTTGTACAGAAATTGAAGTAGATAGTTCCTGCGAATAGTATGGGCAGAGGTCATCGTTGGCAATCGGAATAAAATAATAATTGGATCCTTTTACCCACCTCCCAATTCAGATGGTACAACTGCTGAAAGGATCAGAGAATGCTTGAGTTTAATTTCAAACACCTACCCAAATCATGTAGTAATAGTTGGTGGTGACTTTAATTTACCCTCGATACCTGTATGTTGGCGAAAAAACGTGTTTCAATCCGAAGGTGTGCAAAAACATCATCCGAAATTGCACTAAACGCATTTTCTGAAAATTACTTCGAGCAGTTAGTTCATGAGCCCACGCAAATAGTAAACGGTTGGGAAAACACACTTGACCTCTTAGCAACAAATAATCCTTAGATAATAACGAGCATCAAAACGGATACAGGGATTAGTGAGCACAGCTCTGTCGTAGCGAGAATGAATATTGTACCCCTAAATCCTCCAAAAGTAAACAAAAATGGACCTATTCGAAAAAGGAGGTAAAATTTCATTTGACGCCTCCTCTCCTTCCAGTTTATTGTAGACCAGATGTGTGTTGAATTCAGAGAAATAGTATCGACAGCAATTTAGAGCTTTATACCAAATAAATTAACAAACAGCTGAGCTGATCCCATTGGTACACAAAAAGGATCAAAACACTGTTGCAGAAACAACGAAAAAAAGCATGCTAAATTCAAACGAACGTAAAATATCCAAGAACGGCGATCTTTTACAGAAGCTCAAAATTTAGCGTGGACTTCAATGCGAGTTGCTTATAATAGTTTCCACAACGGAACTTTGTCTCGAAACCTGGCAGAAAATCCAGAGAGATCCTGATCGTATGTGAAGTATGCTAGCGGCAAGACACAGTCAGTGCTTCCTCTGCGCGATAGCAATGGAACTACTATCAACGACTGTGCTCCCAAAGCGAAGTTACTGAACGCAGCCTCCCGAAATTTCTTCACCAAGAAGACAAAGTAAGTATTCCAGAATTCGAATGAACAACAGCTGCCAACATGAGTAACTTCGAAGTAGATATTCTTGGGGTAGTGAAGCACCTTACATCACTTAATAAAAGCAAGTCTTCCGGTCCAGACTGTATACTAATTAGGTTCCTTTCAGAGTATGTTGATGCAATAGCTCCATACTCAACAATCATATACAACCCATCACTCGGAGAAAGATCCGTACCCAAAGACTGGAAAGTTGCACAGGTCACACCAATATTCAAGAAAGGTAGTTGGAGTAATCTACTAAGTTATAGGCCGTTATCATTAACGTCGATATGCAGCAGTAGTTTGAAACAAATATTGTGTTCGAACGTTATGAGTTACCTCGATGAGAACGGTCTATTGACACAAAGTCAACACGAATTCAGGAAACATCGTTCTTGTGAAACACAACTAGCTGGGTCCTATTGATAAGAGGTTTCAAATTGATTCCGTATTTCCGGGTTTCCAGAAAGATTTTGACACTGTATCACACTAAAGGCTTGTAGTGAAATTACGCGCTTGTGGAATACCGTCTCAATTATCTGACTAGATTCGCGATTTCGCATCAGAAAGGTGACAGTTCGTACTAACTGACGGAAAGTCGTCGAGTAAAACAGAAGTGATTTCTAGTGTTCCCCAAGGTAGTGTTATAGGCCCTCTGCTGTTTCTCGTCTATATAAACGATTTAGGGGACAATGTGACCAGCCGTCTTAGGTTGTTTTCAGATGATGCTGTCGTTTATCGTCTAGTAAAGTCATCAGAAGGTCAAAACAAATCGCAAAAATAGTTAGATAAGATATCTGTATGGTGCAAAAATTGGCAATTGTCCCTACATAATGAAAACTGTGAAGTCATCCACATGAGTGCTAAAATTAATCCGTTAAACTTCAGTTACACGATAAATCTGTCAAATCTAAAGGCCGTAAATTCAACTAAATACCTAGACATTACAATTACCAACAACTTAAATTGTAAAGAACACATAGAAAATGTTGTGGGGAAGGCAAACCTAAGACTGCGTTTTATTGGCAGAACACTTAGAAAAGAATATAGATCTACTAAACAGTCTGCCTACACTACGCTTGTCCGTCCTCTTTTAGAATACTGCTGCGCGGTGTGGGACCCTTACCACATAGGATCGACTGAGTACATCGAGAAAGTTCAAAGAAAAGCAGCAAGTTTTGTATTATCGCGGAATACGGGAGACAATGTCACTGACATGACACAGAACTTGGGGTGGACATCAATAAAACAAAGACGTTTTTCGTTGCGGCGGAATCTTATCAGCCGGCCGGAGTGGCCGTGCGGTTCTAGGCGCTGCATTCTGGAACTGAGCGACCGCTACGGTCGCAGGTTCGAATCCTGCCTCGGGCATGGATGTGTGTGATGTCCTTAGGTTAGTTAGGTTTAATTAGTTCTAAGTTCTAGGCGACTGATGACCTCAGAAGTTAAGTCCCATAGTGCTCAGAGCCATTTGAACCATTTTTTTGTAAAATTCTGCAGATACCCAGATGCATTTCATACCTGCAACCGAGAGGCAAATACACTGCTGCATGTTGCGTGAGAGAGTGAGCACTGTTTTACAATGATATACCTGGGAATCGCCTTTGGTCGGGCTGTAAAATACAAGAGACATTATGTTAACATCTGACAAAATGTTTCATTCCGAAATACGACGTCCGAAAATAAATCCACAGCAAATGGGAAGCCTGTACAGTTGAGTTACGAACCTCAGCTTTTGTACTCATTTCATCTGCAGAAGAGTCAGCAAGCCCTATGCCCTATGTCCCATTCATAGTATGGGGGTAGATACGGCCCTTATGAAACCTATTTGTGCATCTAACCAGCACTCATTCAGAAACCTTACTACCAGGCTAGTATGACATGCCGAAACAAGCGGCAAGAACTAGATGCATATTTCAGAGAGAACCTGCAGTTATAATTCTTAAGTGCAAGAAAAATTTCCTCCATACCACGTGTGACTTGGGTAAACCACCGATAACAAGAAGTCACAACATGTGACGGGAAAGAATAAAGCATATCACAGCGTAGATGCTGTCTCCTGATCCTCGACTACCTGGAAATCTGTAAGAGTGGTCAACCTGGAACATACTGAATACAAGGCCTGTACACACCACAATACATATATACCAATGTTATCTCTGATTTGTTTCAAGCATACTTCAAGACTTTGAGTAAAAACGGAATTGCTGTTGCCTGTTTCTGGGTAGTTCCTCTGTGACATATATTTTGGGCACAAGATTTATTTGATGATTTTCGCATTCCTAATTTTATGTTTTATAATGTTTAGTACTCTGGCAAAAGATAATAATTACAGATTATCCTATGGATCTATGTAGCGTTTAGTTTGATACCCAACTACGCTACGCCCAGCGCTGTACTCGATTTCAGTTTGTATTTCAGGGATGCCCGATAAGCATTTCATTTACAAAATAGTTTAATGATGTGTGTGCCAAGTGGGGAAAGCACTGAGCCCACTTCAGCGAATCTGCATCCATAATCTCGTGTTGTTGCTTAGTATCCATACCCATAACGCTGTGCTTCACTTCGTATTAGATTTTCATTGGTAGATATTATGTACGCCAGAGAAGCTAACGTTTCCGCTAAATATCCCATTTTACTACTGTCGCTGTATATGGATTATTTCCAATAAGTTAACATAAAACGTAGGATTCTACACAAAGTAAGAGCTTTTGCGTGAATGTTTTTGAAGATTTCAGTTGTCTCCTAAATAGTTCCACTTAAGCCATGGATAAGTCGACATAACCAACAGCCGAGACTTCTTCGGTATATTGCTAAGATTTAAGGCCCCGCTATAGCAAGTTTAAAATCAAATTCTCTCCAGCATACATTCCTTAACCAGACTGCTGTTTCATTCAAAGTTAATGGATGATAGCTAAGAATCGGGGATGTTATATCCCTGGACTCATTTCTTCGTGGGAAACCGCTGTCATAAATGCCCATCTCCTACAATTTCCTCTTGAAAAACACACTCAGGATCCCTATCAATGTTTCAGGACCAAAGTAATTAATTTTTAATGATTTGATCCCATACAGGCCGTAGGGAATATACAGGGCGGTTAAATTAAACTTTCGCTACCTGAAACAATGAAGACAAAGCAATTTTTACCGCATGGGTATTTTATTATTTATTTATTTACTTGCTGCCATTTACAAATGACACGTCACCTTGTTACTAAGACATGTCGTACTTTTACAATACGAAATCGTACATGTACAGAATGTGAAACTTATTTGTTATTCTTATTTTTAATAAGGATTAATAATACTGCAGATTTAAATACTTATAAACTTAAAAATAATTAAGAAACGAAAATCGTAAAATTAGCAATTTATGAATGGAAGATAGGAATTTATGAAGACAGAGAAGAGGTTATGGCATATTATAACTTTAAGACATATTATACATTCGGAAATTTTTTCTTAAATAAACTAGATTCTTGCATTTAAAATGGATTGATAAAAACTAGCAAACATTTATGAAATTAACAAAATTCTGGAAAATCGAATAATAAACCCTAACCATATTTTCAGGAAGACTACATACAGAAGATAGGAAACACGATAGTGGAAGAATGTCCCTTCACCAAGTGTGTATGACAGAAATGTCCATCAAACCACCGACCGCCAATCATAGCTCTTCATCTAAATCCAACATCTACACTAGTTCTCCTAACAATTAAACCTTGACCTCTTTCTTTTTAACGCTGTTGTGTTGTTTATTTCGGGTATTTCTTCAGTTTTATTTACGGTTGTGTAGGGATCGGTGTCACCAGGCGATTCCATGTCAGAGTCAATGCCGTTTTCCACCCTGTAGATACCTTCTTGTCTTTGGATATAGGCTCGTTGTCTGGCTCGGACATACTCTCTATAGGTCGCTTCGGATATATCGTCAGTGAATGTGTTTAACGTGGTCCATAGGTCTTCCTCTCTGAGCATTGCACGCATGGTGTCTTCAACATTGTTGAAGTTTAAGTGTATTCTGTGTCTCATGTTGGTATATTGTCCGCATAAAAAGACGATGTGTTCTGGAGAGCCTTCTTGTCCACATGTGCGTGTTGGTGCCCGCCTCAGGATCACGCTGTTCAAGTACGTGGGATAAGTGCCGTGTCCTGCTAAGAAATAGACCATACCGCGGCTGAGATCGATATGTTTGAGATTTAGTCTCTCCCTTACATCGGGAAAGAACTAGTGTAGCCTGCGGCCCTTGTCACTCGTGTCCCACTCTCCTTCCCAGGTATTCATCTTCCAATTTTTTAATTGGAGCTTCGTGTCAATTGGTACTCCAGTGATCTTTCGAACCTGGTCGTGCCTTCCACCTTAAGCCAATACATAGCCGCTCCGTATCTTAGCGTAATGTCAATTGGGTAGATTCCGAGCACCACACAGAGTGATTCCGCTGAGGCGGTGCCGAAAGCTCCCCAAATCTAAGTAAGCCGCTCCTGTGTCCTCGTCTGCCGAGGGTCCGGTTTGTTGAAAGGATCAGCCTTTGAGCCCATGTGCTGGCGGCGAAGCTAAGTACCGACTCGAAGAGAGCACAGTGGTGTAACTGACAAGGGGAGTTTAAATTGTTGTGAAATTAGTCTTGCCAATTTGTGTAGTATTTCTTTCTGTTTTGTTTGTGACAATGCGAACGTGTTTATGGAAATTTTGCTTTTCGTCTATGTGTACCCTAATAGCGTGTTTTGGCTGCTCGTTTAATGTTTCTGTCTCCTATTTTAACACCAGTGTTTCTCTGGAGAGGCATAGGTACTCACCTTCATAGGAATGATGTTCAGACCGTGCACTACAGGATTTGCGTTATTTGTAGTGTCGGTGTCACGACTTGCTGTTAGGCGCCGGTACTGGTACGGCAAAGTAGGTTTGAAATACAAGCATCAGCGTGCATTTCAGTTGCAGGCAGTCAGCATGGGTCTGCACAAGGTGAGCAGGGCTTTGCTCATAAGGTTTTTTTTATCAAATCAACAGCAATAGTGCTGCTGGTCTTCGCGAGTGTCGACGCATTAAAGGAACACGAGGAGGTCCTCTTTCCACACCGGCATTGAAGAACGTAATTCGGAAATTCGAATTAACTGGAGATTTGGGAAATACTCCTGGGAGAGTTTGACGGCAAATTGTTGGAGAAGCCGCTGTTATTATGTCTGAGAATTCTGGATGTAATATGAGATCTCGGACAGCAGTAGAACAATTTCTAGTGAGGTTCCAGGCTGTTGTGGATGCAGATGGACGTCACTCTGAGCAATGGTTGTAACCTGTAATTTAAACATGGTATGATACACAAAATATCCACGGATGTACTGCCGGTCTACAGTGTCCAACGGGCACAATATTTCGGCGATCATACATATCGCCATCATCAGGTGAACTGACGGACTGAGCTCCTGTGAACGTGCCGACACGGAGATCCGTACGCTATGGCTGCTCAGAGGGAACTGAGTTCGGTAGCGGCGACGGCCGATTTAAATACTCTCCGCCGTGGGCGGAGGGTATTTAAATCGGCCGCCGGGGTTAGGGATTTTCTCTGCCTCGTGGTGACTGGGTGTTGTGTGCTGTCCTTAGGTTAGTTAGGTTTAAGTAGTTCTAAGTTCTAGGGGACTGATGACCATAGATCTTAAGTCCCATAGTGCTCAGAGCCATTTGAACCATTTTTTAAATCGGCCGCCGCCACGACCGAACCCAGTTCCCTCTGGGCAGCCATAGCGTACGGATCTCCGTGCCGGCACGTTCACAGGAGCTCAGTCCATCAGTTCACCTGATGATGGCGACATGTATGATCGCCGAAATATTGTGCCCGTTGGACACTGTAGACCGGTAGTACACCCGTGGATATTTTGATTATAAAATACGCCGGGAGAAACTCAAGAATCACATGGTATGATACAATCTCGTGTGGAAATTGTAATGTGTTTCTTTCAATGGCTTATTCGTTATTTCTCTTCCACGTATCCTCACAAATGTTTCCGCAGAGTTTCGTTGTACTACGAACATTAGTTTTGCATTGGGGACCTCTCAAGCAGTGTAAGTTAAATTATAACCATCCTTGTATACCTTTGTAAATGCCTCAGAGCTGAAGGAATTCCATTAAGAAGTCCCTGTCAGCCAATGTATTTTTTATGCAGTTATTTGTTTTAAATTCTAGAGTCGTCGGACAATTTTTGAGCAGGCTTCTGCTTATCCGTAATATCAGCAATGGCCCATAAGTATTATTTCCCTTCTGTTACTAACAAACACACAGCGTAGTGATGAAGAGCCACATCAGAAGCGCTGCGGGCGAAACAGTTAACAGCGGGAGACGTCACGCTGATACCGTGTAACACCGCCTCTGCCATTGATAATGGGGCCAGTTTGGCGAGAAAGAGAATCCACAAAAATTGTCCGTTATGTTATCTTCAACTACAGCCACGCAATGATATCTGCAGGACTGCTGACAGCCACTCTTCAGACGTTTTTCCCGATAGTACCGGCCATTTTCTATGGGATTTAGATTTGGTGATTTAGCGGACCAGTTATCGCGAGATAAGATGTCTGTGGATTCATCAAACCAGGAACGTATGGGAGCAGCCCTGTGAAAGCGATTTTTTTCTTCTTGGAGTTGGAGTGTTCACAGCACACTCATCATAAAGATGCAGAAAAGAGGGTAACACCTGGTACATTGGTACTGGTACAATATACAATACAGTACATACAATGTATTGTAGATAGAAAAGTACTGTACTACTATATACCGTAAAAGTTAAAAAGCGAAAATCGTTATTTAAATACAGTGCCACATTGACGAATTCCGATACACTAGTATAATACAGTATTAAAATTTCTTTCCTGCATTCTGGAAGATTGGTTTGAAATTACAACTTATTTTTCCGGAACCACAGGGTCATTTGCAATTATCTTCCCAGTATGTGTTTCAACTGATAACGTACATAGAGTCCCTCTTCTTGACTTTTCACTAAAAAGTAGTGTTTCAGTTTTCTTACCTGCACAACTGCCTGCTTACATGAAAGTAGCGTGAAGCTAAGTTCAGTTACGTCACCTTCATCTTCTTCTTCGTCCTATCGTCCGTTCTCTACACTGTCACCACAACCTTCTTGATGAAGCTATTGTATGAGTTCACTTATGCTATTTGATTAATTTTCATCGACATTAGCATATCCCTCACATACACCAAATTCCTCTGCTAAAGTCTGAAGTTTATGCTCATATTCCGTCGTCAATCGTTGAAGCACAGTCATTAAAAATGACACCTGCGATCTTGACACAGTTTCTGACTGTAGTGCATGTTACTTGTTTTAGCGCTGAGGAAATCCGCACAACTGCGTCCAGCACAATGATACATTTTCCGTGTTCGTATCCTGATACAACACTGTCCATTCGAGACAAAATAAGACACTGCACTTCTTTCCTATAAAACGCTTCGAAATTTTGAATAATTCCCTGATGCAGCGGTTGGCAACGTGAAGCTTAATTGGGCGACAAAAAGATTATTTTCATTTTTTTTGTGTAGCATCGCAATGGGAAGGAGCATTATTTTACTTATAAACAAAATCACTTTCCTCCTTTGTCTTTCCATACACACAGTGGAACAGGGATTCTTTCATTTGAAACTTTGCCTCCTGAACAGGATTCACCATTCAAGGCCATTCTTTTACTGGGAAGAGTTCTGAAGAAAAGACCTGCCTCGCCACGGTTAAAAATGTATCTTTCTTCGTTTCCCTTCCTTCTTTCCCACGCTCTGTTTGAGAGTGGAACAGCAAAGGAAATGACTAGCAGTGGTGCGTGGTACCCTCCGTCATGCACCGTACGGTAGCAAATGGTTCAAATGGCTCTGAGCACTATGGGACTTAACATTTATGGCCATCAGTCCCCTAGAACTTACAACTACTTAAACCTAACTAACCTAAGGACATCACACAACATCCAGTCATCACGAGGCAGAGAAAGATTCACCACACACGGTTAGAAAAGAGATGTTGTGTCGACTCCTAAATACACTACTGGGCATTAAAATTGCTACACCACGAAGATGACGTGCTACAGACACGAAATTTAACCGACAGGAAGAAGATGTTGTGATATGCAAATGATTAGCTTTTCAGAGAATTTACACAAGGTTGGCGCCGGTGGCGACACCTACACCGTGCTGACATGAAGAAAGATTCCTACCGATTTCTCATACATAAACAGCAGTTGACTGGCGTTGTCTGGTGAAACGTTGTTGTGATGCCTCGTGTAAGGAGGAGGAATGCCTACCATCACGTTTCCGACTTTGATAATGGTCGGATTGTAGCCTATCGCGATTGTGGTTTATCGTATCATGACATTTCTGCTCGCGTTGGCCGAGATCCAATGACTGTTAGCAGAATATGGAATCGGTGGGTTCAGGAGGGTAATACGGAACGCCGTGCTGGATCCCGACGGCCTCGTATCTCTAGCAGTCGAGGTGACAGGCATCTTATCCGCATGGCTGTAACGGGTCGTGCAGCCACGTTTCGATCCCTGAGTCAACAGATGACGTTTGCAAGACGACAACCATCTGCACGAACAGATCGACGACGTTTGCAGTAACATGGACTATCAGCTCTGAGACCATGGCTGCGGTTATCCTTGACGCTGCATCACAGACAGGAGTGCCTGCGATGGTGTACTCAACGATGAACCTGGTTGCACGAATGACAAAACGTCATTTTTTCGAATGAATCCAGGTTCTGTTTACAGCATCGTGATGGTCGCATCCTTGTTTGGCGACATCGCGGTGAACGCACATTGGGAGCGTGTATTCGTCATCGCCATATTGGCGTATCACCCGGCGTGACGGTGTGGGGTGCCATTGGTGACACGTCTCGGTCACCTCTTGTTTTCATTGACGGCACTTTGAACAGTGGACGTTACATTTCAGATGCGTTACGACCCGTGGCCCTACCCTTCATTCGAACCCTACGAAGCCCTACATTTCAGCAGGATAATGCACGACCGCATGTTGCAGGTCCTGTACGGGCCTTTCTGGATACAGAAAATGTTCGACTGTTGCCTGGCCAGCACATTCTCCAGATCTCTCACCAATTGAAAACGTCTGGTCAGTGGTGGCCGAGCAACTGGCTCGTCAGAATACCCCAGTCACTACTCTTGATGAACTGTGGTATAGTGTTGAAGCTGCATGGGCAGCTGTACCTGTACACGCCATCCAGGCTCTGTTTGACTCAATGCCCAGGCGTATCAAGGCCGTTATTACGGCCAGAGGTGGTTGTTCTGGGTACTGATTTCTCAGGATCTATGCACCCAAATTGCGTTAACATGTAATCACATGTCAGCTCTAGTATAACATATTTGTCCAAAGAATACCAGTTTATCATCTGCACTTCTTGGTGTAGCAATTTTAATGGCCAGTAGTGTATGTCAAGCCAACCTACAGATGCTTTAAAATCGTGAAGTACTAACTCATTGGCGATTGAGAGTGCTATCTCGAGGATGAGAGGTCCACTAATCGGCAATTTATTGTTGCGAGCACTGCAGAACCACTCAAAATACAACTTGTCAACTTTTAATCCTGGTGCGTTGGAAAAAACGAGTTCACTGATAAAGTTATCATTATTTTCCTATCAGCTATTTCAGAATGTTCTTTTCGATTTTTAAAATGACACTGAGGTGCGTTTTTACAACAGTAAACATCGTGGCCATATCTGTAACACTAAACTGTTCCTTTTCGTAGATACTGATGATCTCGACCGTTTCATGCCGCGTTAACAGTTTCCGTTTTTTGGACGTATTAGCACTAAAAACAGATAAACTTTCTCGCTTCAGGACATAAATAGTACGCACTTCAACTTACAAAACATTGAAATCCATGATAGTGTTTGTTGCCATTTAATTTATAAATGTCTTTTTCTTTCACGCGTCCGTTATTTAGACGTTTTAATTGCTGTTGGGATATACACTCCTGGAAATTGAAATAAGAACACCGTGAATTCATTGTCCCAGGAAGGGGAAACTTTATTGACACATTCCTGGGGTCAGATACATCACATGATCACACTGACAGAACCACATGCACATAGACACAGGCAACAGAGCATGCACAATGTCGGCACTAGTACAGTGTATATCCGCCTTTCGCAGCAATGCAGGCTGCTATTCTCCCATGGAGACGATCGTAGAGATGCTGGATGTAGTCCTGTGGAACGGCTTGCCATGCCATTTCCACCTGGCGCCTCAGTTGGACCAGCGTTCGTGCTGGACGTGCAGACCGCGTGAGACGACGCTTCATCCAGTCCCAAACATGCTCAATGGGGGACAGATCCGGAGATCTTGCTGGCCAGGGTAGTTGACTTACACCTTCTAGAGCACGTTGGGTGGCACGGGATACATGCGGACGTGCATTGTCCTGTTGGAACAGCAAGTTCCCTTGCCGGTCTAGGAATGGTAGAACGATGGGTTCGATGACGGTTTGGATGTACCGTGCACTATTCAGTGTCCCCTCGACGATCACCAGTGGTGTACGGCCAGTGTAGGAGATCGCTCCCCACACCATGATGCCGGGTGTTGGCCCTGTGTGCCTCGGTCGTATGCAGTCCTGATTGTGGCGCTCACCTGCACGGCGCCAAACACGCATACGACCATCATTGGCACCAAGGCAGAAGCGACTCTCATCGCTGAAGACGACACGTCTCCATTCGTCCCTCCATTCACGCCTGTCGCGACACCACTGGAGGCGGGCTGCACGATGTTGGGGCGTGAGCGGAAGGCGGCCTAACGGTGTGCGGGACCGTAGCCCAGCTTCATGGAGACGGTTGCGAATGGTCCTCGCCGATACCCCAGGAGCAACAGTGTCCCTAATTTGCTGGGAAGTGGCGGTGCGGTCCCCTACGGCACTGCGTAGGATCCTACGGTCTTGGCGTGCATCCGTGCGTCGCTGCGGTCCGGTCCCAGGTCGACGGGCACGTGCACCTTCCGCCGACCACTGGCGACAACATCGATGTACTGTGGAGACCTCACGCCCTACGTGTTGAGCAATTCGGCGGTACGTCCACCCGGCCTCCCGCATGCCCACTATACGCCCTCGCTCAAAGTCCGTCAACTGCACATACGGTTCACGTCCACGCTGTCGCGGCATGCTACCAGTGTTAAAGACTGCGATGGAGCTCCGTATGCCACGGAAAACTGGCTGACACTGATGGCGGCGGTGCACAAATGCTGCGCATCTAGCGCCATTCGACGGCCAACACCGCGGTTCCTGGTGTGTCCGCTGTGCCGTGCGTGTGATCATTGCTTGTACAGCCCTCTCGCAGTGTCCGGAGCAAGTATGGTGGGTCTGACACACCGGTGTCAATGTGTTCTTTTTTCCATTTCCAGGAGTGTAGATTTCAGTTTCCGCGTCCATCATTGAAAATGTTCACTATTCGTTAGAATTTTACCATTAGATCTAGTGTTACTTTGCAGGATCAATTTAAAATGTCCGCTATTGAGAGGAGTCCGCTATTGGGAAATGTCCGTTATGGGTAGGTCTACTATACATTGAAATATGTTGCTTCATGTTCATAGTAATCTGAATGAGTGGGTCCAAGTCACGTTACGGAAAACACCCCCAAAATATCACAGAACCATGCCGGACCTGAACTAAACCCTCCACATCCAATGTTTTAAATGCCTCATTGGGCAGACAGCGCATTTGACACATTGCATCGTTTGAAAAAAGGTAAATCACGATTCGTCGGATCGCACAATACGCCTCCAATCAGCTATTCTCAAGTTTCTGTGTTGTTTGGGCCATTGACAGCGTGCAGATTTATCCACTGCTGTGAACAAAAGCCTTCACCGAAGTATCCGACTCCAAACGTCCATCGCATGCAGTTCCATTTCCAATCATTGCCAGGGAACTGTTTGAGATAGGCCTACGTTCATTGTTAGCAGCAGTTCCTGTCGGATTTGAAGCCGATTGTCGTTAGCAAGACATGCCATTCGTCTCCGGTTGTTGTGGGTTAGGAACTTTTTACAATCACTGTTCTTCCCTGCCATGACTTACGTAGGCACAGGACGTTCACATGACCACCTGCTACCGGCCATCTTCAGTACAGCGCTCCGAAGTGATCAGTGTGTTCTTTTATTTGGGTGACTAAAATTATTTCCGGTGTACTTAATTACATCAGCCCTATTCATATTCCAATCTGAAAGGAGATCGAAAATTTGGCTTTAACGTCTCGACTAAATACTTAGAACGGAGTACAAGTTCGGGCTGAAGAATAATTAAGCAGAATTGGACCGTGATCTTATCAAAGAAATTATCGTGTCATTCGCCTTAACCTAGGAAAACGTGAATCGCGATCTCTCTCGTTCTCGCCTTTTAACTTTCCCCTCCTTGGGGAAGTGTTTTGAGAAGTGTGTAGCCTGTTGGCTTTTACTCCACTGTGTGCGTTTTGAGTGTGTGATTGTCTTTGACTGTTTTGGCTGTCTGTGTGTTGTGTCGGTGTTCTGGTTGTGTCTAGTAATTGCCTGAGGTTAGCAAGATGTTTGGTGTTTCAAGGATTAAGGATTAGGGTTAGGATTTGGGGATTTTTGGGATTTTCTCTTCGACTTAGTCGTCTAAGATCGTCATGGAGCGTTTGTGCTTGTCGGACACTTCATACCGACCTATGGATTGGATAAGGTTATTTCCAGATCTGGAAGAGCTCTCATAGGAAGCCCTTGCCAGATCCTGGAATCTTTCTTTGAGGAGTGGGATTTCAGCAGCGGCGTGCAGATCGTCAGTGGGGAATCCCATGGGTAGGTGCAGTGCCCTCCTAAGGGCCCGGTTCTGCAGCCTCTGGAATTTGTCCAGCTGCTGCTTTGCCGCGTATCCCCAGACAGGGCACGCATACTCCATTACTGGCCGTATGAGGGCCTGATAGACGTTTAGTCCTACAGAGCAGGGAAGGGAGCTGGTTGTGTTGAGGATTGGGTATAGGATGGACATTCTGGCGCAGACCTTCCTGTTGATCTCGTATATATGGGGCTTCCACGTTAGTCTCGAGTCCAAGGTTACGCCGAGATACTTGGCTGATCTGTGCCAGGGGAGTCGGGATCCATGTAGATGCAGATGAAGGGGGAGAGCGTTGAGTGGGTCCGCGTTTCCCGAGTCTCTGGGTGATCAATATAGCCTGTATCTTTTGAGGATTGATGCTGATGCGCCAGCGATGGACCCAGGTTTCTGTGTTGTCAAAACCCTTTGCAACCTACGAATGACCAGGTCCTTATTCGCATTACGAGTGTAAAAGGCGGTATCGTCAGCGCACTGTGCGGTGTGCACCAGGGGGGCCGTTGGAGTGTCCGCAGTGTACAGACTGTACAAAACGGGCCCCAGGGCCGATCCCTGTGGCACCCCAGCACGAATACGCCTTTTGATGGAGGCGGCTGTTTCTACCTTGGCAGAGAAGGTTCTATTCGCGAGATAGCTTCGGATTAACCTGACTATGCTCCTGGGGAACCCTTGCGTGTATAACTTGTATAGTAGCCCTTTATGCCATACTGAGTCGAAGGCTTTGGCTACATCAAGTAGCACTATCCCGCAGTAGCCTCTGTGGTTGAAGCCTTCTGTGGCTGCTTCCACTAATTTCATAATCTGTTGTGGGGCGGAGTGCTCCTGTCGGAATCCGAATTGGAAATCCGGCATAAGTCGCTCGTTGGCGATGTGGTCTCGTATGGGAATAAGCAGGAGGCGCTCATAGATCTTGATGAGAGTTGGCAAGAGGCTAATTGGCCTGTAGTGCTGCGGGAATAAAGGGTCTTTCCCTGGTTTGTGTATAGCGACCACTTCCGCGTGTTTCCAGTATGCTGGGAACGCGCAGGTACGAGTAATCTCGTTGAAGACGTTCGCGAGGTGTTCGATAGCCGAGGGTGGGAGGTTTTTAACTAGCTGGTTGGTGACACTGTCGTGTCCTGGCGCCTTTTTTGTAGGGAGGGACCTAATTACTTTCGCCACGTCTGTGGGGGCGAAAAATGGGGTTCGTCCTCTGCGTCTTCCTCAGCGTTGAGGAAGACAGCCAGTTGACGACGGACTACCTCTTCATGCTCGTCATCCTGGGGTGCTGCCGCTTGAAACTGCTTCTCGAAGGTGTCGGGGAGGGCGTTGGCCTTTTCAGCATGGCTGTAGGCCACACCCCTCTCGTCGTGCAGAGGCGGCAGCCTAGAGCGTCTTTTGGTAAATTGTTTGGTTGCTTGCATAGTGTGTGATCGTCTACTTTGAGGGCTGTGAGGCGGTTTTACCATTGCTGGTTTCGGTGCTCATTGAGCGCTACCTTCAGCTCTCTCTGTAGACGGTTGACCAGCCTCCTTGTGGCCTGATTTCTGGTGACCTTCCGCTCTGTTCTTGTGACGGATTTGGGCTAGTAGATTTTCCAGGAGTTGTACTTGCAGGGGCGGGCCATCCCTTTGTGCGGGAGTGGCATCTTCCGCTGCCTGCAAGTTGGTTCCTGTTAAGTCTTTTAGTGCTTGTTCTACTGTTTCGGCAGTAGGTGGCGGAGAGCGAGCGATATCAGAGGCGACAGTTTCTCGGTATCGCTCCCAGTCAGCATGTTTGTAAGACGTCTGCTACCGTGAGAGTGCTACCCATTCTTCCACATCGACCTCTAGAATCATTGGGTTGTGATCGGAGGACAGTGCTACCCATTCTTCCACATCGACCTCTAGAATCATTGGGTTGTGATCGGAGGACATTCTGTTGAGTGTCCTTGCGGCCACAGTCCCCGCCATCCTCCTAGTGAGGGTTATGTCTAACACGTCGGGCCTACCTCCATTTTTTGGAAAATGTGTGGGCTAGTCTTGACTACATGTTTCGAAGTGGTGGTCGCGCGCTAGTCGTTGCAGTGGCACTGAAATCGCCCCCTATTGTGAGTTTGCCTTCAGTTTGCCCTAGTGCAGCTATGTCTCCCTCGTCTATCTTGTCTTGTGGGGGTCAGTAGATCGCAACAATTGTTAGGGGTCCGGTGGCAGTGGTTACTTCCACGGCACTGCTTCGATTTTATTGGTAGCTAGTATGAATACCTGGTGGTGGGGGCCCCTCTTTTTATGTAAATGGCCACTCCTCCCCCTTGGGTTGGCCTGTCTTTACGGTAGCTAACATAGTTGGGTACTGTCGCTTCTATTCCCGGTTTTAGGTGCGTTTCCTCCATCATGCATATGACGATGGAGAACTCCTATATGAGTTCTCTGAACTCGACCTTTTGATTAACAATGCCATCTGCATTAAAGAGCCGGGCGCTACAGTCTGGAACCGCGCGACCACTACAGTCGCAGGTTCGAATCCTTCCTTGGGCATGGATGTGTGTGATGTCCTTAGGTTAGTTAGGTTTAAGTAGTTCTAAGTTCTAGGGGACTGATGACCTCAGAAGTTAAGTCCCAGAGTGCTCAGAGCCATTTGAACCATTTTTTGCATTAAACATGCACATTGTCAGGCCTTGGATATTTGGTTGTCTATCCATGATGGTGTTTTGTGACTACTGAGGAAGTCGCAGAGGGGAGCGACTGCTGGACAGATGCCTGAAGGGCAACGAGGATCTGAGTGTTCTGCTTCTGTGCCTCCCTGAATTCCTTCATCATTTCCATGACGAGGTTCATGGTCTGGACCATAAGGCCTAATAATTGATCCGAGGGGGTGGAGTGTGTGTGGGGTTCCCTAGAGCTTCCTCTGTCTTGGTGGACCTGGTCGTTGTTGTGTTTTTCCTGGTGTTGTTCTTGTATGTGTGTCTGGTGTTGTGGTGACAGGGCTTTCGCCGATTTCTATACGTTTTCTTGGCTCTTCAGTGGAGAGACCACTTCTACATATGTTGCCATTGGAGTGTCACGCCTTGGTTTTACCCAAGCTTTGTCTGTGTGTGTTGTCCTGTTTTGTCTCTCTGTGTGGTTTGATGGGGCGGCTGTGTTTTGTTTTCGTGTGTGGGGGGCGACCTTCACACCCTTTGCCTTCTGTGTGTTTTTTGTAGACCTTGCAGCTTTGGTACCCTGCTGTGTGGTTTCTCCCACACAGCGGGCCCCTTACCTGTGGGTCCATGTGTTTTACTGTGTAAGTCCTAGTGTCGTGGGGTTTGGCGCATTTTCTACAGCGCTCGGGCATCTGGCAGTGGGCGGCAATGTGATCCAGTCCCTGACACCTGAAGCACTGCACCCCCTTGTTCTTGGGGTGGAGAGGCTCCGTGGTGACAGGGACTGCCAGAACAGCTTTTATCTCGCACATGTTCTACGTTATGTCTGGCAGAGTAACCTGGAATAGTGGCCACTTATTCTCTGCCCCATTTTTACCCATCTGCTCTACTGTTTTGGCTAATAATCCCTGGGCTGTCAGGTCTGTCTTGACTGCCTGGGCCGAGAGCTGTCTGGTGAGGTCCATAATGACGATGTTTTTGTCCTTGTCTTGGTGGTGGGGAACGTGTAATGGGGTATATTTTTGTCTGTGAGGGCCTTTTTAATTGTGTAGAGTGATCTTTATTTTGTGTCCCCCCCCCCCCCCTGTTGGTTTTGCTGTAAAGTTGTCCCCTTTGAGTTGTGTTTTGATCATTTCGGGGAGTTCCTCGTAGTTGCGGGGAAACTTCGCAATGATCGGTGGGAGGCGGTGTGTTGTGTGATTCTGTGCTGTTGTTTCTTGTGTTTCGGCAGACGCATCAGCCACAGTCAGACACCTGTTTGGGGTGGGTTTCACTCCCCAAGCAGGTGGAAGTCTCGGCTGGCCAAAGGTTTTTCTCACCAGCACAAAGCCCTCCGAATCCTCCCTGGTTTCATGGTTCCCTTCCAGGGCAGCAGTTTCCTGGTTCCTTCCAGGGCGACGACGGGTGCTGTCGGTGGCTCAGAAACCTCGAGCTCCACAGAGGTAGAGGAGGGGGGGATTTGGGTTCGGGGGTGGGATTCCTGCTCTTTTTATGTTTCTCTTTCCTGTCCTTCTTTGCACACCGCTGTTTCGTGAACGTGCTTTTGAGTGGGGAGGGGGGGGGAGTTGAGGATCTGAGATCGGGTAGGGGGTTGGGTAGCAGTTGCGAGTTTGGGAAGTATTTTGGTTGGTTGACGGGACTTCTGCTTGCTATTTAGGTCGAGGATGTGTTCGGCGAGACGATTTCGGGCGTTGGCAAGCAGGTGGTGGCTAAGGAGAGGGGAGAGAGGGAGGGGATCGCAGATACTGACAATGTAATTGTTTGTTTGTGTTTTACGTGTGTTTCCTTCTGTGTACACGTTGCCGTATCTGGAGCGGAAAGGGGGGTTGCTGCCAGGGGATTGCCAGTTACAACTTTTGTTGTCACCGTTGGGTTTTCCGGTTGCATTGCTGGCCCTACGAGAACGATGGCAGACGCGGAATTCTGGACGGAGGCGGCGGGAAACCTTTCTATGGTTCCACTGCCTGCTTCCAGGTCCTGGCCTACTTTTTCCCTATTCTTGGCGGTGGGGGGGGGGGGGGGGGGAAGGGGGAGGGGCAGGCAACCGAAGTATTCCCACTGTAAGCCACACAATACATATAAGTACTCTTACGTCTTAAAGGCGCTAAGTGCCCATACATAAACTATTATTCGATGACAAACAGCAATTATTAATTGGAATATTCTTGTAGATGATTTCTATCATACAGATATTGGAGAAACATATGATATATTGTGACTCATCAGAGCACAAAAGTCTTACCATTCTTCTACCATTCTAGCGCACTGCTATCGCACTGATATCATTCATCAATATACATTTCTGGATGGCTTATTTTACTTCTTGGCCATCCCACTGTATTTTCATACTGCTAGAAATAGATTCTGACATATTTTTGTGTTCTTTGGTGGGAGGCGGCGACAAAACAATCGCTGATATTTGACAACGAGTCTTTTTTTTCATATTTATTTTCTTCAAAAAGTTTTAAGACAATGCTCTACAGAAGAGAATTACTACGTTTGATTCATGTATTTTAAATGATAATTAAATGATGAAAAGTACATCTACTATACAGAGTCAACGGCTACCACACTCGATATAGACAATGTTATTCTAGCACAATACTTTCTAAAGAAGACAGGTTTGAAACAGTCTAAACCATGTTCAAGGTTTCATAAACCTGTGTTTTGCAACTGGTTGGCTGTTATTGCCAATCCATTTTTACACTTATTTGTGTCCCAGCGCGTTTTAACCTCAATAGAAATTCCATACCTAATTGTCTGAGATTTCAATTTAGGAATGGATTGAAAGACAAAAACACACACACACACACATTGTGTTTTCAGTGTGAACACAGTTTTTGACAATTTCTGGTATAAACTAAAGTGGCGGAGTATAAACAATGAAACTACTAATAAACATAGTTCCGGAAACCAATAGCTTTCCTGATACAACGTACGTGTAAGTACTGGCTTGCCAATGTTATAACACTGTTAATGTTCGTCACAGAATGAGAAAAATCTTAGGTAAAAACTATTTAATGACTCTTTTTAGTGGAAACGACAGCTTTTTAAATAACTGTATGGTTCGTCCATTCCGTGTTTTCTCCTTCATAAGCATATTCGAAAATCATTTGTTATCAAGATAGAAAAGATTTTACAGATCATTTCCTCCGCTCCCAACCAAAAATAAACAATAGACCATATGTTTGTCGAAACTTCATTTATGGAATAAAACTTTAATCATTAAATAAATGTGGCTTACCTAGTATGACGCCACCAAGTCGAAACGTGTCCGGGACTATAACAAATTTGTAAATGATTATGATCTGCAAATATGGACCTCTAACAATACAATCTGTCTCACAGAAAGATGTGAAGCACACGGAAGACATGGTCGAATGTCAATGTAACTTCGCACACATACACACCATAGGCGGGTTTGTGAATGACTGGACTTGAAATTCTCAGTGACGTGTAGACTGGCCACCGGAGTGCATTAGCGCATGAGTGGTGGTCGTGTTCAGTGCTGTTACCAGGCCTGGTATTGTATACAAGGGTGTGTCAGGGGTTGAGTGATCACTGTGAAGTACAAGAACATGCCGCCTACTTGTGTGAGACAGCGATATCAGAATCTGACAGAGTTTGAATGTGGCCTCATCGCTGGTCTCCATTTGGCCAGGTGGTCGAATTGTGCAATATCCGGATTTGTGGTGCGTTCGGATGTGACAGAATGCTGAGGTTAGACTGAATGGGAGCGTCAGGACAGGCATACTCGTCGTCAGGGTTCCGGTCGACCACGTCTGATCACCACAAAGGAGTATCTCCGCACTGTGAGCCAACCACATCATAACCCTTCCACATGTGCGCCTACCATCTCAGAACAAGCCCTGTCTCATCCCGCACCAGTAGTTGGAATAGCAACAGCCAGACTAAGGTTTTTCTGCCCAGTGCGTAGGATGCCACTAGCAAAAATGTTCAAATGTGTGTGAACTGCTAAGGGACCAAACTGCTGAAGTCATCGGTCCCTAGACTTACACGCTACTTAAACTAATTTATGCTAAGAACAGCACACACACACACACACACACACACACACACACACACACACACACACACATATGCCCGAGGGAGGACTCGAACCTCCGGCGGGAGGGGTATCGCTAACACTATAACACAGATGCCTAAACTGTGCCATGACATGAATACATAGCCTCCTGGTGCATGGTGGTCCATTGTGATCAGCGAGAAATCGCAGTTGTGCACTACCCCAACTAGCCATCGTCGGAGAGTATGGGGGCCATCTGGGGAGAGGTCCCATTTTTCATTTTCCCAAGGTTTTGGAGAAGCAAAGCAGTCTTAATCCTGGCGTCATGGTGTGGGGACAAATCAATTATGGCTTCAGGTCATGATTGGTAGTAATTGAGAGAACACAGACGACACAGTGGTAGATCATGGACATCCTGCGTCCTCATGTGCTACCTCTCATGCGAGTATCGTGGTGCTATTTTTCAACAGTACCATGATGGTCCAAACGTGATACGTGTCTCTATGAACTGTCTGAGTGATGTTGAGGTAATTCTGTAGTCAGAAAGACCTCCAGATCTGTCCTCCAATAGAATATGTGTGTGGCCTGCTCGGACGTCAGTCCGGTCCCACTGCCAGTAACCGAGCAACCCAGGACCACTTACAACAGTTGTGGGTATAGTTGTCTTAGGAGAGGATGCAACGGTTTTATGACATCCTTCCAAACGGAATTAGTGCATGCATACATGCCAGGGGGGTGCAACCTTATACTGACTGATAAGTGGGTCCATACTGCCCACTTCGTTGTAAATTTGACTCGATTTTTCAGTCCATGAAATAACACCATACACGTCCTCAACCTGTGAAGTTTATTTTATTTCCTCCTCCGTTTTTAGGGCGCTTCGCTTTTTTGACAGTGTATTTTTGTGTTCCAAATACGAAATCGGAGTAATTAAGAAGTAGCATTCATAATGGTTCTTAAAAATTCTTGTGTAAGGGTCTCTTACAATACATCAAATATTATTTTTATGTCGAGCATGAGAAAATACACCCAACATATTTTCATTGCTTGTTTCAAAATTATTGTCATTTTCTAAATTTAATGTTGAATTCTTGTCTCATTTTTATTTGCTACGTATATGTTTATTTCCTAAGAGGCCAACAGTGATCTATCTCAATTTATTACAGAGCAGTCTAATTTGAATATTTGTACGTGTAGACGCAGTCAGTTGTTCCCAGGAGAGTATATATTCCACAGGAGTTACGCTTGTACTTCTACATGTTCCCAGAAAGGAAGGTAAAACTATCAGAGTACTGAGGGCGCAATGTGTAAGGGAAATAGGATGGCCGGCCGAAGTGGCCGTGCGGTTAAAGGCGCTGCAGTCTGGAACCGCAGGACCGCTACGGTCGCAGGTTCGAATCCTGCCTTGGGCATGGATGTTTGTGATGTCCTTAGGTTTAACTAGTTCTAAGTTCTAGGGGACTAATGACCTCAGAAGTTGAGTCCCATAGTGCTCAGAGCCATTTGAACCATTTTTTTTGGAAATAGGATGCCAGATTTCGTGACCCCTTGTTATCGTTACTAGCCTGCAAATCAACGATGAAGGTTCCACTTCTGTTTCTGGATTAGCAGGAGGAAAACGCGCAAATTTTAGACAGATACAAGATGATGACACCTACAGGCGCAGATTTCCCATTGAAATAGAACTTCCATTCAAGAAAATATTCTCTTAAAGCACACAGCATATAGGAGGTTCTGCTTCCCTGTTCGATCCCAACGTCCGTTACAGCACAGTGTCAGAAAAGACTTAATCTGTTGGCCAAGGATTGCGAGGCAACCTAATTGATCACATTATCGAAGAACAAATACCAGTATTCACCTACGACTGTTGTGGAAAACGTAAATCAGGATGGCAGGAAGAAATTTAATTCTAGTTACTCCCGAGAACTACACTCATCGTCATAAAAAAAGAGCTGCATCCATAAGGATAAGGCAGATTGCGATCATTGTTGGCAGGTAGGTAGATGATGGTACCCCCCATATGACATGATTACACTTTCAACTTTAGTTCTGATGACACGCTCCGTGAACACCAAATATTCTCGAGTGGGGAGAGATTAGGCGATGCGGATGGCCTTGGCAGAATATCCACAGCTGCAAGGCACTCTCTGGAGGTGGCAGCGGTATGAGGACGAAAGTTTTCCTGTTAAAATAGGGCATGGACATGGGCGTGGGCGCTGACGAGCAGCAGAGTTACCACTTGCAAGGCTTCACCCATGTGCTGTACGGATGTCGCGGAACCCATTAGGAACACTAACGGTGAACAAGCACCATAGGCTATCTTTCCACACACCATCACACCAGGCTGGTGTGAGGGGTGATGGGAAACCACAAACCGCTCTTCGTGGCGGTCTCCGCTGCGCCTTCGGTCACGGGGCTAGTGGTCGTCACCTCCAAGATAGAAGCGGGACTCGTCACGAAAGATGACCCACTGCCAGTCTGCAGAGCGCCATGTTCATTGTTGCTAACACCAGCCAACTTGGGCGTGACATTGCGTGGGTGTGAGTGGCAGGTGGCGTAATTGTCGGTGTGCCGCGATACCTGCGTCATGCAACCGCATGCCAATCGTACTAGCAACTGCGGGATGTTGCACAGAAGGCAGGACAGCCCGTTGACTGGCGGCTATCGTTTTCGTTGGATGTGATCGCGCGCGGCGGACAATCCGTCGGTGTCCTCTCATTGCGGTGCGTGGCGGACGTCCAGATCCTTCAAGTTGTGCACAAGTGCCGTCCTGTATCCATTGCCGCCAACAACTGGCAATGGTGGTGTCCGCACGATCGGTGTCGCGCTCGCAGTACGACCACCCAGCCTCCCGCAACCCCACGATAAGGCCCCTCTCAGACTGGTCTAGCTTAGGACCCTGTCGCTGAAGGTGTCACCTGGGCAAAGCGCACGTCCAGCTGACGCTTCCCGTGTCGTGTTGGCCTGCACGGTCGTGTGGGGCCCTCGTATATCAGCCGATGGGCACGTCACGGCCTCACCCACACTCCACGAGCGCGCGGCCGACCGTGAAAAAGTAATCATTGCATAGCTCATGGCGTGAAACATACCCACTCAGAGCAATCGGTCGGATCCTTCTGAGTGCAGCTCTTTTTATGACGAAGAGTGTATTTCAAAGGTGTTTCTGCTGCACCATCTTATCAGTATTACACCATCGTTTAGATAATAGCGTCTTATGTATTAAACTTTCCCCGTAATTTGGTCAGTTTAACACTAATTGGGAATCCGTATGAAAATTAGATGGACACACCAAGAGAAAAACACGAAGTACATTATCACTTCTCTCTCATAAATTTGAATTTTACAAGACAGTGTTACAGTTATTTAAAATTTATAATAGAAAACAAAAAAGATTGTTAATGAACTCGTTTCTTGAATGAAGATGAACACTTAAGATAATGATTCCTTATTCTACAACTTAAAGTCCCTACGTTGGCCGGCCGGTGTGGCCAAGCGGTTCTAGGCGCTACAGTCTGGAACCGCGCGACCGCTACGGTCGCAGGTTCGAATCCTGCCTCGGACATGAATGTGTGTGATGTCCTTAGATTAGTTAGGTTTAAGTAGTTCTAAGTTCTAGGGGACTGATGACCTGAGAAGTTAAGTCCCATAGTGCTCAGAGCCATTTGAACCATCCCTACGTTGTTTTTCCTTCAAGCTTGAGCAGTGTATTCACGATATTCCAGAACCAGCACTACCTACTTACAAAGTAGATAATTTTCCTCATTATGTATAAAATAAAATGTCAGTTTTATTTCTGTACGTTCAGAATAGAGAACATCAGGCTGACATAGGGTCGTCAGTGCTGCAGTTGTCTACAAGAATATTTAACGATGATTACATAGGCAGCCGTGCTTTCCGCAAGTGAATTCCAATGGAGTTACGTCGACGCCTCTGCACTCTACGTAACTCATATAAGAATTCAGATATTTACTGCAGGGAATTTCCATTTTGAGAAGCTCTATGACAGCTGAAAGTAAAATCTCATGCGACCATGTATGGAGGAATGCAAGATAGAGTCTGTTGAGAATAGAGAAATAATTCCAGACACATAAGGCAGGCTACAGATACTCGTTGTATGTCACGGTGTAGCTTCAGTTAAATCTCGTTATGTTGTTATTCGTCAACCGCACATTTTCAGTTACAATATGTAAGATTACATTGGGAAAATTTACTCGTCCACTGAAGAGTTCTCTCTATTTGGTATATCTATATGTAAATTAATAAAAGCTCCGTGGATATCACAGCGATCTCAGAATTTATTACTAGGGACAGAAAAGTTTCGCAACAACAATAAAACTAAAAATAGCACGAAATTTGCGATTTTTAATGACGTAATGATAAATAGGCGACATTTACGAAATTTCGTGAAATTTTGTATTATGTCTGTTCCCGTGCAAAAATGTAAGTTTGGTGGCAGTAGTTTATTAATATTGATAAAGGATAGTTATTGAATGTTGAAATGGGATTATGACTTTTTCTCAAAGCTGAGAATTGTGTATAGTCTTAAAATGACTGTTAATTTCCTACGTACTGAACAACTGCTGTACATGCGGGTTAAACCAAAATATCCTACTTCCAACGATTTCTGTTACAGTAACAGTTTTAATCACCGAAGTGACATTTCCCGATACTATTGCAAAACCTGTCGTATAAAAAAGGACTCGTTTTTGGGATACGTTTAATGCGGTGCATCAATTAAACTACGTATTTCCGTAGTATGCAAACAGAAATATGAAAAATTCCAAATACGACACTATAAATGTTCAAACACGTAACTCAACATGACCTATCCTAGCCGCAGTCTGCAATAGATCACGCAATCACAACAAACTTCCTTCACAAAATAGTAAAAGTAATGTTCAATAAATATGGAGCTAAACATTCTCAGTGTTTTATTTTGCCGACAGAAACACGTTTACGCGACATCACATGTCCCGCGCTCTGACAGACTGACCGATCGAATACCATGTTGAGTTACGTGTTAATGAAGCTAAAATGACGTAGATGGCGATTTTCGTGTTTATACTTGCCTACTGCGAAAATATGCAGTTTAACTGACGCACCGCATTATCGTATGCTTTTCTGCATAAAAATATCGAGATATATTACGTTACTGGATAAAACTATTACCTGCGTAGTCGGCCGCTGTGACCGAGCAGTTCTGTCAGAGGGTTAGCTGCCCTCTGCAACAAAAAACCAGAGTTAATGGATCAACGACGAACTGAAACGGGTCTCCTGTGACGTCCGCCCCGAGCAGATGCAACGAATGAAAACGAACAAAATGAGAATAAAAAAGAAAAAGCTCTTCTAGGAGCTTTAGTCCGAAACTGCGTTGCTGCTACGGTCGCAGGTTCGAATCCGGCCTCGGGCATGGATATGTGTGATGTCCTTAGGTTAGTTAGGTTTAAGTAGTTCTAAGTCTATGGGACTGATGACCTCAGATGTTAAGTCCCATAGTGCATAGAGCCATTTGAACCATTTTATTATCTGCGGTCCAAGTTCAAAGTAGGAATTGTTTCATTACTGTGGGAAATTAAGTTTTAAGGATTAAATCAGCAAGATCTTGAGTCATATTCTTTAGGAGGCATCAATACTTCAGGCAGAGGTGAACCAAAGAAATTTAACGCAGAAGGTTGCTCCTTCAGACTATGATAACAACCCTTATGGTCATATATCCATGTAACCACAGACCTAGGTTCTTGTTTAAACTATGCGATGACATTAAACACTGTTAATACTGAAATAACAAAGAGTCTGTTATGTGTATCTAGACTAGCAAGTCTCAGTCATTAAGATACTATGAAGTGATACAAATCTCTTCATAATTTAGTGGAAAAGGGACTATCCTTGCACGCGGGATGTGTGGAAATTGTTAAACGTCTGATGTTCTGTTAATGGCAGAGCGCCTGCGATGGTGTACTCAACGACGAACCTGGGTGCACGAATGGCAAAACGTCATTTTTTCGGATGAATCCAGGTTCTGTTTACAGCATCGAGATGGTCGCATCCGTGTTTGGCGACATCGCGGTGATCGCACATTGGAAGCGTGTATTAGTCATCGCCATACTGGCGTATCACCCGGCGTGATGGTATGGGGTGCCGTTGGTTACACGTCACGGTCACCTCTTGTTCGCATTGAGGGCACTTTGAACAGTGGACGTTACATTTCAGATGTGTTACGACCCGTGGCTCTACCCTTCATTCGATCCCTGCGAAACCCTACATTTCATAAGCCAAAAAATCGTTTTTTGCAATTTCCAAAAAGGCCGACCCCTTTCTACACTTATTATCTCTGAATGAAATTTTGCTGGTCAGTAAAATATTGGTGCTGAAATTACCAAACATTGTGTTACTAAGGAAGACATATTTTTCTTCACCTTATTTGATCTGATTATTAGCATTTCCAATCACAGTTCAATGAAACAATCATATAGCTATGTGTTTTATGTGCGTCTTTCGAAACATAAACAATTGCATAATTCGTAAACTGACTTTCTGTTAAGTCACTTAACCTTTGCTTCATGAAAACTCTGTTCCTCGTCCTATCACTGACATCTAGAAGTGTGGGCACTGTTGGACAAGTTGCACAATGCCCAAATGCAAACGGTGTGCCGGAATGGGGCTCGAACCTGAAATAATGTTTTCTATTGACTGCTCTTACCAGCTGAGTTATCGAGACACGAGTCACAATCCACCTTCATAGCTTAAATTCCTGCAATACCTCTTTCCTGCTTTCCAAAAAAACACAAACGCTCTCCTACACATCTTGTTGATCTAGCACTTCTAAAAGGAAGAATGTCGCGGAGGAATGGTTTAACCACAGACTAAAGGTCGTATCCAGAATGAGTTTTTCACTGCACTCCGCGGTGTACCCTGCTGTGGAACTTTCTAATGTAATAAATCGATGTGGCCGGTTGGACCAATTTCATAACAGTGCTCGGTCTTCAGCAGAGTGAAAGATTCGTTGTATAAATAATCCCTTAGCTGTAACTAAATCATTTCTTCGCATTACCCCTCCTCCAAGGAGTGTTTGTCCAGCAGATACGCAGTACAGCTTGAGAAGTGTCTGGAAACCAGGGAGATCTGTTAGCAGAACTGGAGCTGCACAAGGGTGACTTGAGACACAGCGCAGTATGCAGGAGTATCACCCAAGAAAGACAACGAGCCGGGTACGTGTCCCACCTCACCGTATACTTTTGATCATTTTGAGAGGCTCACAACAGCGCGTACTCCTCAGCAGAGTGAAAGATTCAAAATGAATGACTTCGCGTGTTACATATCACAAATCAACACGTCCTTCTTTCAGTACGACATTACCCAACAGTTCTTAGAGCACTAGTGCACAATGAAATCTGGTTCGTAGGCAGTCGTCATGGCAATCCAATTTAAAGAGCTCCTTGTCCTAACACATTGCATTTCACCCAGCTGCAAATCGCTGTCTGGTTCCAGACGCTAGTTGTAATTAAATCATCATTGATTTTTGGCTATGTTAGCAAATCCAGTTTTGAGTACGTAGGTACTTCAGAAAGCAAGTTAAACACGTCGTCCCACGCTAAGGCCATTGTGTGACAAGAGTGGCGCATTGTCAGAAGAGAGTAGGGATTCGGGTTTCCCGCAGACTTCCTTCTGCTGCGGTACGGATAACAGGAGCATCACAGTGTGAGAATGAAATGACTCGGCAACTGGAAACGCAACCTCAAGTTTATAGTGCGATCCTTGTGGGCAACACGTACAATTTTCACACAACGTCTAAACTGCACACGCATTCATCTTGAAATTCTGGTGATATCAGCGTCGCGTCCAGTCGTAGTGAACTGATGCCAACAAACTGATCATGCCGCACACTCGTGGGCGGTACTGATCTGCCATACAGTCCACATCTTGCACCATTCAATTTTCATCCTTTTGGCAAACTGAAAGAACACAAGAGAGGAAAGAGATTTTCCATCGATGAGGATGTTCCCATAGCGGTTTTCGAATGGCTCCGTGAACAAGGGGCGGATTTCTATCGTCGAGGAATTGAACGACTGATAGACCGTTGTTAATAGAGACTTCGTCATTACGTTGAAAAGTCGTGTCATGTATCTGTGTCACTTCGAAGTGTAGTGCAAGATCCGATAAAAATTACTTAGACAGCCATAGTAATGGGTAACTTACTTTTTGATGTTATCTTGTATGTGCCATTGATACTATACGAAAGACGTATAAAATTATGTTGTCTGCTGTTGGATCCACTACTCGATCTACAACTAGCTACGGGTATTTTCAAGAATAACCACTGCATAAAGGAAACTGTAGTGCTCACAGCCACGGCATCGTTCTGCTTTCTTTCGGAAATGGTGCGTCTGATCTTTTTCGAGAGAAATGTGTTTTAGGCAATAAAATGTGTTTCAGGTAAAACGATAAGGCCGAACAGAATGGTGAAACATTACAATGCCTGGAAGCTGCTGGAAAATGGAGAAAAGTAACTCAACTTCAGAATTTAAAATGTGAGAAAATAAATTAGTATAATTAAAAAGAACTCTCAAAACTGAAAGTAATTTTCATTTTTTTTAATTTACGCTGTTCCTATGATACAATCAAAAAAACTCTTTCTCGCAACACGATATGTCACTCTGCAAACGGTAGCAGAAACTATTAAAATTACCGTAGCTTGCAAGTTTTCACTGCAAATGGCATGATTCGTTGCTAACAAGGAACGTTCCACTCCGTGTACATGTGGTCTAGTCGACGGCGATTAATAATCTACACAGCAGTTGACGTCCGTGGCTGTGGTTTTTCCGGAATCGAAGTACTCACGGCACACTAGTACCTTGACGGGATGTGAATATCGCATTGCCTGCACGACCTCGAAAGTGGAATTCTCTATGATAATGCAACGCACGATCTATGTAGATGGGAAAGCATATAGGAAAATATGAAACCTTTTGAAGCCATACTACACAGTTTAGTAATAGTATGAAGAAGGATTCTTTTAGTGCAATATTTTTGGAGTGAAGTATGGAAATCTTGGAAAAAGTTATTTCTACTTTTATAACGTGTTTCCATTTTCTGGCAACCCAATAGCATACATCAAATTTAATTTTCATTCTCCATTTTTGCCTGTATGTACATAAATTTTCTTCAATTTTTCTTCTTCTAATTAATTTCTGAATGCCGTGTACTAATGTGGCCGGTAGTCTCCTTCTTTTCTTCCTTCCTGGTGGTTACCACGCCAGAATGCGTCTTGGCATTCTCTCTTCCGACATTCTTTTCGTATTTCCATTCCATGTGAGTTCTTTTTCTTCCACAAAATCTGTAATCAAACTTGTGATACTCATACGAGCTGCAAACATTACACGTGGTGACTAATAAATCAGCGAATGCAGGGAGGCGATGCGTAGGTTGTGATAGCAGCTGTGACTGACTGTTTTAGCCGGCCGGAGTGGCCGTGCGGTTCCAGGCGCTACAGTCTGGAACTGAGCGACCGCTACGGTCGCAGGTTCGAATCCTGCCTCGGGCATGGGTGCGTGTGATGTCCTTAGGTTAGTTAGGTTTAATTAGTTCTAATTTCTAGGCGACTGTAGACCTCAGAAGTTAAGTCGCATAGTGCTCAGAGCCATTTGAACCATTTGACTGTTTTACAAGGAATGTTAAGAAAGGTAAGAAGATATTTTTGCTTAGCAAGAGTGAAAGGATACAAAATGCGGTGTATGTGTGTAGTCAGCATCAAATATTGGATGAGGAGGACGAAGATGTACATCTACATCTACATCTACATTGATACTCCGCAAGCCACCCAACGGTGTGTGGCGGAGGGCACTTTACGTGCCACTGTCATTACCTCCCTTTCCTGTTCCAGTCGCGTATGGTTCGCGGGAAGAACGACTGTCTGAAACCCTCCGTGCGCGCTCTAATCTCTCTAATTTTACATTCGTGATCTCCTCGGGAAGTATAAGTAGGGGGAAGCAATATATTCGATACCTCATCCAGAAACGCACCCTCTCGAAACCTGGCGAGCAAGCTACACCGCGATGCAGAGCGCCTCTCTTGCAGAGTCTGCCACTTGAGTTTATTAAACATCTCCGTAACGCTATCACGGTTACCAAATAACCCAGTGACGAAACGCGCCGCTCTTCTTTGGATCTTCTCTATCTCCTCCGTCAACCCGACCTGGTACGGATCCCACACTGATGAGCAATACTCAAGTATAGGTCGAACGAGTGTTTTGTAAGCCACCTCCTTTGTTGATGGACTACATTTTCTAAGCACTCTCCCAATGAATCTCAACCTGGTACCCGCCTTACCAACAATTAGTTTTATATGATCATTCCACTTCAAATCGTTCCGTACGCATACTCCCAGATATTTTACAGAAGTAACTGCTACCAGTGTTTGTTCCGCTATCATATAATCATACAATAAAGGATCCTTCTTTCTATGTATTCGCAATACATTACATTTGTCTATGTTAAGGGTCAGTTGCCACTCCCTGCACCAAGTGCCTATCCGCTGCAGATCTTCCTGTATTTCGCTACAATTTTCTAATGCAGCAACTTCTCTGTATACTACAGCATCATCCGCGAAAAGCCGCATGGAACTTCCGACACTATCTACTAGGTCATTTATATATATTGTGAAAAGCAATGGTCCCATAACACTCCCCTGTGGCACGCCAGAGGTTACTTTAACGTCTGTAGACGTCTCTCCATTCATAACAACATGCTGTGTTCTGTTTGCTAAAAACTCTTCAATCCAGCCACACAGCTGGTCTGATATTCCGTAGGCTCTTACTTTGTTTATCAGGCGACAGTGCGGAACTGTATCGAACGCCTTCCGGAAGTCAAGAAAAATAGCATCTACCTGGGAGCCTGTATCTAATATTTTCTGGGTCTCATGAACAAATAAGGCGAGTTGGGTCTCACACGATCGCTGTTTCCGGAATCCATGTTGATTCCTACATAGTAGATTCTGGGTTTCCAGAAATGACATGATACGCGAGCAAAAAACATGTTCTAAAATTCTACAAGAGATCGACGTAAGAGATATAGGTCTATAGTTTTGCGCATCTGCTCGACGACCCTTCTTGAAGACTGGGACTATCTGTGCTCTTTTCCAATCATTTGGAACCCTCCGTTCCTCTAGAGACTTGCGGTACACGGCTGTTAGAAGGGGGGCAAGTTCTTTCGCGTACTCTGTGTAGAATCGAATTGGTATCCCGTCAGGTCCAGTGGACTTTCCTCTATTGAGTGATTCCAGTTGCTTTTCTATTCCTTGGACACTTATTTCGATGTCAGCCATTTTTTCGTTTGTGCGAGGATTTAGAGAAGGAACTGCAGTGCGGTCTTCCTCTGTGAAACAGCTTTGGAAAAAGGTGTTTAGTATTTCAGCTTTACGCGTGTCATCCTCTGTTTCAATGCCACCATCATCCCGTAGTGTCTGCATATGCTGTTTCGAGCCACTTACTGATTTAACGTAAGACCAGAACTTCCTAGGATTTTCTGTCAAGTCGGTACATAGAATTTTACTTTCGAATTCAATGAACGCTTCACGCATAGCCCTCCTTACGCTAACTTTGACATCGTTTAGCTTCTGTTTGTCTGAGAGGTTTTGGCTGCGTTTAAACTTGGAGTGGAGCTCTCTTTGCTTTCGCAGTAGTTTCCCAACTTTGTTGTTGTACCACGGTGGGTTTTTCCCGTCCCTCACAGTTTTACTCGGCACGTACCTGCCTAAAACGCATTTTACGATTGCCTTGAACTTTTTCCATAAACACTCAACATTGTCAGTGTCGGAACAGAAATTTTCGTTTTGATCTGTTAGGTAGTCTGAAATCTGCCTTCTATTACTCTTGCTAAACAGATAAACCTTCCTCCCTTTTTTTATATTCCTATTAACTTCCATATTCAGGGATGCTGCAACGGCCTTATGATCACTGATTCCCTGTTCTGTACATACAGATTCGAAAAGTTCGGGTCTGTTTGTTATCAGTAGGTCCAATATGTTATCTCCACGAGTCGGTTCTCTGTTTAATTGCTCGAGGTAATTTTCGGATAGTGCACTCAGTATAATGTCACTCGATGCTCTGTCCCTACCACCCGTCCTAAACATCTGAGTGTCCCAGTCTATATCTGGTAAATTGAAATCTCCACCTAAGACTATAACATGCTGAGAAAATTTATGTGAAATGTATTCCAAATTTTCTCTCAGTTGTTCTGCCACTAATGCTGCTGAGTCGGGAGGTCGGTAAAAGGAGCCAATTATTAACCTAGTTCGGTTGTTTAGTGTAACCTCCACCCATAATAATTCACAGGAACTATCCACTTCTACTTCACTACAGGATAAACTACTACTAACAGCGATGAACACTCCACCACCGGTTGCATGCAATCTATCCTTTCTAAACACCGTCTGTACCTTTGTAAAAATTTCGGCAGAATTTATCTCTGGCTTAAGCCAGCTTTCTGTACCTATAACGATTTCAGCTTCGGTGCTTTCTATCAGCGCTTGAAGTTCCGGTACTTTACCAACGCAGCTTCGACAGTTGACAATTACAATACCGATTGCTGCTTGGTCCCCGCATGTCCTGACTTTGCCCCGCACCCGTTGAGGCTGTTGCCCTTTCTGTACTTGCCCAAGGCCATCTAACCTAAAAAAACCGCCCAGCCCACGCCACACAACCCCTGCTACCCGTGTAGCCGCTTGTTGCGTGTAGTGGACTCCTGACCTATCCAGCGGAACCCGAAACCCCACCACCCTATGGCGCAAGTCGAGGAATCTGCAGCCCACACGGTGTAGAACACCAATGGAAAAAAATTCAAAAGCATCGTGCGGTATGCCTTAGACAAATACGTTCAGAGAAAGGTCTTAAGAGATGGGAAGGACCCATCGTGGTTTAATAACCATGTGAAAAAAGGCTACACGAATAAAGAAAGCTTCATCATAGATTCAACAGAAGTCAGAACCTAGCTGACAGCTGACAAACAAAAGCTGGACGAAGCGTAAATGAGCGTAAGAAGAGCAATGAGCAAAGCGTTCAGTGACTTCGAAAGTAAAATTTTGTCAATCGATATCAGTAACAACTCTAAGAGGTTTTGATCTTAAGTAGAATCAGTAAACGGATCAAAATCTTCTATTTATTCAGTCAGTGATCATACTGGCACCGAAACGGAAGATAACACAGAGAAGGGCGAAACTCTGAATTCGACCTTCCGAAATTGTTTCACTGCGGAAGTCCGTAACACGGTCCCTCCTTGCAATCGTCTACAAACGCTAAAATCGCAAATATTGAGATAACCTATAACGGAACAGAAAAACAAGTACAACACAGTAGTGGGCAGGTACCAGGACCAGACGAGATACTTAAAATATTCTACAAAGATTATGCGAAAGAACTTGCTCCCCTTCTAGCAGCAGTTTATCGCAGATTTCTGGAGCAACGGAGGGTACCTAGCGACTGGAAAAAAACCGCAGGTCATCCCGTTTTCGAGTAGAGCAGTAGGACAGAAGCACATAGTTGTAGGCCGGCCGCTGTGGCCAAGCGGTTCTAGGCGCTTCAGTTTGGAACCGCGCTACCACTACGGTCGCAGGTTCGAATCCTGCCTCGGGCATGGATGTGTGTGATGTCCTTAGGTTAGTTAGGTTTAAGTAGTTCTAAGTTCTAGGGGACTGATGACCTCAGATGTTAAGTCCCATAGTGCTCAGAGCCATTTGAACCATAGTTGTAGGCCCATATCGTTGACGTCAATCTGTTGTAAAATTATGGAACATGTTTTACGCTCAGGAATTATGACGTTTTTGGAGAACGAAAATCTTCTCTATAAAAACCAACATGGAGTCTGCAAACAGAGATCTTGCCAAACTCAGCTTTCTGTGTTCCCACGTGAGATCCATAGCGCTGTAGACAACGTCGCCCAGGTTGATACCGTGTTCCGTAACTTTAGGAAGGCATCTGCCCTCCCGCGCTGCCGTTTCTCTAACCATATTTAATACTGGATTCAAGACTTCCTTGCGAATAGAACTTAATACGTTACCCTTAAAGGAATAAAATCGACAGATGTAAAGGTAAAGCCGTCCGCTGTGACCGAGCGGTTCTTGGCGCTTCAGTCCGGAACCGCGCTGCTGCTACAGTCGCAGGTTCGAATCCTGCCTCGGGCATGGATGTGTGTGATGTCCTTAGGTTAGTTAGGTTTAAGTAGTTCTCAGTCTACTTGGGCGCTCGAAACATGAAGACGAGTCGTCATGTCTTCGTTTCATGAGCGCCCGAGGTCATTTACCCCCCGGGGTCAGCATGGCGGCGGTCCCTGTCCCGCTGAGATAATTTGTCCTTTTAGGACAATTATCTGAGCAAGCACCCACGCCAGCAAAAGGTTGGCACGTGTAAAAGTTTTCGTTTTGGAGTGACAGACATATGAGTATTGATAACTGCAGTTGGTTAGCAGCCACTCCAGTATATAAGGGGCATGCTATTGTTGTCTGTACATTATGTCCTCTGAATCGACTTCGAGAACTTCTATTGTCGCTAACGAGCTGCCAGAAATAGTAAGTACACTTCTATTACAATGGAAACTTAGTACAGACTTGACGAATTGCTGTTTGTGGAACACTGCAAAATGCGTTGGATGTTTTTCAATTAGATGTAATACAAACTATACGGGAAGATATTCTGTTGGAATTTCGTGTTTCGAAATTTAATTTCATGTTAAATTCGTATAGGTTGCCAGAATGTTATATATTTAATAAAAGTGAGAATGTTCCAATGATTCTAGGGGACTGATGACCTCAGATGTTAAGTCCCATAGCGCCATTTGAACAATAGGTTATAGGTTGCCAGAATGTTATATATTTAATAAAAGTGAGAATGTTCCAATGATTCTAGGGGACTGATGACCTCAGATGTTAAGTCCCATAGCGCCATTTGAACCATTTTTTTAAAGGTAATTTCCGGAGTACCCCAAGAAAGTGTGATAGGACCGTTACTGTTTACAATGCATAGAAATGATCTAGTAGAGAGCGTCGGAAGCTCTTTAAGACTGTTCGCAAATTGATGCGGTTGTCTATAGAAAAGTAGCAACGTGAGAGGGCAGTATCGATTTGCAGAATGTCCTTCCGAGGACGGATGAATAGTGCAGGCTCTGGCAGTTGACCTTGAACTTAAATAAATGTAACATATTTCCCGCACATAGGAAAAAGAAATCTACAATGGTACAATTATATTATTGGTCACAAACTGCTGGAAACAGTAACTAATGTAAAATATCGTTTAGTAACCATCTGGAGCGACCTTAAGTGGAATGATCACATAAAGCAAATACCAGGAAAAGCAGATGCCAGACTGACATTCATAGGAAGAGCATTAAGAAAATGTAACTCATTCACGAAGGAAGTGGCTTATAAGGCGCTTGTTCGACCGATTCTTGAATACTGTTCATCAGTATGGAATCCTTACCAGGTAGGACTAATAGAAGAGATAGAGAAGATCCAACGAAGAACAGTGCGTTTCGTCACGGGATCGTTTAGTTGGTGGGATCGTTCAATCGCGGCTCGTTTCGTCACGGGATCGTTCGCCCGGTGCGAGAGTGATATAGAGATGCTCAACAAAGTACAGTGACAGACTTTACAAGAGAGGTGTTGTGCATCACGGAAAATTTCGAGAGAACACTTTCCAAGACGAGTCGTACAACATACTACTTCCTCCCATATACATATCGCGAAATGACCACGATGAGAAAATTCGAGAAATTGAAGGTAATAAATACAGAGGCTTACCGATAGTTATTTTCTCATGCACCATTCGCGAGTGGAAAAACAATAGGTGATCAGTTAGTGGTACCAGAGATACCCTCCGCCACACACCGTTATGTGGCTTGTGGAGTATGCTGTAGATATAGATGCAATCAGAACGAGGTGACCCTATGATTAAGACGCTGGACTCGCTTTCGGTTGGACGAATGTTCAAATCCACGTGCAGTCATCCAAATTTAGGGTATCCGTGAATTCCCCACATCGCTAAGGCAAGTCCCAGCAACAACTCTTTTTTCCTCAATCTGAGCATTTATTCAGTCTCCCATGACCTCGATCTAGGTGAGATGTTAAATCCTAATGTTCTTTCTTTCCTTATGAAGACACTTTCAGCAAGGAGTTTTCACTGTTACTATTACTTATACCAAGTCTTTCCTTTAGATTTATTAACACCTCAGGTATGCGTCAGAATAACTTGCTACATTCGAAGAGGAGGTGGCAGTAGCAGACAAGCTTTGAATCAATTTTTCAGGCGTCTTGAGGTAGCCTAGCTGGGAAGGGTTCTCTTATCAGAAGTAAGATTTTAAAGCTCTAGCCTAAGTCCAGACGAAAATTTTATTCTTCACCAACGATCAAGTAGTGGAAAATGGATTAACATTCTCCATTAGACTGTGAAAGGATGGCAGGACTATTTTTTTTTCAGTTATTCTCGTTCTGATCAGTATAGCATTCATATGATTGATTAAACTGCACTGTCCAGTCACTCTAACCTGACCACGTGTCAAAAGCCTGAATAACCACCTTTTGCAGTGTGAGATATGCAAGAACAGAGTCAGTCATGTTCTGAAAGGTACCGACAGGGAAGTGGCGCCCCACCCCCCAGGGGGTCCAAAAATGGTTCAAATGGCTCTGAGCACTATGGGACTCAACTGCTGAGGTCATTAGTCCCCTAGAACTTAGAACTAGTTAAACCTAACTAACCTAAGGACATCACAAACATCCATGCCCGAGGCAGGATTCGAACCTGCGACCGTAGCGGTCTTGCGGTTCCAGACTGCAGCGCCTTTAACCGCACGGCCACTTCGGCCGGCCCAGGGGGTCCACAACTCTTTTGTGGATACGTGCGTAGCGAGCACGGGACCCCGAGCTATTGTGGCCTTCCCTCCTTTCCGGGCTGCATACCTTCCCTTTCCGCATCCTTCTCCATCCCCCATCTTCGCCCCCCCCCCCCTCACCACCGCCTCTTTCCTTCCCTTTCTCCTCCTCTGGGAGTATGTTTTGTGCCTACGTCCGGAGATGGGCGCTCGAAACTGTAACAAATTCTTTGCTTTCTCTGCTTGCAAATCTTCGTCCTTCCTTTGTCCTTCTCTTTTCCTTACCTCTTCTCTTTGCCCTTTTCTCCGCTACGGCGTTTGAGACCTCTCTTCTTTCCTTTCCCTTTCTCTTTTTTCCTCCCTGTGCGTGTCTGAAGGCCGACCCACTCACTTCCATGCGTAGCCGGTGACGGGGTAACGCGTAATTCCCCGCCCCGGGTAGACAGGTAGAACACGTACATACCCCCTGGTAACAGCCAGGCCCAGGGAGGGGTGATTACCCGAGCTGTTAGCTTCCGAAAGTGCCGATGGTCCCTCCGTCTGTTTGTCGGGAGGTGTGACCTGAGGTGTGAACAATCACCTAAGGCGGGAGTGCCCTCTGAGAGGGCCCCCACAAGGAAGGAGCGCGCCATTGGAGACGCCGATAATCATGGGGGATACTTTCGCAATGGTTTCCTCATCTTCTACTATGTCAGCTCACAAGCGTAAGTTCAATGAGTCTCATCCACAGACAGTCCTTCCATCATTGCCACAGTTCCTTGTTGTTTCTCGGTCTGACGAAGGTCACGACTTCTCCTCGGTCAACCCTTTCATTATTCAGAAAGGTGTCGACGCAATTGCAGGTCCTGTAAAGTCTTGTCCCAGATTACGAAATGGCACCTTGTTGTTAGAAACAGTCAGTGCCCTCCAGGCACAAAAATTGCTGCGTACTTCACTGCTACACATCTTCCCTGTCCGGGTGGAACCGCACCGTACTTTAAATTCATCACGTGGGGTCGTTTATACACGCTCCCTTGACGGATTGTCTGACGAGGAAATTCAACACTACCTGTCTGACCAGGGCGTAACGGCAGTTCATAGAGTCATGAAAAGGGTTGACATGAACATCATTCCAACCCGTACTGTCTTCTTGACATTTGACAAAGTTCAACTCCCATCGAAAATCAAAGCAGGCTATGAGATAATTTCCGATCGCCCTTACATCCCAAACCCTACGCGTTGCTATCGGTGTCAGCGGTTCAATCAAACCAGCCAGTCCTGTTCCAATCCGGCCAAATGTGTTACGTGTGGCAAGGATGCCCATGAGGGTGCTTGTCCACCTCCATCCCCTCGTTGCATCAACTGTATGGGTGACCATGCTGCTTCCTCTCGAGATTGCCCCATTTTTAAAGACGAAAAGCTCATTCAGGAAATCAGAGTGAAGGAAAAGGTGTCGACTTTTGCTGCTCGAAAATTATTCGCCAGTCGACAACCCACCGTGCCTCAGACAGGAAAATACAGCACTGTCCATGCCTCTCCTCGGCCAACAAAGGAGGCGGCCACACAGACTTGTGACCTAACCTTTAGTGCCACGGTCGTCAGATCGGCCAGCGCAAAGATCGTCCGTTCAACCTCCCCACTTTCGCCTGCCCACTCTATTGCTGACCCTTCATCGGGTTCTGCTAAATCTCGAGCCCAAAAGTCAGACACGAAGACTTCGAAAAAAGAGCATATTCGTGAAGATTTTTTACGTACCCCAACTTCACAACCATCGGTTCCTCCTTCATCTAAACATCATGTTTCCAAGAAGGCTAGTAAGAAACCCAGTTCATCTCCTTCTCCGCCAAGGAGTGTCTCATCTACAGCACCACCTGGCGGTAATCGCCCTCGGCCGTCTTCTGTGTCGCTGAGGTGCACTGCTGGCGGCCGATCAACCGGCCGATCGCTGGTGGCAGGAGCTGCTCCTGAACAACCTATGGATCAGGATCTTCTGCCTTCGACTGAATTCCATTCCATGCTGTCGGTCGCAAGCTCTGAGCAGTCGCTGAGTTGACGGCAACCTTGGTCACATTCCTCCATTTTCTGTTCACCCTATGTCCATTAACCACTGGAATATCCGCGGCCTTCGAGCCAATCGGGGTGAATTGTCGATCCTCTTACGATCCTACTCGCCGGTCATCTTCTGTCTCCAGGAAACAAAGCTGCGTCCCCATGACCGCTTTGTTATCCCCCATTTTCAGTCCGTCCGATTTGATCTCCCCTCTGTTTAAGGCACTCCAGCACATGGAGGACTCATGATTCTTCTCCATGATACTCTCCATTATCACCCAATCCCCTTAAACACTTCCTTCCAAGCTGTCGCTGTCCGTCTTTCACTTTCTGGATATACCTTTTCTCTTTGTACTGTTTACATTCTATCGTCGACACCAATGGCACGAGCTGATCTCCTTCATCTTCTTGGTCAGCTTCCACCCCCCTATTTGCTGGGTGGGAACTTCAATGCCCACCACCCGCTTTGGGGATCTCCACATCCTTGTCCGCGTGGCTCACTATTGCTAGACGTCTTCCACCAAGCGGATCTAGTTTGCCTCAACACTGGGGACCCAACATTTTTGTCTGCCTCCACGACAAATTTCTCTCATTTGGACCTTTCGGTCGGTACTGTTCCGCTAGATCGGCGCTTTGAATGGTTCACCCTTGATGATACACACTCGTGTGACCACTTTCCATGTGTCCTTAGACTGCAGCCTCAACAGCCATATACGCGCCCGCGACGCTGGAAGTTTGGCCAAGCCGATTGGACACTTTTTTTCGTCTCTAGCGACATTCGATGACCGTCACTTTCCTAGCGTCGACGATGAGGTCACACATATTACAGACGTTATTCTTACAGCTGCGGAACGTTCAATACCACGCACCTCCGCATTGCCCCGGCGCCCCCCAGTGCCTTGGTGGAACGCAGCATGCCGTGACGCAATACGTGAGCGGCGACGTGCTCTTCGCGCTTTCCGCCACCATCCTACTTTGGACAACTGTATCCGCTATAAGCAGTTCCGAGCGCGATGCCGTCGCGTCATCCGCGATAGCAAGAAGGAAAGCTGGAAATTCTTTACTAGCTCATTTAACACCTTCACTCCCTCCTCTCCTCGGAAGTTTGGAGTCTGATTCGACGGTTCTCAGTCACGCCTGGTTTCTCCCCGGTCTCTGGGCTCACTGTCGCGCATGATACATTAGTGGACCCCGTCGCAATTTCTAACTCATTGGGTCAACACTTTGCTGAGATTTCGAGCTCTTCAAATTACCCGCCAGCGTTTCTCCCGAAGAAACGTGCAGCGGAAGTGCGACCTCTTGCTTTCTCCTCTCAAAATCGCGAAAGCTACACTACTGTTTCTCCATGCGGGAACTCCAACATGCACTCTCTTCTTCTCGCTCCTCCGCCCCAGGACCGGATGGTATCCACATACAAATGTTGCTGCATTTATCATACCATAGTCTGCTTTACCTCCTTCGCCTTTATAATCGAATTTGGACCGACAGTACTTTTCCCAGACGATGGCGGGAAGCTATCGTCGTTCCTGTTCCGAAACCTGGAAAGGACAAACATCTCCCCTCTAGCTGTCGCCCCATTTCTCTCACGAGTAGTGTATGTAAGGTTTTGGAGCGTATGGTGAATTGCCGTTTAGCTTGGTGGCTGGAGTCCCGCAGTCTTTTATCACCTGCCCAATGCGGTTTCCGAAAACATCGTTCTGCAGTTGACAATCTTGTTGCTCTCTCCACTTATATCATGAACAATTTTCTCTGGAAACGCCAAACAGTAGCAATATTTTTTGATCTGGAGAGAGCATACGATACCTGTTGGAGGACAGGCATCCTCCGCACACTGTTCTCTTGGGGCTTTCGAGGTCGGCTGCCCCTTTTTCTTCACGAATTTATGGCAGAGCGCACATTTAGAGTGCGGGTGAACACCACACTCTCCCGTACTATCTCCCAAGAAAACGGGGTACCCCAGGGCTCCGTGCTGAGTGTTGTACTGTTTGCCATTGCCATAAATCCGATTATGGATTGTCTCCTTCCTGATGTCTCGGGCTCCCTCTTTGTGGACGATTTTGCGATCTACTACAGCTCTCAACGGACCAGCCTTCTTCAACGACGTCTTCAAGAATGTCTCGAGCGCCTCCACTCTTGGAGCATCGAAACCGGCTTCCGTTTTTCTCCCAGTAAGACCGTTTGTGTTAATTTTTGGCGACGTAAGGAGTTTCTTCCACCCTCCATACATCTAGGACCTGTCAACCTTCCGTTTTCGGACGTCGCTAAATTCTTGGGTCTTATGTTTGACAGAAAACTGTGCTGATCCTCCCACGTTTCCTATCTTTCGGCTCGCTGTCTGCGATCCCTCAACACCCTCCGTGTCCTGAATGGTACCTCCTGGGGAGCGGACCGAGTGGTCCTTCTCTGCCTCTATCGCGCCTTAGTGCGCTCGAAATTGGACTATGGAAGCATAGTTTACTCCTCTGCTCGGCCGTCTATTCTTCGGCGTCTCGACTCTATCCACCACTGTGGATTACGTTTAGTGTCCGGAGCTTTTTACACCAGCCTTGTGGAAAGCCTTTATGCTGAGACTGCTGAACCTCCGCTGTCCAATCGGCGAGCTGTCCTTCTGAGTCGCTATGCTAGCCATCTGTCTTCCATGCCTGCTAATCCGGCCCATGACATTTTTTTTGACGCTTCCTTGGATGTAGGGTATGCAGGCCGCCCTTCCTCCCTACTACCACCGGGAGTCCGCTTCCGTCAACTGCTCCATTCTCTTTCCTTCCACTTTCCTAAAACCTTCTTGACAACTTGGGGTACAGCACCGCCTTGGCTCCGTCCCCGGATCTGCCTGCTCCGTGACCTTTGTCAATTTCCCAAGGATGGTACCCCTTCACTTGTTTATTGTCGGGCATTTGCTGCTCTATGTGTACAAATGAAGGAAGCCACATTTATTTACACTGATGGCTCGAAAACATCGTTAGGTGTAGGGAGTGCCTATATTGTTGGCGACACCCCAAATCGATTTCGGCTTCCCGACCAGTGTTCGGTTTATACTGCGGAGCTTTACGCTGTTCTCCAGGCTGTCCAATACATCCGCCGCCATCAGCGGATACAGTATGTTATCTGTTCAGATTCTCTCAGCTCTCTCCTCAGTCTCCAAGCTCTCTACCCTGTCCACCCTCTGGTCCACCGGATTCAGGACTGCCTGCGCTTGCTCCATTTGAGGGGCGTCTCTGTGGCGTTCCTCTGGCTCCCGGGACACGTTGGCATCTGTGGCAATGAGGCGGCCGATATAGCGGCCAAGGCTGCAGTCTCTCTTCTTCGGCCAGCTATTCGATCGATTCCCTTCGCCGATCTACGGAGCGTTTTATGTCGTCGTGTTGTTCTTTTATGGCACGCACATTGGTCGACACTTTCCCATAATAAATTGCGGGACGTGAAAGCTCTTCCCTGTGCTTGGACCTCTTCCTCCCGAACGCGTCGTCGGGTGGAGGTAATTTTAACTAGACTCCGGATAGGGCACTGTCTTTTTAGCCATCGACATCTTTTAAGCGGCGATCCTCCCCCACTCTGTCCCCACTGCTCTCAGCTGTGGACGGTAAGACACCTTTTAATTGAGTGCCCCTATTTTACTCCGTTACGCGCCCGTCTACAGCAGTCGCCTGATATATCGTCCATTTTAGCAGATGACACGCGCTCGGCCGATCGCGTTCTCGAGTTTATTAGTGCCAGTGAGATGACGTCAGTCATTTGAAGTTCTTTTTGGGGACAACCAACCCCTTTCTCTAGTGGATTTTTACGCTTTCCTTCTGCTTTTAGTTTCTCCAGTTTTTTGAGTTTCGTTCCCATAGCTGCTGCTTTCCATTTTCGTTTTTTACCGTTTCCTAAGTCACAGACCGGGCGCTAATGACCATGGCAGTTTTGCGCCCTAAAACCAAAACAAACAAAAAAAAAGGGAAGTGGCGCCATGTCGATTGCAGTGCCGTGGCCATCTGTTTAAAGTTTATCAGCTGAGGATCTAAGGCGAGAACAGCCCGATCTAGGTGGCCCCACAGATTCCAGATTAGGTTTAAGTCTGGGGAGTTTTATCGTCAAGCAAGTACGATAATATCATCCTGGTGGTCTTCGAACCTCGCACGTACACGTTGCATTGTCCTGTTTGTAGAAGCCATCGTGGTGAGGATAAACAACCTGCATGTAGGGGTGTACATAGTCTCCAAGGATAGATGCATACTTGCGTTGTTCCATTGTGCCTTCCATAATTACGAGATTTCCCAGGGAATGTCACTAAAACATATACAGACCATAACACTCCCTCCTGGTTGCAGGGTGATTCCTTTCAGACGTTTCACGCCAACGACCATCCGTCCGGTAGAGCATAAAACACTATTCATCTGAAAAGACGACCTGTCGCCACTCAGTGCAGTTGCTGCACTGGCGGGCATATTGCGCCTTCGCCGCCAATGAACGGCAGTCAGCATGAGTTCACGAAACAGACGCCTCCTGCGGAGGCCCATATGCAGCTAATTTGGCTGAACGGTCGTTGAGGAGACACTGTTGGTAATCCGTTGGTTCATCTAAGGGGGCAGTTGCTCAGCAGTTGCCCATCTTGTCGCCTAACACATTTCTGCAGCCGTTGCTCATCACTGTCACCTATGCCCCGCGTTGCTTGCCTGTGCGCCGGTTTTGGATAACACCATTTTGTCATGCACGGTATACTTCAAGCAGGCCGGCACGCGAACAGTTTACAAACATAGCAGTTTCGGAAATGCTTCAACCCTGGGACCGAAAGCCAATGACCATGCCATTTCCGACCTCAGATAAATCGTTCTGTTTCCGCATTACGACATAGACTACACTGTTATCCACGTCCTCCCGACAAGCTTTATATACCCTCCAATGTTTGTGCTGCCACCTGCCGTCACTGGGTGATTATTGAAGGTTGACGGAAACGTAGACGGTGGCCACATTAATGAGACCTACCTTCTCTGTCTATCCGTGCACTTCTCACCTTATCAGCTCACTGAACAAAAGATTAGGCACCCCTTAAAAGAGCATACTGGTCGTTTTGCAGCGCTGTAGCTGGTGTAGAACTGGAACCAGGCAGTCAGGCGACCGTCCATCGCTGACGTAAGTCACTGAGGTGAGGCGGTGTGTTGTATGTTCCAGTTCGATGTGTAAAATCAGCGCGGTAAGCTGGGTCTGTGCGGACATTGACAGAATGACAGAAAAAAACTGTCGAAATACCCATGACCACCCTATGAATCAAGTTGCCCGATTGGTTGATGAATCAGTGTGGACTGTCAAGTATGTGTACAAGAAATGGTGTGCCGCTCGCAGCTGCGTAACACAGAATAACGACAGTCGTCATAAAAAGACCCTAACCGACATGGGCGAGTGTCATGCCTCATCAGTGACAATCGGTTTCAAATCAAGCCCAACGGCAATTATTTCTGTCAGTCAATCGAGGCTCATTCTGAGAGAAGTTCTTGAAGGAAACTGCACTCATGTTGAGTTCGGTATCTCGTAAACGTAAATTGTTTACAGCGTAACAAAAAAATTGTTCAAATGGCTCTGAACACTATGGGACTTAACTTCTGAGGTCATCAGTTCACTAGAACACACATCCATACCCGAGGCAGGATTCGAACCTGCGACCGTAGCGGTCGCGCGATTCCAGACTGTAGCGCCTAGAACCGCTCGGCCACCCCGGCCGGCTACAGCGTAACACAAAGCTGCACGTCTTCAGTGGACCAAACAACAGAAACTGGATAACGGCGGACTGGAGGCGTTTATTGTGGCCCGATGACTCACGATTTTGTCCCCTTTCGAATGATGCAACGTGTCGAGTGCACCGACTGTCCACCAAGGCGACTCACTCTGCCATATGTGAAACTCCAGTTGGATGTAATTCAGATTCCACCCGGAACAACCAATGTGTCTCTCGATATGGACGTTTCGACTGTGGAAAGTATTTTTAAGGCAACTGTCGGACAATATAATTTTTGATAGTACTCTTAGACTGCGGTCATTAGTGCATTAGCAGTTTGCATCGGTACTTTTTACGAACTGCTTTAAGTATAACGAGTTTGTTGCATTTCCATCCTCCTCAGCAAGCACAGAAGTATTTGTTTTGTAAATAAAAACCGTCTTTTATTACTGCACTGTATTTTATTTCTGCCTGGCGCGTTATTTGTACATTGTAAAAAAGTTCATGTATCGTTTTTCGTGTAAATAAGTTCTTCGCGTTGCGGCATCTGCATTTCCTCTCAACTGGTCACATGCCGGAGGTCGCACTACAATTCTATTTACGAAACATAAGCTTGTTTTTATGTTTAGACCTTCTTTCGTCCCACTTTTGATCTTCCTTGCTGTTACTGTTGTGATGCACCAGCAGTTTTCTGTAGCTAACTACAGACATTTGACAGAAAACTGTGATTTCAAGGCCGGCCGGAGTGGCCGAACGGTTCTAAGCGCTACAGTCTGGAACTGCGCGACCGCTACGGTCGCAGGTTCGAATCCTGCCTCGGGCACGGATGTGTGTGATGTTCTTAGGTTAGTTAGATTTAAGTAGTTCTAAGTTCTAGGGGACTGACGACCTCAACAGTTAAGTCCCATAGTGCTCAGAGCCATTTGAACCATTTTTTGTTGTTGTGATTTCAAGACATAGCTACTCACAGTCATTCAAATGACACTTCATTTTATTAAGACGGATATGGGCAATAAACAAGGAACTGTTTCATTATTCAAAAATTGTCATAAGAAAAGTGATACAGGAATTGTTATAAAATAATGTATGTGTAAGGAATACTTCATTTCAATATATTATAGTCATGACTGATGGAAGTCGTCTGTAATGTAGCATCAAACACTGCCTTGATATATTTTCTTCTCCTACCTACCTTTGTAAGAATTACATATTTAGCTGTTGATATGAATTGCCTCTTATTCAAGACATTAATGGTACGTGACATGTTTTGTATGGTTTAGGTGCTTGAAATCCGCTTGTGCTACTGCGAATCTTAACACTTCGCGGCACTATGCACTATTGTCAGGGCCGGTCGCACTATAGGCATAAAAGGGGTGTCAGAAGCAGTTCTTGCAACAAAAACGAGTAACTTAAACAAATTTTAAATATACTTACAGTGCGCCTTAGCAGCTAAAATTTTAATAGTGCATTTCTTTCGTTCTATTCTTTCTGCACAAAAAATTCAGGGTAGGTTTTGACATGTCGGATTTGACCGTTCCCTTGTCAGTAAACATAGGTCCGCAAACGAACCGTTCGCGTGATAATTGCAATTTTGTGGTTGCCTGCTATTTTTGACGTTATTCTGTGTAAAGAGAGTGTGCAGGTCCGTGGTGTGATCTTTATTTACATTGTCGAGACTTGGATTGGTTGGTTGGTTGATTTGGGGGAAGGGACCAGACAGCGAGATCATTACTCCCATCGGATTTGGGAAGGACGGGGAAAGAAGATGGCCGTATCCTTTCAAAGGAACCATCCTGGCATTTGTCTAAAGAGATTTAGGGGAATGACGGAAAACCAATATCAGGGTCTGAACTGTCGTCCTCCTCAATGAGAGGCCAGTGAGGTAACCACTGCGCCAGCTTGCTCAGTCGAGACGTGGAGCTGTAAACAAAACGTATGTATTACACAGAGTGCCACTCACGTCAGCTGTTTGCGGAGCGTGAGTTGTGTTGTAGGAGTGTTGGTGGCAACATGGAACATTACAGTAGAGAGGAGTAAGCGGATATGCATTTTATGTATGGAAGGTCTAACAGCAATGCACGGAAGGCTGCAAAAGCATACTCTGCCCGAATGTACCCCAGAGTCTAACGTTTACAAGGGTGCATCAACGCCTCCGAGAAACTGGGAGCTTTGCACATGTTGCGGGAGTGGGTAGGCCTGAATGAATTACGGCTTTGCTTGAATGTGAAGTGCAGGAAACAGTCGAACACTAATAAGGAATCTCGATAAGGAGACTTGCCACACAAATCGCTGGACTGGACCACAGTAGTGTTTGGTGAAGAAAGCATCGCAGTGCAACGTATCTGTATCACACCCGATGAGTTTAGTGTGTTAGTGAGGCGGACTTTGGTCCTAGATTAACCGGATGTCAGTAGAAGCAACGACAAGAGTAGCCAACCCTACATCTGACAATAACATTTTATTTACAGATGAAGCAGGATTCACTCGCGATAGTGTGTTTAATTAACACAATTCTCATGTTTGGAGTCATCTAGGCTTCAACCCACATGATTTGCATGAGTCTCCACATCAGCGGCCTTTTTCACTAAATGTGTGGTTCGGGGTACTAGGTGATCGTCTTACTGAGCCGTACATTTTACCAAACAAATTCAAAGGACGAATTCCTCCGGTTTCTCCGGCATCATCTTCCAGGGTTCCTTTACAGCAAAATGGTTCAAATGGCTCTGAGCACTATGGGACTCAACTGCTGAGGTCATTAGTCCCCTAGAACTTAGAACTAGTTAAACCTAACTAACCTAAGGACATCACAAACATCCATGCCCGAGGCAGGATTCGAACCTGCGACCGTAGCGGTCTTGCGGTTCCAGACTGCAGCGCCTTTAACCGCACGGCCACTTCGGCCGGCTCCTTTACAGCAACACCAGAGGATGTGATACATGCATGATGGGGCACCGGCACATTTTGCTGCTATGGTAAGATTCAATATGGCCAAAGATGGACTGGGCGAGAAGGACCTGTACCGTGGTCTCCAAGATCACGTGATTCGAACCCTATGGATTTCTGTGTTTGGGACAACCTTAAAGGTGTAGTGTACGCCACTCTGGTTAACACGGGTGACGAACTGGAGCAGAGGCTCGTCACTGTTTGTCAGGAAGTTCGAAATAATCCAGACGTGTTTGAAAGGATTCGAAACTCATGACTGCGACGGGTACAAGTCTGCATCCGGGTACAAGAACGACTCTTAACGCCTTCTTTAACTACGAATAGAGTCACGTAACTGTTGTCGTGTTCATTCCCTCCGTCACCAAACTGATTATTCGTGGATCCTCAGAATGTGTCTTATACATCAACCACCTCTTTTAGGCTAGTTGTGGCATAATTTTTTTTTCTTCCTGATTCGATTCAGGACGTATTCGTTAGTTATACGATCAACTCAGCTAGTCATCAGCATCCTTCTGTAGCACCATATTTCAAAAACCCTCTATCCCCTGTTTGTCTCTACTGTTTATCGTCCGCGTTTCACTTGCGTACAGGGCTACATTCCAACAAATGCTTTCACAAAAGACTTCCTAATTTTTAGATTTCTATTGAATATATTCCAGTTTTTGAGAAAAACTTTTCTTATTGTAACAGCTCTGCATTTTATTTCCTATCTGCTTCTTCCATGATCAGTTATTGTGTTCCCCATTGTACAAAAATCGTCTATTACTTTCAGAGGTCTCATTTCCTGTTTCAATTCCCTCAGCTTCATCTACTTAAGTTTCCCTATATTCCATTATACCTGTTTTACTTTTACTGATATTCATCATTCCATCTTCCAAGTCACTATACTTCCCGTTAAACTGTTCTTACAAGCGTTTGCTGTCCCTGACAGAAATACAATACCATCGGCAAACTAAACTTTTAATCACTTTTCCTTAAACTTTAATTCTCTAACGAAATCCCTCCTTGGTTTCTTTGACAACTTCCTCTATGTGCGGATTGACTAAATAGTGGATAGGCTACAATCCTGTCACGCCCTCCCCCTCCTCCCCTCCCCTTCTCCCCCCCCCCCCCCCCCCAGTTCCCTGTTTATGAACTTCGATCCTCATAAATGCAGTATGGTTTCTGTACAAATGGTATGATACCTTTCGCTCCTTTATTTCGCCCTTAATAGCTACAAAACTTCAATGAGTATATTCCAATCAACATTTTCAAGAACCTTCTCTAAATCTACAAATGCTTAGTGCATTTCCTGAGATACACTATATGATCAAAAGTACCCTTACACCACTATGTAATGAGAAACTGACCACTAGGTGTTACTACAGGCGGATAAGCTAGTATATAAAGGACGCGAGGAATGTACTGTTGTCAGTAGGGAAGCAGTAACAGTTGACAGGGTGACTCGGGAGGCTGAATGACTTTGAACGTAGACATGTAATTAGCTGTCACTTTAATCAGAAATCCATCAGGGAGATTTAAACCCTTCTAAAGTTGCCCCAGTCGAGTGTTGGTGATGTGATTGTGAAATGAAAACGCAAAGGAACAACCAAGATCAGACAGACCTCATGTACTGACGGAGAGGGACAAGGAGCATTGCGAAGGGTGGTTGTAAATAATCGCATGTATTCAGTGGGAGTAATTATTCGTGAGTCCCAGAGTCCTACCAGCAGTCCAGCGAGCAGCTCCTCATAGGCCTCACACTTCTGTACTCAATGATAAGCGACGCTGAGGCGGTGTAAAGAGCGACTGGACAGTGGATCACTGGGAACGAGTAATTTTGGAGTGATGATTTATGCTGTACCCTGTGGCAATCCTACGGAATGGTTTGGGTTCGGCGAATGCCTGAAGAACGTTACCAGCTATTGCGTGTAGTGCCAAAAGCGAAGTACGATATGTGGGGGTTTCTCGCGGTTTATTCTTATTTCCCTTAATAGAACGTTAGAATTTTACAGGGTGGTCCTAAACTATATGTCAAAAATGTAAAGGCAGATAGAGGGGGACCTAAATACGCAGATTTCGTGGAGGAATGTGTGTGCGGTAATGACACATTACAGCTTGTACAGCAGCATGAATCACAGGAAACTGAGAAGGCATGTAAAGACAAATAGCATCAGAAATGTATTAGTAGTTTAGAAGAGGTGCTCGAAAGAGTGGCCACCAACAGCGATACACACTTCACAGCGACGGCGCATGGATCGGCGTACATTAGAAAAGACGTCAGGCATGTCGATTATATGTCCAGCAGCAATAGACACGCGGGTAACTAGATCTTCTTCAGAAGTGACTGGACTCTCGTACGCCAGTCTTTTCATATGATCTCATAAGAAAAAAATAGAAGCAGGTTAAATCGGGAGAACGCGGTGGCCAGGGAACTGGACCGGCTCATCCTATCCACTGCTCGCGGTAGACAGCGTCCACGTGATTGCTTACATTTCGACTGGAGCAACCTGGGGCTCCATCCTGCTGGAACCGCATTCGTCTGCGGACAGCTAGAAGGAATATCACCCAGAAACTCAGGAAGATGTTTTTTATGTGTGGCCAGTTAAACGACTAGGTAGAATGTACGGTCCTACTATGTTATTGTGCACAATGCCTGCTCAAACGTTAATGGAAAACCTTTCTTGGTAGGCGTGTGCTGTTGTGACATGTGATTTACCATGATCCCACAGTTGAGAATTATCGATGTTCAACATACCGGACTGCATAAAGATAGCCTCATCAGTAAATAAAACGTGTACAGGAAAGATACCATTGGCTGCAGTCTGCTAAGGTACCAAGGAGCAGAGTTGAGACGTGAAAGATAATCGTCAGTGGTCACTGCTTGCACTCTCTGTAAATGATACGGATGCATTCCGTCTTCATGTAAAGTCCTCAAACAACTTTGATGGCTCACATCCAAAGCACGTCCTACCTCTCTCGAGCTTGCCGAAGGATTACCCTCTACTGTGTTCAGTATTCTTTCTTCCACTGAAGGAGTTCTGTGATACCTCCCAATGTCAGTTCCACACCTGGAAGCATAAAAAATCCAGTCGTGCGTAACTCCCGATGAAGACGCTCAAATGTTCGGCGATCCGGCTGATTCCTATCCGGGAATCACTCCCTGTACATCCTGTGAGCAGCTAATCGATTTCCTTGTGCAGCCCAATACATGAACTGCATGTCGGCCAGCTCCGCATTCGTGAAACAATGCGTGCTGCTCGAGATCCGTGTGCGAAATGATGAATCCAGCTAGCGAAGCGCTTTTATACGGCGCAATCATCAGCACTCTGTATTGGCTCAAGGCGGCATTACCGCACACACTTTCCTATACGACATCTGCTTACTTCGGTCCCCTCTACTTGCCGTTACATTTTTAACATATTACTTGGGATCATCCTGTAGAAAGAGTGTTCACTTTAACTAAACACATTGAAATGTCTCGAAAACAACACATCGGATCGAAAGTGGTTATAATTCCAATTTGTTTCTCAGGGAGGGGGACATCCAACGATTCCACACTCGACCCGCCACCCCTCCCCATGCGTGGGTGATGAGGGGCGTCCTTGGAATCTTCAATTGAAACCCCTATTTTTGCAGATTACGATTCTATGGCAAAGTCTACATACGTATTGCCTGAAGCATTTTCTTCGTTTCACCACAGATGGCGTTTTGATCGGAAGAATAAAAGTGGGTACGCAGTTGTAATTTACGACATGCTATTCAATGGTCCTTGAATATTCAATGTCACGTATGAAACAGAGGATGACAAACTAAAGGCCGAAATACTAAATATCTTTTTCCAAAGATGTTTCACAGAGGAAGACTGCACTGTAGTTCCTTCTCTAGATTGTCGCACCGATGACAAACTGGTAGATATCGAAATAGACGACAGAGGGATAGAGAAACAATTAAAATCGATCAAAAGAGGAAAGGCCGCTGGACCTGATGGGATACCAGTTCGATTTTACACAGAGTACGCGAAGGAACTTGCACCCCTTCTTGCAGAGGTGTGCCGTAGGTCTCTAGAAGAGCGTAGCGTTCCAAAGGATTGGAAAAGGGTACAGGTCATCCCCGTTTTCAAGAAAGGACGTCGAACACATGTGCAGAACTATAGACCTATATCTCTAACGTCGATCAGTTGTAGAATTTTGGAACACGTATTACGTTCGAGTATCATGACTTTTTTGGAGACTAGAAATCTACTCTGTAGGAATCAGCATGGGTTTCGAAAAAGACGGTCGTGTGAAACCCAGCTCGCGCTATTCGTCCACGAGACTCAGATGGCCATAGACACGGGTTCACAGGTAGATGCCGTGTTTAATGACTTCCGCAAGGCGTTCGATACAGTTCCCCACAGTCGTTTAATGAACAAAGTAAGAGCATATTGACTATCAGACCAATTGTGTGATTGGATTGAAGAGTTCCTAGATAATAGAACGCAGCATGTCATTCTCAATGGAGAGAAGTATTCCGAAGTAAGAGTGATTTCAGGTGTGCCGCAGGGGAGTGTCATAGGACCGTTGCTATTCACAATATACATAAATGACCTTGTGGATGACATCGGAAGTTCACTGAGGCTTTTTGCAGATGATGCTGTGGTGTATCGAGAGGTTGTAACAATGGAAAATTGTACTGAAATGCAGGAGGATCTGCAGCGAATTCACGCATGGTGCAGGGAATGGCAACTGAATCTCAATGTAGACAAGTGTAATGTGCTGCGAATACACAGAAAGATAGATCCTTTATCATTTAGCTACAATATAGCAGGTCAGCAACTGGAAGCAGTTAATACCATAAATTATCTGGGACTACGCATTAGGAGTGATTTAAAATGGAATGATCATATAATGTTGATCGTCGGTAAATCATATGCCAGATGAGATTCATTGGAAGAATCCTAAGGAAATGCAATCCGAAAACAAAGGAAGTAGGTTACAGTACGCTTGTTCGCCCACTTCTTGAATACTGCTCAGCAGTGTGGGATCCGTACCAGATAGAGTTGATAGAAGAGATAGAGAAGATCCAACGGAGAGCAGCGCGCTTCGTTATAGGATCATTTAGTAATCGCTCAAGCGTTACGGAGATGATAGATAAACTCCAGTGGAAGACTCTGCAGGAGAGACGCTCAGTAGCTCGGAACGGGCTTTTGTTAAAGTCTCGAGAACATACCTTCACCGAGGAGTCAAGCAGTATATTGCTCCCTCCTACGTATATCTCGCGAAGAGACCATGAGGACAAAATCAGAGAGATTAGAGCCCACACAGAAGCATTCCGACAATCCTTCTTTCCACGAACAATACGAGACTGGAATAGAAGGGAGAACCGATAGAGGTACTCAAGGTACCCTCCGCCACACACCGTCAGGTGGCTTGCGGAGTATGGATGTAGATGTATATGTAGATGTAGATGTAGATGACCCAACCTCCCTGCTGCGAAGGTAGGTAAGGTCAGTACTTCAGAACTTTTCATTGGAAACCCCATTCGCAGTGTAGTATTCCTCCGACATATCGAAGACGATGATGATTGGTTTGTGGAGCGCTCTACTGCGCATTCATCAGCGCCCGTACAAAGTCCCAATTTTTTCACAGTCCAGTTTTTAACATAGTCCAATCTAGCCACTGTCTCGAATGATGATGATGATGATGAAATGATGATGGCAACACAAACACCCAGTCCCCGGAAAGAGAAAATCCCCAACCCGGCCGGGAATCGAATCCGGGACCACCTGATCCAGAGGCAGCAACGCTAGCCCCTAGATCACAAGCTGCGGACACATATAAGAGGACACAATTCGACGCGCCACCGTGGCCGTGTAGCGATCTGAGACGTATCATTAAAGGCAGTACACTGCGACTGGAGCTCACGTATCGTAGATCAGACAGCGGCTCTAAACATTACAATACTTGCGCAGTATTTATTACCTGCACACCTACCTATCATTTGGAGAATAGACGTGCAAGTGGATGATGAACGTTGCAACCACAGAAGATAAAATTGAAATGGTACTGATTTACAGAGAATGTAGTAGAAAGAAGTATCATCCATACCATGTGTCACTGCATAAAGAACTTCAGGGCGCCGATTTCCATAACCGACCCTCCGTTCTTTGCCGAGGAACTGCTTTCGGATGGGTCTATGTTCACAAACCATGGTAGCATTAACCAGCATAACATGAATTACTGGAGTGTAGACAATTCCCACTGATTACGGCAAGTTGACCACCAACGCCCTTCATCGGTTAACGTATAGGGTGGCATCATGGGGAACAAACTCACTGGTCTGTATTTTATCGACAGCACGTTGAATGGATTCAAACATCGAACGCTTTCAGAACAGGAACTACCGGTACTACTGCAGGATTTTGCCCTGGACGTTCGACAACGTATGAGGTCTCAGCATGACGGTTGCCCAGCGCATTAATTGAAGCACGGGAGGTATTAAACCGTGTTGACGCTGGTCGGTGGATCAGCAGAGGTGGCCCCATGAATTGCCCCACTAGGTCGCCGGATTTCTTACTGTGGGGATATTTAAAAGGTCGACTGCATCAGAAACGCCTGTACTGACATTCCCACAGATACGCTTCAGTCCTGTGTACGGTCATTTGAAAGAAGATCACTAACTGTATTGAAGTTGGTGGTACAACATTTGAACACTTATTCTAATTGGAAAAGTAGAGTAGCGTTCGCCTCGAGCCACGGCTACAGTGGTGCATCGAGTACTTCCCTGTTAGAATACAACGTTGCGAATGGGGTTTCCAGTTACAAGTTAGGAAATACTGGCCTGTCGTAGCCTCACAGCATGGAGGTGGGGTCCCACGCGCCATTGGATACTCAAGTGTCACTGAGTAGCATGTAGTAAATTACGAGTGTGTACCCATCTCTATTCCTGCAATCATAGCGCCATCTCCGGCGAGACGAAGAAAATGCTTCAGAAAATACGTATGTAGATTTTGCCGTAGAATAGTAATCTGCAATAGAAAAGGGTGGATCCCAATGAAGACTTCAAAGTTGCCCCTCGCCACCCACGCACGGGGTGGAGGTGGGTGGTCTAGTGTGGCATCATTGGATATCCTCCACCGAGACAAACAAATTGGAGTTTTAACTCGTTTAGATCCGATGTGTAGTTCACTTTACAGCATCGTGTACTGCGTACTGTAGAGAAATAGTTTGTACCAGCAAGACAATGCATCCCGTCATAAAGCAACATCTGTGAGGGAATGGTTTGTGGGCAATAACACTCCTGAGGTGGACTAGCGTACCCAGAGACCCTATCTGAACCCGCTGGGACACCTTTGTGATGAATTAGAACACCGACTTAGCTCCAGACCTCAGCGTCCAACTTCACTATTTTCTGTAGTTTCGGCTCGTGAAGAATGGACTGCCATTTCTCCCCAGACATTCGTACACCGAGCAGACTTCAAGCTGTCATGAAGGGGATGGGTGGACACAAACCATATTAATGTTCACTAATAAGTGTCTGGTTACTATTGGTCAGTTAGTGAACGTAACATGATATGAAAATTCTGAGACAATCTCGTCAACTTCAGGAGCCTTATTTCAGCTTAGATTTCTCAGTACTCTTCAAATTCTCCTCGCATTACTATAACTTCCACCTCATCTTCATATATTTCTTTTTCCCTTTCACTAACATAGTCTTAGAGTTCGTTTCTTTTGTGTAGCCCATTTACATATTCCTTCCACCTTTCACCCTTGCCTTTAGGCTGGCTTGCATCTAGGCTCTTGATATTCACAGAGTTGCTTATCTTTCTCCAAATTCTTTCTTTAATTTTCCTGTCTTTCCCACGCTTTTACAGCTATCCATTTCTGCTCCCTGCTCTGGATCTCTAATTTTTAGAAATCTGTATTGACTTTTTCCTACATCACTTGCTGCATTTTTATATTTTCTTCTTTCATCACATTAAATATCTCGCGTGTTCGCTAATAATTTCTGCTGTACCTTTCCTTAGTGCCTAGCTGTTTTTCTGCTGTCTTCGCTATTACATCTGTCAACGCTGCCCATTCGCCTTCTATTGTAGTATTTTCCCGTGTTACATTCAATGTTTGCCTAATACTACCTTCAATTTATCCAGGTCTTATTTCCTTAATGTCCTACTTTTCTGCAGTTTCTTCAGTTTTTACCTGAAGTTAATAACCAATTAATTACTGCAGAGTCTACGTGCGTCTTCGAACTGTCAACTGAGTTAGTACAATTTTGTTCGTATGCAGGTCCAGATACCTCCGCAAGATTCGCCAAGTTGACGTTTTATCGAGCCGCAACCGTTGAGATCGTCTTGAAACTGAAACATTCGGTTCTTCCTCTATACTGGCCGCTGCTGTTGTGCTATTGTCCTTATTTCACCCTTAACGTTCTGTTCTTAGTGGCTTCTGGTCGTGTAGAGCGAAATCCCGCTCAGACTTGGCCACAGTGCGACGTTTCGCCTCAACAGAGAAACGGTGACGGCGACCCAGCTCTCTGGTGAACAAATGACAAGAACCCACAACTAAGCTGCGACTTTGGTAAAACTGTTAGTGATTTCTAAACCTTCAGGAAGCGCGAGTCGCTGCATCGTGAAACTGCAAATTGTACTGGATATTTTCACACGTGGAAGCACACAAAAATATAGTAGAAACTGGAAATTACAACTGGAATTCAAATGAGTTTCAATGACGGATACCAGTATGTCGTTCCATACTACTTCAACTCTGTGGCATGATTCATCAATCATAGAGTCTGGCGAGTGATGACATGCCAGCCTCTCATCAAATGGTTCAAATGGCTCTGAGCACTATGGGACTTAACATCTGAGGTCATCAGTCCCCTAGAACTTAGAACTACTTAAATCTAACTAACCTAATGACATCACACACATCCATGCCCGAGGCAGGATTCGAACCTGCGACCGTAGCGGTCGCGCGGTTCCAGCCTGAAGCGCCTAGAACCGCTCGGCCACTCCGGCCGTCCAGCCTCTCATCATCCATGACCAGATGTTTTCAGTAGGTGAGAGATTTGGAGAATGTGCTGGCCAGGGCAGAAGCCGAACACCCTCTGTATCGACGTACGAAGCGACAGCACAGCGAACAGGCGGTCTTAGGATATCTAGTTCAACGATAACGTCATGGAGACCATAGAGACAGGGCACAGAGACAACGCCTACTCTCCAAGTTACCGATTTTTCACGGCAGAGGTGATCATGTTGTGCACCCAGTGGCACCCATTACCATCACGCCAAGTACTTGACCCACACTGAAGAGCCAAAGGAACTGGTAGATCTGAATAATATCGTGTGGGGCCCCCGCGAGCACGCAGAAGTGCCGCAACACGACGTGTCATGCACTCGACTAATGTCTGAAGTAGTGCTGGAAGGAACTGACACTATGTATCCTGCAGGGCTGTCCATAAATCCATAAGAGTACGAGGGGTGGTGATCTCTTCTGAACAGCACGTCGCAAGACATTCCAGATACAATCAATAATGCTCATGTCTGGGAAGTTTGGTGGCCAGCAGAAGTGTTTAAACTCAGAAGCGTGTTCCTGGAGCCACTCCGTATTGTCTTGCTGGAATTGCCAAAGTTCGTCGGAATGCACAATGAACACGAATGAATGCAGATGATCAGACATGATGCTTACGTACGTCTCACCTGTCATAGTGATATCTAGACGTATCAGGTGTCCCATGTCATTCCTCAACCAGCTTGAACAGTCCCTTGCTGACATGCAGGGTCCATGGATTCATGAAGTTGTCTCCATACCCGTTCACCCATCCGCTCGATACAATTGGAAACGAAACTCGTTCGGGTAGACGACATGTTTCCAGAATCACTGTCGGTGTTTACGGGCCCAGGCGAGGCGTAAAGCTATTTAGGTATCTCTGTGTTTGAATATGCATGCCTATACCAGTTTCTTTGGAGTGTCAGTGTGTATGAAGATGTGAAATGCAACTTGGTAATGTTCGTTCCCCTTGGAGCCTCCACGTACTGATGATGTGTCTTTCGTCGTGCTGTACGCAAACCTGGACTCGTCCAAAAAGACGATGTGGTGCCACTTGTCGTGCACCGCTTCACACACACAAGTAAGGAGAGGTGGGATACAAAGTGGTGCAGCAGCTTTCGCCCTAGGAGAGCTGAACAGGAGCAGAAATGATTAGGGAACACGTAAATATAGTAAAGAGAAGTTTTACTTAGCTCGTAGTTTTCTTCAAGCGGTGCGAAAAAACTTTAAAAACAAAAAAGAGCAATAAAGTCCATCTATTACTAGAAGCAACTAAGGCATTGTGCAGCGTGAGGCTGCAGCTACTATTGCACGAGCGAACTGTTGGAGGCTGACTAAGGCTGGCGACTTTCAAAGACAGCGACTGAGAGTGGGTCGCGTAGTTGCCGCCGGTCATCCCATATCGCGGCGACATAGACCGCCCGTAGTCGGAGCCACTGAAGGCGTGGCTCAGCGGGAGCGCGTCATTGGATCCGCCGTTCCCCGCGTGACCGTTAGCGGCGTCTGTCGGAAACCTGCGTTTCCGTTGCCAGCTGTGAGACACTGGCGAGGTTGGTACAGATCTACGATACCACACCACTCCTGTGTCCAGTGTTGTTGCACCTACCTTCACATGGCGAAAGGTGTGAACACGTAATGCACCAAGGAACAATGTCGAGCGTGATCATTTCAGTGCTCCAGGTGCTACGGTGTGGGGAGACGTAATGGTCCATGTGCGTACTAACCTACAAATCTTTGAACATGATACACTCACTGGTCAACGATATTGTGATACTGTAATCCTTCCATATGTGCGTCTCTTCAGGGGTGCATTTGGCCCTAACTTCATATTTATGAATGACAGTGCGTGACCATACCAAGCAGTGCTGGTGGAGGATCTCTTGGAATGAAAGGATATTCGGCGGATGGACTCGTCTGGCGCTTACCCCGACTTAAATCCCAATTGGTTCAAATGGCTCTGAGCACTATGGGACTTAACTTCTGAGATCATCAGTCCCCTAGAACTTAGAACTACTTAAACCTAACTAACCTAAGGACATCACACACATCCATGCCCGAGGCAGGATTCGAACCTGCGACCGTAGCGGTCACGCGGTTCCAGACTGTAGCGCCTAGAACCGCACGGCCGCTCTGGCCGGCCTTAAATCCCATCTTGGACGTTTGGCATGCGTTGGAGAGACGTATTTCAGCACGTCCACACGCATCACCGACCACCCAGCAGTTGTCAACCACGCTGTTGGAGGAATGGAATGCCTTACCACAAGAACTCTTTACCAACCTTATGGCCAGCATGGCAGCGCTTTGTAGAGCACGCATATCCATCTGCGGTGATCACACACTCTGTTAAGGACTATGTCCCACCTTCTGCAATGAATCGTTGTGATTTCAGTGTAATTACGGACTTCGAAGAAAAGTTTAATTTCTGTTCATCTCACTGCGTATCCTTTCACTTCTGTACTGTACTGTAGAACTTCTTTCTATGAATGGTCCAAGTTATCGAGCTATGTCATTCGGCAGTGACATATATGCGAAAGTTACTTTGGTCCTTAAGTTTTGCACACTAGTGTATAAATGTTTATTTATTGCGTGTCTATACTGCGTAGATGAATGTGATGAGTACGTTTAGACGCTGATTTTGTAGCTAAAGACGGTGAAAGAATAGATAATAGCAATCAAGTACGCATAACACAATTTACCCACCCAGTCAATAGAGCGCGTTTAACCCCCTCCCCGGATCTAAACCACTTCGCGGATTAACGACGTGTGCTGGTGAGCTGTGATTCTCTCTCTCTCTCTCTCTCTCTCTCTCTCTCTCTCTCTCTCTCTCATTTTTTTTTCTTTTTTTTGCAGGTTCTCACATGCAAGTAGCTAAATGCGGTGATGGTACCCATAACGCGCCTCAGATATACGATACCCAAACATTTAAAAAGCATTCTCACACTTTAACACAAATTTTCTGTAGACTCAGACGGATGGGGTACACAGATACCGCCCCAGGACGAATGGTAGCGTTACGAAGGGCATCTGGCCACCAATCGCCACTAACATGGCGTCAATCTACATAAAAATGCCGACTCTGTAGGATAAACGAGACAACGTACAGGAGGAAGCAGTAGCAGAACACAATTTCGCTTTTTTTCAAGCACCATATCTCGCAAATAATAGGTACATACTGACATCTATATTTTTCTTCTTTCATTTCCAAATGTGTAAAACACTGCACTACATTGTCATTTGGTTACTAATATACCATTACATGGAGTATCTTCGCAAATTCGTCAGTGTTTCGAATTTGATGATAATTTCGTGTGGATCAATGGTCAGGTGCAAATCTTTCAATTGGACACAACTTCGGCGACCTGCGTTTCTCTAATATGCCCCACATATCCAACAGGATAAAGTGAATGCACAGTTTCACGTGAACTGTTTACATCATCGAGAGATGAAGGCTAGATTAAACGCAAATTGAAAATTTTCACATTTTTTGGTGCGCCTTTCTCCTTATCTAACTAAGTTTAATCTCAAAAAAAAGTAATGAAAATCAAATCTACCCCTACTTGGTCAGCCACTTTTACAATACCATTAAAAAATTAACTATCCACCTTCAGGCGTTACCCCTAACTATCCCAAAAATAAATTCTCCCAAGGAGGCAAGCTGCATGGCTCTATGATTTTTTTAATTACATAATTATGATTAGTAGATGTTCACAAATGAAAATTTTATAAAACAGAATGTTAAAAAAATTTGATTCAAATGATAAGTGAAAACACGCAGCCAGACAGGCAGAAAAAAATTAGTACACTCCTAGATTTCAAATTCACACAAGATTTATTGTTGCAACAGTGCATATGGAGTACATGAAACGATTGCATCTACAGATCAACAGCACAACCTCATCTACGGGCATGAGAATGTTCACGTGACCATTGATACCGGCATCGTTGCAAAACTGACGCAGAACGTCAAACTTGTGTGGCAGTTCTCTGAAAGGACATACCCACCGCTCGGAAGGTCACAATTTGACCCCTTTCAAACTCGCTCAGTTGGCTGAAGGAAGCACGGGTGCATCTCCGTGGCATGGTTGCCTGCTTGCTTCACACGTTTGCAACACACTGAGCCTTCTGGCTGTGAGAACTTCTATTAAATGGTAGGCACAGATGCCGCTCTGTAGCTACGCCACTATGCTATCTGTTGGCACAGGACGTTGAAACCATTATCAGTACATCTACTATCTACCAGGTGGCATATGCCTTCATCGGATCAAAACTGAGGTCGTCTTTCCAGGTGTACTAATTCTCTCCGGCAGTATAACTTTGCATATTACTTCTACGATTTCAGTTAGAAGAAACTTTCTTCAAGAAATAGTGCAAATGGGGATTTCTTGTCCCCTGTCATTAGCGTTTTCTGTCTCCCATAACGTCTGCCCGTGCCCAGACGTTAAGCAGTCCCTGCCTTCCACCACGCAGGAAGACGGTGAGGGTGTCATAACGTACTTAAAAAATGTGTGTCCTGTGGATAGGAAATAACCAAAGGCCGCCTGAAGTCTGTGACCTATCACCGCCAGTAGGAGAGGACCTGTGCTACGTGACTGAGTTTTGGCGCCACGTAGAGGTTCATACATTCCACACGTTGCAGCTGGTTCAAGTCCCAGAACTACCAAACTTCTCAGTTCAGTAACTGGCGGGAGGAGAGCGACAGCTCCCGGCCTGAGACTGCGTCCAATATTCAGTGACGCCGATTTATTTATGTTCAGTAGACTGCCCACAGCCTGTCCATATCGTTAAATCCAGTTTACTATGCTACGGACTTCATCAGTGGAATGAACCAGCAGTAGCAGGTCGTCGGCTTACGCCCTATAGCGGAAGATTATGTGCCGCAGTGTGATACCAGATGGCCTGTGGTTCACACCCCCGAGGAGTGGCTCGAGCGCGATTACATAAATGTAGGTAGAAAGGGGGCAGCTATGTCGTAGAGACCTGTTAATGGGTATTGGACCCACTGTCCACCTGTTGAACAGGACCTGAAAGCTGGGTACTGCAAGAAGGAGCCGTAAGGTGTCGATAAGCCTCGGGGGAAATTCCATATAGTCCATCACTTGCAGGAAAAAGTTATGCTGCAACTCTATCGAAGGCCCAATTGAAATCGATGGAGACGATCGGCACTCTCAGGCGGCACTCCGAGGCGATCATTATTAAGTTCGTGCAGTGGCTGGTGGCCATTTGTATGTTAGCATCTCCTCCCTGCGACGTCTAGTCTGGGGCGAGAATCATTGGCAAAATCTGCGAAACGTCTGACGAAGATCTTGTAGTCGACGACCAACACTGTAAGTCGCCAACAGTCATTGACCGACTGCCCTCCCGCTGACTTGTGTACTGGTGTGAGAAGTCCTTCGGCTAACGTAGGCAGTACTGTGCCGTCCGAGGACGTGAGTTCTCGAAACATTGTAAATCAGCGGCGCATCATGATGTCACAGAAGGTCCGGTAAAACTCGGCTGGTAATCTATCGACAGCTGTAGACTTAGTGAGAATACCTTTGTCCCCCCCATCTCCGCAGACGAGACTTCCTCCATTAATGCTGTCACTGTTGCCATGTCAATTGTGCGTGTCACCAGTTGTAATGCTTCCGCAGTGGCCTCGTCATCTACGTTTCTTTCCTGGTAAAGATGAAGACAATGATCCTCCATGGCTTTCACTTGGTTGCTTGGGTCGTACAGGAGCGACTATCTCCTGTCGTTAAGCATGTCATTAACTGTCGGCGGTGTCGGCGCATGCCCACCACAATGTAGTGCATTGTGGGTACCACTGCGGCCGTTCGGTCGTGTCGTCGCGAGCGCCCGACGACGCCTTCTAATCGGCACTTCGTCAACGATAGTATGTGAGTCTTCATTCGTTGTCGTTCTCGTTGTCTGTCCGGCGACTGGGGTAGAGGGGCGAGGTCCCTGAGAGCTGCGTAGTAAAAGTCTAGGTTCTGCCGGTGCCACGCAGACGTGTTCTTGCCAAACTTCATTAGTGTCTTGCGGATTACCGGTTATGCTCAGAGGAGTCTCCACAACAGAGTACAGTAGTATCGGGAATGACGTCGTTCGCAGTTGGCCCACATTGCGGCGACTTGCCAATAGCAGTCCGTATCCTGGAACTGCGTTAGGTTCATCTTCTAAAGGTCGTTACTATGCTAGACTTGTAGATGGTGGAAATTCATCGTGCAGATATAGCCACTGTGATCAGAGAAGGCCAGAAGCCATCGTTCGGCGGCCACCATTGCTGTGTAAAACCTTATGACACATTTAGGCGATCCAATCGGTTCGCCGAATGGCTGGTAAGATGCATGTCTCCAGAGCTGTCGCTGTGTATCTTTTCCTACGTGTCACCCAAGTGAAGATTTTGAATCACCGTACCCAGTCCCAGACAAAGTATGGTGTTCGGGATTTGGTACTTGGAATGTAGGACGCAATTAAAATCGCCGGTGAAGACTCTGCGTTCGTACCGTCCTAGGAAAAGGGGGGCAATGTCAGCAGACTAGAATCTGGCGTGCTCACAACTTTTGGTGGTGCCTAATGGCGCGTAAACTTTAATGAATGGGATGTCGAATGCCATGACTGCTAATCATCATATGGAGGAGAGACACGTGATGTTGGTGGCTTCAATACCGTCAAACACTAAAACCACCACCCTGATGTCTGATGGACGACCATGCATCATATACGTTACATGGCCATAAAGGTTCAGGAATGAATTCATTCGCACTTCTTGCAGGAATGCAAAGTCGACTCTTGTGGCTCGTATCGTTTCTCTCGGGAGTTGGATCTTGGCAGGAGAGCTAGCCATGTTGATATTCATCGTGACGCTGCGATGCGGTGCGATGGTTGGGCAGGGTTATCCATGGTGATGCTGGTGAGAAGCAGATGTCGCGAGTGACATCACATCCCTCCGATCGTAGCCCATCCGATGTTGTTCTGACCTCAGCTAGTCGCGGATCGAAGTGCTGTCCAGTGCCGATGTCCTCAACCCACGATGTGGGTGCGGAAGTGTGTTCATTATCCATCAGGTCGTGGTGATTGATGGAAAGGGACTGTGCGGCTTCGCAACCTGCATTGGAACTTTCCTGCTGATCACTGTTCCTCGCAGAGGACTGGCAGACGGATTCCTCCACCCCCCACCCTCCCCTTCCCACCATCCAGTTGCAGGGGTGGAATTAGTCGCAGCGGTGTCAGCCCTGTGGTTGGAATCCTGCACGATCAGTCCTTCTTCCTCCTGCGAATGGGAACTGCCGTGCCTCGACACGGTCCTGCGACGTCGCTTTCGTCGTTTCGATGAACGCTGTTTTCGTGTCTGATCTTCGTGTCGGATGATGGCGCTGACTCACGCCTCTCTGGCACAAAGGCTTGTGTTGGTACAATAAGTGTATCGATTGCCATCCTGCTGCTGGCAGCGCCTGCAGTGTTCGGGCGCATCGATGACGTTGTACAGAGTTCTGCCACTGGCCAGGCTGAATACTCGGCCAGGCGTCGGTCTGCAGAGACTGGTTCCGGTACTGCAACGTCATTCTGTTGCGTCTGGACAGACAGAAATGTCGTGAGCGCCACCGCATAAGTTACTGGAAGACGGTGTCGGTGGAGGCGCAATGTCCTGCGGTGGAAGTTGCATGATCCGACGTTGAAGGCGCTCGGGACGTAGGTGAGCTTCCTTGCCGCATCCGGAACACGTTTTAGGTTGGCCGTCATAAATAACTTTGGCCCGGCAGCCTCCTGTTTCAAGATACGATGCTACGTGTCGTCAGTGTTCAATGCGCACCTGGCGTTCTCCGTTGAGTTCTGGATACATGTTAAACCGGCTCCACTTTTCGCCACATGTTCTTGTACTGACTGTACCGTGTGGGCGGAGCGCCGCCACGACGTTTGTCGCCAGGGTTTGGGAAGGTAGTTCGAATATGCGTATAGTCTGCAGTCCTAGTCCGGCGTGGTCAGCCTCGACGTTGCCAACATTTCCGTCTGCGTGGCAGAAGTGGAGTCCTTATTCCATCACTCGAAGAATTCCGTCGCATATATCATCATTAATAAGTTTCACATAGACCGTGTTCCTTACGATCGAAAAGTGGATGGCGACGATGCGGAACTGGCCTCTCCTTTTAAAAAGCGCGCGACATCAAGTGCTTCTAGTCTAGCAAAGTCGTTTCTAAAAGCGAATTCCGATGCTGATTTTCAGTACTGATTCGCCATAATCCTGCAGCACTACGGCGTGACCTTAGTGTCGGTCGAAGGAAGCAAACAAGCTGATCGTGCTCGCGCTGCGGGTTGGAACTCACCGCACGTCCGTCCCGCTCGGCCAAAAAAGCCGGATCACGTTTCGAATATGATAACAATTTCATGCGGTTCAATAGTTGGTTGGCTGATTTGGTCGAAGGGACCCAGCAGCGAGGTCATCGGTTCCATCGGATTAGCAAAGGATGGGGAAGTAAGTCGGCCATGTCCTTTCAGAGGAACCACTCTGGCATTTACCTGAAGCGCTTTAGGGAAATCAGGATGGGCGGTCGCGGGTTTGAACCGTCGCCCTTCCGAATGTGAGTCCAGTGTAGTAACCACTGCGCCACCTCACTTGGTTATGGTTCAATGGCGGGGTGCAAATCTTTCAATTGGACACCACTTCGGCGACCTGCGTTTCCCTAATGTACCCCACTTATCCGACAGGGTAAAGTGGACGTACAATTTAACGGTGACCCTTCATATCGTTGAGAGCTGAAGGTTAGAATAAAGGCAAATTGAAAATTTCCTTAGTCCGAGCGAGATTCGGTCCCGCGACCACTCTGTTTTGAGGCAAACGCATTACCATTCGTACACACAATGGTTCGAATAATGTTTAGTGATAGAATGCAGCAAGATCTAATGTTCGGTAATATTCAAGTAAACGCCGGGTGCGGCTCAACGTAACTCTATGAGACACCAAATGCTCCCAACATACATAAACGATATATTGTATTGCATCAGCAGCACTCTCATTTTCTTCCCTGATAGTGCTGATCTCTACAGGACTAGAACATCCGTAGTTGATTGTAAGGAAAAGTTGAACGACTTATGACATACTACCATGTGGTGTAGCAAAGCCAACAAATGAAAGATAATCCCTTACACAGGCGGAAACTTCATAGTGGCAGCTTAACAAATTATTGATATTTTCTAAGGCCTGTTAAATCGTCAGGTATTGAGAGCCAACCCTGCAGAGCATTATGAAGTGGAACTAATACGTGAAATTCATAGCTGGAAAGATGAATGGGAGACCTAAATTTGTTGGAAGAATTCTGAGAAATTCAGTATATCTGTTAAAGAAAGCGTATGTAAGACATGAGTGCCACTTATGTCACACTGCTCTTTCGCTGTTTGATGTCATCTGGTTATAGCGGAAGAAGGCGACGACGGCATTCAGAGGCGCTGACTGGCTGGTAACAGGCCGCTATAGCCCACACGAACGAAACAAATGTTCAGGGACCTTAAATGAAAATCATTGAGAGATAAGAACTTTGTTCTTGTTAAATCTTGTTTGGTTTGTTTAAAGAACCAGCATTCGAGGTAGAGGGAGTAAACATTCTACTGCTTCCACGTACCGATGGGTCAAGGCCATAAAGCCGGCCGCGGTGGTCGTGCGGTTCTAGGCTCTGTAGTCCGGAACCGCGCGACTGCTACGGTCGCAGGTTCGAATCCTGCCTCGGGCATGGGTGTGTGTGATGTCCTTAGGTTAGTTAGGTTTAAGTAGTTCTAAGTTCTAGGGGACTAATGACCATAGATGTTAGTCCCATAGTGCTCAGAGCCATTTGAACCATTTTCAAGGCCATAAGAAGAAATTAAGAGAGTTTAGAGCCGTGCTGGGCACAACAGATGCTCATAATTTCCCTCGTTCCATTCGCGAAAGGAGTTGAATAGTTAATGGCTACTATTGGTACGAAATATCCCATGTCATCCCATGCAGAGTGGCTAGAAAATCTGAGATACCACCCCATTACTATTACGAGGGCATACTGAAAAGTAATGCCTCAGAATTTTTTATTCTGTTCTCAGTATCGGTTGAGGTTTTACACATTCCGTTACATGGCTCTTAATCTTAGCGTGTAACAAGGCGGTGTGTAACGTAACGATGTCGGTGCATGAGAGACCCTCAGGAAAGTGAAAGAACGGAATCGAAGAGTTCGTCCACACATGGAGCACCGTCTCCTTCAGCATGACAATGCCGACTACACAAGAGTGCTGCGACATCTGCAACGATCCGACGCCTTGTATTCGCTGTCATAGTTCTTCCTCCATACAGTCCCGACTTGGCTCCATCTATTTCCAGAACTTAATGAACACCCTCGAGAAGTTCGCTTTGATAGTGTTGAAACGGTGTAAGCAGAGGTGAGGTTGTGACTCCGTCAACAAAGTCGAGCATTCTACAGTAACGGTATCAACAAACTGGTCTCTCGCGAGAGATGTGTTCTACGCCAGGGTGACATGAAATCAAACATGAAGAATAAAGATGTAGAATGTTAATAAAGTTTCTTTTATTTAGAAAGCCTAAAGTTTTCGCATAAAGAATTTGGACGCATTCCTTTTCACTATGCCCTCGTAGTAATCCGAATGCCATTAATTACATGGCGGTGAGACTCGAAAGCTCATCAGTATTACGCGCGACTTTTCACATGTAGCCGGCCAGCGGCAGTTTTTTAACAAGGTAGTGCTCTCCTGCATATGGTTCAAGCTACGCAGCAGCGGTTACGTCGTATGCCAACGATTCTGTAACGTGTCGGGACATTTGAGTTACTGCCGACTCAATATTGCGAGACAGGATAGCAGCCTAAATTCCTTCAGGTGGTAATCGTGAGCCCACTTTGGAACAGGTGAGGGATAACGTTCCAGAGGATCACACACGACTGCTCCATATGAGAGCTAATCGCCTCTCTGCATATGTCTTTGCGTGCTAATCTGCGACAAAAGGTCAGAAATGTGACTTTTTAATGATATTACAATGATTTCTGTATTTCTTCTATATGCTCGTATCTTTTTTATTCATTTCGAATTCAATAGTCTGTATGGATCTGGCTTTGGTGTGACCTGGCACCAAGAATGTTAATTTCCATTGACAATTTATGGAATCTAAGCTTCGTAAAGCGAAATATTTTCTTTAGCCGTAAATTTAAATCATTGGTGGGTTAGAATGTTAGATAAAATAGTAGAGGCGATGCAATACATGTGCTGCCACTCGCTTCCAGAATGTGTGTACAAATACAAATGTAGTGGTAACAGAGTGTCTCCGTGGTAGAACGAGATATCCGTCTCATGTGCGGCATAGTAGACACACACACACACACACATATATATATATATATATATAAATGGAACAACATAGTGTAATAAAACAGAGATAAAAGACTTAGACTACACATTATCATAGCGAGTTTTAGGCAGCAGGTAACGGCCGTTATGTAATAACAACGAAAAAGAAATGAAATGGAAATGAGTCTCTCTCTGTGAGTAAAAAAGTCTGAACAAAATATTGTCTGTCAAAAAATGCTATAACACCCTACTTAAGCGACGTTTCATTATACAGCCGATAACTGTTTTTTGGAAGTTTTTCACGTAGTCTGCCAGGGCGCCTCCCGTGTTGAGCACCTTGTGTCATCCTTGCACTGCTGATTTTATATTTCATCCAGTCTTATATTCGTACCCATTTGCTTATTTATGCGCCATAAACAATAGATTGCTTTCAGTTTTTTTTATATTACGTGGGAACCAACACATTAGAGATTTTCCCGATTTAAGTCACAGATAATAGCAACAACGAAGGTGAGTCTATGGATATAATATTTCTATACATTTATCCTGTCTTTATTTGATCTTATCAGTGAAATTCCTATCTCAAAAGTCGCGTAGACCACGAAAATACCTCACGAAACAAGCAGTTCCACTGGCGCATAACCACTTGAATCTTGTACAGCTATGTTTTAAAGAATATCTCAGCTTTTGGATTCGATTTTCACGCAACCTTATCGTAAAACATGGTATACCAAGTTATAAATATTTTCATAACTGTTAGTAAAGTGAAAGCGCACATCGCAGGGCCTATTTAGAACTGAAAGGCAACATGTAGTGTGCGTATCTGCTTCTGCAACCGTTAACGCTAAACAACTGGTGTAAAGCGCTCGCACCATTACTGGAGACCTCCAGCAGACTGAAGAATGGTTTCTCTTTACCACATGCCTCAACGTAATGTGTTACATTGCTAACTTGTTCGCACTTTCTTGCAGAGTGAACCTGGAGCTGATTCGTACACGTGTCGAGGTTCGAATCCTGCCTCGGGCATGGATGTGTGTGATGTCCTTAGGTTAGTTAGGTTTAATTAGTTCTAAGTTCTAGGCGACTGATGACCTCAGCAGTTAAGTCGCATAGTGCTCAGAGCCATTTGAACCATTTTGAAACCATATTTGCGGATATGTGGAAGAATAAAATACTTAGAGGAGTAGCCCGGAATAACACGATAACATGTTTAGATGTACCTCATGTTTACGTATTTTGTTGGAGATACACCCTTCAGATATGGAAGTCATCGACAACGAGATTTCATCTCTACTACACGGTGTTTATGTATTCCAAACCTGTTTTTTGTTTTACATTTGATTACCGGTTGTAGTTACAGAAACTGTTATCAGTATGCATTTCATAGACACACGTGACAAAAGCTAACTCCCTGACAGAAATAGTCGTGGCTCTGAACTTAACAGTATGCTGCTGGTATTTCAACAATGTTGCGACAAGAATCTTGGATTGGGGGACTTGTAAGACAGATGGGACTGGGCTCATACCTCCAGATCCACCATCTTGGACTGTGACATCATAGCTGATGACACTGCTATAGATGGTCCTCAAACCGGACTCTTATCCTCAGGTTAGCCATCTCAGAGCACGATCTTGGATTGTGACATCATAGAGCCTGTGCTCATATTCCCAGGTCAGCAATATTGAATTGTCGCCATGGGGGTTGACCTCGTATTCCCAGGTCCGCCATCGGTTCGTCATATAACTGATGTGCTCATATTCTCACGTCAGTCATCTTGTATTTCATACTTACGACTACTGGGCTAGGTCCACCATCTTTATATATACGAGGCCTGTTCAGAAAGTAAGCTCCGATTGATTGCCAAATTGAAACCACAGTGAACATCAGAAATGTTTCATTTGTAACAATTAGCTACACCTTTCAGCTACTTCTCTACGTAGTCGCCGTTCTGCCTTAGACTTTTGTCATAGCGTTGTACCAACTTTTCAATAGCCTCATCATAGAAGGCAGCCGCCAGTGCTTTCCGCCAATTCTCCACGCTGGCCTACACCTCGTTGTCTGTGTCAAAATGTTGTCTTCAAAGACAGCGGTTCATGTGACCAGAGATGAAACTCAGGGGGAGACAATTGCGGACTGTATTGTGGGTAATCTCACATTTCCATTTGAAAACGATGCAGGAGCATCTTCATTACCCCTGCAGAATGCGGCTGAGAATTGTCTTGAAGAAGAAACAGCACGACAGTTATGTAATGTTAGCTGCATAGCTTCAGGCGAAATTTCTCACCAGGCCCTCATACTTGGCGGCAGACACTATTTTCTAGACATCTTTACACACTCACTGCGAGCTCAGAAATGAGAAGAGCGACGTGATGCTAACTGGGGTTGTACTAGAGACACTACCCAACACATCTGTGCAAAGCTTTATCGGATTTTCATAGTCGTTTCCATTTCGCGACCGATCGAAGCTTACTTTCTGGACGCCCCTCGTATATACACCGCAAGCGTAAATTCTAGGGGAAAACAATTGGGTTCCTCTACAACACTTGTGAAAACTTGGAAATAAATTCAGTCTTGTCCATCATTGGAGAATCTTCCATTAAAATGTACCATTAAGAAGTTATCAGTCTTTGTATGAATATAACTAAAAATTCAGTTCATGTTCTCAACAGATGGCTATTTCCTACATTAAATGAACCAGGTTTTTGAGGTCTGAACAAATTTCACCTACGGTCTATTTTCGTAGATAACATAATTTATCCCTTTTGAGATGCAATAACTTAAATTTCGTGGCAAGTGATACCAGCTATTCCTTGCAGAATAAATGTGAACTAGTTTCTAAACAGGTCAAGAGTATCGATTCATTTAAGACCTTCTTGCTAGGGAAATACATAGTGCATTAGCTTGCGGGAAAGAAGCGATTAACAGAACCGGATCGCACAAGCACCCCAGGTCATCTTGCACAATGATTAGATTGAGCATAACTTCTAAGTAGTTTTCTGCACTTGTAAAGACATATATCACGTTAACTATTAGCACCTCAGTACAACAATTAAAGCACGAAAATATGCAACATTTGGAGCATACGACTTTGTCCCCCTTCTACGGTTAAAGCGGCGACGGTAGCTGCATTCGGTCGGCCTCAG